>NC_140987.1:340382054-341011490 GCF_052327205.1 Somniosus microcephalus
TCTCTCTCTGCCCCCTCCCTCCCCCTCTCTCTCTCTCCCCCCCTGCCTCCCCCTCTCTCTCTCTCCCCCTCTCTCTCTCTCCCCCCTCTCTCTCTCTCCCCAGCTCTCTCTCCCCCCCAGTCTCTCTCTCCCCCCAGTCTCTCTCTCTCTCTCTCTCCCCCAGTCTCTCTCTCTCTCCCCAGTCTCTCTCTCTCTCTCTCCCCCAGTCTCTCTCTCTCTCTCCCCCAGTCTCTCTCTCTCTCTCCCCCAGTCTCTCTCTCTCTCTCTCCCCCAGTCTCTCTCCCCCCCAGTCTCTCTCTCCTCCCCAGTCTCTCTCTCTCTCTCCCCCCCAGTCTCTCTCTCTCTCTCCCCCAGTCTCTCTCTCTCTCTCTTCTCCCCCCAGTCTCTCTCTCTCTTTTCCCCCGTCGCTCTCTCTCTTCCCCCAGTCACTCTCTCAATTCAATTCAATTCAATTCAATTCAAATCGCTTTATTGCATGACAAGTTACATCTTATGTTGCCAAAGCATCGGAAAACATTCATGTTTGTTCACAAAAATACAGATCTATCCATACAGTGTATAAACAGATATATCCCTGAGTGTATAAATATACTTTCATATAATTATTATATACTCTTTTCTTATATTTAGTGTTGTCCCTCTGTTTATGGCAAGCTGTAACATAGTGTGCTACTAGTGTTACGCAATTTCTCTCTTCCCCTAGTAGGTATGGGAGTTTTTGGTCGTCATTCAAATTTCTGAATTCCGGGCATATTTTTGTGAATTTGGGTAGAAATTCTCCCTTATGCCCTGATATTTTCTACAAGCTGTGAGGAAGTGCATCTCTGTCTCCACCACTCCCTGACTGCAGTGAGAGCATATCCTGTCCTCTCTTGGTAGCCGGGTCTGCCTGTGTCTACCTTTTTCGATCGCCAGGCTATGTTCACTAAGTCTGTACATTGTCAAGGTTTTTTCTCAGTTTGCTATCCTTTACCATGGTCAGGTAATCAGTCATGTTGTATTGTCTGTTTAGGGCCAAGTAGCAATTGAGTTTGCTTTGGGTTTTTGTTGTTTCTGCCCAATATGACAGATATTTTTCCTTTTGCTTAGCGACGATTGTGTTGGGTCGAATTCTTTGTGTTACGCTGTCACTGTCCTGGGGCTGGTTATTGTTAGTAGTGTTAGTAGTTACTTCACTGAGTCCCAGGACTAGTTGACTGAGGGTATTCTTCTTTATGGTCCCCTCTTGGCATTTCAGGGCTTCGTAATGATAGCATTGGGGGTTGCTCATTTCTAGGTGTTTCCAAAATTTGGTGGCTCTTTTTTGAATAGTGATTATTAATGGATATTGGCCAATTCTGCCCTGCATGCATTGTTTACGGTTTTCCTTTGAGTCCGGAGGATACTTTTACAGAATTCTGCATGTAGGATCTCAATTGGGTGTTTGTCCCATTTTGCAAATTCTTGTTGTGTTAGCGTCCCCATACCTCACTGCCATAGAGTGCAATTGGTTCAATTACTGATTTGAAAATTTGAGCCAAATGCTAATTGGGATTTCTATTTGATTGATTTTTTAATGGCATAGAAAGCCTTCTTGCTTTCTCTTTCAGTTCATTCACAGCCAGTTTGAAATTTTCCCGTAGAACTGATTTTTAAGCCCAAGTATGGTAGTTAGTGGTTGTTCAATTTTGGTTTTTCCTAGTGTGAAATTTATTTTGGGTCTCTGATGTCTGATCTTTGCTGGAACACCAAGGACTTTGGTTTCTTGGGGATTTATTGTCTAGGGCCCAAGTCTGGCAGTACGACTCCAGCAGATCCAGGTTCTGCTGTAGACCCTCCTTAGTTGGTGACAGCAGAACCAGGTCGTCTGCATAGAGGAGGATTTTAACCTTGGATTCATATAGGGTGAGGCCGGGTGCTGTAGATTGTTCAAGTAGTTTTGCCAATTCATTTATGTAAATTATTAAAGAGTGTCGGTGAGATTGGCGAGCCCTGCATCACCCCCCGCCCCTGTGGGAAGTATTTGTTTGTTTGTCTCCAATTTTAACTGCACATTTGTTGTTTGTATACATTGATTTAATTGCATCATATGTTTTTCCCCCTACCCCGCTTTCGATAAGTTTCAGGAATAAACCGTCATGCCAGATGAGTCGAAAGCCTTCTGGAAATCTATAAAGCATGCATAGATTTGCTTTTGTTTTGATGAACGTGTTTGTCAATTAGGGTCTGTAGGTGAAGATATGATCTGATGTTCTATAGTTTGGCAGGAATCCATTTGGCTTTTACTCAAGACATTGTGCTCCTCAAGGAAGTTTATAAGTCTTTTGTTATGATGCTACAGAATACCTTCCCTAAGGTTACTGTTTCACAGATGCCTCGATAGTTATTTGGGTCGACTTTGTCCCCACTTTTGTATATGGGCGTTATGAGTCCTTTGTTCCAGATATCAGGGAAGTAACCGACACTCAGAACCAAGTTGAAGAGTTTTAGGATAGCCAGTTTCATTTTATCGTCTGTGTGTTTAATCATCTCGCTTAGTATGCCGTCTGCCCCGCAAGCTTTTCCTGTCACAGGTCCTTGAGTTTTTCAAAAAGTTCTTTTTCTGTTATTATGGAGTCTAGCGGGTTTTGGTTATCTTTTATGGCCATTTCGAGCTTTTCCAGTTTTTGCATATTTGGTGTGGCTCTGGCCTTAGTGTGTTTTTCTGGTATAATTTTTCAAAGTGGTTTTCCATGTGTCTTCATTTTGAATGGCCAATTCGTCGTGTTGTTTTTTGTGCAATGTATTCCAGTTGTCCCAGAAACAATTGGAATCAATGGATTCCTCAATGGAGCTGAGTGTATTCTTAATATATTGCTCTTTTTTGGTTCTGAGTGTGTTTCTTTATTGTGTTAGTGTCTGACAATAAGTAAGGCGTAATTCCTTGTTTTCTGGATGTCTGTGTTTTTGGTTTGATATTTTTCTAAGTTTTTTCCTCATGTTATGGCAATCTGGGTCAAACCATTTTCATAGTTTTTTGTTTTGGTTTGTTCTTGCGAGCTTTCAAGTTTGACCTTGTTGCCAAATTATCAAAAATATTGTTTAGGTTATTCACTGCCCGGTTTACGCCTTCTTTATTGTGAGTGTATATGTTATCCAGAAAGGTGTCCAAGAGAGCTTGAGTTGATTCATTGCTAATTGCTTTCTGGTATTTTTCCGTGTCGTTTTTGGCCCATCTGTATGATTTTTTGGTGTTGTACAGTTTACTGTGTTGTGTTTCTGTGTTGTTTGTTTCTGTCTTTTAAGATACATAGTAATTTGACTGTGATCTGACAGTGTTGTTTGTGGTTTGACTGTGAATGCTCTGAAAGAGGATGGGTCCAAATCTGTAATCATATAGTCTACGGTGCTGCAGCCAAGAGGTGAGCAATAGGTCGATCTTCCTAGGAGGTCTCCTATGAACCTACCATTGACAATGTACAGACCCCAGGCTTCGACAGAGCTGCAGGAGCTGTTTTCCTTGGTATTTGTCTGCTTGTCACAGTTATGCCTGTATGGAAGGAAGGGATATCGAAGTGGTTATTCCCGAATATGTAATTGTTTCCTGATTATTGGTGAAGTCTGGTTCTTCGCCAGTTCTTGAATTGAGGTCACCACAGATCAACACGTTCCCCTGGGCCTGGTATTGGATAATTTCCCCCTCAATGTTGAGAAGGTGTCCTCTTTAAAGTACGGGGATTCCATTGGGGGGATATAGAGTGCGCAAATGTAAACATCTTGGGTGTTAGAGATAATCTCCCTCTCAATTTTGAGCCACATGTGGTTTTCGCCCTTTTTTATAAATTTGATGTAATTCTTAAGCTCTGTTTTAAACCAAAATCAGTATGCCTCCGGAGTCTCTGCCTTGGTTACTCCTGGTAATTTATTGGAGGGGACCACCAGCTCTGTGTACCCTTGGGACGGCCAGTGCGTCCTTTTCCTTTATACCAAGTTTCCTGTAAAATGATAATATCTAGATCTTTAGTTTCATCTATGAACTCTGGGGTCCTACTCTTCACGTCGAGCACCGAAGAGCGTAGACCTTGGATATTCCAGGTCGAAATATATAAGGATTTAATTTTAAGTTTGATCTTTTACTATGATATGTTAAAGAATGATATGTGTTTGTCGTGTCTAATGTGGGAAAAAAAGATCATCTCAGTTGTCTATAAATGCTAATACTACTTGGTTACAGTTCTTTCTATTAATTAGTCCTTGATTTTTTCCATTTTCTGATCCATAAGGCGGAAGTAGATGCTGCTGCATGTCTGCTTATTGTCTCTTAATGGATTGTCTCTGTCTGAGGTATTGCGTACGTCCTGTGCATCTCTCCCTCTGTCTGGCTGGGAGCGGTCCTGTTCCCTGTGTGACAGGAGTGGTGCAGGTCTGATATTGTTGTTGTGCATGGGGATCCTCTCTGGTCCCGGTTGGTGTGGTAGTGGTCTCTGTAGTGTCCTTGTATGTACCCCCAGTCGCTCTCTCTCTTCCCCCAGTCGCTCTCTCTCTTCCCCATGTCGCTCTCTCTCTTCCCCCAGTCGCTCTCTCTCTTCCCCCCAGTCGCTCTCTCTCTCTCTTCCAACAACAACATGCCCTCAAAAAAGCCTCGGCACCGCCGGGCACTCCAGCTAGTATATTATAAAGAATAGCGCACCCTGTATATATTATAGAGAATAGCGCACCCTGTATATATTATAAAGAATAGTGCACCCTGTATATATTATAGAGAATCATGCACCCTGTATATATTATAAAGAATAGTGCACCCTGTATATATTATAGAGAATAGCGCACCCTGTATATTATAAAGAATAGCGCACCCTGTATATATTATAGAGAATAGCGCACCCTGTATATATTATAAAGAATAGCGCACCCTGTATATATTATAGGGAATAGCGCACCCTGTATAAATTATGGAGAATAGTGCCACTCTATATATATTATAGAGAATAGCGTACCCTGTATATATTATAGAGAATAGGCCACCATGTATATATTATAAAGAATAGCGCACCCTGTATCTATCTATATATATAAAGCAGTATGTCTCTCTGTCTCTCTGTCTCTCTGTCTGTCTGTCTCTCTGTCTGTCTGTCTCTCTGTCTGTCTCTCTGTCTCTCTGTCTGTCCGGCTATACAATCAAAAGTTATAGTGCGTACCTACACATATGTTATATCAAAAGAAAGCTTATCATTAGGGGACTCTCGTAGGTGTATTTACTTTCTGGTTGGACAAAAATTGTGCCAACGGTATACAAAAAACGTTCAAAATTCCACTCATTATCCGCTCATTAACATCGAGTGACGTGAAGGTTGACCAATCATACAGTCGAGCGACCCGACGGTCGACCAATCGCTGCATCATGGGGGCGGGTTCATTGCGTGTGCAGACGGGCCATCCTAGAGTTGAGTGACGTGACAATTGACCAATCCTACACTTCAATGACCTGATGGTTGAACCAATCGGTGCATGTGTGTGCGGGCCTAATCATTCTGAACTGAGGTGAGTGTCAGCCATCTTGATTCTTAAC
The DNA here is from genome assembly GCF_052327205.1 of Somniosus microcephalus. Taxonomy (NCBI): domain Eukaryota; kingdom Metazoa; phylum Chordata; class Chondrichthyes; order Squaliformes; family Somniosidae; genus Somniosus; species Somniosus microcephalus. The sequence continues at coordinate 340,387,582 of NC_140987.1, forward strand.
TATTCATTTCTTTTTCCCATCGGGTTTTATCTTTTAAAAAAAATACAAAAATTTCGGCCATTTCCTCCACACTTGCATTGGAAATCAACTTTTAAAAAAAATTAAAAAAACCCAGGAGCGCTTTCCCACAAAGACGTTGCGGTTTTCATTCGGAGCAGACGGGGGGGGGGGGGGGGGGGGGGGGGGAGAATGTTTAATGGATTTTTCCCCGCTTTAATTACCGACTTTTAAAAATTTTACTTCAGTTTTTTCCTAAAAATATAAATAAACTCTCTGTTCATAGCTCCTTATTTCTCTCGGGGTTTTAAACAATAAAAAAAAACATTTTGGCTCCTTCTCCTCCCGTCACCTAGCAACAGTTACCAGGGAAGCTTCAGTCCAACGTGACAAGGAACGACTACAACTACCAGCATGCTGTGTGCGTGCTGCACATGCGCATTCAGGGTGTAACTGGGCGTGCTCCGACTCACTCGCTCCCTCCCTCCAGTCCCGGGCGGCGTCTCAATTGGCGGTCTTCAAGCCGGCTCGGCGGGGGGGTCCGGTGCTCCGGGACGGTGGGGGGGCGGTGCTCGGGAGGGCGGGGGGGTGCTCGGAGGGCGGGGGGGTGTGCTCGGTAGGGGAGGGAGGAGGGGGGGGAGGGAGGGGGGGTGCCGGGGGCTCGGGAGGGGCCGGGGGGGCGGGGCTCAGGAGGTCAGGGGGCGGGCTCGGAGGGGAGGAAGGGTTACCCCAGCAACCGGGCCCGGCTGTCTCTCACAGCCTCAAGCCGGCTCACGCCCGTTCCCGGGGCTTGGCTCCATTTGCGGCTGCGGGCCAATCGCCCTCTCTCTCTCCTTTCCTCTGTCTCTCTCTTCTCCCACCCTTCCCTCTCCCCCCTCCCCTCTCCCCCTTCCCCCTCTCCCTCCACCCCCTCCCTCTCCCTCCCTCTCCCCTCTCTCTCCCCCCTCTCTCTCCCCCCTCCCTCTCCCCCCTGCCTCACCCTCTCTCTCCCTGCCTCAACCTCACTCTCTTCCCCTCTCTCTCTGCCCCCTCCCTCCCCTCTCTCTTTTCCCCCTCCCTCCCCTCTCTCTCTCCCCCTTCCTCCCCCTCTCTCCCCCTCTCTCTCTCCCCCTCCCTCCCCCCTCTCTCTCCCCCTCTCTCTCTGCCACCTCCCTCCCCCTCTTTCTCTGCCCCCTCCCTCCCCTCTCTCTCTCCCCTCCCTCCCCTCTCTCTCTCCCCCTCTTTCTCTGCCCCCTCCCTCCCCCTCTTTCTCTGCCCCCTCCCTCCCCCTCTTTCTCTGCCCCCCTCCCTCCCCCTCTCTCTCTCCCTCTCTCTCTCTCAGCCCCTCCCTCCCCCTCTCCTCTCTGCCCCCTCTCTCCCCCTCTCTCTCTCTGCCCCTCCCTCCCCTCTCTCTCTCCCCCTCTCGCTCCCCCCTCTCTCTCTCTCCCCCCTCTCTCTCCCCCTCTCTCTCTCCCCCAGTCGCTCTCTCTCTTCCCCCCAGTCACACTCTCTCTTCCCCCCAGTCGCTCTCTCTCTTCCCCCAGTCGCTCTCTCTCTCTTCCCCCCAGTCGCTCTCTCTCTTCCCCCAGTCGCTCTCTCTCTCTCTTCCAGCAACAACATGCCCTCAAAAAAGCCTCGGCACCCGCCGGGCACTCCAGCTAGTATATATATGTGATAGGAGCCGAGGTTATGATCTGAAATTGTTGAACTCTATGTTGAGTCCAGAGGGCTGTAGAGTGCCTAATCGGAAGATGAGGTGCTGTTCCTCGAGCTTACGCTGAGCTTCCGTGGAACAATGCAAGAGGCCGAGGACGGTGAGGTCTGAGTGGGAATGGGGCGGTGAATTAAAGTGACAGCGCCACCGCGAGCTCGGGATCCCCCTTACGGACTGAACGGAGGTGTTCCGCAAAGCGGTCACCCAATCTGCGTTTGGTCTCCCCAATGTAGCGGAGACCACATTGTGAACAGCGAATACAGTATACTAAATTGCAAGAAGTACAAGTAAATCGATGTTTCACCTGGAAGGGGTGTTTGGGGGCACTGGACAGTGGGAAGTGGGGAGGTATAAGGGCATGTGTTGCATCTCCTGCGCTTGCACGGGAAGGTGCCGAGCGAAGGGGGAAGGGGTGCTGGGGGTGGTAGAGGAGTGGACTAGCGTGTCGCGGAGGGAGCGGTCCCTACAGAATGCTGAAAGGGGGAGGTGAGGGAAGATACATTTGGTGGTGGGATCATGCTGGAGGTGGCAGAAATGGTGGAGGATGATCCGTTGAATGTGGAGGCTGGTGAGGTGAAAGGTGAGGACAAGGGGAACTCTATCGTAGTTCCGGGAGGGAGGGGCAGGGGTGAGGGCAGAAGTGCGGGAGATAGAACGGACATGGTTGAGGGCCGTGTCAACCACAGTAGAGGGGAATCCTCAGTTGAGGAAAAAGGGAGACATGTCGGAAGCACTGGTATGGAAGGTGGCATCGTCGGAGCAGATGCGGCAGAGATGGAGAAACTGGGGGAATGGAATAGAGTCCTCACAGGAGGTGGGGTGGAGGAAGTGTACTCCAGGTAGCTGTGGGAGTCAGTGGTGTAAGTTGCTGGATTCTCAAAATTCCCGCACTCCCCAAGTTGTGGATCAAGGGACACTGTTTTTGGACAAGTTATTAAAAGCAGGGTACCCAAATGGCTTCTGTAAACCTCCTGAGCAAAACTGACAGGATTTTTAAAGCAAGGCTCTGCAGGCAAGCAGGCCCGGAAAACGAAACTTAAAATGCAGGAATCTGTGAGAACGGGACTCTCTGGAGCCAGCCAGACAAAGTAAACACAGAATACTCATTCATTCGACGTGAATCTAATCAGCTAGAATGGGCCTATAATCGTGGCCATTAGGTTTCTGCCTGTTTAATCGTAACAGCTCACAGTAGCCATCAAGTTAGGATGGGGACAATTAAGTCTTATCCATGACAAACAACCAGGACATTGGGCCATTAGACCAGAGACAACCACTCCAAAAGTCATTAAAATAAATGGTTGTAATCATTTAAACAAGCCCGCCAAAAGTTAAACAATGGACTGACCTGATTTGGCGGCACAGATAAGTAGTTGAAGAATGGGTATAATTGTAGGCCCATCAGTGGTAATGGCAGCTAGCTCTAGGTCTGGTAGCTCTTAGCTCGCTTTTTTTTAATTCATTGATAGGATGTGGGCATCGCTAGCTAGGCCTGCATTTAGTGCCCATCCCTAATTGCCCTTGAGAAGATGGTGGTGAGCCACCTTCTTGAACCGCTGCAGTCCATATGGTGTAGGTACACCCCACAATGCTGTTAGGAAGGGAGTTCCAGGATTTTGGCCCAGCGACAGTGAAGGAACGGCGATACAGGTCCAAGTCAGGATGGTGTGTGGCTTGGAGGGGTACTTGTAGGTGGTGATGTTCCCATGCATCTTCTGCCCTTGTGGTAGAGGTCGCGGGTTTGGAAGGTGCTGTTGAAGGCGCTTTGGCGAGTTGCTGCAGTGCATCTTGTAGATGGTACACACTGCAGCCACAGTGCACCAGTGATGGAGGGAGTGAATGTTGAAGGTGGTGGATGGAGTGCCAATCAAGCGGGCTGCTTTATCCTGAATGGTGTCGAGCTTCTTGAGTGTTGTTGGAGCTGCACTCATTCAGGCAAGTGGAGAGTATTCCATCACACTCCTGACTTGTGCCTTGTAGATGGTGGAAAAGCTTTGGGGAGTCAGGAGGTGAGACACTCGCCGCAGAATTCCCAGCCTCTGGCCTGCTCTTGTAGCCACGGTATTTATATGGCTGGTCCAGTTCAGTTTCCGATCAATGGTAACCCCCAGGATGTTGATAGTGGGGGATTCAACGATGGTAATGCCATTGAATGTCAAGGGGAGATGGTTAGAGTCTCGCTTGTTGGAGATGGTCATTGCCTGGCACTTGTGTGGTGCGAATGTTACTTGCCACTTGTCAGCCCAAGTCTGAATGTTGTCCAGGTCTTGCTACACATGGACACGGACTGCGTCAGTATCTGACAAGTCTCGAATGGTGCTGAACAGTGTGCAATCATCAGCGAACATCCCCACTTCTGACCTTATGATGGAGGGAAGGTCATTGATGAAACAGCTGAAGATGGTTGGGCCTAGGACACTGCCCTGAGGAACTCCTGCAGTGATGTCATGTGATTGAGATGAATGACCTCCAACAACCACAGCCAACTTCCTTTGTGCTAGGTATGATTCCAACCAATGGAGAGTTTTCCCCTTGATTCCCATTGACTTCAGTTTTGCTAGGACTCCTTGATGCCACACTCGATCAAATGCTGCCTTGATGTCAAGGGCAGTCACTCTCACCTCACCTCTTGAGTTCAGCTCTTTTGTCCATGTTTGAACCAAGGCTGTAATGAGGTCAGGAGCTGAGTGGCCCTGGCGGAACCCAAACTGGGCATCAGTTAGCAGGTTATTGCTGAGTAAGTGCCGCTTGATAGCACTGTCGACGACACCTTCCATCACTTTGCTGATGATTGAGAGTAGACTGATGGGACGGTAATTGGCTGGGTCGGATTTGTCCTGCTTTTTGTAGACAGGACATACTTGGGCAATTTTCCACATTGCCGGGTAGATGCCAGTGTTGTAGCTGTACTGGAACAGCTTGGCTAGGGGCGCAGCTAGTTCTGGAGCACAAGTCTTCAGTACTATTGCCGGAATGTTGTCAGGGCCCATAGCCTTTGCAGTATCCAGTGTCTTCAGCCGTTTCTTGACATCACGTGGAGTGAATTGAATGGGCTGAAGACTGGCATCTGTGATGCTGGGGACCTCAGGAGGAGGCCGAGATGGATCATCCACGGCTTGCTGCCGCTCGTGCTTGCGCCCTGGCCTTGTGGCGGGTTCTCTTCTTGCTCCCCGCACCGCTCAACAACCAAGGACGCCCATTACACCGGGGCCAAACACGGGAGGAGAACGAGACCCGAGTTCAAAAGCTACACAGGACACACGGGCCACGAAAGGGGCAGACGAGACGAGACGAGACGAAGAAGAAGGTAAACCGATAAGAACAGAGAAGGGCAGCGAAAGACGCATTGTTAAAAAACCCAAATGCCTAGTTATAAGCTGGCGCTTGGTGAAGAAATTAGCAGTGTGTGTATAGACAGTGAGAATAAGTTGGCATTTGAACACTGCGAATAAGCAGGCGTTAAATGTGGGTGGCAGCACCTGTGACGAATATACTGGCGTTCAAAGGATGGGTAGTAAAATCTTCCAAGCGGTAAAGACCGCCAACCAGCTCTAACCGCGCCATTACCGCCGACGACCACCCAAGGGAGAAGAAGAAGAAAACCCATCGCGATGAGATGACGACGGTAGCTGAGGGAAAAGGAGGGTGCTTCGCAGCAACAACTTCAGCGCCGCGCCCTGAGACCACGTGGCGACGGGTACCCCAAAGGACAGACCTCAAAATATCAGAACCGTTAAAGCAACAGGCTTTGGACTGGTGAGCATGAATTCCTGGCCCCTCATTGCTTAATCTAGTTAGGTATAGTGGGTGGGATAAGGATAAGGGGATTGTTAATGTCATTGTTTTCCCTCGATGTGCCGTGTGTTCCCCATTCCCATATAAGTATAATTGTTTTATGCCTGTATTTCATACCAGTAATTCTCATAAGATTGTGTTTTTATTTGCTTTAATAAAATCTTGGTTTTCTTACACCAAACTACTTGTCTACTCGATTTTCTGTATCGCTGCCTGTATCTAAGTCCGGTGTCCAGAACCCAGGGGTGTGGGAGCAATTCGAACCGCTCAAGGGACAGTCAGAGGCGAAGCTGACTGGGCGCACACGCCACCCCCTACAGTGGGCTTGTAGTGAATGTTTGTCAATAACCTATCCCCAGAGATGGAGACGGAGAAGTCGAGGAAGGGAAGGGAAGAGTAGGAGATGGACAATGTGAAGGTGAGGGAAGGGTGGAAATTGGAAGCAAAGTGAATGACATTTTCTAGTTCAGGGCGAGAGCAGGAGACGGCTCCAATACTGTAGTAACCTGGGAGGTTATGAGTAACCTGATCCACCAGGTGGTGCTGTGGCAATTGCTCTCCTGAGTTAAGCCTGATCTGTACTGTTGTACTCTTTGTTTATGCTGCCTCATGGCAGAAGCTTTTATGTGCAAGGGTTGATTAAACCATGTTAAGGAGTTAACCTGTGTCTGTCTCCATCTATGGCCAGCTCAAGATACCACATATGGCGACGAGAATAAAGGACGGAAGAGTTTTGGAGTATTCGGAAGAGGTGCTTGGGTTGGTTAGCAAACTAGTCGGAAAAGCACGAGGCTAGGCCGCGGGAGTCGAAACGGAGTTTGATTTTTTGGCTGAAGTGACCGGACTCCAAGGATGGCAGGAACGGTAGGCTCCGTGGTACCTTTTGACAGCAAGTCGCAGTCTTGGGAGGAGTATATTGAAATACTGAGCCATTTCTTTATGGCAAACGAGGTGGACAGTGCTGAAAAGAAAAGGGCCATTTTACTGAGTTGTGTGGGAGCGCAAACCTATACACGGATGAGGAATCTGCTGAGCCCGGAGCGGCCAGGAGAAAAATCTTTTGATGAGTTGGTGAGTCTACTAAAGAATCATTTCAATCCGAAACCTAATGAAATAGTACAGAGATGGAAATTCAATTCGACAATTAGGAGGCCGGAAGAAAGCGTTACTGAGTATGTGGAGGAGCTTCGGAAGCTCGCACAGGACTGTAATTTTGGAAATGCGCTCACAGTCATGTTAAGGGACAGACTAGTATGCGGAGTTAACGACGACAGTATACAGCAAAGGTTGCTGTCAGAAGAAGGATTAACGTTTGAGATGGCACTTAAAAAAGCACAAGCCATGGAGATGGCTAACAAGGACATTAAGGACTTAAACAGTATGAGCAAGGAGAAATGGAGTAAACCAGGGGGGGAGGAGCTGTTTTCAAGATGGAAGCTGGCGCGAAAAGCCCACCAGTCGGGGTTGGGGATTGCTACCGATGTGGCGGGACGAGCCATTATGCAAAGGACTGCAGGTTTGCAAAGGCAAAGTGCCACAATTGTGGAAAAATAGGGCACTTAAAGAAAGTCTGTAAAAGGGCAGTGAGTGAGAGAAGCAGTGCTAAAGGGGCAAAGCATGCAAAAGGGGGGAGGGAGAAGTACACAAAGCGGGCAAATTACATACAAGAGGAGGAAGAGTCTCGTGAGTCTAGTGAGGAGGTTTTCACTGTATACAGTATAGACACTTCAAAGCCCAACGTACCCCCTCTCACTCAGTATTTGATAGCGAACGGAGGTCAAGTAAAGTTTGAGATTGACACCGGATGTAGTGTAACCATAATGTCGCAGACTGAGTACGCCAAGCTATGGGGGGAAGCAAAAGTACCAGAGCTAGGTACATGCCCCATTAGTCTCAAAACCTACACCGGACAGAAGGTGCACATTTTGGGGGCGGCCGAAGTACAAGTGGAACACAAAGGTCACCAAAGAGCTTACGGTGGTAGTGGTAGCAGGGTCAGGGCCAAACCTGTTAGGGCGAGGGTGGATCAATGAGTTGAGTATGTACTGGCAGGCAATGAATAAAATGGAGGACAGTACAGAGGCACTGCAAGAAGTGCTGATGAAGCATGAGTTAGTGTTCAAGGACGAACTGGGCACCTTAAGGGAGCCACAGCCAAGATTCATGTAGCCAGTGATGCCATGCCTCATTTCTTTAAACCAAGGTCGGTACCTTTTGCAATGAAAACCAAGGTTGAGGCGGAACTAGATCGCCTGCTAAGGGACAAAATAATAGAACCAGTGAAATTTTCAGACTGGGCGGCACCAATAGTCCCGGTATTGAAGCCCGACGGTAACGTAAGGGTGTGTGGTGACTATAAGTTAACAGTGAACAGAGTATCATCACTGGAACAGTACCCCATTCCGAGAATGGAGGACATGTTAACATCGCTCGCTGGGGAGAAAGATTCAGCAAACTGGACATGAGTCATGCGTATCAGCAAATATTGCTAGATGAAGAATCAAAAAAGTTTGTCACAGTGAACACGCACAAGGGGCTGTTCACGTATGCCAGGTTACCATTTGGTGTCAGTTCTAGCCCAGCAATATTCCAACGGACTATGGAGGGCATTCTGCAGGGCATTCCAAAGGTGGCCGTGTACTTAGATGATATTCTGCTAACAGGAAGTGATGATCAGGATCACTTAAAAACACTGGACAAAGTGCTACAGCGCTGGAAGAGGCGGGGCTACGCCTGAAACGGAGTAAGTGTAGTTTCATGGAGAAGGAAGTTACATTCCTGGGACATCGGGTGGATGCCACAGGCCTCCATCCATTACCAGGGAAAGTGCGGGCGGTGCAGGATGCACCTGCACCCACCTCAGTGACTGAACTGAAAGCCTATCTAGGGCTCCTGAATTATTATAACCGGTTTCTTCCAAACTTATCGATGCTGCTAGCACCCCTGCACAAACTGCTGAGAAAGGAGGAGCCATGGCGTTGGGGGCCAGAGCAAGCAAAAGCGTTTCAGCAGTCAAAGGAGCTACTTCAGTCCAGCAGGGTGTTGGTGCATTACGACAAGAAGAAGGAGCTGATAATGTCCTGCGACGCATCACCCTATGGAGTGGGGGCAGTGTTGGCCCACCGCATGCCAGATGGAGCAGAAAGGCCCATCGGTTTGTTTCACGCACGCTCACAGCTGCGGAAAAGAACTATTCACAGCTTGATAAAGAGGGGTTGGCCATTATATTTGGAGTAAAGAAATTCCATAAGTACATATATGGGAGGAAGTTTGTAATCAGTACTGACCACAAGCCTCTTATTAGCTTACTGAATGAGATGAAAGCGGTGCCTCAAATGGCATCACAGAGAATAATGAGATGGGCAGTAATACTAAGAGCTTATGAATATGTGATCACGTACAGAGCCGGCAAGGAAAACGGGAACGCGGATGCTCTCAGCCGCCTGCCCCTCTCAAAATCTCCTCGCAGTACTTCCCCTGAGGAGCACGTCCTGATGCTGGATCAGGAGATCAGTCCCCTGATGACTTCAGCGCAAATCCAGGGCTGGACAGACAAGGACCCTGTTCTGTCAAGGGTCCGTGAGTATGTGTTGAAAGGCTGGCCAGATCACCGTGAGGGACCGGAGTTCGCGCCGTACAGACAGAGACAGCACAAGCTCAGTGTCCAAGATGGATGTGTGCTATGGGGAGCACGCATCATAGTCCCAGAGCGGGGACGCTCTACTTTGATGGAACAGTTGCATCAATCGCACCAGGAATGACTAGAATGAAAGGACTGGCTAGGAGCTACCTGTGGTGGCCTAACTTGAATGCTGAAATTGAGTCAAAGGTAAAGTCATGCACTATATGTCAGGAACAGAGGAAAGCGCCTGCCGGGGCACCACTCCATCCCTGGGAGTGGCCCAGCAAACCCTGGAGGAGAATTCACATAGACTATGCGGGACCTTTTATGGGCAAAATGTTTTTGGTGCTGGTTAACGCTCACTCAAAGTGGATCGACATTTATCCAGTGAGCTCTGCAACGACTGATGCCACACTGAGTTGTCTCAGGAACAGCTTCAGCACGCATGGTATTCCAGAAATGATTGTATCCGACAATGCACAGTGTTTTGTTAGTGAAGGGAGCAAAGAATTCATGGTAAGGAATGGAATCACACATGTCACCTCGGCTCCATATCACCCAGCCTCAAATGGGTTAGCCGAGCGAGCCGTGCAGACTTTTAAGGAGCTCATGAGGAAGAGCTCAGGTGACACCCTGGAGACCAAGCTCAATAGAGCCTTGTTTAGTTATCGTATAACACCCCAAGCTACCACGGGGCTTTCTCCGGCTGAGTTGATGATGGGGAGAAAGTTGCGGTGCACGTTAAACCTGATACACCCAGATCTCAAAAGCAAGGTTGAGACAAAACAAACAAACCAAAAAGCATACCATGACAAACATACTAAAGCTCGCCATTTCGCCATAGGGGACTCTGTGTACACCCGGATCTTCGGTTATGGACCGAAATGGATACCAGGACTAATCCAGGACATTACAGGACCTGTGTCGTACTCCATGTTACTAGGGGATGGTCGAGGGGTTTGTCGGCATGTGGATCAGCTTTTCAGCCGGCAGCAGGGGGAGCTGCCTCAGATGGAACAAAGGGCAGTAGAGGAGGCTGTTCCAGGACCCAGCACGGCTTATAAGGTGCCAGTGGACACTGGTACTGCCAGGCCACAGCGGGACAGAGTAAAACCAACATCAGAGACTACTCCAATCTCAAGTGCAAATGAATCTGAGAATCCACCACAAGTGGAATTAAGACGTTCACAAAGGATTCGCAAGCAACCAGAAAGACTTATACAAACCTGTTAAATTAGTCAGGGGTTAACCATGGTTAGAGCATACTGGTTAATTAAAATGTAGTACCTAGTAAGGGTTATTGTTTAAGAATTGCATACAGCAATCTTAAGGGGGGAGGAGTGTAGTAACCTGGGAGGTTATGAGTAACCTGATCCACCAGGTGGTGCTGTGGCAATTGCTCTCCTGAGTTAAGTCTGATCTGTACTGTTGTACTCTTTGTTTATGCTGCCTCATGGCAGAAGCTTTTATGTGCAAGGGTTGATTAAACCATCTTAAGGAGTTAACCTGTGTCTGTCTCCATCTATGGCCAGCTCAAGATACCACAAATACAGTCATCAATGTACCGGAAAAAGAGTTGAGGGAGGGGACCCGAGTAGGACTGGAACAAAGAGTGTTCCACATATCCCACGAAAAGGCAGGCATAGCTAGGACCCATGCGGGTACCCATAGCAACACCTTTGATTTGGAGGAAATGAGTGGAGTCAAAGGAGAAGTTGTTCAATGTGAGAACTTGTTCAGCCAGGCGGAGGAGGGTGGTGGTGGATGGGGACTGGTTGGGCCCCTGTTCAAGTATAACTGTATAACAGTGTGCCTGGGTTTGCTGAACACAAGACTAACCATTGACTGGTACCAAACTAGAAGGCAATTTCATTGATGTCTACACAAACAGGACTTAAAAAGAGACCTTGAACAACCTCATAGCTGTAGAAAGATTTCTGCTGTTATTGTGACCTGACTAGAGCAGTGCTTCGTCCAATCCCATTGAACGTGCACACAGATGAAGCCAGACAGATAAATGATACCAACTGAATGAGAGTATAAATAGAGTTCAACAATACAGGGAATGAGCTGTTGTTCATTCACATCTATCATAAAAGAGATGCAAATTCCTGCCACCAACTCATTGTGATACAGGGCTGTCACGCTCTGGAAACGGTTCAGCACCAGGCCACAGCAGATATTTTTACTTTACAGGTAGGTGAGCGTCACTGGTTTTCAACTGGGCTGCCTAATGGGGTGTAACATGGTGGTGGGACTCCCATCAGAAGAGGATGAGAAGAATCCTGCCATGGCTCACAAAAACTTGGCAGACACCACACCGCTACCGCACTCTGCCCAAACCCACCCCCGCACTCTTCCCCGCACTCTCCCTCGACTCGCCCCCCCGCACTCCCCCCGCACTCTCCCTCGACTCGCCCCCCCGCACTCCCCCCCGAACTCCCCCACTGCACTCTCTCCCCAGTCCCCACGCACTGTACCCACACCCACCCCCGCACTCCCCACTGCACTCTCTCCCTAGTCCCCCCCGCACTCCCCCCTGCACTCTCCCCTGCACTCTCCCTCCAGTACCCCCCGCACTCCCCCCCCAGTCCCCCGCACTCAACCCACACGCACCCCGCACTCCCCTCCGCACTCTGCCCCAGTACCCCCCCCCGCACTCTTCCCCCAGTCCCCCTGTACTCAACCCACACGCACCCCAGCACTCCCGTCCGCACTCTACCCCAGTCCCCCCCGCACTCCCCCCCTGCACTCTCCCCCCAGTCCCCCACGCACTCTTCCCCCAGTCCCCCTGTACTCAACCCACACGCACCCCAGCACTCCCGTCCGCACTCTACCCCAGTCCCCCCCGCACTCCCCCCCTGCACTCTCCCCCCAGTCCCCCACGCACTCCCGCCCTGCACTCTCCCCCCAGTTCCCCCCCCGCACTCCCGCCCTGCACTCTCCCCCCAGTCCCCCCCCGCACTCCCGCCCTGCACTCTCCCCCCAGTCCCCCCCCGCACTCAGCCCCGCACTCTCCCCCTCGCACACTCCCCCCCGGACTCTGCCGCCGCACTCACCACCCTGCGCACTCCCCCCCCCCGCACTCACCTCCGCACTCTCCCCCTCGCACACTCCCCCCCGCACTCTGCCCCCGCACTCACCACCCTGCGCACTGCCCCTCGCACTCTCCCCCACACTCCGCCTCCGCACTCACACTCCCCCCCCCGCACTCATCCCCCCGCACTCTCCCCCCCCGCACTCTCCCCGCACTCTTACCCCACCTGCCCACCCCCGTACTCTCCCCCTGCAGTCTCCCCCCCCGCGCTCTCCCCCCCCCCGCACTGCCCCCGTGCTCTCTCCCTGCACTCCTCCCCCGCACTCTCCCTCCGCACCCTCCCCCCGCATTCTCCGCTGCACTTTCCATCGCACTCTCCCCCCGCACTCTCACCCCCCCCTCTCACCCCCCCCCGCACTCTCACCCCCCCCGCACTCTCACCCCCCCCGCACTCTCACCCCCCCCGCACTCTCACCCCCCCCCGCACTCTCACCCACCCCCCGCACTCTCACCCCCCCCGCACTCTCACCCCCCCCCGCACTCTCACCACCCCCCCCCCGCACTCTCACCCCCCCCCCGCACTCTCACCCCCCCCCGCACTCTCACCCCCCCGCACTCTCACCCCCCCCGCACTCTCACCCCCCGCCCCCCCCTGCACTCTCACCCCCCGCCCCCCCCGCACTCTCACCCCCCGCGCCCCCCCCCGCACTCTCACCCCCCGCCCCCCCCCGCGCACTCTCACCCCCCGCCCCGCACTCCTCCCTCGCACCCCCTGCCACTGCACTCACCCTCTTGCTGTGGTGGTGCAAACCCTTTAAACTAATATCTTCAACCAGCTTCCACTATTAACTGATGTGAGTACAAAGGAGTTCAAGTTAAATGAAAACAGCTGTTCTGTCTGGTGATAATCTTTTTCCATAATGGGGGATGGAAACAGAACTCGATAGTCGGGCTTCATGGAAATGCCATCAGAAGAAAGCAAATAAGTCCTGTCTTAAGAGGCCAAGCTACAATCAATCAACATGTGGTAATTTTCCTTTGCTACTGGGCTCTGTCAGACTGATGCACACTGCTGAAAATATCCCAAGAGCAATGTTCCCTCGAATTTTTTTTTCATGCGAGGTCCCTTTCGATTTCTGCGTTCGGTCGCGAATGCACGGTATCTTTTCCAGTGGCAACAGCTTGTGAGCAGTCTGCGCGGGACCTCCCGATCGATGCATGGCTGCGCGCCCGCGTACCTCAACAGATACATTGGCCGAGAGTATTACTTTATCATCTCAAACAGTAATCGCACCACAGGGACTGGTGTGTGTCGGGTAGGAGGTGTGTGCCCAGGCTGAATGGATGGGTGAATTGGTCTCAGTCTGATATTTTGGTTTAAAATCACTATTAGTAGCTTCATTTAGTTCTCCCCTCTGCTCTCGACATCAGTGACACCAGCTGGGTTACAATATGACAGGCATCAGAACCCCTGGCACCTCACCCAGGGTAATGAAAGACTGTTGTTGCCCTGGAGTTGTCATTCTTCATCTGTGAGCCCATAAGGTAAGTGTCGGCCGGCGATTCCACCATGGGGGCACTACCCCATAGCCTGATCTGGTTCTCACCCAACATCGAGTCTGTAATTTCTCGCAGGGGGTGACTGAAGAGATGTCAGAAGCGGGAACCCAGCTCATTTTTTATTTTGGCTGGTGCGGTGGCTAATAGCAGCAGCTCAAATGTTGCCCTGAGTCAGACCAGTTAACCTAGCACGGACCTGGGATCTTCTAGTCAGTGCTACCACGGAGCCACGCTGTCAGCTATGACTCAGTGGGCAGCATTCTCACTTCTGAGTCAGAATGGTTGTCAGTTCATATCCCACTCCAGAGAGCACAAAATCAAGGCTGACACACCAGTGCAGTACTGAGGGAGTGCTGCACTGTCGGAGGTGCCGTCTTTCAGATCAGACGTTAAACCAAGGCCGCGTCTGCCCTCTCAGGTGGATGTAAAAGATCCCACAGTACTATTTCAAAGAAGAGCTGGGGAGTTCTTCCCAATGTCCTGGCCAATATTTATCCTTGGTAATAAGACAAATCGGGCCGTAGTACAAAACAATGTTAAAATGTCTAAAAATGTTAAAAAGACAATTCTAAAGCCATTGTATCTGAATACACGAAGCATTCGTAATAAGGTAGATGAATTAACAGCGCAAATAGATGTAAACAGATACGATATAATTGCGATTACGGCTGCAAGGTGACCAAGCTGAATACCCAAGGATATTTGAGGACAGGCAAAAAGGAAAAGGAGGAGGGGTGGCATTGTTAGTAAAGGATGAAATCAGTGCAATAGTGAGAAAGGATATTGGCTCAGAAAATCAAGATGTAGAATCAGTCTGGGTGGAGCTAAGAAGCACCAAGGGGCAGAAAACATTGGTGGGAGTTGTCTATAGGCCTCCAAACAGCAGTGGTAATGTAGGGCATGGCATCAAACAGAAAATCAGAGATGCATGTAACAAGGGTACTACAGTAATCATGGGTGACTTTAATCCACATATAGACTGGCCAAACCAAATTAGCAATAATACTGTGGAGGATGAATTCCAGCAGTATGTACGAGATGGTTTTTTAGACCAGTACGTTGAGGAGCCAACTAGGGAACAGGCTATCCTAGATTGGGCACTGTGCAATGAGAAGGGGTTAATTAATAATCTTGTTGTGTGGGATCCTTTAGAGAAGAGTGACCATAACATGTAGGAATTCTTCATTAAGATGGAAAGTGAAGAAGTCCAATCCAAAACTAGGGTCCTAAATCTAAACAAAGGAAACTACAATGGTATGAGGAGTGAGTTGCCTATGATAGATTGGAGAGCTTCATTAAAAGGCATGACGGTGGATAAGCAATGGCTATCATTTAAGGAATGAATGCATGAATTGCAACAGTTATACATTCCTTTCTGGCACAAAAACACAAAAGGAAAAGCGGCCCAACCATGGTGAACAAAAGAAATTAAGGATAGTATTAGATCCAAAGAGGAGTCATATAAAGTTGCCAGAAAAAGTAGCAAGCCTGAGGATTGGGAGCAGTTTAGAGTTCAGCAAAAAAGGATCAAGAAGTTGATTAAGAGGGGAAAAATAGAGTATGAGAGTAAACTTGTAAGGAACATAAAAGCGGACTGTAAAAGCTTCTACAAGTATGTAAAAAGGAAAAGAGTAGTGAAGACAAATGTAGGTCCCTTACAGTCAGAAACGGGAGAATTTATAATAGGGAACAAGGAAATGGCAGAGCAATTAAACAAATACTTTGGTTCTGTCTTCACGGAAGAGGACACAAATAACTTCCCAGAAATGCTAGGGAACCAAGGGTCTAGTGAGAAGGGGGAATTAAAGGAAATTAAGTGAAGGTCAGTGAAGACGGGATGGGGGGTGATGGGGGAACGGTACTTGGTGCGGAACAGGTTGCAGGTGGGGAGTTTTTGATGTGCTGGAGTTTGTGTTGTGCAGGAAGGAACCTGGGGAGTCACACAGTCACAAACGCATGCTTTGTGAAAGTTGCCCTCCAGTCTAAAAGCATGCGGGTCAAACTCAGAATCGACCTGTTGTCACTGCTCGGTTTGCCAACCGATGCCATGTAATGACCGGAACCTGGATTTTGCTCTCAGCAGACACTAAGCTTAATCCTGGTAGTAAATCTACTTCTGTACCGTTTGGTGTATTTTCCACTACCTCCAATATTTGTCAAATGAACAGCTGTTTGTGTTTAGATTTGAACAGCAGTCAATACAGCTGAGAAAGAGATGAAAATAGCACTAAGTGAGGTTAGAATCCCTTCACTCTT
Source organism: Somniosus microcephalus (assembly GCF_052327205.1). NCBI lineage: Eukaryota > Metazoa > Chordata > Chondrichthyes > Squaliformes > Somniosidae > Somniosus > Somniosus microcephalus. The sequence continues at coordinate 340,403,542 of NC_140987.1, forward strand.
CCCCCACACTGTAGTAAAGTTTCCAAATGTAAAGTAAAATCCCATTTCACAGATTACTCCAGAGTGTTCTTTAATTGAGGGTGTCAGCCTCAGCTCAGTGCTACCACTCTCGCCTCTGAGTGAAGGTCGTGGGCTCAGGACTTGAAAATATAAACCAGGCCGACACTTAAGTGCAATATTGAGGGAGTGCACTGTCGGAGGTGTTAAACCAAGGTCCTGTCTGCCCTCTCAAGTGGACGTAAAAGATCCCGTGGCACTATTGGAAGAAGAGCAGAGTAGTTCTCCCTGCTGAACTGCGTAACATTTATCCTTTAACCAACATCACTAGAAAACAGATTATCTGGTCATTATCACATTGCTGTTTGTGGGAGCTTGCTGTGCGCAACCTGGCTGCCATGTAATCCCAACATTACAACGGTGACTACACTTCAAAAGCTCTTTGGACATCCTGAGATCATGAAAGGTGCTTTAAAAATCCAATGAGAGATTTTTTTTATTCGTTCCTGGTATGTGGGCATCGCTGGAAAAGCCAGCATTTATTGCCCATCCCTAATTGCCGTCGAGAAAGTGGTGAGCCGCCTTCTTGAACCGCTGCAGTCCGTGTAGTGAAGGTACTCCCACAGCGCTGTTAGGGAGGGAGTTCCAGGATTTTGACCCAGCGACAATGAAGGAACAGCGATATATTTCCAAGTCAGGATGGTGTGTAACTTGGAGGGGAACTTGCAGGTGATGGTGTTCCCATGTGCCTGCTGCCCTTGTCCTTCTACGTGGAAGAGGTCGTGGGTTTGGGAGGTGCTGCCGAAGAAGCCTTGGCGAGTTGCTGCAGTGCATCTTGTAGATGGTACATGCTGCAGCCACAGTACGCCAGTGGTGGAGGGAGTGAATGTTTAAGGTGGTGGATGGGGTGCCAGTAAAGCGGGCTGCTTTGTCTTGGATGGTGTCGAGCTTCTTGAGTGTTTTTGGAGCTGCACTCATTCCAGACTGGAAAATATACCGTTGAATGACACATTTTCCATTTGCCATTACTAACTTCTTTTCTTTCCATACAGATTAACAGATTAACTATCGCATCAAGTTTCGCTGGCCTATTAATAACCACTGCACACACTTTCCATTCCAGCCACTGTTCTGGATGTTGCAATAGTTCACAGGTGACTGGACAAGCAAATACAGGTGAACACACCTGAAAGTCCAATAAACACATAGCTGGTGCCCTGTTCAATAATATCTACTGAGAGTGACTGAGGAAGACCAGTAGAGAAATGTATACAATGACAAGCACAGCCTTTTACCTGCAGTTATCAAGTTGAATGAAAAAACAAGTAATTCTACCAACTCACATGAATTATCCTATTCTGCAGTGTTCTGTGTCCCACACTGCCAACACTCTGGGCACCATTGAGATGGTGGCTCAACATGGCAGGTGTCAAACCCATTGAAAAATCAAGCAAATTGCCTCTGTGTTTTCCTACATACCGACTCCATTTCAGAAGCACTTTGGGAATGCCTGAGAAAACAAAATGATCTTAATCTGCACGTATGGTCCTAAGGTGGTGTAGCCTCTCTGACACCGACTGCAGTAATGCAGAACAGTGAGTATATTTATGGAAAGACAATCGTTGGCCAAGATCAGAGGCGTATAATTACATGCCTGCTCCGCAGTAAGGATGTGTATTAACGGTTTTCAGATCTTGCATGCCAAGGGCTCATTCTCCAAGCTTGCATGGAGGGCGGCGGATAGGAATGGGTCTCGCCTGCTGATGGTGTATGCTGGGAAAGCGCGTGAGCACAGCTCTCAATTTCCTGCCAATAATATGACAGACCGGGAATCAGGGGGCAGCCAGCTCATGATGTACTATTATATATGGCAGAGGGAACTGGAAAACTTCCTCTTGCAGAGCACAGCAAAAAGGGGACCCTTCACTTCCCTTGAAGAGCAGAGGAGTTCTATCCCTCAACATACATCACAAAAGCACGTTGTCTGGTCATTATCCCATTGCCATTACTGGGACATTGCTGTGCGTAATTTGGCTACTGCGTTTCCTACATTACAACAGTGACTGCACTTCAAAACTATTTCATTGGCTGTAAAGTGTTTGGGATACCCTGAGGTTGTGAAAGGTGCTGTATAAATGCTCACTCTTTCTGTCTTCCTGTCCTTTCTTCTTTGTGCACTATTCAACTAAAGACAAATTGTTAAGATTGTGCAATTATTGACACGTCAACACCAATTCCCGCTGCACAATCACATCAGGTTCACTGCACAAGCACTCCAGGTGTCACTACACATTCACACCAGTCCTCACTACACATTCATACCAGGTCTCACTACACATTCACACCAGGTCTCACTACACATTCACACCAGTCCTCACTACACATTCACACCAGGTCTCATTACACATTCACACCAGTCCTCACTACACATTCACACCAGGTCTCACTACACATTCACACCAGTCCTCACTACACATTCACACCAGGTCTCATTACACATTCACACCAGTCCTCACTACACATTCACACCAGGTCTCACTACACATTCACACCAGGTCTCATTACACATTCACACCAGTCCTCACTACACATTCATACCAGGTCTCACTACACATTCACACCAGGTCTCACTACACATTCACACCAGTCCTCACTACACATTCACACCAGGTCTCACTACACATTCACACCAGTCCTCACTACACATTCACACCAGGTCTCATTACACATTCACACCAGTCCTCACTACACATTCACACCAGGTCTCACTACACATTCACACCAGTCCTCACTACACATTCACACCAGGTCTCATTACACATTCACACCAGTCCTCACTACACATTCACACCAGGTCTCACTACACATTCACACCAGTCCTCACTACACATTCACACCAGGTCTCATTACACATTCACACCAGTCCTCACTACACATTCACACCAGGTCTCACTACACATTCACACCAGATCTCACTACACATTCACACCAGATCTCACTACACATTCACACCAGGTCTCACTACACATTCACACCAGGTCTCACTACACATTCACACCAGGTCTCACTACACCTTCACACCAGGTCTCCCTACACATTCACACGCGATCACACTACACATTCACACTAGATCTCACTACACATTCACACCAGGTCTCAGTACACATTCACTCCAGGTCTCACTACACATTCACTCCAGGTCTCACTACACATTCACACCAGGTCTCACTACACATTCACACCAGGTCTCACTACACATTCACACCAGGTCTCACTACACATTCACACCAGACCTCACTACACATTCACACCAGGTCTCACTACACATTCACACCAGGTCTCACTACACATTCACACCAGGTCTCACTACACATTCACACCAGGTCTCACTACACATTCACACCAGGTCGCCCTACACATTCACACCAGGTCTCACTACACATTCACACCAGGTCTCGCTACACATTCACACCAGGTCTCACTACACATTCACACCAGGTCTCACTACACATTCACACCAGGTCTCACTACACATTCACACCAGGTCTCACTACACATTCACACCAGATCTCACTACACATTCACACCAGGTCTCACTACACATTCACACCAGGTCTCACTACACATTCACACCAGGTCTCACTACACGTTCACACCAGGTCTCACTACACATTCACACCAGGTCTCACTACACATTCACTCCAGGTCTCACTACACATTCACTCCAGGTCTCACTACACATTCACTCCAGGTCTCACCACACATTCACACCAGGTCTCACTACACATTCACACCAGGTCTCACTGCACATTCACACCAGGTCTCACTACACATTCACACCAGGTCTCACTGCACATTCACACCAGGTCTCACTACACATTCACACCAGGTCTCACTACACATTCACACCAGGTCTCACTACACATTCACACCAGGTCTCACTACACATTCACACCAGGTCTCACTACACCTTCACACCAGATCTCACTACACATTCACACCAGGCCTCACTACACATTCACACCAGGTCTCACTACACATTCACACCAGGTCTCACTACACATTCACACCAGGTCTCACTACACATTCACACCAGGTCTCACTACACATTCACACCAGGTCTCACTACACATTCACACCTGATCCCACTACACATTCACACCAGGTCTCACTACACATTCACACCAGGTTTCACTACACATTCACACCAGGTCTCACTACACATTCACACCAGGTCTCACTACACATTCACACCAGGTCTCACTACACATTCACACCAGGTCTCACTACACATTCACACCAGGTCTCACTACACATTCTCACCAGATCTCACTACACATTCACTCCTGATCTCACTACACATTCACACCAGGTCTCACTACACATTCACACCAGGTCTCACTACACATTCACACCAGGTCTCACTACACATTCACACCAGGTCTCACTACACATTCACACCAGGTCTCACTACACATTCACACCAGGTCTCACAACACATTCACTCCAGGTCTCACTACACGTTCACACCAGGTCTCACTACACATTCACACCAGGTCTCACTACACATTCTCACCAGATCTCACTACACATTCACTCCTGATCTCACTACACATTCACACCAGGTCTCACTACACATTCACACCAGGTCTCACTACACATTCACACCAGGTCTCACTACACATTCACACCAGGTCTCACTACACATTCACACCAGGTCTCACTACACATTCACACCAGGTCTCACTACACATTCACAGTGGAATGTTCTTTAATATTGTGTGCTGCAGAACCGTGTCAAAGGCTGCTGACAGGTCGAGAAGAATGAGGAAGGATAGTTTACCATGGCTACCATCACAGAGGATGTCATTTGTGACTCCGATGAAGGCTGTTTCATTGCTGCGGTGGGGCAGAAACCTGATTGGAGGGGTTCAAACATGGAGTTGCAGGAAAGTTAGGCACAGATTTGGGAGGCGACAACACGTTCAAGGACTTGGGAGAGGAAAGAGAGTTTGGAGATTGAGTGGTAGTTTGCAAGGACGGAAGGGTCAAAGGTGGGTTTTTTGAGGAGGGGGGAATGATGACAGCAAATTTCAAGAAGAGGGGGACCATACCTGAGGAGAGAGATCCGTTAACAATATCACCTACCATAGGGTCAGGAAGGAAGGTTGGGTGGTCAGCAGTTTGGTGGGAATAGGTTCAAGGGAACAGGACGTGGGTCTCATGGACAAGATGAGCTCAGAGAGGACATGAGGGAAAATAGGAGAGAAACTAGAGAAAGATGCGAGTTCAGGGCTAGGGCAGAAGGGACACTTAAGGGAAGTTTGGCTTGGAGGGCTTGCAGAAGGGAGGGAAGTGGCAGAGGCTGCTGAATGGATGGTCTTAATCTTAGTGACAAAGAAGTCCATGAGCTCCTTGCACTTGTTGGAGGTGAGGTTGGAGGCAGAGGAGAAGGGTTTGAGATGATGGTTTGTAGTGAAGAGAGGCCGGGGTGTTTTTTCCATTGCAGGATGATCCTGGAGTAGTGAGCAGTTTTGGCAAAGGAGAGCAGGACCTGATAGCGCTTTCTGTGGTCCAGCCAGATCTGATGATGAATGGCTAAACCAGTTGCCTGCCATAAACATTCAAACCTGTGTCCCTTGTACTTAAGGGAGTGGAGATGGTGGCCGTACCAGGGGGAGCAGCCAGGGAGAGAGAGAGTAATGGTTTTAATGGGGACAAGGTCATCATAGGTTGAGGTGAAGGTGTGATTGAGCACACCAGAATTACCCTGGAGTCTGCAGGAAATAAAGACTAATCTCCAGGACACTGCTGCGAGCAACCCAGGAGAAACACCATAGGGGCGTTAAAAAATTGTGTTTAAAAAAAATGACTTTGAACAGTTTTGTTTATTAGTTAAACCGAACAAAAGTCTGTTGGATGACAGTCAAGAATCAGCCAATCGGGTAATGAAGAGTCTATTCACTTTCCGATTGGCGTGGGAAGGCGGGGCGCAGCGAGGATGGATGTATCGGGCGACCAATGGTGGGAGTTTGTGGGGGCGGGGCAGTTCGCGGCAGGAGGTCATGTGATGATACCTTCAGGAATATGTCTAACCAGAGTTGGCGACCCGAGGCCCTCTTGCATTTTCCTCAGCCCCACCTTGCAGGAGTCGCCGGCGATGCAGGAGGCCATAATTTGATCCCCGTTGTCGGGCAAGCTGCCTCTGGAGGAGATACAGGCGCCACCAGCTCACCTCTATTATTAAAACGAGGCCTGAGGCCCAGTTTCAGATGAATCTCGGGACCCGGCTTCTGGCGCACACTTGAAGTTCCATCATCGCTATTTCTACTGGCTTTAGTGAGCAGCTCTTCAAAAATTCTTCCTCAGTAAATGGTTTTGATGACACAGCTATTTAATGGGCAATCACATAGCGCCACAACAGCAGCATCACTTACATGGCGAGCAACAGCAAACATTGATTGGTGCTTTTTAACTGGTGCTAATTCAGATTCTTTATGTATCTTTCCTGTGCACTTATCATATTTCTCACCATGGTTTACTTCATAGTGTCTTCGAATATTGTATTCTTTCACCACAGCTACCTATTGCTTACAAATCAAACATGTGGGCTTTCCATTCATGTCCACAAAGAAATACAAAAAATATAATTCATTAAAGCAGCGGCAGCGGCGAGAGGATAAAGAGTGGCCCGAGAGCGGACCTGAATTAAAGCAGCGGCAGCAGCGAGAGGATAAAGAGCGGCCCGAGAGCGGACCTGAATTAAAGCAGCAGTGGCGAGAGGATAAAGTGCGGCCCGAGAGCGGACCTGAATTAAAGCAGTGGCAGCGGCGAGAGGATAAAGTGCGGCCCGAGAGCGGACCTGAATTAAAGCAGCGGCTGCGGCAAGAGGGTAAAGAGCGGCCCGAGAGTGGACCTGAATTAAAGCAGCAGTGGCGAGAGGATAAAGAGCGGCCCGAGAGCGGACCTGAATTAAAGCAGCAGTGGCGAGAGGATAAAGTGCGGCCCAAGAGTGGACCTGAATTAAAGGAGCGGCAGCGGATGGAGGATAAAGAGCGGCCCAAGAGTGGACCTGAATTAAAGCAGCAGTGGCGAGAGGATAAAGTGCGGCCCGAGAGTGGACCTGAATTAAAGGAGTGGCAGCGGATGGAGGATAAAGAGCGGCCCAAGAGTGGACCTGAATTAAAGCAGCGGCAGTGGCGAGAGGATAAAGAGCGGCCCGAGAGTGGACCTGAATTAAAGGAGCGGCAGCGGATGGAGGATAAAGAGCGGCCCAAGAGTGGACCTGAATTAAAGCAGCGGCAGCGGTGAGAGGATAAAGAGCGACCGGAGAGCGGACCTGAATTAAAGGAGCGGCAGCGGCGAGAGGATAAAGAGCGGCCCGAGAGCGGACCTGAATTAAAGCAGCGGAGGCGGCGAGAGGATAAAGAGCGGCCCGAGAGCGGACCTGAATTAAAGCAGCGGCAGTGGCGAGAGGATAAAGAGCGGCCCAAGAGCAGACCTGAATTAAAGGAGCGGCAGCGGCGAGAGGATAAAGAGCGGCCCGAGAGCGGACCTGAATTAAAGCAGCGGCAGCGGCGAGAGGATAAAGAGTGGCCCGAGAGCGGACCTGAATTAAAGCAGCGGCAGTGGCGAGAGGATAAAGAGTGGCCCGAGAGCAGACCTGAATTAAAGCAGCAGTGGCGAGAGGATAAAGAGTGGCCCGAGAGCGGACCTGAATTAAAGCAGCGGCAGCGGTGAGAGGATAAAGAGCGGCCCGAGAGTGGACCTGAATTAAAGCAGCGGCAGCAGCGAGAGGATAAAGAGCGGCCCGAGAGCAGACCTGAATTAAAGCAGCAGTGGCGAGAGGATAAAGAGTGGCCCGAGAGCAGACCTGAATTAAAGCAGCGGCAGCGGTGAGAGGATAAAGTGCGGCCCGAGAGTGGACCTGAATTAAAGGAGCGGCAGCGGATGGAGGATAAAGAGCGGCCCAAGAGTGGACCTGAATTAAAGCAGCGGCAGTGGCGAGAGGATAAAGAGCGGCCCGAGAGTGGACCTGAATTAAAGGAGCGGCAGCGGATGGAGGATAAAGAGCGGCCCAAGAGTGGACCTGAATTAAAGCAGCGGCAGCGGTGAGAGGATAAAGAGCGACCGGAGAGCGGACCTGAATTAAAGGAGCGGCAGCGGCGAGAGGATAAAGAGCGGCTCGAGAGCGGACCTGAATTAAAGCAGCGGAGGCGGCGAGAGGATAAAGAGCGGCCCGAGAGCGGACCTGAATTAAAGCAGCGGCAGTGGCGAGAGGATAAAGAGCGGCCCAAGAGCAGACCTGAATTAAAGGAGCGGCAGCGGCGAGAGGATAAAGAGCGGCCCGAGAGTGGACCTGAATTAAAGCAGCGGCAGCGGCGAGAGGATAAAGAGCGGCCCGAGAGCGGACCTGAATTAAAGCAGCGGCAGCGGCGAGAGGATAAAGAGTGGCCCGAGAGCGGACCTGAATTAAAGCAGCGGCAGTGGCGAGGGGATAAAGAGCGGCCCGAGAGCAGACCTGAATTAAAGCAGCAGTGGCGAGAGGATAAAGAGTGGCCCGAGAGCGGACCTGAATTAAAGCAGCGGCAGCGGCGAGAGGATAAAGTGCGGCCCGAGAGTGGACCTGAATTAAAGCAGCGGCAGCAGCGAGAGGATAAAGAGCGGCCCGAGAGTGGACCTGAATTAAAGCAGCGGCAGCAGTGAGAGGATAAAGAGCGGCCCGAGAGTGGACCTGAATTAAAGGAGCGGCAGTGGCGAGAGGATAAAGAGCGGCCCGAGAGCGGACCTGAATTAAAGCAGCGGCAGCGGATGGAGGATAAAGAGCGGCCCGAGAGCGGACCTGAATTAAAGCAGCGGCAGCGGATGGAGGATAAAGAGCGGCCCGAGAGTGGACCGGAATTAAAGCAGCGGCAGCGGATGGAGGATAAAGAGTGGCCCGAGAGTGGACCTGAATTAAAGCAGCGGCAGCAGTGAGAGGATAAAGCGCGGCCCGAGAGTGGACCTGAATTAAAGGAGCGGCAGTGGCGAGAGGATAAAGAGCGGCCCGAGAGTGGACCTGAATTAAAGCAGCGGCAGTGGATGGAGGATAAAGAGCGGCCCGAGAGTGGACCTGAATTAAAGCAGCGGCAGCGGATGGAGGATAAAGAGTGGCCCGAGAGTGGACCTGAATTAAAGCAGCGGCAGTGGATGGAGGATAAAGAGCGGCCCGAGAGTGGACCGGAATTAAAGCAGCGGCAGCGGATGGAGGATAAAGAGTGGCCCGAGAGTGGACCTGAATTAAAGGAGCGGCAGCAGTGAGGCTCCGATTCAAAACAAATCAAAGAGTGACGTCACAGGAGAGCAGGTAGGTGATTGGTTGGTGAGTATTACAGCCCTTTTTTGCTCTCTAAGTTAGGGAAGGGGGTTAAATTAAGAGCTGAGAAACTGTAACTTGCTAGTACTTATTAAATTAATAACTTAAACTAAATAAAATAATCTAACAATAAACCTAAAATATCGATTGAATAAAATCTTTAACTAATTATTTAATAAATAAAACAATGTTAGAGATGGCAGGGCAGATGGTGTGTCGTAACTGCAGCATGTGGGAGTCTGTGGAGAGCATCGCGATCCCGAGCAACCACATCTGCAGTAAGTGTCTTCAACTCGAGGAACTTCGGCTCAGTGTTGTTGAGCTGGAGTACGATCTGCAGACATTGCGATACATCAGGGAGGGGGAGAGTTACCTGGACACTTTGTTCCAGGAGGCAGTCGCACCCTTTAGCTTAAGTAGTACTTTAGAGTTCGTCAGTGGTCAGGGACAGGAAGGTGTGACTGTGAGTCAGGAAGGTATGGGGATCCAGGTTGTAGTGATGGAGGAGCCTCAGCCCTGGACCTTGTCCAACAGGTACGAGGTACTTTCTACCTGTATGGATGAGGAAAAGGACTGCAGGGAGGATGGGCAAACTGACCACTGCACTGTGGTCCAGGAGGCCATCCAAGTGGGGGCAGAAGGAAGGAATGTGGTAGTAGTAGGGGACAGTATAGTCAGGAGGATAGATATTGTTCTCTGCAGCTGCGAAAGAGAGTCCCGAAGGTTATGTTACCTGCCCGGTGCCAGGGTTAAGGATATCTCCTTGCGGCTGGAGAAGAACTTGGAGTGGGAGAGAGAGGATCCAGTTGTCGTGGTCCATGTAGGAACCAATGACATAGCTAGAACTAAGAATGAGGTTATGCTGAGGGAGTTTGAGGAGCTAGGGTCTAAATTAATGTAACCCCTTCACGGTTCTCTAGATATATGTGAGATGTGGTCTCTGTTGTAGACAGTATTCTATAGTCCAGTAAGGAGATCACTACTACAATGGCTTAATTCTAATTATCTTACTTTATAGTTTTAACGTCAGACAGCATAAGAAGATTACGGGTCAATGACCTAAATTAGACATTTGCATACATTAGAATGAATCTAGACATAATAAACATACATTCTCCATTTATATGGATTCAAAGGAGAATCTGTCCCTGTGTCCAAATTCAAGTGCACTCTTTCGTTGGCGCGCTTAAGTTGGAGCTCATGGTATGTATAATGTCTGCAAGACTTACGACACCGAACCCCTTCGTTGAATTCTCTTCACGATCACTGAATCCCACTTTGAGTTCTGGATGCAGAGCTACTAATACGAAGGGCGGCGGCCGAGTTTGGAAGCCCGGGACGGGATGCGGCAGCCATTTGCCTCCTGAGCCCTCTTTTCAGAGCTCCTGCCCTCTTCTCTTCCAGTCGCTCCTTTCTTCCCGCTTGAAAAACCCGACTCCACCCCTTCCTCCTGGGGTTTCTGCCTGGAGACTGCGCAGCCTCACTGTCTGCAACAGTTGATACTGGTGCAGAATTATGGAAAGTGTGCTCTTAGTCACATTGTGTCCTTAAAAGTTCTTGCCGTACCTTCACATGGGCAACTTTAACCCAGGGATTTATAACAATGATAATACAGTGTCTAAGTTAAAGATTGATAACCATACATAATTGATAAGCGTACATAACATTTCCAGTGGATATTACACTCCCCCCTACCAAATATAGGCATGTCCCCATGACTAATGAACTTTACACATAAGTGGTTGCATGCTTCCCAACCATATATAAAGGGAGGTAATATATCGAACCGTAGGGGCTATCATTACACTTGGCACTCCTAGTGTACTGTATGTCAATCTTTCAGGAGCCTTCTTAACTCGCTGTGAGCTCCTTATTTCGGATACCCGGTCTTCAGTTCCTTCAACTACGTTGGAGGCGTTGGTTCCTTTGTTATCATGCCTTTCAGTCTCTTTTATCTCCTTCTCGGAAGCATCTGGTTCTTCCCAGACCATGTCCAAGTCTGAGCTAAATGGTTCAGACAATTCATCCAGATTCTGTCTTATGCGTCTTTCTGGGAGGTCGTACCATAGATCCCATTCTTCATCTTCCGACTCATCAGGTTCCTCATGATCCACACACTGTGTCATGGGTTTTCTGTCTTCTGGAACCAAGTTTTCCTGGTTTCTCGTTTTTTTCCTTCTTCTCTGCAGGGTTCTCCTACTAGGTGTCGGCTCATTATCCGCTGGCGGATCCAGATGCACTTGCTGTCCCAATGGCAGGATATGATTCCGGTGCAGTATTTTTATGGGTCCATTCCCACCTGCAGGTTTTAGCCGAAACACAGGTAGTTGTGACATTTGACTTTCAACAATGTAAGGTGTAGAAGCCCAGCGGTCTGCTAACTTATGTTTCCCTTGAAGTCCTAGGTTCCGTATGAGAACTCGGTCACCAGGCATGAGTTGGGAAAAACGGATCTTCTGGTCATACCTGTGCTTATTTCCTTTATTCTGTTTGGCAGAAACAGACTCAGCAAGTTCATAAGCAGCTTGCAATTCCTTTCTCATGTCAGATACATACTTGAGGTAAGTTCTCTGTGCTGTGCCATCACTGGATACTCCGAAACACAAATCCACCGGCATCCTCGCTTCACGTCCAAACATGAGGTAGTACGGTGAAAAACCAGTAGCGTCATTTCGGGTACAATTATAAGAATGAACAAGATGTCCAATGTGCCGACTCCACTTGTTCTTTCGCTTTGAATCCAGCGTTCCAAGCATGTCTAACAAAGTACGGTTAAACCGCTCAGGTTGAGGATCTCCCTGAGGATGGTATGGAGTTGTTCTTGACTTCTCAATCCCAAGCATGGACAACAATTCATGTATAAGTCTACTTTCAAAGTCTCTACCTTGATCACTGTGTATTCGCTTTGGCAGTCCATAGTGGATGAAGTATTTCTCCCACAACACTTTGGCAACGGTGGATGCTTTCTGATCCTTTGTGGGAAAAGCTTGGGCATAGCGAGTATAATGATCTGTAATGACCAAGACATTTGCGGTATTGCTGGAATCGGGTTCGATGGACAGAAAATCCATACAGACAAGGTCTAGAGGTCCATCACTTTGCATGTGAAACAGAGGAGCAACTCTTTTAGGTAAAGTCTTTCTCTGGACACAACGTGCACAGGACTTGCAGAACTCCTCAACCGCAGACTTCATACGCGGCCAATAGAATCTGTCCTTGACCAACCCATAGGTCTTATCTACTCCCAGATGACCTGCGTCATCATGCAAAGACTTCATCACTATTTCCCTGTACTTTTCAGGCAGGACCAACTGTGAATGACATGGTTTAGTGGGTGGGTGAGTGATTCTACACAACACTCCCTCTTTAATTTCCAAGTGGTCCCATTCTCTTAGGAGCAGACGACAGTCAGGATGCTTTGATTTGTCGATCTGTGTAATATCACCCAGACGGAGAGCTGAAAACACCTCATGAATACAGGGATCCTCCTGCTGTGCTTTGGATATTTCAGATGAACACAACATGGGTAAGTTTTGTACATCCAAACTGGAAAGGTTGCAAAATGCCTGGGGAACAGCATGCATTGACGCTCCCAAGTGATCAATCTCTCGGGCATGAAATGAATTCTTTGGTCCAGATACCACGGACATCTGACACATTACTTTCACATCTGCTGAAGCAACGTCTTCCCACTCTGGTTTCTGGTAGTGTGGGCGACGAGACAGAGCATCTGCGTCAATGTTCTGGTTCCCAGGTCTGTACCTGAGACTAAAGTCGTAAGCAGATAGTGCAGCAAGCCAGCGGTGGCCGGTGGCATCAAGTTTTGCCGAAGTCAACACATAGGTTAATGGATTATTGTCTGTCCTCACTTCAAACTTTGCTCCACACAGATAATCCTGCAGCTTATCCACCACCCCCCACTTCAACGCCAAGAATTCTAGCTTATGAGCTGGGTAGTTACGCTCTGATGGCGTAAGACTGCGACTGATGAACTCTACAGGTCTCAGTCCTGCTCCTTGGTCCTGATACAACACACCACCCAACCCTTCTTGACTGGCATCCACGTGTAGCACATATGGCAGCTGTGGGTTTGCAAAAGCCAACACGGGGGCTTGAGTAAGGTGCTTTAAGGTGTGGAAGGCCTCTTCGCATTTCTCATCCCATCTAACACCAAAAGGCTCAGAGGGTTTGAAGTAGTCCTTGTTCTCTTTACCTTTAGCCTTTTTCTTCCTCTCGGCTGGTGGGAGGTAACCAGCCAGCAGCTGATTCAGAGGATGGGCCACTTTGGAGTAATCCTGCACAAAGCGCCTGTAATATCCGCAGAACCCAAGAAATGACCGCAAGGCAGTCACTGTGTTCGGTTTGGGCCATGTGGTAACAGCTTCGATCTTGGATGGATCTGTGGCTACTCCATCCTGTGATACAATATGCCCCACATAGGACACGGATGTTTGGCAAAACTGACACTTGTCCAATGATAGCTTGAGACCTTCATCCTCCAGGCGACCAAGCACTTTCAGCAACCGAGCTTCGTGTTCTTCAAGGGTTGCCCCAAACACAATGATATCATCCAAGTACACCAATACTTCGAGCAAGTTCATGTCCCCAACTGTTTGTTCCATTATTCTTTGAAAAGTTGCTGGAGCGCCTGAAACTCCCTGTGGCATCCTTTCAAATTGGTAGAACCCAACTGGACATATAAAGGCTGTCTTTTCTTTGTCCGATTCACTCATCGGTATTTGGTAGTATCCACTTCTGAGATCCAACACACTGATCCACTTGCTTCCATTAAGACAAGCCAGTGCATCCTCAATTCTTGGAACGGTGTATTGGTCGGGAATAGTACGTCTGTTAAGCGTCCTAAAGTCCACACACATCCGAATCTTTCCGTTCTTTTTCCTCACCACCACTATAGGAGATGCATAAGGACTCCTGGACTTGGTAATGATCTCAGCTTCTTTTAACTGCGACAGGTGCTGTCTCACTGCTTCGATGTCAGCTGGTGCCAGCCGTCGAGACCTCTCCCGAAAGGGTTTATCCTCGGTAATTCTGATAGAATGGCGAGTACTCTTACTACAACCAACATCAAACTCATGAGTAGAGAAAACTCCTCTCTGCTCCATCATCTTCCTGACTAATCGGTCCTTCCATTCTTTAGGAACGAATGAATCTCCAAAGTTGAAGGAGGAGGGTGTCAGATCTCTGGTTGAGTTAACTTTGGACTCTTCCTTCACATGTGACGACAGTACATTTACAGGAAACAGATGCGCAATCAGCATTCCTTTCCTCAATGTGATTCCTTTGCCTGACATATTCCTCATGGTCACTGTAACTCTCCTTGACATCACAGCTGTCGGGGTCTGCAACTCTGGTCTCACCAGAAGCTCATTTGGAAACCGTGACTCTTCTGCAGGATCATCAGGTGACTCTATCAGAATGGCTTCAGTACCTGGCGTTCCAGGGAATTTTGGTATCCCAGGGATTCTAGCCACTCCTCCAGGACGCAGGGTGATAGGTTTGGCTCGAACGTACCACACAGTTCCTCTTTTGCTATCATCTACGTCGGAAGAAAGTTCAGGCAGTTTCTCAAAAGCCTTTTTGAAAACAGGGTGAATGTGTCTGGTGCTCAAGAAGTTTTCACCTCCCTGCTCTTTGCAGCTTGTCAGGAGTCGTCTCACTATGGGTGTATTACTGCCAACCAGTATGGAAACCTCACCTTTCACCATGGGGTCAGGGCAAACCAACACAAGTGCATCAATGGTCTCAGTGGTCCCTACATCAGCTTCCAAGAACTCCAACCTCAGCGAGAAATAGCCATCATATGGGTAATCAGCAGGACTAAGGCCCCAGATCTGCAGAAGACTGATTGGGGTTAACGGCAAATGCGTCAGGTATCGATCATAGAAGGATCTGTACAGTATGGTAACCTGAGAACCCGTGTCGAGGATAGCTTTAGTATAAATGCCTTCAATCTGTATTGATACAGCAGAACTCGGCCCTACTAAACCTTCAGGTATGATGTCTTTCATATCCCCTCGTCTATTATTGCACTTAGCGAAACGTGTCTTAACTACAGGGACAGCAGGCCGTTCCGTTACTGTGCCCCTTTGTAGTTTCCCGACTTCTTGGTAAGTTTTATGAGACGGTCATTTACTTTTTTTAGATTTTCCTCACCTCTACATTCTCGCTTGAAATGTCCATCCTTTCCACAGTTATAACAAAAGACTCCAGGTCTATCTCCTTCATGGGGATATCCTTTAGAGGAATCATTCATTTTGCTGTTAGACTTCGCAGGGTGTTCAACCTTTTGCACCCGTGCATCATCCCTTTCTGTGTTGGGCTTAGACCGAAAATATGCCATCTCGGCTCTCATGACATTTATTTCCTTCTTCAGCTGTTCCATCTCAGGGTTGACATCACCCTTAGGAGTAGGAACTGTAACAGGAGTCACAAGCTTGGACATCACAGCACTCTTTGCTACATTCCGGGCCTGAAGCATATCCTCCTCCTCTCTGACTTCCCTTAGCAGCTCAGTGAAGGTAGGTGGATCTCGCAACTTATGGGTCATGCGTATGCGAAGAGCAGTCACGTCTTCGAGCAATGCACCTCGCACAACCTGTTCAATGCGGAACCGATTCATTTCAGGCAACTCAATCCCTCTTTTCCGTAACATACAATGCAGCAGTTTGTCTATTCTCAGCAGATAACTGGACAGCTTCTCTCCCTCACACTGGAATGTGCTTCTGAATCTGACCATCAAATCTGAAATGGTTTCAGTAGTTCCAAAGGCAGTTTCTAGAGCCTGCATGTAGTCAAAGGAAGTAGCAGAGGTGTTCTGCGCCTTTAAGAATCTTACAATGTCAGCAACAGGACCCTTAAGGCTTTCTACTATTCTCTGCCTCTTCACATTGTCACTGCACTGCCATTCCTCTAGCAGAGGCAGGGTCTGCTCAGCCCAGGCGTCGTACTCCTCTTCCCCACTGGGAGTTGGTCTCACTCCTGAGAACATACGGAGCTTACGGTATCCCTGAGCCTCGAAGGGCAGATTGGTGCATTTATCCACCAGAGAACTAATGGCACTGACCAACTGAGTGTTCATATCCAGGGCCGAAGGACCTATCAGACCTTTGACATCAGCAACAGTCTTTCCTTCTTGTCTCAAGAATGACAACAACTTGGTCTGAAACCCTTCTTCTTCCTTAGTAGTAATAGGGACAAACTGAACTGGCCAGGGACCAGCCTCTTCAGAAAGCCCAACTGCCTCAGGTAAACCATGACCTCTCAGGTTCTCTGATGTCTGGATCAACACAAACTGCTTCTTGGTAGCTGTATCCAAGCAGTGCTCAACTATCCTAACCTTTCCAAAGGCTTTGACACAATTCAGAGCCCTTAGCAAGACATCATCAGGGTCATCGTTAGCAACACCATTCAGCACAATGGCATGGGTAGTAGCTATCTGCTTCCATTTGCACCAAGCTTCAACCT
Source organism: Somniosus microcephalus (assembly GCF_052327205.1). Taxonomy (NCBI): domain Eukaryota; kingdom Metazoa; phylum Chordata; class Chondrichthyes; order Squaliformes; family Somniosidae; genus Somniosus; species Somniosus microcephalus. Next base: position 340,420,379 of record NC_140987.1, read on the forward strand.
CAATAACATCCATCTTTTATGCTCAAACAGCCCAGAAGAAACCACAAACCACTCTCTTAGCAATGAGCATTCAATACTGTTAGTTTACTGACATAAATAGACCACAATCCCGGACAAGCCCCCAAAATTTAACCCCTTCACGGTTCTCTAGATATATGTGAGATGTGGTCTCTGTTGTTGACAGTATTCTATAGTCCAGTAAGGAGATCACTACTACAATGGCTTAATTCTAATTATCTTACTTTATAGTTTTAACGTCAGACAGTATAAGAAGATTACGGGTCAATGACCTAAATTAGACATTTGCATACATTAGAATGAATCTAGACATAATAAACATACTTTCTCCATTTATATGGATTCAAAGGAGAATCTGTCCCTGTGTCCAAATTCGAGTGCACTCTTTCGTTGGCGCGCTTAAGTTGGAGCTCATGGTATGTATAATGTCTGCAAGACTTACGACTCCGAACCCCTTCGTTGAATTCTCTTCACGATCACTGAATCCCACTTTGAGTTCTGGATGCAGAGCTACTAATACGAAGGGCGGCGGCCGAGTTTGGAAGCCCGGGATGGGATGCGGCAGCCATTTGCCTCCTGAGCCCTCTTTTCAGAGCTCCTGCCCTCTTCTCTTCCAGTCGCTCCTTTCTTCCCGCTTGAAAAACCCGACTCCACCCCTTCCTCCTGGGGTTTCTGCCTGGAGACTGCGTAGCCTCACTGTCTGCAACAGTTGATACTGGTGCAGAATTATGGAAAGTGTGCTCTTAGTCACATTGTGTCCTTAAAAGTTCTTGCCGTACCTTCACATGGGCAACTTTAACCCAGGGATTTATAACAATGATAATACAGTGTCTAAGTTAAAGATTGATAACCATACTTAGCGTACATAACATTTCCAGTGGGTATTACATTAATAAGCAGAACTACAAGGGTAATAATCTCTGGATTATTACCTGATCCACGCACAAATTGGCATAGGGTCAAGCAGATCAGGGAGTTAAATGCGTGGCTCAAAGAGTGGCGTGAGAAAATGGGGTTTCAATTTATGGGGCACTGGCACCAGTACTGGGGAAAGAGGGAGCTGTTCCATTGGGATGGGCTCCACTTAAACCGGGCTGGGACCAGCATCCTGGTGAATCAAATAACTAGGGCTGTAGATAGAGCTTTAAACTAAAAAATGGGGGGAGGGATCAGGTGAGGGGAAATTTAGAAATCTAAAGAGAAAGGTCAAGGCAATAGAGCAGTGTAGCGATTTGGGTAAAAATAAGCAGAGTGTGACAAGAAGGGACAGAGACTTTAATGGTAGCAGTGCAGCAGAGAATAAGGTCAAAGCAGGGAATAATGGTAAAATATTTAAATTAAAGGCTCTTTATCTGAATGCACAAAGCATTCGTAACAAGATAGATGAACTATTGGCACTAATAGAGATAAATGGGTTTGATCTAATAGCCATTACAGAGACATGGTTGCAAGTTGGCCAAGGTTGGAAACTAAATGTTCCAGGGTACTTAACATTTCAAAAAGGCAGGCAGAATGGAAAAGGAAGGGGAGTAGCCCTGATAATAAAGGATGACATAAAGGACAGTAGCGAGAAAGGATCTTGGCTCAGAAGATCAGGAAGTAGAATCAGTATGGGTGGAGATAAGGAATAACAAGGGGCAGAAAACACAGAGTAGTAAATAGGCCACCTAACAGTAGCTATAATGTTGGACAGAATATTAATTAAGAAATAGCAGGAGCTTGCAATAATCTTTGGGGGACTTTAATCTTCATATAGACTGGACAAATCAAATTGGCAAAAGTAGTCTGGAGGACGAGTTCATGGAATGCATTCGGGACAGTTTCCTGGAACAATATGTCATGGAACCAACCAGGGAACAGGCTATTTTAGATCTTGTATTGTGTAATGAGACAGGGTTAATTAGCAATCTCATAGTAAAGGATCCTCTGGGGCAGAGTGATCATAATATGATAGAATTTCACTTTAATTTTGAGAGTGACTTGCCTAAGTCTGAAACTAGAGTCTTAAACTTAAATAAAGCCAATTACATAGGTATGAGGGGCGAGTTGGCTAAGGTAGATTGAAAAAATAGATTAAAAGGTATGGCGGTAGGTAAGCAGTGGCTAGCATTTAAAGAAATATTTCATAATTCTCAACAAAAATACATTCCGTTGAGAACCAAAAACTCCACAGGAAAAGTGATCCAACCGTGGCTAACTAAAGAAGTTAAGGATAGCATTAGATTGAAAGAAGAAGTTTATAATGTTGCAAAGAATAATAGTAAGCCTGAGGATTGGGAGAGTTTCAGAAACCAGCAAAGGTTGACCAAAAAATTGATAAAAAGTGAAAAAATAGAATATGAGAGAAAACTAGCAAGAAATATAAAAGCAGATTACAAGAGTTTCTACAAGTATGTAAAAAGGAAAAGAGTGGCAAAAGTAAACGTTGGTCCCTTAGAGGCTGAGACAGGAGAAATTATTATGGGGAATAAGGAAATGGCAGAAACGTTAAACAAATATTTTGTATCTGTCTTCACAGTAGAAGACACAAAAAGCATACCAAAAATGGTGGGGAACCAAGGGGCTAATGAGGGTGAGGAATTTAACATAATTAATATAAGTAGAGAAAAAGTACTAGAGAAACTAATGGCACTAAATGCCGACAAATCCCCATGACCTGGTGGCCTACATCCTAAGGTTCTAAAAGAGGTGGCTGAAGAGATAGTGGATGCATTGGTTCTGATCTTCCAAAATTCCCTAGGTTCTGGAATGGTCCCAACGGATTGGAAGTTCGCAAATGTAACACCACTACAGGCCAGTTAGCCTGACATCAGTCATTGGGAAAATGCTGGAATCCATTGTTAAGGAAGTGGTATCAAGTCACTTAGAAAATCATAACATGATTAGGCAGAGTCAACATGGTTTTATGAAAGGGAAATGATGTTTGACAAATTTATTCGAGTTTTTTGAGGATGTAACTAGCAGGGTAGATAAAGGGGAACCAGTGGATGTAGTATATTTGGATTTCCAAAAGGCATTCGATAAGGTGCCACATAAAAGGTTATTACACAAGATTAGGGCTCATGGGGTTGGGGGTAATATAGTAGCATGGGTAGAGGGTTGGTTAACGGACAGAAAACAGAGAGTAGGGATAAACGGATCTTTTTCAGGTTGGCAGGCTGTAACTAGTGGGTTGCCTCAAGGATCAGTGTTGGGGCCTCAGCTATTTACAATCTATATTAATGACATAGAGGAAGAGATTGAGTGCAATGTATCCAAGTTTGCTGATGATACAAAGCTAGGTGGGACAGTAAGCTGTGAGGAGAACACAAAGAGTCTGCAAAGGGATATAGATAGACTAAGTGAGTGGGCAGTAAGGTGGCAGATGGAGTATAATGTAGGGAAAAGTGAGGTTATTCACTTTGGTAGGAAGAATAGAAAAACAGAATATTTTTTAAATGGTGAGAAACTTTCAAATGTTGGTGTTCAGAGAGATTTGGAAATATTACATTTGGTTCCCTCATCCAAATCATTTATATATATTTTGTGAATAGCTGGGGCCCAAGCACTGATCTCTGCGCTACCTGACTAGTCACCGCCTGCCACCCCGAAAAAGACCCATTTATTCCTACTCTCTGTTTCCTGTCTGTTAACCAATTTTCAATCCATGCCAGTATATTACCCCCAATTCCATGGGCTTTAATTTTGCACACTAACCTCTTATGTGGGACTTTATCAAAGGCTTTCTGAAAATCCAAATACACCACATTCACTGGTTCTCCCTTATCTATTCTACCAGTTACATCCTCAAAAATCTCCAGTAGGTTTGTCAAACACGATGTCCCTTTCATAATTCCATGTTGACTTTGTCTTATCCTGTTGACATTTTCCAAGTGTCCTGTCATCACATCCTTTATCGTAGGCTCTAGCATTTTCCCTACTACTGGTGTTAGGCTAACAGATTTGTAGTTCCCGATTTTCTCTCTCCCTCCTTTTTTAAATAGTGGGGTTACATTTGCCACCCTGCAATCTGTCGGAACTGTTCCATAATCTATAGAATTTTGGAAAATGACAACCAATGCATCCATTATTTCCATGGCTACCTCTTTTAGTAGTCTGGGATGCAGATTATCAGGCCCTGGGGATTTATCAGCTTTCAGTCCCATTAATTTCTCAAGCACTATTTTTTTACTAATATTAATTTCCTTTAATTCCTCCTTCTCACTAGACCCTTTGTTCCCTCGCATTTCTGGGAAGTTATTTGTGTCCTTTTCCGTGAAGACAGAACCAAAGTATTTGTTTAATTGCTCAGCCATTTCCTTATTCCCCATTATAAATTCTCCCATTTCTGACTGTAAGGGACCTACATTTGTTTTCACTAATCTTTTTCTCCTCCAAATCAAACTAAAAAGACAAGTGCCTCAAAGTGTGGTGAGCTGCTACTCCAACATACTGTACAATACTGTGCTACATACTATACTGTGAAATCCAGATCTTTATCATCTACTCCAAAAACAAGTTACAGCTGTACCTAACATGACAACAACCCAGAACCAAGGCTAATTTGACTTTCTAAACCGGCTATGCATGATTGACAAGCGCAAGAGATTAAAACCAAACCCATTCACCATTTTCCCCAGATACTTTAGGCGCTAAAGAGCCTAGGACGTGGCCAGGATGGGGTCTTAAGCTGTTTAGCGCAAGACACCATCTTGGTAAAGGAGTTGAAGCCCGTGCTAGAAATGGCTGCCTGGAGGATTGTTAAGGGACTGATTGACAATTAAATTGCTGGCTAGCGCTCATTAACGAGGCTGCAAGCCATTTTGGTGGGTAACGCTTCATTTAACATCCTCTTCTAACAGTGACCAGCTGAACTGGAGTAAACAAGGCGTTGCTGAGGATTTCCAAAGCCATGCTCAGCTTTCACTGTTCACTAGCTGATTGAGATCGACTGGCTACACTGTGTTTGAAGAAGATTTATGAGACACAATGGGAGTCTTTGTCAAGACTTCATTAGCACTCTACAAATATTTATTCTGGATATTCTCTCAGGACTTCACCTAAAAAGAGTGAGTGCTGTGCTACTCTACCTTTTTGGACACCTTATAGAAGTCACCAGGACAAAGGGAATGCTTGGCCATGGGCATCTTTCCAGGGGTCCACCTTGCTCTACATGAGGAATTGGAGGAGGAGACGAGAGCAGGCAGAGCAGCCCTAGCTGCTGCAGGAGAGAGGGACAGGCGGGCGAGGAGAGCTCTCAGTAGGAAACCCTATCCACTCAGGGTCACCAGAGAGCATGACTCCTACATTCACATAACCCAAGACTAGTGCATGAAGAGGCTGTGCTTTACCAAGGAGGTCATTACAGAGATCTGTGGCCTTGTGGAAGGAAGTCTCAGACCTCGCAGCACAGCCAGGACTGCATTGCCTGTAGCAGTCCAGGTCACAGTAGCATTTCGTTTTTATGCTACCGAATCCTTCCAGGCTACCACAGGTGATATCAGTCACGGATCACAATCCTCTGTGCACTTCTGCATAAGGGAGGTCTCTGCAGGTCTATACACTCTGAGGAATGATTATATATCATTCCCTATTGCCAGAGAAGATCAGAGGCAGAGAGCTCCAGGATTCAACAGGATTGCAGGATTCCCCATGGTCCAGGGAGACATTGACTGTACACATGTGGTCCTGCAAGCCCCTCAGTTAAACTCGGAGGTATTCAGGAACAGGAGAGATTCCATTCCCAGAGTGTGCAGTTTGCCTGCAACCACCGGCAGCGCATCATGCAGATGACTGCCTGCTATCCAGGGAGCTTCCAAAATATGTTTATAATGATGCAGTCATCCGTCCCATAGATCTTTGAGCCCCAACACAATGTGCATGGATGACTGCTAGAGGCTTCCAGGTAGACGGCCGGCACCTGGGAGGGACACTCACCGCCATCTAATTGAAGAGTGCTTTTGAGAGACGTGCTCCACCATCAGACTCCGGAGCACTGTTGCCACATGATGTAACATCCACAACTGAGTGTCTATCAGGAAGTCCATCATCTGCACTCCTTTCAACCCCTTCCCCATGAAGATCACAATAAAAAAAGACCACCGATTCCACCACTTCCCAATTACCATTATCACTCTTTGTTTACATCAAAAGCAAAGAATGGAAACATTACATAACCAACAGCACGACAAATATTAAACTATTCACCCTGGTGCTTACCCAGAGTGGCTATCTATAACAGCTCTTGCGTAATCTCGTGCTTCTATGAAGTGGAACCCCAGTGACAGCAGCAGACGAGGTGCTGAGAATCTGAAGAGTGAAGTTCAGCTGTTCTGCTGGGATGCCCTCGAGAGGCTGTGATGGACCCACCTCAGACACACCATCTCAGCATGGGCTTCAGCAGTCTGGGCCACCTGGCTGACAGGCAATGGCAAGGGCAATGGTGGACTGGCAGGAGAGGGAGCAGCAATGCTGGCATCCGGAGAAAGGGCAATAGATTTCTGCTTCATGATTCCCATGCCACTACCTTGGGCCTCTGCTCAGCCCGCCCAGTGATCTGGTGGAGGACAGATCTCAGGCCCTCGGAGACGCTCTGCAACCCCCTTTCAACCGAGGAACTCAGAGCCACTTTGGCAGCTGCCTGAGCTTCCACACAGCACTTTGTCGTTCCATCCCAGCAGTTTGCCGTTCCATGCAAGCTGCAGTGACTGCAGTGGAAGCTGCGACCACAGTCATCAGACACTGCATGATGTTGGGTTCCACAGGACGCTGGCTGGAATTAATCAGCTTCCACACGCTGGAGAGGTTGGGTTCCAGGCTCTGCGTCAAGCCACAGGCCAAGGTGGAGGCGGACCCCTCCATCCCCCTAGCCATGACCCGTAAGCTTTCCGGCAGGCTCTCCATTGCACCAAGCATTTGGTTTGTCACACCCATCAGCCTTCTCCTGAGCTTGGCGCTGCGAGGTCCTCATCTGATTCCTCTACAGCAGAACTAGTATGTGACCTTGTCCCCCTGGAAAGGTGGCACCTGTGGGGTCCCTTCCACCCTGCGTGGCTGATGCCCGCTAGTGCCCGGTGCGTTTTACTGTGCGGATCCCTTGTCAAACCTAGCCTCTACGTTATGCATGATGCCAATCTCTGAGCTGGTGCCTGCGACAGAGGCAGCCATTGACACGGTGCATTCTTCCTCATTCTCTTCCTCCTCCTGTTCCTCTTCCTCCGGGGGGGGGTGGTGCGAGATGGCTCTTGCTCGTCTTGAACTTGCTCGGTGGTGGGGGCAGTGGCGAGGTGGATCTTGCTCCTGGGCGCCTGCAATGATATTGCTGGAAGGGTTAGGGTACAGTGCGTGTGGCCACTATAGGAGGATGTGTCTGATGAGAACATATGGAGGCTGGGAGTGAGGATAGCTTTGGGTGATTAGGAATCAGGAATAGTTGTGCATCTGCAAAGAAGCTGGAGTGGCCACATACCTTTAGGCGTGATGCCCTCTGCTCTGCCTTCAGCCACGGCGTCTCCCACTCCCCTCCCGATCAGGGTCAGCACAGCCTCCTCAAGGGAAGTGATGTCATGCAGGCATGGTTGACCGCCCCCAGTCAGATCCTGCTGCCACTTGTTATGTCCTATTTTTTACTGGAAGAGAAAGAGTGGTGATTGTGAATGAGTGCATTGACAGGTGCGGTTGTGTGTGTGATGCCTCACATGGTAGAAGAGCTGTGAGATGTGTCTGAGGTGTGAGTAGTGCCTGTGAAGGATGCACTATTGTGGAATGTGTGAATGTCAATGTATAGTTAGATGGTGGATGGAGTGTGTTGAAGTTGTGATGCTGGTGGTAGTGATGCAGTTATTGAGAGGTGTGTTTCTGAGATGGGATCTTAGCTTGACCACTTGTATCAGGTCATTAAATTTCTTGCGGAACTGGAGCCAGGTCCTGGGGTTAGGGCTCTTGGCTGTGAGCTCCTAGGCGATCTCCTCCCACCTGAGCCTCATTAGCTGTCTCTGTGGCCTTCTTCCCAGCTGTGGGAAGAGGACATCCCTCCTCCTCTGGACCGCCTCCACCAGGACCTCCAGTGCCACGTCGGAGAACCTGGGCGCCCTCTCTCTAGGTCCTCGAGACATCCTTCCATGTTGGCTTCTCTCCCAGCCATCGCACTCCGCACCTTCAGTGGAACTGGGTGAGCGCAGGCTACATGCACAACTCCAGGAAATCTGCGTCCAGTCAGCTCTTGAGTGCTAAGCCTACAGTTGTTGGTTTCAGCGCCTGCAGGCACATTTAAATCATGATAAACAAGTAGCTTGAAAATTGCATGCTAAATCCACACTTTCACAGGCGTTTCTTATTAGCACAATACCCATTTAGCATCTGTTTTCACCCTTTGGCCAAAATTACTCCCACTCAATCCATCACGCTACCATTCAAACATTTAAAAACAAAACAATACATGGAGGAGTGGGATGGTCTTCAAAAAACCATTAAAAATGTTACTCAAAAATAATTCAGAAGAATAATCCCCACCACAGGACAGCCATAAATCCAGAAAATGCTGGATATATTCAGCAGGTCATACAGCTTCTGTGGAGAGGGAAACAGAGTTAATGTTTCAGGTCGATGACCTTTCATCAGAACTGGAAAAGGTTAGAGATGCAACAGATTTTAAGCATGATGTGGAGATGCCGGTGTTGGAATGGGGTTGACTAATGTGAGAAGTAACACAACACCAGGTTATTGTCCAACAGCTTTATTTGAAATCACAAGCTTTTGGAGCGCTGCTCTTTCGTCAGGTGAAGTGAAGAGATGCATATAGGCACAGCATATATAGTCAGAGAACACTGCCAGATGATTACAGGTAATCTTTCTAACTGCCTTTTATCCCACCTCAGCAGAGAGATAATCACAGCAATCAAAGGTGTGGATGGTGTCCAAACAGGTCAGTCAGGAAAACATTACATCAAAGAACAATGAGGTGGGGTCACCAGGGGTCAAATGTTGCAGATGCTGGGGTCACACATGGTCAGCCGCACTCACAAGACAGTCCAGAATGTCACACGAGCGCAACGCAATGCCATCCACGCTCTCAAGACCAACTGCAACATCGTCATCAAACCAGCAAGACAAAGGAGGAGCCATCGTCATACAGAACAGAATGGACTATTGCAAAGAAGCATACCGGCAACTGGACAACCAGGAACACTACAGACAGTTACCCGCAGATCCGACCAAAGAACACACCCGCCAACTCAACAGACTGATCAAGACCTTCGATCCAGACCTTCAATGCATCCTACGCGCTCTCATCCCACATGCTCCCCACGTGGGAGAATTCTACTGCCTCCCAAAGATACACAAAGCCAACACACCCGGACGTCCTATCATATCAGGCAATGGAACCCTGTGTGAGAACCTCTCTGGATACATCGAGGGCATCCTGAAACCCATTGTACAGGGAACCCCCAGCTTCTGTCGCGACACTACAGACTTCTTACAGAAACTCAGCACCCACGGACCAATTGAACCAGGAACACTCCTCGCCACGATGGACGTCTCGGCACTCTACACCAGTATCCCCCATGATGACGGCATCGCTGTGACAGCCTCAGTACTCAACACCAACAACAGCCAATCTCCAGACGCCATCCTACAACTCATCCGCTTCATCCTTGACCACAATGTCTTCACCTTCGACAACCAGTTCTTTACCCAAACACACAGAACAGCCATGGGGACCAAATTCACACCCCAATACGCCAACATCTTCATGCACAAGTTCGAGCAAGACTTCTTCGCTGCACAAGACCTCCAACCAACGCTATACACCAGATACATCGACGACATTTTCTTCCTATGGACCCACGGCGAAGAATCACTGAACAGACTACACGATAACATCAACAAGTTCCATCCCACCATCAAACTCACCATGGACTACACCTCAGAATCGGTTTCATTCCTGGACACACGAATCTCCATCAAAGACGGACACCTCAGCATTTCACTCTACCGCAAGCCCACGGACAACCTCACGATGCTCCACTTCTCCAGCTTCCACCCTAACCACGTTAAAGAAGCCATCCCCTATGGACAAGCCCTGTGAATACACAGGATCTGCTCAGGCGAGGAGGAACGCAATGGACACCTACAGACGCTGAAAGACGCCTTCGTAAGAACGGGATATGATGCTCGACTCGTCGATCGACAGTTCCGATGGGCCACAGCGAAAAATCGCATAGACCTCCTCAGAAGACAAACACGGGACACAACCAACAGAGTACCCTTCGTCATCCAGTACTTCCCGGAGCGGAGAAACTACGCCATGTTCTTCGCAGCCTTCAACATGTCATCGATGACGATGAACACCTCGCTAAGGCCATCCTCGCGCCACCACTACTCGCCTTCAAACAGCCGCCTAACCTCAAACAGACCATCGTTCACAGCAAATTACCCAGCTTTCAGGAGAACAGCGACCACAACACCACACAACCCTGCCACGGCAACCTCTGCAAGACATGCCAGATCATCAACACAGATACCATCATCACACGTGAGGACACCACCCACCAGGTACATACTCATGTGACTCAGCCAACGTTGTCTACCTCATACATTACAGGAAAGGATGCCCTGGAGCATGGTACATCGGCGAGACCATGCAGACACTGCGACAACGGATGAATGGACTCCGCACAACAAACGCCAGGCAGGAGTGTTCCCTCCCAGTCGGGGAACACTTCAGCAGTCAAGGACATTCAGCCACCGATCTTCGGGTATGCATTCTCCAAGGCGGCCTTCGAGACACATGACAACATAAAATCATCGAGCAGAATCTGATAGCTAAGTTCCGCACTCATGAGGACGGCCTCAACCGGGATCTTGGGTTCATGTCATGCTACATGTAACCCCACCTGACGTAGTGTCATCCAGACTCGAGTCGTCATTGGCTTGTTCTCTCTACACAGATACGGCCGGACCTGCTGTGATTTCCAGCAAAAAAAATCTTTTTTTTTTAATTGTTCTTTGTTTGTTTTTTGTTTTTCATACAGACCTCAGCATCTGCAACATTTGACCCCTGGTGACCCCACCTCATTGTTCTTTGATGTAATGTTTTCCTGACTGACCTGTTTGGACACCATCCACACCTTTGATTGCTGTGATTATCTCTCTGCCGAGGTGGGCTAAAGGGCAGTTAGAAAGATTACCTGTAATCATCTGGCAGTGTTCTCTGACTATATATGCTGTGCCTATATGCATCTCTTCACTTCACCTGACGAAGGAGCAGCGCTCCGAAAGCTTGTGATTTCAAATAAAGCTGTTGGACTATAACCTGGTGTTGTGTTACTTCTCACATTTGTCCACCCCAGTCCAACACCGGCATCTCCGCATCATGGCTACTATCGACACCACAAACTGCCAGCTCAAAGTGGAGAGGATCTCCAAGAAGATCGCGCATATCGACACAGACATCAAGTTTCTACAGAGATGCAAGTAAGCAGACAAGATCCCGAAAGGACTACAGATCACGAACCCACTCAAGTCGACCTACAACACAGACTACACTGAGAGACTCTGCCGTCGTACCTCTCGCACACTCCTCAACCATCTCGTACACCAGCTCTACAGCAGACGCCGCAACCTCGAAACCAAGATAGAGTCCATGTTCTCAGCCTGTGCTCAGGACACAGCAGACCAGCTATGAGACACCGCCAAACAGACGAGGCAACGGAACTACGCTGCCTACATACACACCAAGAACAGAAAGCTTGAGAAACTTGGCATCACCACCAGCAGCAACCAAGCCTCCCCCGGTACCATGGTAGAAACCACAGGGAAGTCCATCGTCAACTTGTCCGACCACACCCTTCAACCAGACGAAATCGAAGTTCTCAGCCGAGGGTTCAATTTCTGCCCCACCACCAAAATGGACCCCATCGGTCTCGCGGCAGACACAGAGGAATTCATCAGGAGAATGAGGCTCTGGGAATTCTTCCGCAAATCCCAAGATGTCAACAGCAAACCCAATGAGACAATCAATGATCCGGAACAGCAGACAGAGGGATCCGCAGTGCAGCAACCGAAGAAGAAAGAGTCAAATTGGACCCCTCCGGACGGTCGCTGCCCTAAGCTTGACATGTATGCGCAAGCTGTCAGGAGATGCATCAATGCCAGATTCATCAGCCGCACTCACAAGACAGTCCAGAATGTCACCCGAGCACAACGCAATGCCATCCATGCTCTCAAGACCAACCGCAACATCGTCATCAAACCAGCAGATAAAGGAGGAGCCATCGTCATACAGAACAGAATGGACTATTGCAAAGAAGCATACCGACAACTGGACAACCAGGAACACTACAGACAGTTACCCGCAGATCCGACCAAAGAACACACCCGCCAACTCAACAGACTGATCAAGACCTTCGATCCAGACCTTCAATGCATCCTACGCGCTCTCATCCCATGTACTCCCCGTGTGGGAGAATTCTACTGCCTCCCAAAGATACACAAAGCCAACACACCCGTACGTCCTGTCGTATCAGGCAATGGAACCCTGTGTGAGAACCTCTCTGGATACGTCGAGGGCATCCTGAAACCCATCGTACAGGGAACCCCCAGCTTCTTTCACGACATTACAGACTTCTTACAGAAACTCAGCACCCACGGACCAGTTGAACCAGGAACACTCCTCGCCACGATGGACGTCTCGGCACTCTACACCAGTATCCCCCATGATGACGGCATCGCTGCGACAGCCTCAGTACTCAACACCAACAACAGCCAATCTCCAGACGCCATCCTACAACTCATCCGCTTCATCCTTGACCATAATGTCTTCACCTTCGACAACTACTTCTTTACCCAAACACACAGAACAGCCATGGGGACCAAATTCGCTCCCAAATACGCCAACATCTTCATGCACAAGTTCGAGCAAGATTTCTTCGCTGCACAGGACCTCCAACCAACGCTATACACCAGATACATCGACGACATTTTCTTCCTATGGACTCACGGCGAAGAATCACTGAAAAGACTACACGATAACATCAACAAGTTCCATCCCACCATCAAACTCAACATGGACTACTCCTCAGAATCGGTTTCATTCTTGGACACATGAATCTCCATCAAAGACGGACACCTCAGCACTTCACTCTATCGCAAGCCCACGGACAACCTCACGATGCTCCACTTCTCCAGCTTCCACCCTAACCACGTTAAAGAAGCCATCCCCTATGGACAAGCCCTGCGAATACACAGGATCTGCTCAGACGAGGAGGAACACGATGGACACCTACAGACGCTGAAAGACGCCCTCATAAGAACGGGATATGATGCTTGACTCATCGATCGACAGTTCCGACGGGCCACAGCGAAAAATCGCATAGACCTCCTCAGAAGACAAACATGGGACACAACCAACAGAGCACCCTTCGTCGTCCAGTACTTCCCCGGAGTGGAGAAACTATGCCATGTTCTTCGCAGCCTTCAACATGTCATCGATGACGACGAACACCTCGCTAAGACCATCTCCACACCTCCACTACTCGCCTTCAAACAGCTGCCTAACCTCAAACAGACCATCGTTCGCAGCAAATTACCCAGCTTTCAGGAGAACAGCGACCACAACACCACACAACCCTGCCACGGCAACCTCTGCAAGACATGCCAGATCATCAACACAGATACCATCATCACACGTGAGGACACCACCCACCAGGTACATACTCATGTGACTCGGCCAACGTTGTCTACCTCATACGTTGCAGGAAAGGATGCCCTGGAGCATGGTACATTGGCGAGACCATGCAGACACTGCGACAACGGATGAATGGACTCCGCACAACAAACGCCAGGCAGGAGTGTTCTCTCCCAGTCGGGGAACACTTCAGCAGTCAAGGACATTCAGCCACCGACCTTCGGGTAAGCATTCTCCAAGGCGGCCTTCGAGACACACGACAACGCAAGATCGTTGAGCAGAAACTGATAGCCAAGTTCCGCACTCATGAGGATGGCCTCAACCGGGATCTTGGGTTCATGTCACGCTACATGTAACCCCACCTGACGTAGTGTCATCCAGACTCGAGTCGTCATTGGCTTGTTCTCTCTACACAGATGCGGCCGGACCTGCTGTGATTTCCAGCAAAAAAAATCTTTTTTTTAATTGTTCTTTGTTTGTTTTTTGTTTTTCATACAGACCCCAGCATCTGCAACATTTGACCCCTGGTGACCCCACCTCATTGTTCTTTGATGTAATGTTTTCCTGACTGACCTGTTTGGACACCATCCACACCTTTGATTGCTGTGATTATCTCTCTGCCGAGGTGGGATAAAGGGCAGTTAGAAAGATTACCTATAATCATCTGGCAGTGTTCTCTGACGATATATGCTGTGCCTATATGCATCTCTTCACTTCACCTGACGAAGGAGCAGCGCTCCGAAAGCTTGTGATTTCAAATAAAGCTGTTGGACTATAACCTGGTGTTGTGTTACTTCTCAGATTTTAAGCAAGTACAGAGGCAGGGATGGGGGTGGGGGAGGGGAGGAAAAAACAAAAGGGAAGGTCTGTGATAGGGTGGAAGGCAGGACAGATTAAATGACAAAAGGGATGATAGTGCGAGGCAAAAGGAGATGGTAATGGGACAAGTAAAGAAACAAAAGATGGGTCTAGAGGAGCTGTAACTGGCATAGCAGAGCCAGTACTAGCACCTCCTGTCTGAAAAAGTGGGAGCAGTGGTTATGATCAGAAGCTGCAGCTTTAGAGATCCCGAGTTGCTTTGTCAGCTGTTTTGCGGCAGGTGTCTGAACCTGGATTGACCCAGAAGAGCCAAAATCGTTTACAGAACAAACAGCAGCCAGTACAAAATGATATCATCGGAGTGTGACTGCATCACTGGGCACGATCAAAGGTCAGCGCTAGAATAATAATGCTCAGCAAAGATGATGTAATTCCAGATTGTTTACTGTCATTTAACTTAATATTTATAAGCAAAACATACCCAACATAGGTGCTGCCCTTCAGAGGTCATGTTAAACTGAGGCTCCATCAAACCTTTAAGGTGGACATAAAAGATCCCACGGCACTATTCAACGAAGAGTAGGAGAGCTCTCCTGGTGTCGTGGCCAACATTTCATAGAATCATAGAATCTTATTGCACAGAACGAGGCGATTCGGCCCAGCTTGCAAGTGTCGGCACTTTGAAAGAGCTATCCAATTAGTCGCACTCCCCTGCTCTTTCCCCATAATCTTGCGGATTGTTCCTGTTCAAGTATATATCCAATTCCTTTTTGAAGGGATCTGGCTGTGTACAAGCTGGCTGCTGCATTATACCCACATCAGGGATTACACTTAAAAAACAGCCATTGGACGTGAGGTGCTTTGAGGGCAGTGAGATGGGCAGTGAGAGAACCTAAGACGTAGGAGCAGGGGTAGGTCATTTGGCCCCTTGAGCCTGCTCCGCCATTCAATAAGATCATGGCTGATCTGATCTTGGCCTCAACTCCACTTCCCTGCCCGCTCCCTATAACCCTTGACTCCCTTACCTTACAAATATCTGTCTATCTCCACCTTAAATATATTCAATGACCCAGCCTCCACAGCTCTCTGGGGAAGAGAATTCCAAAGATTCACGACCCTCTGAGAGAAGAAATTCCTCTTCATTTCTGATTTAAAAGGGTACCCCCTTATTCTGAAATTATGCCCCCTAGTTCTAGATTCCCCCACGAGGGGAAACATCCTCTCTGCACCTACCCTGTCAAGCCCCTTCAAAATCTTATATGTTTCAATAAGATCCCCTCTCATTCTTCTAAACTCCAATGAGTATAGGCCCAACCTGCTCAACCTTTCTTCATAAGACAACCCCGTCATCTCCGGAATCAACCTTGTGAACCTTAAGAACATAAGAACATAAGAACATAAGAAATAGGAGCAGGAGTAGGCCAATCGGCCCCTCGAGCCTGCTCCACCATTCAATAAGATCATGGCTGATCTGATCCTAACCTCAAATCTTCTATCACTCTGCATCCACCCGAACCCATGTGATCTCCCGGGAGAGGCGAAAAACCAGATAAAGACCCAATGGCCAATTTGGGAGAAAAAAATCTGGGAAATTCCTCTCCGACCCATCTAGGCGATCGAAATTCTTCCAGGAGATCACTCTGTCCCTATATTTTCTACAGTAAAACCTTCTCTGAACTGCCCCCAATGCAAGTATATCCTTCCTTAAATAAGACCAAAACTGTACGCAGTACTCCTGGTGTGGTCACACCAACGCCCTGTACAGTTGTAACAGGACTTCCCTACTTATATATTCCATTCCCTTTGCAAGAAAGGCCTGCATGCTAACTTTTTGTGTTTCATGTACAAGGACCCCCAGGTCCCTCAGTACCTCAGCATTTTGTAATCTCTCCCCATTTAAATAATAATGTGCTTTTTTATTTTTCCTACCAAAGTGGATAACCTCATATTTTCCCACATTAAACTCCATCTGCCAGATTTTTGCCCACTCACTTAGCCTATCTATATCCCTTTGGAGATTCTTTGCGTCCTCCACACAATTTGCTTCCCACCTATCTTTGTATCATCAGCAAATTTGGCTACATTACACTCGGTCCCTTCATTCAAGTCATTAACATAGATTGTAAATAGTTGAGACCCCAGCACTGATCCCTGTGGCACCCCACTAGTTACAGTTTGCCAACTTGAAAATTATCCATTTATCCCGACTGTTTTCTGTTAGTTAGTCAATCTTCTATCCATGCTAAAAATTACCCCAAACCCTGTGAGCTCTTATCTTGTGTATTAACCTTTTATGTAGCACTTTATCGAATGTGTTAAGTCTGTGAGTTGTTCAAGTAATTAATACTCAGACTTAATCAGTAACAATAAAACAGGTCTTTACTGGTTGGAGGTAGAGACTACACTGAATACAAGATTACTGCACAGTGCTTATATACCGGTGTGTTCACCCCCGGTATTACGTCTACAGCAGCCTGAGAAAGTAGTACATCTCTTAAGGTGGAACAGGCTTAAGCTCTCTTAAGGTGGAACAGGTTACATACACAACACTCCTCCCTTCTTAGCTTTATAGTCATCCCCCCATTTAACATAACGTAATAACATATATACATATATAACTTCATGTTTAACGTAACATATCACAGATTCAGTCTCTGCGGAAAACAGTTCACAGATTCAATCTCTGTGGTGTAGTCGGTTCACGTTACTCATTCAA
The DNA here is from genome assembly GCF_052327205.1 of Somniosus microcephalus. Lineage (NCBI taxonomy): Eukaryota > Metazoa > Chordata > Chondrichthyes > Squaliformes > Somniosidae > Somniosus > Somniosus microcephalus. The sequence goes on from NC_140987.1 coordinate 340,437,598, forward strand.
TAGTCCTTTCATGGATTTAACAGCTTGAACTTCCGAACTGATTTGGCTCCGTTCGGAGGGACCACGTGTGTGATCTGGTAGAGGTGATAATGGTTCAGATGGGTCATCTTCTGTTTTTACTTTTCCTTTTCTGCTTCTTGGAGACTCTCTGGGCTCCATTGTCAGCTGCCACAGCTGCCAGCTGCATGCGCAGTTCCTCCTTCTCTTCCTCCTGTTTCCGTCGTAGAGCCAGCTTCTCCCGATGTTCCGTAGACTTTTGGTGCTCCTCCATGATTTCTGCACTTTGGGAGTTGAAGTTACAAGCTGGGCAGGACAGGACATCGTAATATTCGGTGTTGTCCACCAGGTCATGGTAATATTCGGTGTCGTCCTGAGCTAGACCAGTGAGAGGGTCGTCTATTTCCTCCATACCCAGCTGGACGTTAGCCAGCTCTTGTTCCAAATCCAGACATCTTTCCTGAAGAGACTTCTTCATGTGTACCTCTGCATCCAGCTTTTTCTGGGCTTTCAGCAAGTCGTTTACTAGTGACACCATTTGTGATTTTAATACTTCAACTTCCTTTGGAGATTGATTGATCGGACTATGCAATCCCTCTACCGGAGCAGCTGTTTCAGCGGTCTGTTGTTCTACATTGACGTGAGTCAGCGTACTTTTGGCATCCAATGGCTGCTCTGTTGCAGTCGTTTCAGTCTGTGTCGTCACATCAGCCATCTCAATGACTTTTGAGAGCTCCGAACCCTTTTCCTTTGAAGATCGCAGCTCGTGTTCAAGTTTTTCTCATTTCAGAGTCTTGTCCCTCAGCATATGAAGGAGTTGGCTAACCGTTAACTCTTCTGACACCAGATTATGGCACGCACCTTCAGAACCTGAATCAGCTTTGATTCGTTCGGCCTCCTCGCGCAGATGGTTGGTGTGCTCCTGCTCCATTTTCTCCATCAGTTGCTTCTGTTGCCTTTCCAGATTCTCCCACTCTGTAACAAAGAACTTTTTTATTTCATTCATCTCTTGCTCAAAACGGCGAATCATTTGTTCTAATTGCTGTTGTAGTTTGAAATGGAGTTGAGTTCGAGCCCAGTGTCCCTCAAAAATGTGCATATCAGTAGACTTGACAGACTCAGAATTCTCTGTTAAACTATGTTGTTGTTGCTCAGTGGAATTCTGTGCTGAAACTTTGTCTTTTGCACATGGGTTGGTCTTACCATCATCAGTTCTAGAGTCTGGGCTGATTATCTGCACCGAGTTCTCACTCTTTATGGCTTTTAGCGAATGCCAGTCCATATTTATGTTTCTAAACCACTCCCGGCCTAGTAGTGGTGGACCTCCCTCCGGTAGCACATATAAGTCCATTATTTGACTTCCTTCGCCCTTGTTGGCCACTGCAACCTTTATTGTCCCGATGGGGTACACTCTCTGCCCCGTGTAGGTTGTCAATATAATCTCCGTATCCTGTAGGGGAATATGTTGGAATAACCTTCTGTAATCTTTCTTATTCATGACCGACAATGCCGATCCAGTGTCCAATTCCATTTTTACTTGGACTCCTTCTATCTGAAGAGTAACCCAAATTGTCTGGAGGTCTGCACCCTTACCAACGTTGAGTACCCTTAAGCTAGCCAGTTCAATACTGCTTAAGCCAGCCAGTTCATTACTGCTAGCGTCTGGATCGGACTCCTGTTCGGCCACCTTGTGTACCTTTGCGTATTTCCCTTGCGGTGACTTCTTGTTGCTGGTCTTCTTCCCTGACCTGCATACTCTAGCTATATGTCCAAGCTTACCACATGTTCTGCATTCTTGGTTTTTAAACCAACACTGGTTCTGATCATGCGTTGTCTTTCCACAACGATAACATTTGCCAGAACTCACACCCAATTTGTGTGCACTGAGCTCCGGTGACCGTAGCTGCATTACTGCCGTGCCTCTCGCTGCGGCTTCGTGTGCTGCTGCCATAGTGACCGCCTTCTCAAGCGTCAGCTCATGCTCCTCGAGCAGTCGCTTTTGTGTATCCTGTTTAAATAAACCACACACAAATTTGTCTCGTAGTGCATCTGTCAGTCCTGTTCCAAACTGGCAATATTTCGCTATTTTACGCAATTCCAGCAAATATTCAGCATTGCTTTCATGCTGTAGCTGCCTTCTGTCGTAAAATTTAAATCGTTCCGCTAGCATCAGCGGCGTGGGGTTTAGATGATCTTTCAGGACAGTAACAATCTCATCGAACGTCTTATCCGCCGGTTCATCTGGTGATAACAGGTGTTTCAATTGTCCGTATGTCTTCGCACCCATTAAATTTAATAATATTAGTGCTTTATCAGCCTCACGAATTTTATTGGCCTTACAATAATTTTTAACTCGTTCAACATATATGGCCCAATCTTCGATGTCACTATCAAAGTTGCTAATATTCCCGTGTTTAGGCATTGTAGTACTTTATCAGATTTGCAATTTCTCAGATTTTTTTTTTTTACTGCTATCCAAGATGGCGGCTTCCCGCTCTTGCCGTCGTCCTCCGCCCACAAAATGGCGGTTTTCCCGCGCTTGGCGGTCTTCGCCCGTCCCCCGACGCCGCCTCCCTTCAGCCTCGAGTGCGGCCCTTATCTCCGCCGCGATCGATGGCCCGCGCTTTTCACCGCGGCTCTCGCGCCTTCAGTGTCTGCCGACGCTGCGCCTTTCAGCCCGAGTGCGGCCCTTATCAGGGATTGCGATCGATGGCCCTTATCTCCGATCGCGATCGCCCTTGTTCCTCCGACTTCCCCCAGCCCTGTCTTTGCAGCCAATGCTGCTCGGCTTACCCACCACCGAGGTTGAAAAAGAAGCTGCAGGATGTCTTCTGTCCTCCAGTTTTCAGTCGCTGATGGAGGCTTCAGGGTCCTAATGCCTGCCGCTTCCAGTGGGGTGGTGAGATTTGAAACCTCTCTTCAACGTCCTGTCTGTGGACGAAGCCGCCGTGGAATAACTGCCGCAGGGTAAGAATCTGACTCGTCGCCAGTGTTAAGTCTGTGAGTTGTTCAAGTAATTAATACTCAGACTTAATCAGTAACAATAAAACAGGTCTTTACTGGTTGGAGGTAGGGACTACACTGAATACAAGATTACTGCACAGTGCTTATATACCGGTGTGTTCACCCCCGGTATTACGTCTACAGCAGCCTGAGAAAGTAGTACATCTCTTAAGGTGGAACAGGCTTAAGCTCTCTTAAGGTGGAACAGGTTACATACACAACAGAATGCCTTCTGGAAATCCAAATACACGACGCCTACTGGTTCCCCTTTATCCACCCTGCTCATTACATCCTCAAAGAACTCCAGCAAATTTGTCAAACATGATTCCCTTCCCTTTCATAAAACTCTGCTTGACTATATTATGATTTTCTAAATGTCCTTAATGATGGACTCCAACATTTTTCCAATGACAGATGTTAGGCTAACTGGTCTATAGTTTCCTGCTTTCTGTCTCCCTCCTTTCTTAAATAGGGGTGTTACATTTGTGGTTTTCCAGTCCGCTGGGACCTCTCCAGAATCCAGGGAATTTTGGTGGATTACAACCAATGCACCACCACCTCTGCAGCCACTTCTTTTAAGACTCTGGGATGCAGGCCATTGGGTCCAGGGGACATAGAGACATAGAAGATAGGAGCAGGAGTAGGCCATTCGGCCCCTCGAGCCTGTTCCGTCATTTAATGAGATCATGGCTGATCAACCAAATTCAGTACCCTGTCCCTGCTTTCTCCTCATATCCGTTGATCCCTTTAGCCTTAAGAAATATATCTAACTTTTTCTTGAATATATTTAATGAATTGGCCTCAATGGCCTTATGTGACAGAGAATTCCACAGGTTCACCACTCTCTGGGTGAAGAAATTCCTCCTCATCTCAGTCCTAAATGGCTTACCCCTTATCATTAGACTGTGACCCCTGGTTCTGGACTCTCCGGCCATCAGGAACATCCTTCCTGCATCCAGTCTGTCCAGTCCTGTTAGAATTTTATAAGTGTCAATGAGATCCCCTCTCATTCTTCTAAACTCTAGCAAATACAAGCCCAATCGACGCAAACTCTCTTCATACGTCATTTCTGCCATCCCAGGTATCAGTCTGGTGAATCTTTGCTGCACTCCCTCCATGGCAAGAACATCCTTCCTCAGGTAAGGCGACCAAAACTGCACACAATACTCAAGTTGTGGTCTCACCAAGGCCCTGTACAACTGCAGCAAGACATCCTTGCTCCTGTACTCGAATCCTCTCGCTATAAAGGCCAACATACCATTTGCCTTCTTAACCGCTTGCTGAAGCTGCATGCTTACCTTCAGCGACTGGTGCACAAGGACACCCAGGTCTCGTTGCACTTCCCCTTTTCCCAATCTATTGCTGTTCAGATAATAATCTGCCTTCCTGTTTTTGCCACCAAAGTGGATAATCTCGCATTTATCCACATTATGCTGTATCTGCCATGCATCTGCCCAATCACCCAATCTGTCCAAATCATACTGGAGTTTCTCTGCATCCTCCTCACAGCACACACGCCCACACAGCTTTGTGTCGTCTGCAAACTTGGAGATAATGGTGCAGTAATTCCGGTCCCAACGCGTGAGTACAGACGGTGTACTCATGCGTGGGCCCGTTGGAAGTGCCGGATTCCAGCATGCACAGCGCATGCGCGGGAAACTGGCATTTCCTCTCCATCGAACTAAGGGGTTAAGAGGTCCAACGCGTGCGCGCAGAGTCCTGCGCGCACGCATTGAACTTCCTTCGTTTAGACAGGTTTGCGCGTGTGCAAGGGACTGAACTTTTTGGAAATGAAAAAAGGAGGCGTAAGCAGTGGATTCTTGAAGGTAAGTGGTCTATTATTTAAAATTATTACATTTTTTCCACAGCTTCATTGTTTTTAAGGACTTTACAGTAAGGTAAGTTTATTTTGAGACCCGAATTTGTAAAAAAAAAAAAATTTCAAACATTTTATTAATTGTTTTAAATAGTTTTTTAAAGTTATTTATAGTTTATTTAATTATTGGGATGTTTTTTTTAATTCTAATTAAAGTTAAACTAGTCTTTTGGGCGCCCGTACTTTTCATGAGTTTGAAAGTCTTTACTATCAAACTCATGAATGAGTTTCCCCTCCCCTAATTAGCTGCAGAGTGCTCACCTGATCCCAGCCGGCACATCGCACTAACTACGCCGCTGGATCAGGTAAGCACATCGCGCTGACATCGGAACCGGGCCAGTGACAGGAAATGCAAGCAGGCCCAGGCTTCAGATGTCAGCGCGCAGGGTGAGTGTAGATCGGGGGCTTGCACGCGCGGCAAGCACCCGATCCTAATTTCTGGCCCATTACATCTAGTTCCCTCGTCTAGAGCATTAACATATATTGTGAATAACTGGGGTCCTAGCACCGATCCCTGCAGTACCCCACTAGTCACTGCCTGCCACTCGGAAAAAGACCCCTTTATTCCAACTCTTTGCTTCCTGTCTGCCAACCAGTTCTCTATCCAAGTCAGTACCTTACCCCCAGTCCCATGTGCTTTAACTTTGCATGCCAATCTCTTATGCGGGATCTTATCGAAAGCCTTCTGAATGTTGGCTTTTATTGCTAGGGGGATAGAATATAAAAACAGGGAGGTATTGTTGCAGTTGTACAAGGTATTGGTGAGACCGCACCTGGAATACTGCATACAGTTTTGGTGTCCATACTTAAGAAAAGACATACTTGCTCTCGAGTCAGTACAAAGAAGGTTCACTCGGTTAATCCCGGGGATGAGGGGGTGGACATATGAGGAGAGGTTGTGTAGATTGGGACTCTACTCATTGGAGTTCAGAAGAATGAGAGGCGATCTTATTGAAACATATAAGATTGTGAAGGGGCTTGATCGGGTGGATGTGGTGAGGATGTTCCCAATGATGGGTGAAACTAGAACTAGGGGGCATAATCTTAGAACAAGGGGTTGCTCTTTCAAAACTGAGATGAGGAGAAACTTCTTCACTCAGAGGGTAGTAGGTCTGTGGAATTTGCTGCCCCAGAAAGCTGTGGAAGCTACATCATTAAATAAATTTAAAACAGAAATAGACAGTTTCTTAGAAGTAAAGGGAATTAGGGGTTACGGGGAGCGGGCAGGAAATTGGACATGAGTCTATGTTCGGAACGGTCATGGCCCTGTGGGTAACGGAGCGGGCCCAGGGGCCGTGTAGCCTGGTTCTGCTCCTACTTCTTGTATTCTAATTATGTGTTAGATTTCAGGAGATGGTTCTATTCCTGTTCCTGGCTGGGGTGGAGATCACCTTTTACAGAAGGTAAGTACTGTAGAAAATATAGGGACAGTGATCTCCTGGACGAGTTTCGATCGCCTGGATGGGTCGGAGAGGAATTTCCCAGATTTTTTTCTCCCAAATTGGCCATTGGGTTTTTTATCTGGTTTTTCGCTTCTCCCAGGAGATCACATGGGTTCGGGGGGTGATAGTAGATTTGAGGTTAGGATCAGATCAGCCATGATCTTATTGAATGGTGGAGCAGGCTCGAGGGGCCGATTGGCCTACTCCTGCTCCTATTTCTTATGTTCTTATGTTCTTATGTCCAAATACACCACGTCTACTGGTTCTCCCTTATCTATTCTACCAGTTACATCCTCAAAAAAATACCAGTAGATTAGTCAAGCACGATTTACCTTTTGTAAATCCATGTTGACTTTGTCTGATCCTGTCACTGTTTTCCAAGTGCTCTGCTGTTACATCTTTTCTAATGAACTCTAGCATTTTCCCCACTACCGATGTCAGGCTTACTGGTCTATAATTCCCCATTTTCTCTCTACCACCTTTTTTGAATAGTGGGGTTACATTAGCTACCCTCCAATCTATGGGAACTGTTCCAGAGTCTATAGAATTTTGGAAGATGACCAGCAATGCATCTACTATTTCTAGGGCCACTTCCTTAAGTACCCTAGGATGTAGATTATCAGGTCCTGGGGATTTATCGGCCTTCAATCCCGTCAATTTCCCTAACACCATTTCCCTACAAATACTGATTTCATTCAGTTCCTCCCTCTCATTAGATCCTATGTTCCCCGACATCTCTGGGAGGTTATTTGTGTCCTCCTTTGTGAAGACAGAACCAAAGTATGTATTTAATTGGTCTGCCATTTCTTTGTTCCCCATTATAAATTCCCCTGATTCTGACTGCAAGGGCCCTATGCTTGACTTCACCAATCTTTTTCTCTTCACATATCTATAAAAGCTTTTACAGTCAGTTTTTATGTTCCCTGAAAGCTTACTCATATTCTATTTTCCCCCTCTTAATTAATCACTTTGTCCTCCTTTGCTGAATCCTAAACTGCTCCCAAACCTCAGATTTGCTGCTTTTTCTGGCCAATTTATATGTCCTCTCCTTGGATCTTATGCTATCCCTAATTTCCCTTGTTAGCCACGGTTGAGTCACCTTTTTTGTTTTATTTTTATGCCAAACAGGGATGAACAAATTCTGTAGTTCATCCATGCGGTCTTTGAATGTTTGCCATTGCCTATCCACCATCAACCCTTTAAGTAACATTCACCTTTGTCCACCTTTAGTCCCATTAGTTTGCCTAGTACTTTCTCTCCAGTGATAGTGATTGTTTAAAGTCCCCCACCCCCACCACCCCAATAGCCCCTTGATTATCTATTATTGGGATGCTTTTAGTGTCTTCTACCATGAAGACCGAGACAAAATATTTGTTCAAAGTCTCCGCCATTTCCCTGTTTCCCATTATTAATTCCCCAGACTCATCTTCTAGGGGACCAACGTTTACTTTAGCTACTCTCTTCCTTTTTTTATACCTGTAAAAGCTCTTACTGTCTGTTTTTATATTTCTTGCTAGCTTACTCTCATAAGCTATCTTCTCTCTCTATCATTTTTTTAGTCGTCCTTTGCTGGTTTAAAAAAATTTCCCAATCCTCTGGCCTTTCACTATTCTTCGCATCATTGTATGCTTTTGTTTTCAATTTGATACCATCCTTTACTTTCTTAGTTAGCCACGAATGGTTCATCCTTCTCTTAGAGTCTTTGGGGGAGAAATTGGGTCGTGCCCCCTTTTTGGATGCTAACTTTGCCGGGGTGCGACTTTTAGCGCCCCAAAAGAATTAGCGCCCCCATGGCCGAAATTCACTGGTAGCGCCCCAGAAGGGAGGTGGGGCGTTACTGGAAGTGCCCCGCCTCCCTCGTGGGGTGCTGCGAGTGAATATCGCGGCAGGTCGCGCCGCGGTACTGCAGGCCTTCATCCCCATATTAAAGGGGAGGAGCCTAGCACAGCACGACCCGGGGCCCAGCTGGACCACCAGGGATCAGAGTGCCGGCAAAAGAGCCCAACACTCAAGAGAAGTGCCGGGCTCACGGAGCGCTGCTGGCACTCCATGGGGGGGGCTGCAGAGGAGGCTGGGGATGGCAACGGGGTCAGGTCCTGGCAAGCGGCCAGCAACAAAAATGGCCACCCGCCACCTCCCCTTTAACTAGCGCCTCCCCGGCTGCAGGTAGGCCCCCTGACCCCATCGGACATAGCGTCTGGCGGTAATTCAGGGGGCGCTACCAAAGATTGTGGCCGGGGCGCGAGCGGGGCGCTGGGCACAGCAATGCTGTCATCACCGGTGGCTCAGTGTCACGGGGCGCTAATGGTTACTGTCGCTGCTAACCTCCTGCTGAATTTCGCGGGAGGCATTGGCAACGCCATGCCCAAGCGCTAGTTGCTTTGCGCCCCGTTAGCTCCCTCTTAGGGCGCTTAGAGGAGGCGCAAAGCAACTGAATTTTTAGGCCTTTCTTTCTCACTGGAAATTATCTTTGCTGAGAGTTATGAAATATCTCCTTAAGTGTTTGCCACTGCTTTTCTATAGTCTTACCCTGTAATATATTTTCCCAGCCCACTTTAACCAAGTCTGCCTTCATACCTTTGTAATTACCTTTGCTTAAGTTCAGGACATTAGTTTGAGACCTAGCTTTCTCACCCTCAAACTGAATTTGAAATTCTACCATGCTATGATCACTCTTCCCAAGAGGATCCTTCACTTCGAGATCATTAATTAATCCAGCCTTGTTACACATTACCAGATCTAAAATAGTCTTCTCCCTGGTTGGTTCCACAACATATTGTTCCAAGAAACCATTCTGTATACACTCTAAGAACTCTTCCTCAAGTCTACCTTTGCCAATTTGCATTGTCCAATCAATATGAAGATTAAAATCTCCCATGATTATAGTCGTACCTTTTTTACAAGCTGCTATTACTTCTTGATTTATACTCTGTCCTACAGTGTTGCTAATGTTTGGGGGCCGGTAGACCACTCCCACCAGTGACTTCTTACTCTTATTATTTCTTATCTCCACCCAAACTGATTCTACGTCTTGATCTTCATGGCCAATATCATTTCTCATTACTTCACTGATCTCATCCCTTATTAACAGAGCTACATCACCTCCTTTTCCTTTTCCTTTCTGCCTATCCTTACGAAATGGCAAATACCCCTGAATATTCTGCTCCCAGCCTTGGTCACCTTGCAACCATGTCTCTCTAATGGCTATCAGATCATACCCATTTATTTCTATTTGTGCTGTCAACTCATCTATCTATAGTGAGAGGGGCAATGAAAGGGGCAATGAGGGGGTCAATGAGGGGGGCAGTGAGAGGGGCAATGAGGGGGACAATGAGAGGGGGCAATGAGGGGGCAATGAGGGGGTCAGTGAGAGGGTCAGTGAGAGGGTCAGTGAGAGGGTCAGTGAGTGGAGGGGAATTAGTGAAGGGATGAAGGAAACAGCAAAGTCCTTTAGTTTCGAGGATAGTGAATCCATTCAGAGGAGGGAGGTGAGTCAGTATTGCTGATTCAGGGAAGGACGGGGGCTGTGATGTGGAAATGAGTAAGGAAGTGCTGGGAGTTGGAGACAAGCAGCAGTCATTGTTGGAATAAACAGGATGGAGTGTTGCTTGCAGTTTATCAGCCAGTCGCTAAGCCATACAGACCAGGGCGATCCCAGATTTGATCCTGGTCTGCGGTGAGTTCTTTGACCTCAGTCTGGGTGGCCAACAGTGATGCTGTATTAAGGCACAGCCATTTGGCCTGACCACCTGATTGCTGATGCTATGGTTGCTTCATTCCCGATGACGAGAGCCACCTTCTCTGACGCTTGCTGAGCAGCCCCATGCCGTGATAACAAGCTGGCTCTGGCTCCTCTTTGCCTCAGTCAGGCCTGGTTCGTTGCCAGAGCTTGCTGGCCAGCGGCCCACTTGTCCTTGGCAGCCAATCAAATCAGCCGATTCAAGCCTCCCACAGTCTGGGGAGCTGCCCATCGGTCACTGATGTCCTCTGTGTAAACTGGCCGCCAAGGCCCAGCGGCTGGTAACATCAGTGGTAACAGGGCTGTGAACCTGGGTTGAACAGGAACAGGCCAGCCCCCTGTGCCTCTGTGGGATGGGCTGCTCTTGTATTTTAAGTTATAAGCTGAATTGTGGCTCACAAGCTCACACCTCCGAACTTCCCTATGTCCTGCTCCCTGAGAGGATGATTCAGAGATAAACCAACAACACTGTAGCCCCTAATAACAACAGAAAATGCTGGAAAAACTCAGCAGGCCAGGCAACATCCGTGGAGAGAAATTAGAGTCGACGTTTCGGGTCGAAACCCTTTTTCAAAACTGGAAAGGAAATGAAATAGATCGAAAGGACGGCTGGGGAGGGAACAAAAGAAGTGAATAGACATTAAGAGGTATTGAAAATGAGACGAGATGGTGATAGGACTAGTAAAGAGTTTAAAATTAATATTGTTTAAAAGTAATATTGTATGTACCCAACAAATGTCAAATCGATTGACACCTACAGAATGTTGGAAAACTGTACCTTTTTGCTATGTAAGCTTTGGCAATATGGTTCTCTGTAAACTTTCATGCCAATAAAGCATTTGAATTGGAATTGGAATTGGATAAAAGACAGCTCAGATTAGGTGTGATTAGAATGAGAGACAGCTGCCATGTAAAAAAAAAGAGAAAAGGGGTGGGAGGGAAAACCCAAAACAAAGGGGTGGGGAAAAGAAATATATAAGTAAAAATATAATAGGGGCCGAGGTTATGATCTGAAATTGTTGAACTCGATATTGAGTCCGGAAGGCTGCAAAGTGCCTAATCGGAAGGTGAGGTGCTGTTCCTCGAGTTTACGTTGGGCTTCCGTGGAACAATGCAAGAGGCCAAGGACGGTGAGGTCCGAGTGGGAATGGAGCGGTGAATTAAAATGACAGGCGACCGGAAGCTCGGGGTCACCCTTACGGACTGAACGGAGGTGTTCCACAAAGCGGTCACCCAATCTGCGTTTGGTCTCCCCAGTGTAGAGGAGACCGCATCGTGAGCAGCGAATACAGTATACTAAATTGCAAGAAGTACAAGTAAATCGCTGTTTCACCTGGAAGGGGTGTTTGGGGCCCTGGACAGTGGGAAGGGGGGAGGTATAGCGGCAGGTGTTACATCTCCTGCACTTTCTCCCCGCCCCTTTGTTTTGGGTTTTCCCTCCCCCCACTTTCCTCTTTTTTTTTTACATGGCAGCTGTCTCTCATTCTGCCAGTACATTTCACACCTAATCTGAGCTGTCTTTTGTCTCTTTACTAGTCCTATCACCATCTCGTCTCATTTTGAATACCTCTTAATGTCTATTCACTTCTTTTGTTCCCTCCCCAGCCCTCCTTTCGATCTATTTCATTTCCTTTCCAGTTTTGAAAAAGGGTTTCGACCCGAAACGTCGACTCTAATTTCTCTCCACAGATGTTGCCTGGCCTGCTGAGTTTTTCCAGCATTTTCTGTTGTTATTTCGGATTTCCAGCATCTGCAGTATTTTGCTATCACACTGTAGCCCCTAATCGCCATCCCTGCTGGGAGCACAGAATCACCTCTATATTGTGAAAAGAGCACACGTCCTTGGCCTCTTGCATTGTTCCACGGAAGCTCAACGTAAACTCGAGGAACAGCACCTCATCTTCCGATTAGGCACTTTGCAGCCTTCCGGACTCAATATCGAGTTCAACAATTTCAGATCATAACCTCGGCCCCGATTACATTTTTACTTATATATTTTTTTTCCCCACCCCTTTGTTTTGGGTTTTCCCTCCCCCCCCTTTCCTCTTTTTTTTTACATGGCAGCTGTCTCTCATTCTGTTTGTGTCATCAACTGTTTCCTTGAATCAGACTGGCTACAATATAAAAGGAAACCAAATAATCATCATTGAGCAGTTTAAGAAAGACATGATTTTATATAGCGCCTTTCACAAACTCAGGATGTCCCAAAGCACTTTACACTCAATAAAGTACTTTTGAAGTTTAGTTACTGATAGGAAACGCACAGCAAGGTCCCACAAACAACAATGAAATAATGACCAGTTCCTCTGTTTTATTGATGTTGGTTGAGGAATAAATATTGACCAGGGCACCGGGGAGAACTCCCCTGCTCTCCTGCGAAATAGTGCCATGGGATCTTACAATTCCACTTGAGAGAGCAGATGGGGCCTCGGTTTAACATCTCATCTAAAAGACAGCCTCAGTGCTATACTGGAGTGTCTGCCTAGATTTTGTGCTGAGACTTGAACCCACAACCTTCTGATTCAGAGGCGAGAGTACTGAGTCACGGATGACAGCTATTATCTTGCTTGCCTCGATCTGAAAGTGTGTTGGGCTGGGACGTACCATGCAATAGCTGCTGCAATTCCTCACCCCACTTTAAAACGTTTTGGTGCCACTGAAATCAGTTAGTAATTTCAAAGGAGAAAGACAAACGTTCCAGCTTCCATTTGACCCCTGGCAGCTTGAGAACCACGTGCTGCTTGTGCTGAGGATCAGCGAGCTGACTGTTTCAGTGTCAAACAGGAGCCCTGAAGAACAACTCCTTGTACTGGTGCCAGGAAGGGCCAGAAAGTTAAACACACAGCACTGAATTGAGTCATTCCCAACATGAAACCATCCTTTTCAACACAACAACTCTCAGCTCTCGGCATGAAGCCGTCTGACTAAACGATTGGGCTAATTTTGTGATTTGCAGGAGCAAGACTCTTTTGGCAAAGATGACTGATGGTAGAAGGAATCACAAACAGCGTATTTTTTGTGAGCCTAACAATGAACGTCAAGATCTTTCCTTCAGCTTTTTAATTTGACTAATGTGCAAATGCAGGTGAATACTTCTTCACAACACTTTAATTATGATTGCGGGTGGTGACAAAATAAGCCAATTCTCTCCTACAATTAACTCCATAGCTTAGATCTTTGGAGCAAAGTAGAGCCGTGGGTACGTATTACCAGTGAAGTTCAGCACTGTTGTGCAGCAAAGAGACAACTTGCCCTGCCTCTTATACAAAACACAGTTGCAGCCACACTTCGGCTAAGGTAAGGCAGGGTGCTGACATCGGCAATTATCTGACTCAACTCTCTTCGCGAATACAAACAGTGCAGTAGATTATGGCTGGGGAAATGTCTCTACTTATTGTCCGACTGAACTTTGCAAAGGCGCGCAATAATGAACATGTATCAGTTCATTTCAGAAGTCTAAGGCCTTGTGTTTGCTTTATGCCTGTACCCCATTGATGGTTGAATGTTGTAATGTGTAGCATTAGAAACATAGAAAAATAAGAGCAGGAGTAGGCCATTCGGCCCTTTGAGCCTGCTCCGCCATTCAATGTGATCATGGCTGATCCTCTATCTCAATACCATATTCCCACTCTCTCCCCATACCCTTTGATGCCTTTTGTGTCTAGAAATCTATCTATCTCCTTCTTAAATATATTCAGTGACTTGGCCTCCACAGCCTTCTGTGGTAGAGAATTCCACAGATTCACCACCCTCTGAGTGAAGAAATTTCTCCTCATCTCAGTCCTAAATGTCATACCACGTATCCTGAGACTGTGACCCCTCGTTCTAGACCCCCCAGCCAGGGGAAACATCCTCCCTGCATCCAGTCTGTCTAGCCCTGTCAGAATTATATACGTTTCAATGAGATTCCCTTTTATTCTTCTAAACTCTAGTGAATACAGGCCTAGTCGACCCAATCTCTCATCATACGGCAGTCGTGCCATCCCAGGAATCAGTCTGGTGAACCTTCGCTGCACTCCCTCTACAGCAAGTATATCATTTCTTGGTAAGGAGACCAAAACTACATGCAGTACTCCAGGTGTGGTCTCACCAAGGCCCTGTACAACTGTAGTAAGACATCCTTACTCCTGTACTCAAATCCTCTTGCAATGAAGGCCAACATACCATTTGCCTTCCTAGCTTCTTGCTGCACCTGCATGTTTGCTTTCACTGACTGGTGTACAAGGACACCCAGGTCCCTTTGTACATCAGCATTTCCCAATCTATCACCATTTAAATAATACTCTAACTTTCTGTTTTTCCTACCAAAGTGGATAACTTCACATTTATCCACGTTATACTGCATCTGCCATGTATTTGCCAACTCACTCAACTTGTCTAAATCGCCTTGAAGCCTCTTTGCATCCTCCTCACAACTCACAATCCCACCTAGTTTCATGTTGTCAGCAAACTTGGAAATATTGCATTTGGTTCCCTCATCCAAATCATTGATATATATTGTGAATAGCTGGGGCCCAAGCACTGATCCCTGCGGTACCCAACTAGTCACCACCTGCCACCCCAAAAAAGACCCATTTATTCCTACTCTCTGTTTCCTGTCTGTTAACCAATTTTCAATCCATGCCAGTATATTACCCCCAATCCCATGTGCTTTAATTTTGCACACTAATCTCTTATGTGGGACTTTATCAAAGGCCTTCTGAAAATCCAAATACTCCACATCCACTGGTTTTCCGTTATTTATTCTACCAGTTACATCCTCAAAAAACTCCAGTAGGTTTGTCAAACACGATTTCCCTTTCATAAATCCATCTTGACTTTGTCTTATCCCATTGATATTTTCTAAGTGTCCTGTTATCACATCCTTCATATTAGACTCTAGCATTTTCCCCACTACTGATGTTGTTCCCTGTTTTCTCTCTCCCTCCTTTTTTAAATAGTGGGGTTACATTTGCGACCCTCCAGTCTGCAGGAACTATTCCATAATCTATAGAATTTTGGAAGATGACAACCAATGCATCCACTATTTCCATGGCTACCTCTTTTAGTATTCTGGGATGCAGATTATCAGGCCCTGGGGATTTATCAGCTTTCTGTCCAATTAATTTCTCCAGCACCATTTTTTTACTAATACTAATTTCCTTTAATTCCTCCTTCTCACTAGACCCTTTGTTCCCTAGCATTTCTGGGAAATGATTTGGCCTAGAAATTCAGTATCGCCACGTTTGGGGCGCTATAGTCGAGCGTGCGCTAAATTTAGCGCCCGGTGCAAATTATTGCCACCTTCAGCAAAATTGAGTTGCTTCGCCCCAAGAGGTTGTTGGTGTGCTAAATCAGGCGCTGCACGACTATCCTAAGGTGCTAAGCCGGAGAGGTGAGGCACTACCACCGAGGGTGGGCGCAGCACAGGTGCGGCCAGTTAGCGATTGCGGGCAGACACGCTGGCGCCAGTCACCTCTTAAAGGGGGAGTGTCGATTTGGTTTGCAGCCACGCCTTGCACATTGGAGCCCTGATTCTCGGTTTGGACAGACCTGCTGTGACATTGTAATGCCTACGACCATGGAGAGGGCACGAGAGCGAGCGCAGCGGTTCAGTGAGGGGGCCCTGAATGTTCTGGTTGGCACAGTGGAGCGCAGGCGACCTATCCTCTTTCCGGACAGTGGCAGGAGGCCGCTGCCCAATGAATATCGAAAAGCTTGGAGGGAGGTGGCACACAGAGTGACCTCCAGCAGCATGGTACCTAGGACCCTGATGCAATGCAGGAAGAAGTTCAACGACCTCACTCGGGTTGTCAGGGTGAGTACCCTTTCCAGTATCCTCTTCATCCCTGCATGTGCACCTCACTTTATGGCCAAAGGGTCCTGAAAGTCCCAATGCCCAGCCCTCATCCAACACCTATGGGCCTCTCATGAAACTCACATGCACATTCAGCACTTTACACACTGTAAGGGCTATTCGACCATGGGAGGCAGTGCAGCCAAGATCAGGGCTTCACACTGTAAGGGCTATCCCAGCATGGGAGGCAGTGCAGCCAAGATCAGGGCTTCACACTGTACTGAGAGCCCGTCCTTTCTCTTGCAGGGCAAGCTGGCGCACAATAGAAGGCAGCAGCAACGGACCGGGGGAGGCCGTCCTGAACTTAAAGACCTCAGCGATCTGGAGCAGCGAGTGGAACGGATTATGGCAGGCCGGATGATTGGCCCCGTTGCCACTGGAGATGCCGACCCTGTTGTGGGCCCCAATGGTAAGGGCATCACCTTTTTGACCTCTCTCCTTCTACTTGTGCCTCACACCAGCATCCTTTGCCACTGTCGAACCAATGCAGTGCATTGCAGCACTCATGCCTCCCTCGCTGCCGCCCTGTCCTCATGCTAAAGCAACTCTTGTACCTCCCTGCTTTCAGATGCTGATTCACCAGCTGAGGAGGCGGGCCCTCAAGCTGCCACTGTGAGTGATTTGGAAGGTGAGGAGGAGGAAGAGGAAGCTGGACCATCAGTGCCACCCTCAGCCGAGACAGCCCATGGCCATAATGGGGACACGTCTTCCCTGGAGGGGAGCAGGGGGGAAGGGTCTGAGGAGGGTGAAGCTCCGGGGCCCAGCGGGCTGCAGCAACGCGGGGGGGTAGGGAAGCGCGGCGGCCTTCTCCCCGGAGGGAGAGTGTGGCCTCCAGTCCTGCTACAGTGAGCGCAGAGGAGGTGCAGCTCCTCGCTGAAATGGACGCCCAGGCAGAGCACAGGCACACTGAGCTCATGGCTGCAGTGGCAAGGATGCCTGACTCCATAGAGTGACTGGCAAGGAGTGTACAGGAATTTGGGGCAGCACAGGCAAGGAGTCAGCAGGACTTCGGTGCAGCACAGGCAAGGAGTCAGCAGGACTTCGGTGCAGCACAGGTGGCTTCCACACAAGTGCTTAGTCGTGCCATGCAGTCACTGGCTGGTCTGATGCAGACACAGATCAGGGCCATGCGAGCATGAGCTGCTGCCACCCTCGCTGGATCGGGCAGGATTCACCGGGGCCCTCGCCACGCCGCAGCAGGCCAGCAGCCTGTGCTTCAGCAGATTGTTGCGCATGCTTCAGTGCTGCCCCGTGCGAGTGCCAGTGTCTCGTCCGACCAGGGAGTGCCTGTGCTCTGTCAGTTTTTTTTAGTGAAAGCCGAGGATCATGGTCATTTTTGGTTAAGTCTTTTGTTCATTGTCTCCAGGTTGTGAGAGCCAGTTATGTGTCTGACTGTTTTTTTGGGGGGTTCTCTGTATTTGTTTGTCATGCGGGAAGGGCACAGAGTTTGTTAAATATATAATTGTCTTTATTCAGATTGTCCACGTTTGCTCTTTGAACTATTTGTTGCACAAGCCATTCACTCAGAGGGGGCCTAGAGCCGACTTGCAATAAGCCGATGACGGACGGCCCTTGCACTTTGTGCCTCCCTCCCATCTTGGTGCTCCTCCTCCTCCTCCTCTGGTGGTCCTCCAATGTCTGCTGGCAGTGGCTGAGTCCTGAGGATAGCCAGGTTGTGCAGCATGCAGCACACATCAACGAAATGGGAGACTCGCTCAGGCGAGTACTGAAGGGCTCCCCCGGAATGGTCCAGACAGCGGAACCATTGCTTTAGCACACTGATTATGTGCTCAAGATGTTCCTGGTCGCTTGATGGCTGTCATTGTATCGTTCTTCAGCAGGGGTGCGGGGCGCACGGAGCGGGGTCATCAGCCAGGTGCACAAAGGATAGCCCTTGTCCCCGAGAAGCCAACCTCCTGGGTGAGCTCGGGCTTCAAAAAGGTCTGCCACAGAAGTCTGGCGCAGGATGAAGGCGTCGTGGCTGCTGCCTGGAAAGCGGGCATTGACAGCTAGTATCAGCTGTCTGTGGTCACACACCAACTGCACGTTCAACGAATGGAACCCCTTCCGGTTGCGGTAATCCTTGGCATTCTCTAGAGGCGCCTGCAAAGCCACATGCGTGCAATCAATGGCACCCTGGACCATGGGGAAGCCCGCTATTCTTGCAAATCCCATTGTGCGCTCTTGCTGCTTGTCCAGGGTCATGGGGAAGGAAATGCACTGATGTCTCCTTTTGAAGAGGGCATTCGTGACTTGGCGGATGCAGCAATGCACCGCGAACTGGGAGACATTGGCAATGTCCCCAGTAGCGGCTTGGAAGGAGCCGGTGGCACAGAAGTTGAGAGCCACTGTCACCTTCACTGCCACCGACAGAGACGTCCTGCTCCTCAGCTGAGGCTGCAGATCTGTCTGAAGCAGATGGCAGAGCTCAGTTACCACCTCCCTTCTGAATCAAAGCCTCCGAATACACTGCTCCTCAGACATGTTGAGGTATGAGAACTGCTGGCGGTATACCCTGGGAGGGTAAGGCCTCCTGTACCGATGCCTGTTGGCCCTCCTCCATCTGGCCATGATTGACACTCTCTCTCGGCGTCTCTGAGCCCTCACAATGCAATGGAGAAACCCAACATTTCCACCCATTGCAGCCCCCATAATATGTGGCTACTCAAGGCTATGGCACTGTAAAATCAATCCACCTACAAAGTTCTGGGCTGAAGCCAGAAGTACCTGTGTGAGCGCTGAGTCAATGCAGAAAGCTCTCTCCCTTTGTCTCTCTGGAAATCTCTCTCTCTCTCACACAGAAGGAGTGGTCCAAAAATGGCTACCACTAAGAAGCCAGGAAGAGCCCCCTTTAAATAGCGCCCCCCCAGCCCCACAGCGACTGGGAACCGTTCCACTCAACCAGTCGCATGGGAGCGCCAGGCAGAAAGAAGAGGGCGCCACTGACGTTCCGGTTCGGGGCGCACAAAGGGCGTTGCACCATAAAATGACGTCAGGATCTGCGCGCGCAGCTGAGCGGGCGTTGCGGTTTTGCGCATCCGCTAAATGTCTGCTCAATTTCGCGAGAGGCGCAGGTCGCACCACGCCCGGGCGCTAGCCGCTTCACGCCCCACTTATCGCTCTCTTAAGGCGCTAGCGGCTGGCGCTACCAACTGAATTTCTCCCCCTTTGTGTCCTCTTCCTTGAAGACAGAACCAAAGTATTTGTTTAATTGCTCAGCCATTTCCTTGTTCCCCATTATAAATTCTCCCGTTTCTGACTGTAAGGGACCTACATTTGTCTTTTTCTTTTTACATACTTGTAGAAGCTTTTACAATCTGCTTTAATGTTCCTTGAAAGTTTACTCTCATACTCTAATTTTCCCCTCTTAATCAATCACTTGGTCCTATTTTGCTGAACTCTAAACTGTTCCCAATTCTCAGGCTTGCAATTTTTCTGGCAACTTTATATGACTCCTCTTTGGGTCTAATACTATCCTTAATTTCTTTTGTTAGCCATGGTTGGGCCGCTTTCCCTTTGGTGTTTTTGCGCCAGAAAGGAATGTATAACTGTTGCAATTCATGCATTCGTTCGTTAAATGTTAGCCATTGCCTATCCACCGTCATGCCTTTTAATGAAGCTCCCCAATCTATCATAGCCAACTCACTCCTCATACCATTGTAGTTTCCTTTGTTTAGATTTAGGACCGTAGTTTTGGATTAGGCTTCTTCACTTTCCATTTTAATGAAGAATTCTATCATGTCATGGTCACTCTTCCCTAAAGGACCCCACACATTAAGATTATTAATTAACCCCTTCTCATTGCACAATACCCAATCTAGGATAGCCTGTTCCCTAGCTGGCTCCTTAACGTACTGGTCTAAAAGAACATCTCATACACACTCCAGGAATTCATCCTCCACAGTATTATTGCTAATTTGGTTTGGCCAGTCGCTATGTAGGTTATAGTTACCCATGATTACTGTAGTACCCTTGTTACATGCATCTCTAATTTCCTGTTTGATGCCATCCCCTACATTACCACTACTGTTTGAAGGCCTATAGACAACCCCCACCAAAGTTTTCTGTCCCTTGGTGCTTCTTAGTTCCACCCAGACTGATTCTACATCTTGATTTTCTGAGCCAATACCCTTTCTCACTATTGCTCTGATTCATCCTTTACTAACAACGCCACCCCACCTCTTTTTCCTTTTCACCCGTCCTTCCTAAATATCGAATATCCTTGGGTATTCAGCTCCCAGCCTTGGTCACCCTGCAGCCATGTCTCCATAATTACAATTATATCGTATCCATTTACATCTATTTGTGCTGTTAATTTGTCTACCTTATTACGAATGCTTCGTGCATTCAGATACAGTGCCTTTAGATTTATCTTTAACATTTTTAGACATCTTAACATAGTTTTGTACTATGGCCCTATTTGTCTTATTTCCATTTTTACTTACCCGGACCCTATTTGTTTGTGCACTCCTTTGTTTGTACGCTCTGTCCCTTCCTGAAACAATCTGGTTATCCTTACCCCAATCACTTTCCTGCACTGCTTCTTTGTCTTTTCTCTTTAGCATTCTAGATTTCTCTCCACCAGGAACCTCCCCCTCTTATTTAGTTTAAAGCCCTATCTACCTCCCTAGTTATTCGAGTCGCTAGAACTCTGGTCCCAGCATGGTTCAGGTGTAGTCCATCCCAATGGAATAGCTCTCTCTTTTCCCAGTACTGGTGCCAGAGCCCCACAAATTGAAACCCACTTCTCACACACCAATCTTTGAGCCATGCCTTCATCTCCCTGATCCTATTGACACTATGCCAATTTGCTTGTGGCTCCGGTAATAATCCAGAGATTATTGTGGTTCTGCTTTTTAATTTAGTCCCTAGCTGCTCAAACTCTCTCAGCAGAGCCTCTTTCTTTGTCCTACCTATGTCATTGGTACCTACGTGGATCACGGCAACTGGAACCTCCCCCTCCCACTCCAAGTTCTTCTCCAGCCCGGAGGAGATGTCCTTTCCCCTGGCACTGGGTAGGCAACATAGCCTCCTGGCTGCATAGAACAGTGTCTATCCCCCTAACTCTACTGTCACCTACTATAACCACCTTCCTTTTGACTCCCCCCACTTGAATGGCTTCCTGTACCACGAGGCCATGGTCAGTTCTCCCCGCAGTCCCTGCACTGGTCCACAAGGGTTGCAAGAACCTCAAATCTATTGGAGAAGTGCAGGGACTGAGGCTGCTGCAATACTACCTCCTGGATCCCCGTATCTACCTCATTCAGTCACACCCACCTGTCCCTGACCATGTGTCAATTCTAAAGTATTTAATCTAAGGGGTGTGGCTGCCTCCTGGAGCAAAGTCCAGGTAAGTTTATAGAAACAAAGAAGATAGGAGCAGGAGTAGGCCATTCGGCCCCTCGAGCCTGCTCCGCCATTCAATGCGATCATGGCTGATCATCCAAATTCAGTACCCGTCCCTGCTTTCTCCCCATATCCCTTGATCCCCTTAGCCTTAAGAAATATATCTAACTCCTTCTTGAATATATTTAATGAATTGGCCTCAACTGTCTTCTGAGGTAGGGAATTCCACAAGTTCACCACTCTCTGGGTGAAGAAATTCCTCCTCATCTCAGTCCTAAATGGCTTACCCCTTATCCTTAGATTGTGACCCCTGGTTCTGGACTCCCCTGCCATCAGGAATAGCCTTCCTGCATCTAGTCTGTCTAGTCCTGTTACAATTTTATAAGTTTCAATGAGATCCCCTCTCATTCTTCTAAACTCTAGCAAATATAAGCCTAATTGACCCAATCTCTCTTCATACGTCATTCCTGCCATCCCAGGTATCAGTCTGGTGAATCTTCGCTGCACTCCCTCCATGGCAAAAACATCCTTCCTCAGATAAGGCAACCAAAACTGCACACAATACTCAAGGTGTGGTCTAACCAAGGCCCTGTACAACTGCAGCAAGACATCCTTGCTCCTCTACTCGAATCCTCTCGCTATGAAGGCCAGCATACCATTTGCCTTCTTAACCGCCTGCTGCACCTGCAAGCTTACCTTCAGCGACTGGTGCACAAGGACACCCAGGTCTCGTTGCACTTCCCCTTTTCCCAATCTATTGCCATTCAGATAATAATCTGCCTTCCTGTTTTTGCCACCAAAGTGGATAACCTCTCATTTATCCACATTATACTGCATCTGCCATGCATCTGCCCAATCGCCCAACCTGTCCAAAACATCCTGGAGTTTCTCGGCATCCTCCTCACAGCACACATGCCCACCCAGCTTTGTGTTGTCTGCAAACTTGGAGATATTACATCTAGGTCATTAATATATATTGTGAATAACTGGGGTCCTAGCACCGATCCCTGTAGTACCCCACTAGTCACTGCCTTCCACTCGGAAAAAGACCCGTTTATTCCAACTCTTTGCTTCCTGTCTGCCAACCAGTTCTCTATCCAAGTCAGTACCTTACCCCCAATTCCATGTGCTTTAACTTTGCACGCTTGTCTCTTATGCAGGACCTTATCGAATGCCTTCTGAAAGTCCAAATACACCACATCCACTGGTTCTCCCTTATCTAGTCTACCAGTTACATCCTCAAAAAATTCCAGTAGATTAGTAAAGCATGATTTACCTTTTGTAAATCCATGTTGACTTTGTCCGATCCTGTCACTGTTTTCCAAGTGCTCTGCTATTACATCTTTTATAATGGACTCCAGCATTTTCCCCACTACCATTTTCCCCGCTTTTTCTCTACCACCTTTTTTAAATAGTGGGGTTACATTAGCTACCCTTCAATCCATGGGAACTGTTCCAG
The DNA here is from genome assembly GCF_052327205.1 of Somniosus microcephalus. NCBI lineage: Eukaryota > Metazoa > Chordata > Chondrichthyes > Squaliformes > Somniosidae > Somniosus > Somniosus microcephalus. The sequence goes on from NC_140987.1 coordinate 340,460,296, forward strand.
AGTCTATAGAATTTTGAAAGATGACCAGCAATGCATCTACTATTTCTAGGGCCACTTCCTTAAGTACCCTAGGATGTAGATTATCAGGCCCTGATGTCTCGCAATGTCTGCAGCTTGGACTCCAGCTCCTCAACTTGGAGCTGAAGTTCCTCAAGCTGCAGACACTTACTGCAGATGTAGTCGCCCTGGACAAAAATATCCACAAGCTCCCACATATTGCAGCAGCAACACATCTCCTGTTTGCCCATTATTTTATTTGTTTAATTAATTAGTTTAGTATTAATCAAATTATTTGCCTTGTTTAGTTTATTAAATTAATTAATTTAAGTTTAGTTTTTTAAATTTAGTTATATGTTATATGTTAACTTAAAACTTAGCCCACAGTCACTATCTTAACACTTAGCCCAACGTCACTACCAATCACTTACGTGCCTTACCTGTAACATCACACTGCCATTTTCTCTTGTTGATGCAGGTCTGCTGCTGCTTTTTCCCCGCTCTTGGGCCTCGGTCTGGTCCTGCTTAGGTCTACCGCCACGCTGTGGGAGAAGTTAAGAAAAGCAAGCACCGCCCTCCCCCACTTCACCGAACTCCCACACTTACCAAACTCCCAGTTGTTCACTCTGTGCTGCTGCACTCATCAACCCCTGTTTTTATACTGTTTGTGACTCAGATGAGCCACCACTGTGCTGCCACTGTTTCAGGAACCAGTTTAATCCAGTTAGCTAATTAACTAACTACAGCAGCTCTCCAGCAGAAGATCTTGTGTGTTTGTCTCTGCTTAAGCCTGAAGAAACTTAAACATTTAAAGTTTAAATTTTAACTTAAACACTTGATCTTACTTAAGAGCTACTAGCAATTAACACTAGATTTTAAAAGAGATTAACCCTTAAAACTCCTACACTTACCAAACTCGCAGTTCTTCACTCTGTGCTGCTGCACTTAGATTACCACCATTATTACATAAGGATTGCTAGACCTAAAAGGCCCCAGTCCATCTAGTTCACCTTCTACCATCCTGGTAGTTGGATGGTACAATGATAATGGAGTTGTTGAATAATCATAAGCAATCAGTCTCTAAATTAGACCCAGATATGAGGTGAGGAAAACCCCAATGGTGGAAAGATTTGGGAACTATAGGCTAAATATTTGCCTCCTTTGCACCTCCCATTAGCGCCTCTGGGGGGCAATAACGGGGCACTACTGGCTTTCCGACCAGGCGTGGCGAGAAATTGACGTGGAGGTTTGCGGCAGCGGTAACCACTAGCGCCACGATCTCCTGCACCCGGAGACCGTGATGTCATCCGGTTGCGCAGCGCCGCGGTAGCGCCCCAGATCTGAACACCGGTTCCCTCCCCTTCAGCATCACTGGGCAACAACACTGACAACTGCAGGAGGCGTTGTTTCAGAGGCCGGCCGCTTCGGCACTGCTAATTAAAGGTAAGGCCATTTGTGTCAATGAAAAATTTGTTTTCACCCCTTAGGTTGTTTTTTTCAACTTTTTCCTATGCCGCGATTGATCAGCCCTGCACTCTGTTAGAGTGCTCAGAGCCTGATCATCATGGATCACGACTGCTGTCGGCAACGAGGGACATTGATTTAATGCAGGGCCTGCAGCAATGGCCCTTCCCTTTAAGGGAAGGAAGCAGCCTCTGTTCCTGGCAGCACTGCACTCGACATTGGGCAGCACTGCACCGCTACCGCCCCCGTTTGCCGAACTTCCTTCCTGGAGCAATAAACCCGAAGCTCGCGTTGGATTCACTGGCATAGTGCCCGGCACTACTTTTTCGTTACCGCTAAAGTTATCGACCTAATACCCATAGGTCCAAAGTCCTATCAAAGTTCCTCCCAAGCATACTGCACTTACCATCAGAAAATCGAAGCTTTTCCATGGGGGGCGTTAACCAGAGGCACAAACCAACCCAACTTTTCCCCCTCAGACTGTTGTAAAAACCTAACTGGTTCATTTATGTCCTTTAGGGAAGGAAAGCTGCCAACCTTACCCTACCTGCCATATAAGTGACTCCAGCCCACACATCAAGCCTCATGAGTAATGTCATTGCTTGTTGCCTGCACCCATTTTTTCCCCCTGAAATTTAATAAAACCTGGAGAAGGAGTGTAATCAATCGCTGGGTCAGTGCTAACGCTCCTCTGCGGGGGGGGGGGGGGGGGTTAAGTTTTCAATATTCTCCCTGCATCGTAGCTACAACGTATGTGGGGTGGATAGACAGACGGCTCCTACCATCCAGCATTGCCATGGCATCACTGACAAGAAATATGTCAAATTACATACTCTTGTCAATAGCGCATCATTGGAATGCATCTGCCCTGCACAGTCCAGTGGAACATTCCGGAGGTGGTCACGGGCAGTCTCGGAATGGCATCACCGCCCAATTTGGAGTCATTCTGGGAAAATGTGAGGTTTTAAAAACAAATTCCCAAATGGTAAAGAGTTATCCTCAGGAAATTTTTAAAAATCCAGTATTGAAGGAAATAATTGTGTTTGTGTGTTTTTGAAGTGCTCTCGGTTTCAAAGGAGCACTTTCTTTGGGTTGGCCAGTCAGCTGTTGTGCCATGTGCTGATTGGCTGCCCAAGGGGAATAGGTTTGCATGCCTTTGCGCCAGTGAACGCTCCTCTTTAGTGTAACTTAAATAACGGTTACAACTTCACATCCGATCTGTGATTGCAAGGTAGCGCTAGGCTCAACTGTTGTCTGCCGTGGGCACAGAAAAGGATGGAATTATAGCAAGCACAGCCGAGTGCTATTTATGTGCTCCCTGTTCCTCTCCAGCACAGGATGGATTGATGCCGAGAATCCATTTATCTGCAATACCGATCAGCTAGTCTGCAGAGGAATGAGTCATTCATTCCTTCAGGTTAAATTCAAAGCAGCAGTACCTACACTTCCTAAAATAACCTTAACTGGGATGGAGGGGCAGGAGAGCAGGGAAAAGCTAGCATTTCCTTTAAAGGAATAACAGATCAAGGATAAATCTGTATAATGGCCTTATCCAGAAGTGTCTGCTTAAGATAATAGCCCCCTTAAAAATTTGGCCTAAAAATGTTTGTCCCGTGCTAGTGTTGGTGAGATAGCATTGTATGCACTGCACCGCAAGGCATGGCACAGCAAGGCACAGCGCAGCACAGCACGGCACAGCACAGCATGGCACAGCACGACATGGCACAGCACGGCACAGCACAGCACAGCACGATACTGCACAGCACGACACAGCACAGCACGACACAGCACAGCACGGCATGGCACGGCACGACACGGCACGGCACAGCACGGCATGGCACAGCATGGCATGGCACAGCACAACACAGCACAGCACGGTATGGCACAGCACGACACAGCACGGCACAGCACGGCACGGCACAGCACGGCACAGCATGACATGGCACAGCACAGCACGACACGGCACGGCACAGCACAGCACGGCACAGCATGGCATGGCACAGCACGGCATGGCACAGCACGACACGGCACGGCACGGCTCCGCATGGCAAGGCACAGCGCAGCACGGCATGGCACAGCATAACATGGCACAGCATGACATGGCACAGCATGACACAGCACAGCATGGCATGACACATCATGGCATGGCACAGCACGACACAGCACAGCATGGCACAGCACAACATGGCACAGCGCAGCACAGCATGGCACAGCACGGCATGGCACAGCACAGCATGGTACAGCATGGCATGGCATGGCACAGCACGGCATGGCATGGCACAGCACGACACGGCACAGTGCAGCATGGCATGGCACAGCATGGCAGGGCAAGGCACAGCATGGCATGGCACAGCACAGCACGGCACAGCACGGCACTGCACAGTGCAGCATGGCATGGCACAGCACGGCTTGGCATGGCACAGCACGGCATGGCCAGCATGACATGGCACAGCACGGCATGGCACAGCACAACACGGCACAGCACAGCACGGCATGGCACAGCATGACACAGCACGGCATGGCACAGCACAGCATGGCATGGCACAGCACAGCATGGCATGGCACAGCACAACATGGCACAGCACGGCATGGCACAGCACAGCATGTCATGGCACAGCATGGCACAGCACAGCCTGGCATGGCACAGCATGGCACAGCACAGCATGGCATGGCATGGCACAGCACAGCATGGCATGGCACAGCACAGCATGGCACAGCACAGCCTGGCATGGCACAGCATGGCATGGCATGGCACAGCACAGCATGGCATGACACAGCATGGCACAGCACGGCATGGCATGGCACAGCACAACATGGCATGGCACAGCACAGCTTGGCACAACACAGCATGGCATAGCACAGCACGGCATGGCATGGCACAGCATGGCACAGCGTGGCATGGCATGGCACAGCATGTCATGGCACAGCACAGTATGGCATGACACAGCATAGCACAGCATGGCATGGCACAGCACAGCATGGCACAGCACAGCATGGCACAGCACGGCATGGCACAGCACAGCATGGCATGGCACAGCATAGCACAGCATGGCATGGCACAGCACGGCATGCACAGCACGTCAAGGCACAGCACAAGTCAGGAGTGTGATGGAATACTCTCTGACGTAATAAAACTCACTACGCACTTGGTTTGAGCATAAAGCAAGGCTTTAATCAACTTGTTTCAGAACATGGAAGTCTAGTTGTATCCACTAGCTCCTTGTCTTACAAAATGTCCCTGGCAAGCTGGAGCCCACGCCTGAGTATTTATACTCCTTGGACGGCGCCACCAGCTGGCCGTCCAGTGTTATTTCATAAGTAGTTTCTTGATGATGAGATTTATAACACTCTCCACTTACGTGGATGAGTGCAGCTCCAACAACATTTAAGAAGCTCGACACCATCCAGGACAAAGCAGCCCGCTTGATTTGCACCCCATCCCCCACCTTAAACATTCACTCCCTCCACCACCAGCGTACCGTGGCTGCAGTGTGTGCCATCTACAAGGTGCACTGCAGCAACTCACCAAGGCTTCTTCAACAGCACCTCCCAAACCCGCGACCTCTACCAGCTAGAGGGACAAGGGCAGCAGGCGCGTGGGAACCTGTGGAATTCTCTACCACAGAATGCTGTGGAGGCCAAGTCACTGAATATATTTAAGAATGAGATAGATAGATATCTAAACACAAAAGGCGTCAAGGGTTATGGGGAGAGAGCGGGAATATGGTATTGAGATAGAGGATTAGCCATGATCATATTGAATGGCGGAGCAGGCTCAAAGGACCAAATGGCCTACTCCTGCTCCTATTTTTCTATGTTTCTATGGAACACCACCACCTCCAAGTTCCCCTCCAAGTCACACACCATCCTGACTTGGAAATATATCGCTGTTCCATCATCGTCGCTGGGTCAAAATCCTGGAACTTCCTCCCTAACAGCACTGTGGGAGTACCTTCACCACACGGACTGCAGCGGTTCAAGAAGGCGGCTCACCACCTCCTTCTCAAGGGCAACTAGGGACGGGCAATAAATGCTGACCTTGCCAGCGACACCCACATCCTGTGAATTAATTTTTTAAAAGGCGTTCAATATTGTCATGACATCATCGGGAATCTTTTGATACAACGTAATTCAGAAAGAGGAGCCTCTACTGCACCGGATTCTAGCTTTCTTTCACCGGAGAGCCAGGGAAATAGATGGAGGATGGTAAGGCATCCCACAGCTGCATGAGCTATGAACAGAAGCTGAGACATCTATGGAGAGGTGGGTCTACTGATGAGCATACGTATGCAGTCTGTCCATAAGTAAGGAATTTTCAACTGCCATCAAAACTACCACCTTAAATCAGAAACCACCCTCCTCCCACACTTTGGTGAGTGTGCTACAGAAACCACCATTGTCTGATTCGCTAAGCCCCCACCAGCACTTCTGAATGGAAATCAATGTGACCTTAGAGGTGCAAATATCTAGAAGATGTTGGATGAACCCCATTATCTCAAACTAATCTGGTATGCACGAATTACAGTTCTGTTAATGACTTTGCCTGTTACTCCAGGTAATGGCTCTAATCAACATCCCAAGGATCTTGTGTGCTCCTCAGAGTTAATTTACTTCATAGCAACATCACAGTATAAATGAAGCCAAAAATCCCATCTAGTCCAAAGAGACAAGTATCTGAAAATGTGACTATCAACTACTAACTGATTCTTGCTTTCTTTCACCGAAGAGCCGGGGAAATTGATAGAGAGCGGGCACATGTAAGCAGTATATCCATAAGTGACCCTTACTATGGTGCAGATGTATGATCGGCAGTACAAATCTGCTCAATGCTGAACATGAAATGAGGAAGCTGTTTTATTATGCTTCATTGAAGTGCTTTTATTTCCATCAAGATTCATGTCCAAACTTGGTAAAAGTATGGCAAGGTTAAAGCTGAGCCATTGGGGAGGGTGGAAGGGTTCGATCACATGAAATGTGAAGTCAAAAGTCAGAATTAATGGCAACACAATAATGAAGGTGATACGCTTATCAATTACTCCATAAAAGACGATGAATCAGGAAGGTGATGAAAAGGCTTTTATTAACTAGAGAACAGAGCATGCCTCTCGTGGGTGGCTGGTTCCAAGAAGGAAGTGAGTCGGCGAAACCCCCACCTTTATACCTGGTCATGTGGGCGGAGTCAGCTGAGGCATGCCTTGGTACACAGCGCCACCCAGAGGTAACAATATACAATAACAGTGGTTTACCACATTCACCCCTTGTTTAAAATTAAGTCCGGCGGGGTGAAGGGTACTACAAGTTCATGTAGTTAAGTCTATCAGGAGGCCTTGTCTGACGTCCTGATCGTCGTGGTGGCGGCGGCGGTGTTGCAGCATCCAACGTCGGATCTGGTGTCTGGGTGGTCAACGAAGGGTCCTGGGGCTCTGGCATGTCGTCTACAGGGGTTGGATTGGGAGGGGTGGTGGGGGATAACGGTGGTAGTTCAGGGGTACCCGAGGGTGCGAGATCTCGTATGGAGACCGTGTCCTCCCGCCCGTCTGGGTATGTCACCCAGGCATACTGGGGGTTGGCGTGTAGGAGGTGCACCCTCTCGACCAGGGGGTCCATTTTATGGGTCCTTACATGCCTCCGCAGTAGGACGGGCCCAGGAGAAGTCAGCCATGCCGGTAGCGAGGTTCCCGATGTGGACTTCCTGGGGAAAACGAACATTTGCTCATGAGGGGTGGCATTAGTGGCAGTACAAAGCAGTGACCGGATGGAGTGGAGCGCCGCAGAGAGGACCTCCTGCCAGCGAGAGGTCGGAAGGCCCTTAGATTTTAAGGCTAAGAGGACGGCCTTCCAAACCGTCGCGTTCTCTCTTTCCACCTGGCCGTTCCCCCGGGGGTTGTAGCTGGTGGTTCTGCTCGTAGCAATACCTCTCGCTAGCAGGTACTGCCGAAGTTCGTCGCTCATGAAAGATGAGCCCCTGTCGCTATGTATATAGCTAGGGAACCCGAACAAGGCGAAGAGGTCATTCAGACATTTGATGACCGTGGTACTGGTCATGTCTGGGCAAGGGATGGCAAACGGGAAACGGGAGTACTCATCAATTATGTTGAGGAAGTACACATTGCGGTCAGAGGAGGGGAGGGGCCCTTTAAAATCGACGCTCTGGCGCTCGAAGGGGCGAGTGGCCTTGATCAGGCTTGCTCTGTCCGGCCTATAAAAGTGCGGTTTGCACTCGGCACAGATTTGGCAGTTCCTGGTCATGGTCCTGACCTCCTCGATGGAGTAGGGCAGGTTACGGGATTTGATGAAATGGAAGAACCTGGTGACCCCCGGGTGGCAGAGGTCATTGTGGAGGGTCTGCAGTCTATCAACCTGCGCGTTGGCGCATGTACCACGTGATAGGGCGTCTGGGGGCTCATTTAGTTTCCCGGGCCGGTACAAGATATCATAATTGTAGGTGGAGAGTTCGATTCTCCACCTCAAGATCTTGTCGTTCTTGATTTTGCCCCTCTGCTTATTATTAAACATAAAAGCTACTGAACGCTGGTCAGTGAGCAGGGTAAACCGTTTTCCGGCCAGGTAATGCCTCCAGTGACGCACCGCTTCCACAATAGCCTGGGCCTCCTTTTCGACAGAGGAGTGTCGGGTCTCGGGGCCCTGGAGGGTCCTTGAGAAAAAGGCCACGGGTCTGCCCGCCTGGTTAAGGGTCGCAGCTAGGGCGAAGTCGGATGCATCGCTCTCCACTTGGAAGGGGATCGACTCATCCACTGCGTGCATTGTGGCCTTCGCGATATCGCTCTTGATAAGAGTGAAGGCTGCACACGCCTCTGGTGTCAGGGGGAAGGAGGTGGATTTGATGAGGGGTCTAGCTTTGTCTGCATAGTGGGGAACCCACTGGGCATAGTAGGAGAAAAACCCCAGGCATCTCTTCAGTGCTTTTTGGCAGTGGGGGAGGGGTAGCTCCATTAGGGGGCGCATTCTGTCGGGGTCGGGCCCGATGACTCCGTTCTCCACCACGCAGCCGAGAATGGCGAGGCGTTTGGTGCGAAACATACATTTCTCTTTATTGTACGTTAGGTTCAGCCGTTGGGCCGTACGGAGGAATTTTTCTAGATTAACGTCATGGTCCTGCTGGTCGTGGCCACAGATGGTGACGTTATCCAGATAGGGAAAGGTGGCCTGCAGCGCGTTCTCGTCAACCATCCGGTCCATCTCCCTTTGGAAGACCGAAACCCCGTTGGTGACGCCGAAGGGAACCCTAAGGAAGTGGTAGAGGCGGCCGTTCGCCTCGAAGGCAGTATACTGGCGGTCCTCATGGCGGATGGGGAGCTGGTGGTATGCTGACTTAAGGTCAATGGTGGAGAATACTTTGTATTGCGCAATCTGGTTGACCATATCAGATATGCGAGGAAGGGGGTATGCGTCCAGCTGAGTGTACCGGTTTATGGTTTGGCTGTAGTCAATGACCAGGCGGCGTTTATCAGTGGTTTTAACGACTACAACCTGGGCTCGCCAGGGGCTAGTGCTCCCTTCGATAATGCCCTCCTTCAAGAGCCGCTCCACCTCAGAGCTAATGAAAGCTCTGTCCCCGGCGCTGTACCGCCTGCTCTTGGTAGCGATGGGTTTACAGTCGTGGGTGAGGTTAGCGAACAAGGGAGGGGGGGGACTTTTAGTGTGGAAAGGCTGCAGGTGGTTTGCGGCGGGCGATTTAAAAGGTGTTGGTTGCAGACTGTGAGTGGGGGGAGGGGTCCACCGTATGCTAATGTGACACTTTTAAGGTGGCACTGAAAATCCAACCCTAGCAGCACGGCAGCGCAGAGACGGGGCAGGACTAGAAGTTTAAAATTTTTATATTCTGTGCCCCCAACCGAAAGGGTCACCACACAGTAGCCGCCGACGTCCATTGAATGGGACTTGGACGCCATAGAAATCCGATGGCGCGTCGGCAGGACCGTGAGGGAGTGGCTACGTACCGTGTCTGGGTGAATAAAACTCTCTGTGCTCCCGCTGTCGATTAGGCAAGTGGTGGCGCGGCCGTTTACCGTGATATCCATCATGGAGCTGGATAGATGATGAGGGAGGGCTTGATCCAGCGTAACGGAGGCCAGTGTATGGCTTAGTGAGTCGGTATGGTCGTCCGACGAGACGGTGGTCGAGTCCGGAGACGAAGTGGCGGTTGAGTGCGGCGAATAAAATGGCGGCGGCCATGCGGCCGGAGGTGCACAAAATGGCGGATAAGATGGCTGCCCCCATGGTTCGCACGCGGCGCTGCTGGCGTTCGCTGGTTTCCCCCTGCAGGCATTGGCGTAATGGCCTTTCTTCCCGCAGCCCGAGCAGGTAGCGGTCTTAGCCGGGCAGTGCGCTCTAGGGTGTTTTAACTGGCCACAGAAATAGCATTTTTGGGCCTGGTTACGGGGCATCGCTGCGGTTCTTACCGGGGGCGGCTGTCCCAGTTGATTTCGGGACATCGCTGCAGCAGTTGGTGCCGGGGGCAGCGGTCCCATGTCCCACGGTCGCGATGGCCATGGCGCGGCTCCGTTACGTGAGTATGCTTCGAGGTTTCGGTGGGCCGCATCTAGCGAGAGCGCAAGGGCTACGGCCATCTTCAGGTCGAGCTCCTTGCTTTCGAGCAGTCTCTGCCGGGAGTAGTCGGACTGGAGGCCCCTGACGAAGGCATCACAAGTAAGTCCCTCCGCGTGCCCCGCAGCCGTTACCTCCTTACAGTCGCAGTCTCTGCAGAGTGTCTGTAACGCCCGCAAAAATGCCTCTACCGATTCCCCCGGTTGCTGCCTGCGGGATCCCAAGAGGTGTCTGGCGTAAATCGTGTTCACTCGGCGCGTGTATTGCCCTTTTAGTAGTTCGAGGGCCGCCGTGTACGTAGTAGCGTCCCGGATGAGCGTATATACTTGAGGGCTCACCTGGGCGGTCAAAACTTTTAGTTTGTTCTCCTCCGATGTCACGGCGGAGGCTCCTAGGAAGGATTCAAAGCAGCTCAGCCAGTGTTCGAAATTGGTTGATGAACCCGCTGCTTGAGGGTCGAGGTCCAGGCATGCCGGTCTGAGGGCTCGCAGCAACGCCTGCTGTTGTTGCTGTTCAGGTGTCGCCATTTTACTTCTAGTTAATAAAATTGATACGCTTATCAATTACTCCATAAAAGACGATGAATCAGGAAGGTGATGAAAAGGCTTTTATTAACTAGAGAACAGAGCATGCCTCTCGTGGGTGGCTGGTTCCAAGAAGGAAGTGAGTCGGCGAAACCCCCACCTTTATACCTGGTCATGTGGGCGGAGTCAACTGAGGCATGCCTTGGTACACAGCGCCACCCAGAGGTAACAATATACAATAACAGTGGTTTACCACAGAAGGCATGCTTTTTAAAAAAAAAATTGGGATGCCAAGATGTAAATCAACAATGGAAAAAATGTGCTAAAACCAGATGAAGGAGTAGATTTCTCATCAGGTCCAAACAGATCCTGGTCAATTTTCAAGAAGCTTCGTCCACTGCCTTTCCTGTCCCCTCAGTATTCATCATACAATTAGTGGCATTATTGCCAAATGCTATGAATTCAGCTGATTATAATCCCTTGTGGTGGGGCTTTGCTGCACTAAACATGAAACCATGCAGAACCTGGAACCAGTTACTCAACTATGAATGAACATATGGCATACTCAAAGAAGTACAAGATGGAATTTTTGATAAGGCTAGCAGTTGTTACGAATGATGTGGTGTCAATTTTATTTATTTACGTTGCTGTACAAATGCCCAAAACCTACTCTGCTAAATCAATCTGTTAAAAATAAATGTTTGATCTGCTCATTGTCCTGGAGAAATGGTTGTCTCGGCCAGGGGTTCTCAACCTTTGTGCTTCTGAGGACCACCACTGTGGCAGATATAGTTTTTCACCACTTATAAAAATTCCACGGGCCCCCTGTAACACAAAACAACAACAACAACTTGAATTTATATAGCGCCTTTATCATAGTAAAACGTCCCAAGGCGCTTCACAGGCGCGTTATCAAACAAAGTGTGACACCGACCCACAGAAGGAGAAATTAGGGCAGGTGCTCAGTCAAAGAGGTAGGTTTTAAAGGGCGTCTTAGAGGAGGAAAGAGAGGTTGAGAGGTAGAGAGGTTTGGGGAAGAAATTCCAGAGCTTAGGGCTTTGGCAGCTGGAGGCATGGCTGCCATTGGTGAAGCGAAGAAAATCGGGGATGCGCAAGAGGCCAGAATTGGTGGAGCTATAGGGCTGGAGCAGTTTACAGAGATAAGGAGGGGCAAGGCCATAGAGGGATTTGAAAACAAGAATGAAAGTTTTTAAATCGAGGCGTTGTTGGACAATGTAGGTCAGAGAGCACGGGGGCGATGGGTGAATCGGATTTGGCATGAGTCAGGATACCGGTAACAGAGTTTTGGATGAGTTCAAGTTTATGGAGGGTGCTGCCCAGTGCTAAATGCACTGATGAGTGGCTGCACATTCAGCAGGGGGCCCAAGTTCATGCGAGGCTAGCACCACTTAAACCTAGCCTGCAGTTCTTAAAGCCAGCTTGCACCTCTTAAAGGGGAGGTGCATTCTGGCTGCAGCAGGTACTGGAAGTCGTTGTAGAGAAGTGTGTGACTTACAGGAAGGGTGAAGATGGCACAATATGGCAGAAAGAGGGCTCCCAGATTTTCAGATGCAGCACTCCTGGCTCTGGTGCAGGAGGTGAACAGGAGGAGAGATGTTCTGTATCCACAGGGGGTCAGGAAGCCCTCCAGACATACGCTGAGAAGGGAATGGGAGCAGATAGCTGTCGCTGTCAATGCAAGCAGTGTAGCCCCGAGGACCTGGATGCAGTGCAGGAAGAAGCTTAATGACCTCACACATGTGGTCAAGATCAGTGAATTCATCTTCAAATGCCATATCCCACAAACTGCACCACTAGCCTCAAACACTGCTCAATTCACCCCCCCCCCCACCATTACTCACCTGCAATCTCTATCAATCACAGCTCATACCTCACATTCATATGCACCATCTCACCCTCACACATTCACCACTGCTGCAAGCCTCACACCCACATCTCACAGGTTGCACACACTGCCAGCTATTCAACCATGACAGCCACATCAGCCAAACACAGTGAACTACACTCACTGACAAACTTCCCACTCTCTTGCAGACAAGGTGCTGCACAATCGTAGGCAGCTGTAGCTAACTGTAGGGGTACAGGCGCACCTCTATATTCAAACCCTGCTCGAGGAGACGATGCTCACCATAATTGGAGTGGCTGTGACTGAGGCCGTGTCCAGCGGCAGCACTGAAACCACTTGTAAGATTCACAAAATGTCTACATCTTCCCGAAGGTTATTAATAAGAAAATGGACCCTGCATGGACATTTTTTTTTTAATGAAAAGGGGTACCCAAAATGGCATCCGCACCTCGTGGCAGAAAGCCTGTGAGATTTTTTAAATGGACTCTGCAATGCAGACAGCTTGTGAATCGAAACCAAAGCTGCAGTTTCTGTGAAGAGAGACTTTGTATTTTGAAACCAGACAGGACTCTGAATTATGTATTTGGCCGAATTGGAGTCAAATCTAAATTCAGTTAGGCCTATAGTTAAGGCCATCAAGCAGTTTGCATATATTATCGAAAACAGATTAAAAGAGCCATCGAGGCTGGACAGGCCCATCAAGGAACGTTCATGACAAAACAAGTCAATTATCGGGCCGGTAGATGTGATTACCGGCCATCTAAAAACAGTTAGTATGGATTGCTACCATTATTTAAAATAGCCCGCCAAGGTTAAGACAAAGAACTAACCTGATTTGGCGTGCAGATAAGGGTTTTCGAAAAGAGTATAATTGAAGGCCCGGGTAGCAATCGCTCTCTGCTCTCTTCTCTCTTCTCTCTCTGCTCTGCTCGGCTCTTCCGCCCCTCGCCCGCATGGCTGTCGCTCTTTCCCCGTCCCGCGCTTACCCCCTGGCCTTTGCCCGTGCCTTTTCCCCACTCCATCTGGAACTCGCCGAGGCACTGCATCGGGCGGACACGGACAATTCAGGCCAGGCGAGGCGGGACGCGACGAGGGGAGGAGGGAAGACCAACTGAGGAAGACCAACTGAGGAGATGAACTGAGGGTAGGCTTCGAATCATCGGGCCTTCAGCCTCAGCCAACCTGTGACTATCTTCACATAAACTCAAACTGTCGGCCGACAATGAAGAATCATCCCTGCAAGGTAAAGTACCCAAACAGAGACTTTAACTTTGGGGTACTCGAACCTGGACAACGCCCTTGCAGCACTCGGAGACCACGTGACGATGGCAGGCTCCAGAGAGCACCAAGAGCGAACCCCGAACCCAACCGCTGTTTTGAGTCCAGCAGACCCCTTTTGATTGGTGAGCATAAATTCTGACCCCTCATAGCTTGATCTAGTTAGGTATAGGGGGTGGGATAAGGATAAGGGGATTGTTAAGATAGTTGTTTTCCCTCGATGTGCCGTGTGTTCCCCATTCCCCGTATAAGTATTATTCTGCCCTTGCAGCACGTTCCTATGCAGAGCTAGACAGGTAGCTAACAACTTGATATCTTCCCATAAAAATCACAAGGCTTGACTTTTCTTGTAAACTTTACTGAAAGATTCTTATTGTGAAACTGAAATACAATACAGAAATGGAAGCACACATTAGTATACAAGCACATAACTGATATGCATACACAAATTTAGGTATGCCTGAGCAACACAGTACATTTGGCATGTAACTTACCAAAACACGTGGAAACACAGCTTACTGTGAATATACATTTAGCAAACTGAAAGGCATTCTCTTTAAATTAGCCCTGTACATAGTGCATTAAAATACAGCTACAAGTTAACCAGCTAGACAGAGAGCGAGCACTTCACGGCTAGCTGTGTAAGTTTGCTTACAGAGAAAGGTTACAAACTAAACATTTTCTGCAAAATATAGTGTACACTAAACATCTATAACATTCTCAAGTACTTACAGACAAATAGTGTCCAAGGCTGGAGCATGACAAGAATATAACTTCTCAGACTATGTGTGGCTGCAGGTCTGTGATATACAGTAGTTTACTTTACTGCACTTTACTGCGCTTTACTGCACTTGCTGGGTACCAAATATCCACTAGGTGGTGGCACACAATGGAAATCGACCCAAATTACTCAAACCCCTGAATTAACTGGAAAACTAACATAAATCCCTAAAGAAAGGCAGCACACTCCCCGCTTGGTACAATTCCATTGTATCACTACAGATACAAAATAAAACCTAAAGAAAATGTCCTTTGGCTGCAAACATACTCAGAATCCTTTCTCTAGGTTTCTTCAGAAAGGAGGACTATGATCTCTGAGACTGGCCTCAGAAACACTTTGACAGTACCCTCCTTGACAATCTTCACCTCCACCTTGCGGACCCTCTTGTCCCTGCTCAGCAGAGTTTCGACAACCAGTCCCACTGGCCATTCATTTCTGTGTGCTTGGCTGTCTTTCAGCAAGACAACATCTCCCACTTTCACATTTGGCTTGTCTTCTGTCCATTTCCTACGGCTCTGTAGGGTGGACAAATACTCTCCTCTCCATCTCTTCCAAAAAGTGTCTGCAAGACACTGGACTTGCTTCCACTGCTTCCTGTGCAGCTCAGCCATGTCGAAGTTTCCAGAGGGGGCTGAAACAGCACTCATCTTTTGAGTCAGGAGCATCGCTGGGGTGAGGACTGCAGGCATGTCTGGGTCGGTGGACACCGGCACCAGGGGTCTTGCATTCATGATCGCCATGACTTCAGCCATGAGAGTGCTCAAGACATCATGTGTGAGATGAGTAGGTCCTGTCCGAAGCAGCATAGCATCCAGAATACGCCTGGCAATACTGATGAGCCTCTCCCATGAACCACCCATGTGGGATGAATGTGGGGGGTTAAACACCCACGTGCATCCTTTCTTTTGGAGGTAGCTTCTTACCGCTGCATCATCCGTGTGGATGTCCAACTCCTTACAGGCACCCACGAAGTTAGTCCCTCCATCAGAGCGGAGAAGTTTGGCTGGACCACGGATTGAGAAAAACCTCCTCAGGGCACTGATGGTTAGGAAAGCTTTGTCATCCATGGGTAGTGTTGGTTTGTCATCATCCTTGGACCTTTCAAACACTGAGCATCCTAGGCTGTCTATGCTCACAGTGAGGCCTGCCTCTTCCTCACAGGCAGAGGAGGTTGACCTATGATGCTGCGTCATGCCATCGTAGTCTTCCTTTGCCTGGATCCTGTTTGGGCATGGGCTGAGAAAGGATGTACGACCGTTGTGCAACACGTTTGCTTTATATACATTGACATCCGCTGGTTTGTGGACTGTTCCCAGGCAAACTCCACCCACGAGGACCCATCCCAGGTCGAGCCGCTGCGCATAAGGAGCATTTTGGGGCCCGTTGATTTGCTCACGCACCTTGTGCACCCTTAAAATGTCTCTTCCCAAGAGCAGGAGGATTGGAGCGTCCGGGTCCACAGCTGGAATCTTGTTGGCAACTGGCTGTAGGTGGGGCTGATGGCATGCGACCTCTGGGGAAGGAATTTCCGTCCTACCATCTGGCATCATGTCACACTCAATTAAGGTGGGGAGGGGAAGCTGTAGTTTCCCATCCATGGACTCGATCATGAAGTTGCCAACTCTCCTACCCGTAGTCTCTGTTGTCCCTGAACAGGTTTTTAGCGTGTACGGAGCTGCGCTGGCCTTGACTTCAAAGAGATTGAAGAATTCTGTCTTCGCTAGAGACTTGTTACTTTGCTCATCAAGCACTGCGTACATCTTGATTGCCTTCTCCTTTCTCCCTGCAGGATATGCTTTAACCAAGCAGATTTTGGAGCATGAGCGTGGGCTGCTTGCATTTCCACAAACCTCTGTACACTTGGAGGTGACTGAAGAAGATGCGCTTTCGCTTTGCTCCCCGCTATCCTCTTTGTCAACCGCAGCACTCTCGGTGGTCGAAGGAGGAGGACCTGGATGCAGGGCTGCGATGTGTTTTTCACTGTTGCACTCGAAGCACTTGATTGTCGCCTTGCAGTCTTTTGCCATGTGCATAGTCGACCCACAACACCTGAAGCAGATGCGATTCTCTTTCAGGTATGATTTGCGCTCATCAATAGGCTTGCCTCTAAAGCTTCGACACTTTTTGAGTGGGTGGGGCTTCTTGTGTATTGGACACTGACGATCTGGGTCATCCACTTTATTCCCAGCAGAACTGGATTGGTTGACTGAGGGTTCGGCTGGAACATCTGTTTTGTGCATGCTCACAGAGGCTTTGTTGCTGTACTTTGTGGGTTTCTCTGTTCTCGAAGGAGCGTAACTGCTGGAGGTGGAGAAAGTGAAACTTGGATCATTCCTCACCTTTGCCTGTTGTTGGACGAACCTGGAGAAGAGAGAGAAGGGGGGAAATGCCACTCCGTAGTCCTCCTTGTACTTGGATCCCTTAGCTATCCATTTCTCTTGAAGGTTGTAGGGGAGCTTTTCCACTATTGGGTTTACCCCACGAGCTGTATCCAAATACGAGAGGCCGGTCAGGTAACCTTCTCCCTTGGCACACTCCAGTTCGAGGAGAATGTCACCCAATTCTCGAAGCTCGACATTATCTTTGTTGGTTAGCTTCGGAAAGTCCTCAATCTTCTTAAGCAGTGTGTGTTCAATGACTTCTGGTGTCCCATAACAGTCTTCGAGACGTTGCCAAACCAGGTTGAGGCCTGCTGTGGGATTGCGGACGTGCACTGAGCGAATTCTCTTCGCCTGTTCTGACGACTCAGCTCCGAGCCACTTTGTCATCAAATCTAGTTCTTCTCTGGCTGACAGATTCAAGTCCTTGGTGGTACTCAGGAAGGATGCTTTCCATGACCAATAATTTTCAGGACGGTCATCAAATTCTAGAAGACCTGAACTTAACAATTCTCGGCGGATGAGGTACCTAGTGAGGTCTTGTGCACCTTGTGGCTCGGGTGAGGACTGCTTGGCTGGATTGGCCGAGTGCTGTGGAGGTCTCTGCAGGTAAGTCTTATTTGTTTCTTCTCTTTTAAGCTCAGTGTCTCCGAAAACAGGCTGTTTGTTACTGTGGTGAGTAGCTGGTTCTGCGTCGAGATACCTGGATGTTTCCTTGAAGAACAATTTGGAGTGTTGTTGGGCATACTCACTTGTACGTTGCACTGGACTGAGGTGCTGTTCTACAACATATGCTTCATGGCTGTGCTCCCCGCCTTCATTCTCCTCACCTTCTTCATAAGCTGCAGCTTCAGCTTCAGCAGTAGCGGCAGCTCTCTGGTTTTGGAGAATGTGGAGACTGGCGTCGAGGTCAGCTCTCTGCTTCATCACACTAGCTTCTTTTTCAGCGAAGGACAATTGAGCCTGGGCAGCTTTTGCCTTGGCATGTGCTTTGGCGGCTGCAGAAGCTGTCGATGACGACGGTCTGCTGGACCGCCGAGATGATCTAGAGGATGCTTTAGAGGACTGTGACTTGGCATCATTTGCTCGAAGAGGCTCATGCTTCTCGGTTGGCTGGTCGACGTCCTCTATGGTATATTGTCTTCCTGAGCGTAGACTCATGGTAGCTGAGTGGTATCTTCTTGTGCTTGAGCCCGCTGTGCTGTTGTCTTTTCACTATTCTGCCCTTGCAGCGCGTTCCTATGCAGAGCTAGACAGGTACTAACAACTTGATATCTTCCCATAAAAATCACAAGGCTTGACTTTTCTTGTAAACTTTACTGAAAGATTCTTATTGTGAAACTGAAATACAATACAGAAATGGAAGCACACATTAGTATACAAGCACATAACTGATATGCATACACAAATTTAGGTACACCTGAGCAACACAGTACATTTGGCATGTAAATTACCAAAACACGTGGAAACACAGCTTACTGTGAATATACATTTAGCAAACTGAAAGGCATTCTCTTTAAATTAGCCCTGTACATAGTGCATCAAAATACAGCTACAAGTTAACCAGCTAGACAGAGAGTGAGCACTTCACGGTTAGCTGTGTAAGTTTGCTTACAGAGAAAGGTTACAAACTAAACATTTTCTGCAAAATATAGTGTACACTAATCATCTATAACATTCTCAAGTACTTACAGACAAATAGTGTCCAAGGCTGGAGCGTGACAAGAATATAACTTCCCAGACCATGTGTGGCTGCAGGTCTGTGATATACAGTAGTTTACTTTACTGCACTTTACTGTGCTTTACTGCACTTTACTGTGCTTTACTGCACTTTACTGCGCTTTACTGCACTTGCTAGGTACCAAATATCCACTAGGTGGCGGCACACAATGGAAATCGACCCAAATTACTCAAACCCCTGAATTAACTAGAAAACTAACATAAATTCCTAAAGAAAGGCAGCACAAGTATAGTTATTCTTTTGTATTTTGCATGTAGAAGTGTACACTAGTAATTTTCCATAAGATTGTATCAATTTTTCCTCTTCAATAAAATCTTGGTTTTTGTTTACATCCAACCACCTGTCTACCCGAGTCTTCTCTGTACCGCCGCCTTGTACATAAGTCCGGTGTCTGGAACCCAGGGGCGTGGGAGCGATTCGAACCACTCATAAACAGTCAGCGGCATAACTGACTGGGCGAACGTGTCAAACAACATCACCACATGCCGCCCCCTACACACTGAAGATGATGGTGTGCTGATACCTAATCCTCCTTCTCACCTTCCACTTCCCCCTCATCCCACAATCTCTTCTGACTTAGAATCTGCAGATGGTGAAAGTATGCACCTCTTGCTTTCCCCCCACCTCCCCCTCACCACAAACCTACCCTTGTGCCTTTCACATTTCAGAGACCTAAGACATCCAACCTGGCCAGCCAGTGGTGCAAGAGGAAGAGGACAGTGATGATGAAGGAGAAACACCATCACTCAACCTGACCCTCACAGTCACCAGCTCTGATACTGGCACTATATAGACTTTAGAGGGTAGCATAGAGGCGGGATCTGCACGTGATGAGTCACCGGGCATGAGTGGGCTGCAGCCAAGGCAGAGGGAAAGGGTAGCACAGGTGCAGCTCCCCAGAGGGTGAGGTCGCTCATGAGTTCTGCTGCAGAGGACTCAGATAAGGACTTCGATGGGGCGGCCTACAGAAGAAGGTTGATGGGTATGCATAATGAAATGCTTGGTGCATTGGAGACCATCCTTTCCAGCGTGGAAGGGGTGGGCCGATCCATTAGAACACTTGTGGACTCAACCATCATGCAGCGCCTGATGGCTGATGACTCAGCTTCCATTGCAGCACAAGCAGAAGCCACCCTATGTCTGAGTGCTGCAATGGAAACTTAGACTTCTGTCATACAAGCTCAGCTTGCTGCCACACAAGCACAGATGGCCGCCATCATGGTTGATATTTTTTTAAATTGTTCATGGGATGTGGGCGTCGCTGGCATGGCTAGCATTGCCCATCCCTAATTGCCCTTGAGAAGGTGGTGGTGAGCCACCTTCTTGAACCGCTGCAGTCCGTGTGGTGAAGGTACTCCCACAGTGCTGTTAGGGAGGGAGTTCCAGTATTTTGACCTAGTGATGATAAAGGAACAGCGATATACTTCCAAGTCAGGATGGTGTGTGACTTGGAGGGGAACTTGGAGGTGGTGGTGTTCCCATGCGCCTGCTACCCTTGATCTTCTGGGTGGTAGAGGTCGTGGGTTTGGGAGTTGCTAAAGTGCATCTTGTAGATGATACACACTGCAGCCACGGTACGCCGGTGGTGGAGGGAGTGAATGTTTAAGGTGGTGGAGGGGGTGCCAATCAAGTGGGTTGCTTTGTCCTGGATGGTGTCGAGCTTCCTGAGTGTTGTTGGAGCTGCACTCATCCAGGCAAGTGGAGAGTATTCCATCACACTCCTGACTTGTGCCTTGTAGATGGTGGAAAGGCTTTGGGGAGTCAGGGGGTGAGACACTCGCTGCAGAATATCCAGCCTCTGGCTTGCTCTTGTAGCCACAGTATTTATGTGGCTGGTCCAGTTAAGTTTCTGGTCAATGGTAACCCCCAGGATGTTGATGGTGCGGGATTCGGTAATGGTAATGCTGTTGAATGTGGTTAGACTCTCTCTTGTTGGAGATGGTCATTGTCTGGCACTTGTGCGGCGTGAATGTTACTTGTCACTTATCAGCCCAAGCCTGAATGTCGTCCATGTCTTTTTGCAGCAGGTACTGACTATTTCATTTATGAGGAGTTGTGAATGTGCAATCCTCAATGAACATCCCCACTTCTGACCTTATGATGGAGGGAAGTTCATGCAATACAATACAATGCAAAGCAATACAATGCACAATGCAATGCAATACAATGCCATGCAATGCAATACAATGCAATGCAGCAATTCAATACAATACAATGCAATGCAATACAATGCACAATGCAATGCAATACAATGTAATGCAATACAATACAATGCCATGCAATGCAACACAATGCAATGCAGCAATACAATACAATGCAATACAATGCAATGTAGCAATACAATGCAATACATTGCAATGCAATACAATACAATGCAATACATTGCAATGCAATACAATACAATGCAGCAATGCAATGCAATGAAATACAATACAATACAATGCCATGCAATGCAATGCAATATAATGCAATGCAGTGAATGAAATGCAATACAATACAATGCAATACAATAAAATACAATGCAATACAATGCACAATGAAATACAATGCAATACAATGCAATGCAATACAATGCAATACAATGCAATGCAATAAATGCAATGCAATACAATGCAATGCAATGCAATGAAATGCAATGCAATACAATGCAATGCAATACAATGCAATGCAATTTAATACAATGCAATGCAATACAATACATTGCAATGCAATGCAATGCAGCAATGCAATGAAATACAGTGCAATACAATGCAATGCAATACAATACAATGCAATACAATGCACAGTGAAATACAATGCAATGCAATACAATGCATAATGTAATGCAATACAATACAATGCCATGCAATGCAATACAATACAATGCAATTGTAATGAAATCTGTTTGTCTTGATCCTGTATTCGTTTTGCACTCATTTATATTACCCTCCCCCACTGTGTATAGTTTCACTTCCTCTTTCCCGACTAACCTGGGAGGTTCCAGGTCTTGGCTTTTGGCTCCGCCCCTGACTTCTCTTACATAAAGATCCCAGGATCTGTATGACTCATTCCTGTGAACCAGTCGGCGTGTTGAGATGTTAGCTCTGATCTTAGTGATTAAAAGCCAACTTGTTTAAGTCTATAACTTCTAGTTTTGTGGTTATTGAAGGCCCATCAATTTTAATCACTAAAGAATACTAGGATGGATCGACCCCTAAAACCAGAGCGTCTGGACTTGGATCCACATTCTGCTGAAGCATCAAATCAATTTGGACACTGGCTCAAATGCTTCGAACTCTTCGCGGGGGCCTCATCCGCTAGCGAGGTAGATAAACTGAGTCTACTGACTACTCGCGTAAGTCATCGGATTTAGTCGTTCATCCGGGACGCCACCTCTTACACGGAGGCCATCACTATCCTGAAGGCCCAATACCAGAGGCCAGTAAACGAAGTGTACGCCAGACATCTGCTGGCTACATGCAGGCAGTGACCAGAGGAATCAATGGACAATTTCTTACAGGGCCTAAAGGACCTGGTCCGGGAATGTAACTGCAAGGCCGTGACGGCCAACGCGTACTCTGACGAATTGGTCCGCGATTCCTTCATCACGGGCCTCAAATTGAATTATATCCGGCAGAGACTGCTGGAGAAGGAGGTCCTGGACTTTAAAAAGGCAGTGGCCACTGCACGATTGCTGGACGTGGCCCAGAGAAACTCTGACTCTTATTCTTCTGGCCATGCAGCCCTCACTGCCTCGTGCACGCCGAGGGGGCCGCCATCTTGGAATCAGCCATCTTCCCCATCCAGGTCTCAGACCAGCTCTACGCCGCCAGAGTCCCCACACAGAAGTTCACCCAGGAGTCCTACTACAGCGGCAATGTCTCGAGGCCCGAAATGCTACTTCTGCGGCCAGGCCAAGCACCCCAGACAACGATGCCCAGCGAAGGATGCTACATGCTTCAAATGTAAGAAAAAGGGGCATTTTAGCAAAGTCTGCAGGGGGAATCCGATTTCCAACTCCGTCACCGCCTCGTGCGTGCTGTGCGGGCCGCCATCTTGGGATCCGCCATCTTTTCCCGACTCAACGGCCGCCCAGGGCCCAACAGTGGCTTCGATCACGGTGGATCAATCCAGGCCACACCCGTTGACAAAATCCATGATGGACATACAGGTAAACGGGAATTTAACTAAATGTTTAATTGACTGTGGGAGTACCGAGAGTTTTATCCACCCTAGCCTGGTACGGCGGCACTCATTAACGGTAACCCCTACATGGAGCAGAATTGCTATGGCTGCTAAGCCCCACACTTCGGACATTTTGGGCTACTGTGTGGTAACACTGACTGTAAAAGGCACGGGCTACAAGGATTTTAAACTCCTCGTGATGCCAGAACTCTGTGTTAATGTAATCTTGGGCCTGGACTTCCAGTGCCACCACGAAAGTGTCACGCTAGCATATGGCGGGTCCCAGCCGCCACTCACAGTCTGTGGCCTATCAACATTAAAAATCAGCCCGCCCTCTTTGTTCGCTAATCTCGCTCCAAACTGTAGGCCCATAGCGACCAAAAGTAGACGGTACAGTCTGGAAGACAGACACTTTATCAAGGCGGAAGTGGACAGACTCCTGCGGGAAGGCATTATTGAATGCAGTACCAGACCGTGGCGTGCCCAAGTAGTCATAGTTAAAAATAGCGAAAAGAAACGGATGGCAATTGACTACAGCCAGACTGTTAATATTTATACCCAGCTGGACGCCTACCCTTTACCCCGCATATCAGAAATGGTCAACCAGATTGCGCAATACCGAGTCTTCTCGACTATCGACCTCAAATCCGCGTATCACCAGCTCCCCATTAGAATGGAGGACTGCCCATACACCGCCTTCGAGGCGAACGGGCGCCTCTACCATTTTCTCAGAGTGCCCTTCGGGGTAACAAATGGGGTCTCGGTCTTCCAACGTGAGATGGACCGCATGGTTGACGAGAATAAACTACAAGCTACCTACCCCTATCTGGACAATGTCACTATCTGCGGGCACAACCAGCAAGACCACGATCTAAATCTTGCAAGATTTTTAAAAACTGCCCTAAAGCTGAATCTAACCTACAACGAAGACAAATGTGTCTTCAACACAACCCGTCTCTGTATCCTCGGCTGTGTGGTGGAAGATGGGGTAATTGGACCGGACCCTGACCGATTACGCCCCCTAAAGGAACTGCCCCTGCCACACAATCCCAAAGCTTTAAAAAGGTGCCTGGGATTTTTTTCGTATTGTGCCCAATGGGTGCCCAATTACTCTGATAAGGCCCGACCCCTCATAAAATCGACGTCCTTCCCACTATCAGCTGAAGCTCGGGAGGCTTTCACCAGTATTAAACGGGACATTGAAAGGGCTGCAGTGTGTGCAGTGGACGAATGCATTCCCTTTCAAGTCGAAAGCGATGCGTCAGACTTTGCCTTAGCTGCGACCCTCAATCAGGCTGGGAGACCTGTGGCCTTCTTCTCCCGAACCCTTCAGGGACCTGAAATCAGGCACTCTTCTGTCAAGAAGGAGGCACAGGCTATAATGGAGGCAGTGCGGCACTGGAGACACTACCTAGCCGGCAAACGTTTCACCCTGCTCACCGACCAGCGGTCGGTGGCTTTCATGTTTAATAACAAACAAAGGGGGAAAATCAAGAATGACAAAATACTCAGGTTGAGGATCGAACTATCCACATTCGACTATGATATTATGTACAGGCCGGGAACCCTTAATGAACCCCCAGACGCCCTATCGCGGGGAATGTGTGCCAGCATTCATACGGACAAATTACAGGGTCTCCACAACGACCTCTGTCACCCAGGGGTCACCCGACTATACCATTTTATAAAGTCCTGCAATCTGCCCCACTCCATCGAGGAGGTCAGGGCAATGACCAGAGCCTGCCGCATCTGTGCGGAATGCAAGCCTTGTTTCTACAGGCCTGACCGTGCACACCTTATCAAAGCCACACGGCCATTCGAGCGCCTAAGTCTGGACTTCAAGGGACCCCTTCCCTCTGCTGACCGTAACGTATACTTCCTCAATATCATTGATGAATATTCCCGCTTCCCCTTCACCATTCCCTGCCCAGACATGACCAGTGCCACGGTCATCAAGTCTCTCTGTAATCTATTCTGCATGTTTGGCATGCCGAACTACATACACAGCGTTAGGGGGACGTCATTCATGAGTGACGAGCTGCGCCAGTTCTTGCTCTCGAAGGGGATAGCCACTAGCAGAACCACTAGCTACAACCCCCGGGGTAATGGGCAAGTGGAAAGGGAGAATGCTACTGTTTGGAAGGCTGTCACGTTAGCCTTAAAGTCAAAAGGCCTTCCGACCTCCCGCTGGCAGGAAGTCCTCCCAGACGTGCTCCACTCCATAAGGTCTCTGTTATGTACTGCCACTAACGCTACCCCTCACGAAAAGATGTTCGTTTTCCCCCGGAAATCCACCTCGGGCAAATCTCTACCCGCGTGGCTGACGTCTCCGGGGACAGTACTATTGCGGAAGCACGTGAGAGGCCATAAAGCGGACCCCCTTGTGGAAAAGGTACAGCTCCTCCATGCAAACCCTCAGTACGCCTATATCGAATACTCTGACGGGCGAGAGGACACTGTTTCCATAAAAGACCTCGCTCCCTCGGGGAGCGGAGAGAACGATGGGAGACTACCTGATGAAGACCTACACTACAAAGAGACAGGACGCCCAGAGGTATCAATACCCAACTTTAACCTGGAGGACACTGCAGATAACCTGGAAGGCACTGCGGAGGCCCGGACAGCGGAGGAACCAGAATCCACTCCCCTAGAGGCACCCCAACCGGCTTTGCACCGATCACTGAGAACTGCAAAACCTCCTGACAGACTCACTTATACCAACTTTTAAGAAACATCACCCCGATGGACTAAATCTATAGAAGGGGTGAATGTAATGAAATCTGTTTGTCTTGATCCTGTATTCGTTTTGCACTCATGTACATTACCCTCCCCCACTGTGTATAGTTTCACTTCCTCTTTCCCGACTAACCTGGAAGGTTCCAGGTCTTGGCTCTTGGCTCCGCCCCTGACTTCTCTTACATAAAGATCCCAGGATCTGTATGACTCATTCCTGTGAACCAGTCGGCGTGTTGAGATGTTAGCTCTGATCTTAGTGATTAAAAGCCAACTTGTTTAAGTCTATAACTTCTAGTTTTGTGGTTATTGAAGGCCCATCAGCAATACAATACAATGCAATACAATGCAATACAATAAAATACAATGCAATACATTGCAATACAATACAATGCAATACAATGCAATGCAATACAATGCAATACAATGCAATGCAATAAATGCAATGCAATACAATGCAATGCAATGAATTACAATACAATACAATGCAATGCAATACAATGCAATGTAATACAATGTACAATGAAATGCAATGCAATACAATGCAATACAATGCAACGCAATACAATACATTGCAATGCAATACAATCAAATACAATTCAATACAATGCAATGCAGTACAATGCAATGCGGCAATGCAATGCAATTAAATACAATACAATACAATGCAATACAATGTAATGCAATACAATGTAATGCAATACAGCAATGCAATGCAATGAAATACAATACAATACAATGCAGTACAATGCAATACAATACAATGCAATAAAATAGCAGAAGCATTTGCCTTCCAATGTTTGAATCAAGGATTGCTGTATGATCCAGAGAGAATTGTAATATCTTTAATGCTAAATAATATTGCTATTCAAAGGAGCAGGTACATGCTTGCTAGAGAGGAGGTACAACAAGAGAGGCCCCAATGAAGAACATGAACAATCTGCAAAGGACTAGGTAGGGGCGTCGTATAGATGAAAAAGACACTCATGAATTTTTTCCCCCTTCAGAAGGACTTGCATACAACTCTTTCTACAGAGCGACAGAAAGCAGAGTGCCCTTCGGGGTAACAAATGGGGTCTCGGTCTTCCAACGTGAGATGGACCGCATGGTTGACGAGAATAAACTACAAGCTACCTACCCCTATCTGGACAATGTCACTATCTGCGGGCACAACCAGCAAGACCACGATCTAAATCTTGCAAGATTTTTAAAAACTGCCCTAAAGCTGAATCTAACCTACAACGAAGACAAATGTGTCTTCAACACAACCCGTCTCTGTATCCTCGGCTGTGTGGTGGAAGATGGGGTAATTGGACCGGACCCTGACCGATTACGCCCCCTAAAGGAACTGCCCCTGCCACACAATCCCAAAGCTTTAAAAAGGTGCCTGGGATTTTTTTCGTATTGTGCCCAATGGGTGCCCAATTACTCTGATAAGGCCCGACCCCTCATAAAATCGACGTCCTTCCCACTATCAGCTGAAGCTCGGGAGGCTTTCACCAGTATTAAACGGGACATTGAAAGGGCTGCAGTGTGTGCAGTGGACGAATGCATTCCCTTTCAAGTCGAAAGCGATGCGTCAGACTTTGCCTTAGCTGCGACCCTCAATCAGGCTGGGAGACCTGTGGCCTTCTTCTCCCGAACCCTTCAGGGACCTGAAATCAGGCACTCTTCTGTCAAGAAGGAGGCACAGGCTATAATGGAGGCAGTGCGGCACTGGAGACACTACCTAGCCGGCAAACGTTTCACCCTGCTCACCGACCAGCGGTCGGTGGCTTTCATGTTTAATAACAAACAAAAGGGGAAAATCAAGAATGACAAAATACTCAGGTTGAGGATCGAACTATCCACATTCGACTATGATATTATGTACAGGCCGGGAACCCTTAATGAACCCCCAGACGCCCTATCGCGGGGAATGTGTGCCAGCATTCATACGGACAAATTACAGGGTCTCCACAACGACCTCTGTCACCCAGGGGTCACCCGACTATACCATTTTATAAAGTCCTGCAATCTGCCCCACTCCATCGAGGAGGTCAGGGCAATGACCAGAGCCTGCCGCATCTGTGCGGAATGCAAGCCTTGTTTCTACAGGCCTGACCGTGCACACCTTATCAAAGCCACACGGCCATTCGAGCGCCTAAGTCTGGACTTCAAGGGACCCCTTCCCTCTGCTGACCGTAACGTATACTTCCTCAATATCATTGATGAATATTCCCGCTTCCCCTTCACCATTCCCTGCCCAGACATGACCAGTGCCACGGTCATCAAGTCTCTCTGTAATCTATTCTGCATGTTTGGCATGCCGAACTACATACACAGCGTTAGGGGGACGTCATTCATGAGTGACGAGCTGCGCCAGTTCTTGCTCTCGAAGGGGATAGCCACTAGCAGAACCACTAGCTACAACCCCCGGGGTAATGGGCAAGTGGAAAGGGAGAATGCTACTGTTTGGAAGGCTGTCACGTTAGCCTTAAAGTCAAAAGGCCTTCCGACCTCCCGCTGGCAGGAAGTCCTCCCAGACGTGCTCCACTCCATAAGGTCTCTGTTATGTACTGCCACTAACGCTACCCCTCACGAAAAGATGTTCGTTTTCCCCCGGAAATCCACCTCGGGCAAATCTCTACCCGCGTGGCTGACGTCTCCGGGGACAGTACTATTGCGGAAGCACGTGAGAGGCCATAAAGCGGACCCCCTTGTGGAAAAGGTACAGCTCCTCCATGCAAACCCTCAGTACGCCTATATCGAATACTCTGACGGGCGAGAGGACACCGTTTCCATAAAAGACCTCGCTCCCTCGGGGAGCGGAGAGAACGATGGGAGACTACCTGATGAAGACCTACACTACAAAGAGACAGGACGCCCAGAGGTATCAATACCCAACTTTAACCTGGAGGACACTGCAGATAACCTGGAAGGCACTGCGGAGGCCCGGACAGCGGAGGAACCAGAATCCACTCCCCTAGAGGCACCCCAACCGGCTTTGCGCCGATCACTGAGAACTGCAAAACCTCCTGACAGACTCACTTATACCAACTTTTAAGAAACATCACCCCGATGGACTAAATCTATAGAAGGGGTGAATGTAATGAAATCTGTTTGTCTTGATCCTGTATTCGTTTTGCACTCATGTACATTACCCTCCCCCACTGTGTATAGTTTCACTTCCTCTTTCCCGACTAACCTGGAAGGTTCCAGGTCTTGGCTCTTGGCTCCGCCCCTGACTTCTCTTACATAAAGATCCCAGGATCTGTATGACTCATTCCTGTGAACCAGTCGGCGTGTTGAGATGTTAGCTCTGATCTTAGTGATTAAAAGCCAACTTGTTTAAGTCTATAACTTCTAGTTTTGTGGTTATTGAAGGCCCATCAGCAATACAATACAATGCAATACAATGCAATACAATAAAATACAATGCAATACATTGCAATACAATACAATGCAATACAATGCAATGCAATACAATGCAATACAATGCAATGCAATAAATGCAATGCAATACAATGCAATGCAATGAATTACAATACAATACAATGCAATGCAATACAATGCAATGTAATACAATGTACAATGAAATGCAATGCAATACAATGCAATACAATGCAACGCAATACAATACATTGCAATGCAATACAATCAAATACAATTCAATACAATGCAATGCAGTACAATGCAATGCGGCAATGCAATGCAATTAAATACAATACAATACAATGCAATACAATGTAATGCAATACAATGTAACGCAATACAGCAATGCAATGCAATGAAATACAATACAATACAATGCAGTACAATGCAATACAATACAATGCAATAAAATAGCAGAAGCATTTGCCTTCCAATGTTTGAATCAAGGATTGCTGTATGATCCAGAGAGAATTGTAATATCTTTAATGCTAAATAATATTGCTATTCAAAGGAGCAGGTACATGCTTGCTAGAGAGGAGGTACAACAAGAGAGGCCCCAATGAAGAACATGAACAATCTGCAAAGGACTAGGTAGGGGCGTCGTATAGATGAAAAAGACACTCGTGAATTTTTTCCCCCTTCAGAAGGACTTGCATACAACTCTTTCTACAGAGCGACAGAAAGCAGAAAACATTTTAACCCAAATTGTCTTGTTGTTTTTTTTTGTGTTGCAAGCTTAAAATTTATTGTTTTTTTTTCAAATAAATGTTGTGATGGAAATATGTGCAGTACTGAGAGTTTGTTTTAATTCATATAAAAGTGCAATGTGCAACATATTTAACATGATGCTGTTCCTTGGTGTTATGTGTACTTATGTTCTTCCTTGGGTACTATCCTTAAATGATCCTTTATGGGGAGGAATCATGGCTTCCTGCGGCGGCTCTTTGAGACCTTGCAATTCCACGAGCTGCCTACCTCGATGTGTTGCAGACTCCGATAGTCCTGCCCATGTGCCAGGAACTGTCTATCCCATCCCAGCTATGGTGGGGCCTACCTATTTTGGAGTACTTCTCCCATCACTTGCCCAGGACCATGTGCTGCCAAGGGACTGGCTGTCACTTGTGAGCCATCTGCCTGTTCCTATGGCTCTGCATGCATGTTGGAGGCTGGGCCCTGGTGGTGACCTCTTATCTCTGAGTGCAGCGACCGTTTCACTACGACGAGGTCTCTGAATCTCTGAAACGACCTTTTCTTGTGTCTTAGACTTTCAATCCAAATACCTCGAGATCTTCAATGTGAATATTCTGGAGAGATCTTCCAACTGTAGCTGCCACCAGAGTGTCTGGCATCTCCCCGGAGATTCATCGATACCATATCCTGCTCTGCAGCAGTTTGTCGAGCAGAGAACCCTCATTTACAATATTAATCAGCGGGTTGGTGGGATCCACAACTCTGCCACAAGCAGCTTTCATTCATCTTGGGCAGTGAGACCAGTGACTTGCTCACCAGCTCATGTTCATAAAGCATCCTCTGTTTCATCAATGGCCTCGTGGGGTCAGAAATGCAAAGTAATTCAGCAGAAACCTTCTGTGCAGCAACAGACAGGCCTTTTTAAACCACCACTCATGCCCCTCCCTCAACCATGATCAATGACTTGCTCTGCATTTCCTCCTTAAGCTCATTAATACGATCCACAGTGCGAGCCTGCTTCAAACCCAATGAGTGGTTGAATGTGGAACTCGCTACTATAAGGAGTAGTTGAGGCGACTAGCATACATGCATTTAATGGGAAGCTAAATAAACACAGGAGGGAGAAGGGAATAGAAGAATGTGCTGATAGGGTTAGCAGATTAGATGAAGAGGGGTAGGAGGAGCCTCGTGCAGAGCACAAACCTGTTGGGCTGAATGGCCTGTTTCTGTGCTGTACATTCTATGCAAATCTATGTAAAATGATAGAATAATCTTAGAAATACAAAGAAGCTACAACACGGAAACAGGCCATTCAGCCCAACCAGTCTACCTCAGTGTTTATTCTCCACACGAGCAAATAGTTCTAATCACATTTAACTGCCCTGTTCCCATATCCCTTCAACCCCTCTTTCTTCATCCACCTATCCATTCTAATCTTGAATGTTTCTGCCTCAGCCACTAACCCTGGACAAGAATTCCACAGCTTCGTAACTCTCTATGTAGAGAAATTTCTCCTGCCCTCTGTTCTAAATCTCTGATATTGAATCTTGTGTTTCTACCTCAGCCACTAACCCTGGACATGAATTCCACAGCCTCACAGCTCTCTGTGAATCATACTTGAGCTCTGAATGGAGCAGGCTTGAGGAGCTAACTGACCTTTACTTACTCAGAATTTTCTTACGTTCTTGAAGACTAGAGAAACCGAGGATCTTTAGCTTTCAAAGGAGGCGACTGAGAGAGGACTTTAATAATATATCAAGGTATTACACGGCATAGAGAATGTTAATCTGGAACACTACTTCAAGGTAAAGCAGGACATTGGAACAAGGGCTCAGAGGTCACAAGTGCTGAAAATTAGATTTGGAAGCTTTCCTGATGAAAGGAGTGATCAGCACTTAGAACGGTCCTTGGGTAGGGTAGGGTTGTAGAGGCAAAAAACTTAAGCTCATTCAACTGACAGTTAGATGGGGTTAAGTACATTTTTCCCTTATTCTACATCGATGGGCTCAAATGGCCTCCCTCATCTGTATATCTGGACAGTAGTGCAGTTGTTGTGAGTTCAAATTGCACTATAGCAAGTTGGAAAATCTTTGTAATTTGTGGGATGATACCAGAAATAAAACAACCATGAAAGCTGCCAGATTGTCGTTAAAACCCAACCAGTTTGCTCAGGGAAGGGAACTGGTCGTCCCTACCTGGTCTGGTCTACATGTGACTCCAGTCCTACATGATGTGGGCAACTCTCAAAGCACCGCCCAAGTGTCCCAGCAAGGCACTTCATTGTCAGGGCAAGCAGGGATGGCAAATTAATGGAGCTTTGTTAATAAAATAATTAATAGATGTTGTCTGTGGGTCAGTGGTAGCACTCTTGCCTCTGGGTCAGAAGGTTGTTGGTTCAAGTCTCACTCCAGAGACCTGAGCACATAATCCAGACTGACACTTTATTGCAGTACTGAGGGAGTGCTGCACTGCCGGAGGTGCCGTCTTTCAGACTGAGGCCCCGTCTGCCCTCTCAGGTGGATGTAAATGATTCTATGGCACTATTTGAAGACGATCAGGGGAGTTTCCCCCCAGTTTCCTGGCCAATATTTATCCCTCAATCAACATCACTGAAACAGATGTTTTGGTTATGATCACATTGCTGTTCATGGGAGCTTGCTGTGTGCAAATTGGCTGCTGCATTTCTTACATTACAACAGTGACTACACTTCAAAAGTACTTCATTGGCTGTAAAGCACTTTGGGATGTTCCAAGGTCATGAAACGCGCTATACAAAAGCAAAACTTTCTTTCTTTTCCTTCGTCATGTGATCTCAATAGTCATATTCTCATGGCATAAGCATGTGTTCTTTGATCTTTATGTGTGTTTGTTGGTAAGATAAAGGGCAGAGTGTATGAATGTTTTTTGATCGTTGCAATTGTTACTTTATTACTGAATGGTGGTAGATGTTAAGTAAATATACATATGTGAAGCACTTTTCACTGTCTTATGTGAGAATGTGCATTTTCTACTGAAATTAGTACGTGCCTAAAACAGTTTTGCCATAGCCACACCTATGGCTAGTAGGCAATTTCTACTAGGCGACACTGTCTTAGCCCAATGTAGATGTGCTGAATGAGAGTTAATTTTTTGTTAAATGCACTCACTGGAATGCCCAGGCACGGTTCTGAACATTGTGTGTGCAACAATAAAAACATTACTACTTTAATTAATGTATGACTGAACAAACAGTTGGAATGCGCCTGCAATAATGTTGCTGGTTCCCATAATAGGCACATATAACCACGATAAAAGAGGGCTCCCTGAACCCTGGGGGATCATCAGACCTGCAAGGACATCAGATTTTTGTCCATCTCATCACATTTCTGAGTTTTCCTGTATTTGTTGACCCAATACATTATATAGCAGCAGATGGACTTAAAAAGTATATTTTCTGTAACTAGTAGATGACATTGTCTTTCAGAATTTGGGAAGGTGCCCCCGGAATACGTTAGTATTTGTGTGGGATTCCCCTACTCAGGAAAAGTTGGCAATATTAGTATAAGGAACACTCAGTATTTCAATCCAATCTAGATTTGAGCACTAAGGGGCAAGAAGATCCTGAAACACCCACTTTAAAGTGGAGGCCCTGTAAATCATTGCATACGACGTGAGGGAACAGTGAAATGATTACTATGGGTCAGAAGGGCAACCCATTGCCAAGCTGAATGTCCAGTAGGCTTGGGAGGATAAACAAATATAACTTCTGGACCTTGTGAAGTTACTAGATAAATTTAGGTTGGTGATATTACTGTGTGAATTATTCAGGCAAAAATGGCAGAAACCAACATCCTCCTTGCATAGCTAATCGTCTGTAAATTAAGTCATATCTATAATACAGCATAAGGTAACTAACACAGTTATAACAAAATGGGAGATAATTGACAGTGATCCTCATGGTTTACCTTAGTATTCTTCAAAACTGGCACATTCTTCCTAACATCTTGTCAAGTGTCGGCACCATAATTTACCTCCCATAAAACAACAACTTTCATTTATATAGCACCTTTAACATAGTAAAACATCCCAAGGCACTTCACAGGAGCGTTAGCAAACAAAATTTTACACCTAGCCACACAAGGAGATATTAGCGCAAATGACCAAAAGCTTGGTCAAAGAGGTAGGTTTTAAGGAGAAGAGAGAGGGAAAGCAGCAGAGAGGTTTAGGGAGGGTATTCCAGAGCTTGGGGCCTAAGCAGCTGAAGGCATGGCCCCCAGTGGTGGAGCGATTATAATCAGGGATACGCAAGAGGGCAGAATTAGAGGAGCAGAGAGATCTTGGGGGGTTGTGGGGCTGGAGGAGGCTACAGAGATAGGGAGGATGAGGCCATGGAGGGATCTGCAAACCAAGATGAGGATTTTAAGATACAATAGACGGTAATCAGTTCGGGGCGTGCCTTGTTAGCAGATACTGTTTCTTTTTCATGAAGAGAGCAGAAAAGCAATTAGGAGCACACAGCAAAGATTGTTATTCAGCCAATTTAAAGTAAGCTTACTGTCCCAGACAACTCACAGCTGAGTAATTTCACTGATCTTAACGCGCCAGTGGGTAGGTTGATGGAAGGCCAAGGGAGACATGATGCAACTGATTGGCCTCTGCTTGACGGCTCATGAACATTTGGTTCAGGGGTGTTAGGCAGATGAAACTGTCAGGTCTTCGCCCCTCCTTTGCGCCTGATGCAGGTTTTCTGGGGAACATCCCGCCCCCGCCCCACCCCCAGAGTGGGCGGGAAGCTTCCTCCCAAATCAGGTGAAAGTATCTCAATTGTATATTTATGGCACAGAAGGGATGCCAGGCCACCTTCCACATTCCGCCTGGCAGAAGCCCAGGAAATTTTCCCTTGAGAGCTTGGGAACAGCTGCTTCAGTTGGGGGAATCTGCAAACAGGATTTTCAGCAACTTCCTCGAACCTCCAGAAAGGCAAGGTAGGTAGGACATTGTAATGGGACAGCAAGGGAGAGCAGCAGGAGCTGGAGTCCATCTCAGTGCTGCTTTTGGCAGTGGGAATTAGTCCTTTCTTTAACCCTGATCGGAAGTGCCTCGCCCATTCTTAGGAGCGTTTCTGTGTCAGGGTGAAGGCAAGGCCATGCAAATGAACTCCAGCTGAAAATTCAACCCTGCTACAGTGGGGCTGCACACCACCCAACACATGCTGAGGCTGAGGCTCGGGGTGGGGAGGCGGGGGTGCGGTGGGGAGGGATTTGGTTTATTTATACATAGAATGGAAGTGTAAAAATCTGATGCTTGGTTCCTTCATTGTTAAAACTGTCTGAGGAAATCTTGAATCAGACAGGAGGAATGCTTGGAAAATACCTTTGCCAGATGAACTGATGGTTTCCATGCTGTTAAATTTTGGTTTGGACATTGGTGCCACACATCTGGTTAGAGTTGTAATTTGAGTAAATAAGCTCTTCACAGCACTAAGCTTCATGAAAAAGGCAACATCCCTGAAGGCTTTAATCTCCGCAACTAATGCTTCAGGGAGAGTGTGAAGAGTGTTGCAATGTGAATGCAGATCGGAATTACTGTTTTGATTGAGTGGTTGGCTGAACGAGGTGGTTAGGAAGCCCTGGTAGTGACTACTTGGAGCAACATCTGGGTGAGCTTCCTCATTTCTCAGAATAGCAGTGAGGTGGAAGTCCACAAGGAGCCCCTCAACGCACACAGAAAAGGTGATGGTGGGGGTGTCGGGGGGGGGGCAGTGGTAGGGCAATGTTTTACCTCTCCCCCACCCCCACCCCCCGGAATCGCACTGAGCACCTTGGGACTTTTTTCCACGTTAATGGTTCTATATAGATGTGAGTTGTTGTTGTATTGATAGTGGCCACTGGGACACCTGAGGACCGATGTGGTCCATGCTCATGACTGGTGGACAATAAACAGAAATAACATAAAACATGATGCAAAACATGTTTTTTAAAAAGAATTTGTCATTTTTGAAAGAGGACAATTCACTAAAAATACCATCCAACCTCATGTAGCAACTTAAATGTTACAACTCTGGCACCATGACTTTGAGTCCTAGTCCTGTCAGGCACTCTAATCTGCCTGATATTTATATATTGTAGGAATTGTCGTATTCCTAACTAATAACGGAGGTCGAACTCAGGAGAACAATCAAACAGGTCTTTAATGTAGTTTTAGATGAATTCCAGAAAACAACAAAGATTGATGCAGGAGAGCCATGGAGCAGGTCTTTCCCCAACGGGGATGCCACGAGGACTGACTAGGCAGTCTGGTCGTTTGCGTTGTGACGTCATCACGTTTGCTCGCGTTTTCCCGCGCTTGGGTAGTCACGTGATTTGCGTCGTGACATCATCGCGTTTACCCGCGCTCTTGGTCAGTCACGTGGTTGGTGACGTGACATCATCGCGTTTGCCCGCGCTCTTAAAGGGGCAACGCCCCGTACATGCAAACTCTATAAAAACATCGTTAAAGAGAATTATGTACAGTAAGTAAGGGACACTTGGTGGTACCGCTACATGTGCACCCCCAGAATTCGCTTTAATGGACAAAGTCAAATGGTGAGATGGTCTGATGAGCCTGTCCAAACGACTCCTGTTGTATCGAGGCGGAGGCTGCTGGGCGGCTGGCGGTCTGGCGGGCGGTAGCACTTGGTCTGCCGTAACGACAATGGGTGGCCGGAGGTCTCGGCGGTTGTGCTGTCTTGACGTGGCGGGTGAGGTCTAAAGGTGTTGGCTTGGAACAGATCCGTATATGCGTCAGGGCGAATAAAACGTACTCAGCCTTGTGAAGGACCGCGGAAACGTGTGACCTCTGTGGCCCGTGGCGCGAAGTGGGCACCGGTGCGAAACATCTGGCCGGTTGGCGGTCTGGCGGGCGGTCGCACCTGGTGTGCCGTAACGACGATGTGTGGCCAAAAGACGGTGCTGTCTGGCGGGCGGTCGAGGTCCATGGCTCTGTCGATGATCTGCGGGGAACGCCGAAACGGGCGATCCTGGAGGTGTTGAACGTGGGTCTTGTGAGATCGAGAAACTCGCCGAGCAGGCGAGCGCACTCTTCAGAAGTCGGAACGCACAAACGGTGCGTGCCGTAGTGTTACTGCGGTAACACAGAAGAATTAACAATTGCTGCGTTGATCAGCCGTCGGTTCAAGGGTGAGGCCATGATCAGTGATCAGGGGTGGACAGCAATTGTCCTGCGTGGCTGTTCGCGGCCGCGGGATGCCCGTAGACCCATACCTCAGTGGTTGCAGTGTCGGTTGTTGTTTCGTTCTTGGGGGAAACTGCCGGGAGGGCGGCAACGCTTCGATTTCGCGCTGAACTGCGCGCGGCAGAAAACACAAGCCAGCAGGCTGACGAGCTGGGGCGGCGTCTGTGGGGGATGGGTCCTCGAGGTTTGCGAGGGATGAATCCCCGTGATTTGCGAGGGGTGAGTCCCCATGGTGTGCGAGGGGTGAATCCTCGTGGGTTGCGAGGTGTGAGTCCTCGTAGGCTGCGAGGGGTGAGTCCTCGTAGTTTGTGAGGGGTGAGCCCTCGTGGGTTGCGAGGGGTGAGTCCTCGTAGTTTGCGAGGGGTGAGCCCTCATGGGTTGCGAGGGGTGAGCCCTCGTGGGTTGCGAGGGATGAGCCCTCGTGGGTTGCGAGGGGTGAACCCTCATGGCATTTCCGCGGGGGCGCGCTCCAATCTTTTGTGGCCCGAAAACCTGCAGTACCCGCGCTTTGAGGGTTTCATACTTGCTGTTCCGTTGGGGGGTGTCGAGAAGGCGGACGATCCGAGAGGCGGTAGAGCTGTCGAGTACGGAGACCGTATACAGGTACGTGGTCTGCGCTGCATCGATGTTGCACAGGGCGAACGGGGCTGATGCGCTATCAATTACTCATAAAAGACTGAGAGTTAAGAGAGTAACTAAAGGCTTTTATTAACAAAAGAATGAAGGTCTGCCTCGAGTGGTCGACCGGTCCAGAATACAAAGGGGCTG
This sequence comes from Somniosus microcephalus, assembly GCF_052327205.1. Taxonomy (NCBI): domain Eukaryota; kingdom Metazoa; phylum Chordata; class Chondrichthyes; order Squaliformes; family Somniosidae; genus Somniosus; species Somniosus microcephalus. The sequence goes on from NC_140987.1 coordinate 340,497,875, forward strand.
GGGAGCAGTCACCTTTATACTAGGACTTGTGGGAGGAGTCAGCCGAGGCATGTCCAGGCATGTACACAGTGGAATACAAACAGTGGTTTACCACATTCACCCCTTGTTTAAAATTGAGTCCGGCGGGGTGAAGTGTATTAAAAGATAGTGTATTGGAGTCTCTCCGGAGGTCTTGTCTGCCGCTGTGATCGGCGTGGCGACGGCAGGGGTAGTGGAGCTTCCGGCGTCGAGTCCCGCGTAGGCTGTGGCACAGGCGTGTCGTCCTCGTAGATGTCGAGCGGGTCGCTGGGCCCAGGCCTGCCGTCTGCTGGGGCTGGATATCGGATCGTGGGGGGGGGTGGTAGTGGGTAGTGGGTTACTGCGGCCCCCGAGGGTGCAAGGTCTCTTATGGAGACTGTGTCCTCCCGCCCGTCCGGGTATGCAATGTAAGCATACTGGGGGTTGGCGTGGAGGAGGTCGACCCTCTCGACCGGGGGGTCCGTTTTATGGGTCCTCACGTGCCTTCTCAGTAGGACCGGCCCTGGGGACGTCAGCCATGGCGGTAGCAATGTCCCCGATGTGGACTTCCTTGGGAAGACAAACATTTTCTCATGAGGGGTGGCGTTAGTGGCAGTGCAGAGCAGTGACCGAATAGAGTGGAGCGCATCGGGGAGCACATCCTGCCAGCGGGAGGTTGGAAGGCCCCTAGACTTTAAGGCTAGCAGGGCAGCCTTCCAAACTGTCGCATTTTCTCTTTCCACCTGTCCGTTCCCCCGGGGGTTGTAACTGGTGGTCCTGCTTGTGGCAATACCCCTAGTTAGCAGGTACTGACGGAGTTCGTCGCTCATAAACGATGAGCCCCGGTCGCTATGGATATAGCTGGGGAAACCGAACAGGGTGAAGAGGTCGTTCAGACATTTAATGACCGTGGCACTGGTCATGTCCGGGCAGGGGAAGGCGAATGGGAAACGGGAGTACTCATCAATAATATTGAGGAAGTACACATTGCGGTCGGAGGAGGGGAGAGGCCCTTTAAAATCAACGCTCAGGCGCTCGAAGGGGCGAGTGGCTTTTACCAGGTGGGCCCTGTCTGGTCTATAAAAGTGCGGTTTGCACTCAGCGCAGACTTGGCAGTTCCTGGTCATGGTCCTGACCTCCTCAATAGAGTAAGGCAGGTTGCGGGCCTTGATGAAGTGGAAGAACCTGGTGACCCCCGGGTGGCAGAGGTCATTGTGGAGGGCCCGCAGTCTATCGATCTGCGCGCTGGCGCAGGTGCCACGCGATAGCGCATCCGGGGGTTCATTGAGCTTCCCGGGCCGGTACAAGATCTCGTAATTGTAGGTGGAAAGTTCGATTCTCCACCTCAAGATCTTGTCATTTTTGATTTTGCCCCTCTGCTTGTTGTTAAACATGAAAGCAACTGAACGCTGGTCAGTGAGCAGGGTAAATCGTTTTCCGGCCAGGCAGTGCCTCCAATGACGCACAGCCTCCACAATCGCCTGGGCCTCCTTCTCAACAGCGGAGTGTCTGGTCTCCGGGCCTTGGAGGGTTCGTGAAAAGAAGGCCACGGGTCTCCCCGCCTGATTGAGGGTAGCGGCCAGGGCAAAGTCGGACACGTCGCTTTCCACCTGGAAGGGGATGGATTCGTCCACTGCGTGCATGGTGGCTTTGGCAATGTCCTCCTTGATACGGTGGAAGGCTAAGCGGGCCTCTGCCGTCAAGGGAAAAGAGGTGGACTTGATCAGCGGACGGGCCTTGTCCGCATAGTAGGGGACCCACTGGGCGTAATAGGAGAAAAACCCTAGGCACCTCTTCAGGGCCTTGAGGCAGTGGGGCAGTGGGAGTTCCATAAGGGGACGCATCCGGTCGGGGTCGGGGCCGATGACTCCGTGTTCCACAACACAGCCAAGGATGGCGAGGCGGGTTGTGCGGAATATGCACTTCTCCTTGTTATATGTCAGGTTCAGGAGTTGGGCGGTGCGGAGGAATTTTTCGAGGTTGGCGTCATGGTCCTGCAAGTCACGGCCGCAGATGGTCACATTGCCCAGATATGGGAAAGTGGCCTGCAACGCATTTTGATCTACCATCCGGTCCATCTCCCTTTGGAAGACGGAGACCCCATTGGTGACGCCAAAGGGAACCCTAAGGAAGTGATAGAGGCGGCCGTTTGCCTCAAAGGCAGTATACTGGCGGTCCTCAGGGCAGATAGGGAGCTGGTGGTATGCTGATTTCAGGTCAATGGTCGAGAAGACGCGGCACTGCGCGATCTGGTTGACCATATCAGCTATGCGGGGGAGTGGGTAGGCGTCCAGCTGGGTGTAGCGATTTATTGTCTAGCTGTAGTCGATGACCAGGCGCTGCTTCTCGCCGGTCTTAACGACCACAACCTGGGCTCGCCAGGGGCTGGTGCTGCCCTCAATAATCCCTTCCTTCAGGAGCCGCTCCACTTCGGTTTTAATGAAAACCCTGTCCCCGGCACTGTATCGCCTGCTCTTTGTGGCGATGGGCTTACAGTCGGGGGTGAGATTAGCAAACAGTGGGGGGCGGGTGACTCTGAGTGTGGAGAGGTTGCACCTGGTGCGCGGCGGGCAATTTGGAAGCTGCTGGCTGCGGACTGTGAGTGGGGGTAGGGGTCCACCGTACGCCATCGTAACACTTTTAAGGTGGCACTGAAAATCTAACCCCAGCAGGACGGCAGCGCAGAGGTCGGGCAGGACCAGAAGTTTAAAATGATCGTACACAGTCCCGTCTACTACGAGTGTCACCACGCAGTAGCCGCCGATGTCCGCCGACTGGGACTCGGAGGCCATAGAAATCCGCTGGTGCGCAGGCAGGACTGGGAGAGAGCAGCGCCGCACCGTGTCGGGGTGGATGAAGCTCTCCGTGCTCCCAGAGTCAAAAAGGCAGATTGTATCATGACCATTTACCTTAATGTCCATTGTGGAACTGGCCAGCTGGTGCGGTCTCGCTTGGTCCAGTGTAACGGATGCCAGCGTAGGGGTCGGTGTGTCGCTGCGGGTATCAGATGAGGCGGTGTTGGGGGCCTGCTGCGTTCCGGCTGTCGTCCAAGATGGCGGCGTCCATGATCCCCATGTGGCTGGAGGCGTCCAAAATGGCTGCTGTACTGGTGGTTCGCACATGGCCGGGGAGGCCCAAGATGGCGGCCCGCATGGCCCACACGCGGCGCTGCTGGGGTTCGGGGTGGCTTTGGCCCTGCAGATGCTAGCGTAGTGTCCCTTCTTCCCGCAGCCCGAGCAGATCGCATTTTTCGCCGGGCAGCGCGCTCTGTGGTGTTTTGCCTGGCCACAGAAGTAGCATTTCTGGCCTTGGGGCACTGCTGTCTGGCCTTGGGACACTGCTGCGGTAGTTGGGCTGTTGCTGGGGTGTGGCTGGGGTGGCACAGCGCTATGAGGCGGTCCTACCGTGTCCCAGGCTGTCATTCCCCGCGGCGTCCACGGTGCAGAGGAGTAGGCATCCATGCCCCGGTAGGCTGCATCCAATGATAGTGCGAGTTCAGAGGCCTTGTTGAGGTCGAGGTCACTCTGCTCCAACAGTCGCTGTCGGGTGTAATTGGATCTGTGGCCCGCTACAAAAGCGTCCCGGATAAGTTCCTCTGTGTACACGGCGGCCTTTACATCCTTACAACCACAGGCCCGGCCAAGCACAGACAGTGCCTGAAGGTATTCCACGGTCGATTCCCCAGGTTGTTGTTTACGACTCCCCAGAAGGTGCCTGGCGTACACTTCGTTCACTGGGCGCGTGTACTGGTCCTTGAGGAGCTTGATAGCGTCCGCGTACGAGGTCGCGTCTTGGATGACCGAGTACACTCGGTGGTTCACTTTGGAGGTCAGGACATCCAGTTTGTCCTCGTCCGATTTGATTGCTGCGGAGGCGGTCAGGAATTTTTCGAAACACTTAAGCCAGTGAGTAAACTTGGTGGATGAGTCCGCCTCCCGATGATCTAAGTCCAGGCATGCTGGTGTGAGGATCTTCTCCATTATAAAAATTTTGTTAATAAAATTGATGCACTATCAATTACTCATAAAAGACTGAGAGTTAAGAGAGTAACTAAAGGCTTTTATTAACAAAAGAATGAAGGTCTGCCTCGAGTGGTCGACTGGTCCAGAATACAAAGGGGCTGGGGAGCAGTCACCTTTATACTAGGACTTGTGGGAGGAGTCAGCCGAGGCATGTCCAGGCATGTACACAGTGGAATACAAACAGTGGTTTACCACAGGGGCTACTACCAGAATAAAGCACGAGGGCGGTTGCTGTTCCCTGAATTGCGGTAGCTTCGGCGAAACGGCTTTTGCTTCCATGGCGTGCTTCTTTTGTGAAAAACGTTCACAAAAATCGGGGTCCGGCTGCGCTGCTTTCGTGAAAAACGTTCACAAAAAACGGGGTCAGCAATGTAGCAATTGTCGTATTCCTAACTAATAACGGAGGTTGAACTCAGGAGAACAATCAAACAGGTCTTTGATGTAGGTTTAGATGAATTCCAGAAAACAACAAAGATCGATGCAGGAGATCCATGGAGCAGGTCTTTCCCCAACGGGGATGCCACGAGGACTGACTAGGCAGTCCGGTCGTTTGCGTCGTGACGTCATCGCGTTTGCTCGCATTTTCCCGCGCTTGGGTAGTCACGTGATTTGCGTCATGACATCATCGCATTTATCCGCGCTCTTGGTCAGTCACGTGGTTGGCGACGTGACGTCATCGCGTTTGCCCGCGCTCTTAAAGGGGCAACGCCCCGTACATGCAAACTCTATATAAACATCGTTAAAGAGAATTATGTACAGTAAGTAAGGGACACTCGGTGGTACCGCTACAATATTACATTGAAAATTATACATATGGTGTCCACTTCTGGGTCTGACAGCTCCAGTTTAGAAGTGTCTAAGCGATCGCTACAAACATTGAATTCAGTGGTTTGCGATTAGCTTCTGGTCATGTGTTCATCACACAGCTGTCATTAATTAGAATGTTCTAAATCAATTCATTCATTTTTATTATAGGAAAATAACTAAATTTAGGATAACTAAAGATATTCTCTGTCTCAGCTTGACATGCTTTCTGAAGTGAAAAAATGAACAGCATTTATCTAAAAATGTAGTTATGAAGCTGCTCAAGTTCACTGTCCAGTTTGCATTCCAAACACTTTCAAAACTAAACAAACTGAGATATAGGCTGGAATTTTCTGTACCTGGGCAGGTCGGGTGCGGGCGGTCGCCGTGGCAGGTCGCGACTCCGCTGCTCATTCCATCCCGCTCCTGAGAGCGACTTTCCTTTAAAGGCGTCTATTAAGCCCTGCGTGTTACCCGGCCCTATTAAATGGTGCCAGTCTGATGACATAATCGACGACGCGTCTTCAGCCAGTTTATTTAAAGGAGTCATGGCCACATTGCATTTGAAGGTTCATCTAGGGGTGTGCAGGCACTGTACTGCACCATTGGAGTGTTGGAAAGAGTGGCAAACATGACTACACAGAGACAGAGGGCTGCACCCAGGTTCTCAGATGTCTCCCTCCATATGCCTGTGGAGGGAGTCAGCGCACACAGGGAGGTCCTCTTCCATTCCAATGGGCGGAAGAGACCTCCCCAGGAGACAAAAAGAGCCTGGCTCCAAATAGCAGAGGAAGTCAACAGCAGAGATGTTGTCAGGAGGACCTGGGTGCATTGCCGGAAATGTTTCAATGATCTCATTAGATCTGGAAAGGTGAGTACAAAGCCACACTCAACTTCATTCTGTTGTGCCTCTCATCACATCCCCATCACTCTGCCTTCCCAACCCTACTCCTGCACATCATTACTCGCACCAACATACCTTGCACGTCCACCTATCCCTCTCTCTCTATCTACATTATCACATCCCAAACTTACTAACCACCCCTCACACTCACTCTCATCCTAATGCAATCATACCACTCCCTCATAGTCACCCTCAAAAGATGTAACCCATCCATTCCTTATACTCATTCCATCACTCTCACTCAACCTTCTCTTCTTTCCCTCCTTGCAGGAAAAGAGAGCCCACAATAAGAGGGAGAGGGAGCGAGTGGGAGGTGGCCCTCCAACATTGGCCACCTTAACAGCAGCAGAGGAGGTTGTCTTAGAACTGTCTGGAGTCACAGAGCAGCTGGTGTTGGGAGATGGAGAGAGGGGGACATCTCAGCAACCTGGTGACAGAATTACATCTCATAGAGCCACATGGTATACAGCAGTCACTCATATGGGGACTGATGCCAGCAGCCAGTGAATTTTCATCATGTGCTTAATGGTATTGTTACCCATTCTTGATGTGACATTTCTAACTCATCTCTTTACTCTCCCACAGGTCCATCAAGAGCCCCCCACCATTGTCCAGGAGGAAGAGCAAGATGACTCCTCAGAGGAGCCTTCAGCCTCTGAGGGCACACCATCACTAGACATAAGCGCACCCAGTACCAGCGCAGATATGCACACCTCGGTGGATGCAACATGAGATAGAGTTGTGTTTTCACCTGGTGTCTCACAACTCACAAGTGAGCAAGAGCAGATGGTGGAGACAGGGACAGCAGTGGAGTCTCCTCGCTGGAGGGTGCAGGACTCTCCGAACTCTGCTCAACTGCATGCAGACGCTGAGCCTCGGGAACCATCCAGAAAGAGGGCGATCCTGGAGGTGCAACAAGAAGTGCAGAAGGCTCTGACAGGTTTTGCGACGGCGATGTCTGCAAATGTGCAAAGAATGGAGGAGTCCATATCCAACATGAGCACCACCGTGTCGCAGGCGATGGCAACGATGTGCTGTTCCATGGATCGGATGACCACCTGCATGGAGCAGCTAATGCGCCACTCACAGGAGCTTGGAATCTATGGAGAATAGATGGCAGACCCTCATAGACCTCCTCTCTAGGAGGGATGTCAATGTAGACGTGAGTCCTCATGGCCCCACTGCTGTGCAGCAAGGTGCTCTCCAGCTCCTTGCTAGCAGGGAAGTGCGGGTGGCCCATGAGAGGGATGATGGTGAGAGGGGACATGGAAGTGGGGGCTCCTCTCAAAGCGCACACAATTCTCCCCCATTGCCACCCACCCCCACCCCCCCCCCCCCAGTCAGTGCTCCAGATGGCTCCTTGGATCGCGATGGCCGAGTCTGTCCCTGCACAATCACAGGAGGAGCAGACTTTGGCGGGGCCATCACAGACTCCAAAACCCAGAGGACGTCTGCCAAAAGTGTCTATGCAGTCGCAGCAGGGAAGTGAACAGGCTGCCTCTACCTCTACTGAAGCCACAGGGGTTGCACCTCATAGAAGCACGCAGAAGAGAAAGATGAATCACAAGTAGATGCACTTGAGTATTTTAATAAATGTTTATGTAAAGTTCCCGTTACTGTGATTTCATACATTAAACTATTTTCACCACTTTCCGGTCATTGGCAAAATTGTGTGCAACTTTGGAAGTGGCTTAGTGAGTTGGAGTAAATGGTGAGACATAACGTTACCTCCAGCAATGGTGGTCAGTGTGAAAGGAACAGCTTGGTCACTGTAGGGATGCTTTATGGCATTGCTGTGGGGTGGTGGGAACCATATGGGTGTAATGCGTGAAGTTAAGTAAATTTGGCCATGATGAGACCATCCCTGGCCTCCCGGGCAACAATGTGCTCAAGTGCTGGTGGGATCTGGACCGCAGATTCCTCCTGCTCTTCCCCTTCCTCCTCCTCCGCTTTCTCCTCTGAAGAGACTGTGCGCTCAGAGCCTTGCTCCTCATGCAGGGTGCAGCAGACGCCGACAATTCTGGAGACCCTGGCTGGTGTGTACTGAAGGGCTCCTCCAGATCTGTCAAGGCGTCTGAAGTGCATTTTCAGAATGCCTATTGTCTGCTCTATGACACAGCTCGTGGAAATGTGGCTTTCATTATATCTCTCCTCGGCCTCAGTACGTGGCCCCCTAAATCGTGTCATGAGCTATGTCTTCAGTGGATAGCCCTTGTCTCCAAGCAGCCAGCCGGAAATTCTGTTTGGAGGAGCAAAGAGCTGAGGGAGGGTGGACTGGCGCAGGACGAAAGAGTCATGACAGCTGCCAGGGAATTTGGCGCACATATGCATGATGATCTTACTATGGTTGGAGACGAACTGCACATTGAAGGAGTGGATGCCCTTGCAGTTGACAAAGACTCCTGGGTGATGATGGGTGTCCTGATGGCCACACGCGTGCAGTCAATGACGCCCTGCACCAGTGGGAAGCCAGCCAGAGTGGCAAAGGCCAGTGCCCGCTCAGTAACACTGGTTTAATCAGTGGCAAAGCTGATATAACTGGCTGACTTGTCAAAGAGGGCATTAGTGACCTGCGTGATGCATCTATGGGTGGCTGACTGCGAGATGCCATAAATGCCTGCTGCAGATCCCTGGAAGGAGCCTGAGGTGAAGAAGTTGAGGATACTGGTGACTTTGACAGCCATTGGTAAGGCGTGTCTACCCGCTCCTCTGGGCTGCAGGTCTTGCTCCGCAATCTGCAAATGTCTGCGATGGCCTGGCGCGATAGTCTGAGCCTCCTTTGGCACTGCTGCTCAGTCATGTTGAGCAAGCTCATCTTCTGCCTGTATACCCTGCATCAGGTGGTTGAGGAGAGGTTGGTGGTGTTGTTGTTGGTGCTGCTGGTGCTGCTGGTGTTGGGGCTCATCATGGTCTGATTCTGAGGACCAAGGTGAGAGAGTATAAACGGCACACATTCTGATGTAATACAAGGCAGGTCAAGTAGAGATGACAGAAGCAATCTGTCAATGGTGTGATAGGTTCTACCAATGAGGTGACAATGGATCCTGACTTTGCTGGATACTTGCAACCTCTAGATAGCTAAATCTGTGCTGACAATGCACTCAGCAACAGCATCTGCCTTAGGAAAGTGACCAGGTGTCAGGTGGGAATATTTATTGTGCTTTCCATGCTGTGCACTAATGATGTGGATCAATGGCCACTCAACCTCTGCCTCAAGTTCACAGACGTGGTTCCTGAGCTGCGTGATTCTCGTGCTCATCCAGAGAAATTTGAAAGGTAGGGTTAAAAAGACGCTTAAGGGTCTGACAAGTACCTCATAATGATCTCAATTACCTCGGCCGCCTCTGCCGTTCGGGTCGCTGCTGCATTGGCAAATGCACCCAAGGGAAAGGCGCATGGGGGCAGGATGACGGTGGGTTTCCAACCCGCTCCAAGATTTTTCCAATTTCCCTCCCGACCCACCTCCAATCGCACCCGCACAGACCCCAGAAAATTCCATCCATGATTATCGACAGAGAAACAATTTAACTTTTACTGTACTTCTAAATCAAGTGTGCAACATAAGCAAATGCCAACACCCGGAGCAGTTCTAAGAAAAGGGTAGTTCAAACTCATTATCCTGCACCATCCACAACTTTCAAAAAAACTCAGACTCATATGACTGCACAACAAGGAGGGCTCTTTTCAGAAATTGTTAAGGGCTTAATATCTTAATGTGGTCTAAAATTACTTATTGGATCTTTTTAAATGCCCAAGGCTTGTGCCAACAGCTGTCTCTTAGCTGCTTCACAAACAACTGTTCTAAACACAGTGGAACCCTGTTAAGACCCAGGCGGTGGGCCTGCAGACTGGCTGATGTTAAGTGGAATGCGAGAAGAGATTCCACAGACTGTCTCAGTTCAGTTTGCAATATGCAAGGCAAAAGAAGGCCCAACTGTAACTGTACAAGGCAGCTGGCAAACCCCAGTGGCACACGAGGATTAGAGACTTCACATAGTTAGAGCTGTATGAATGAATGCATTCAAAACAAATGGGGACTTAAAAATAACTTTATAGTGGGGAGTTATGGGGGAGTTGACTTCAGTAGCTGTGCACAGATTGAATAGTTTTAGTGATGTGGAAAGACAAAGAGAATTATTGCAAAGTGATTCGAAAACTCAATGAGGGAAAGTATTTCTCTGTGCACAATATGTAATGGCTTTCTTGCTAACACTTTTGTCTTGTGTTCACGGCTGTGCTACAAATTTGAGGCTGTTGTAGATACCTTTTCAGGTAAAATGGCGTCAGAACGCCTGTAAGTGGTCTCAGCCTCTTACTTTTATGGCAGTTGACTCTCACTGCCTTTTAGCTACTTGCACACTAGCTTAACCCAGGGTTGTAACAATAGTCTCCCCGTATTGTATATTCATGTCATTCACATGGATTTGTCTTCGACCTCGACTGAGGTGGACTGAATAAATAATAGGTGAGACAAGATCTGATAACGAAACAATAACCTGTTTTATTTACACTGAGGTGAATATTTAAAACAGCCATTATGACTGGACAACTTACCTTTGCGAAATGATAATAAAGAACATTTCATGCTTCACCACATCAGTGGGTCAACTTACCTGATTTAAAAAAGATGTCTTCTAACTATCCTCTAGCATTTCTAACCTCCTCGCTTCAGTGACGGTCCTTACAGCTTTCCGTTTAACAAACCTAACTGTTCCCAAAAGCCTGTCTACCTATTTCCCCATGTTTCTCTTTTTATCTCCCTCTTCCCAGCTAGACAGGGAGCATAGGACTTTTCAATGCAATGGGTGTGAGGTGTTTCTATATTACTCGGACAAGCTACTACATTGCATATTGCTTTTCAGTCCAGCACCAGGTATACAATACCTAGATTGAGATAAGCCCAACCCCAGTGCACAATACTGGGACTGGGATAGGTCTAACACCAGTGCACAATACTGGGACTGGGATAGGTCTAACACCAGTGCACAATACTGGGACTGGGATAGGTCTAACCCAGTGCACAATACTGGGGCTGGGATAGGTCTAACCCCAGTGCACAATACTGGGGCTGGGATAGGTCTAACCCCAGTGCACAATACTGGGACTGGGATAGGTCTAACCCCAGTGCACAATACTGGGACTGGGATAGGTCTAACCCAGTGCACAATACTGGGACTGGGATAGGTCTAATCCCAGTGCACAATACTGGGACTGGGATAGGTCGAACCCCAGTGCACAATACTGGGACTGGGATAGGTCTAACCCCAGTGCACAATACTGGGACTGGGATAGGTCTAACCCCAGTGCACAATGCTGGGACTGGGATAGGTCTAACCCCAGTGCACAATGCTGGGACTGGGATAGGTCTAACCCCAGTGCACAATACTGGGACTGGGATAGGTCTAACCCCAGTGCACAATACTGTGACTGGGATAGGTCTAACCCCAGTGCACAATGCTGGGACTGGGATAGGTCTAACCCCAGTGCACGATACTGTGACTGGGATAGGTCTAACCCCAGTGCACAATGCTGGGACTGGGATAGGTCTAACCCCAGTGCACGATACTGTGACTGGGATAGGTCTAACCCCAGTGCACAATACTGGGACTGGGATAGGTCTAACCCCAGTGCACGATACTGGGACTGGGATAGGTCTAACCCCAGTGCACAATACTGGGACTGGGATAGGTCTAACCCCAGTGCACAATACTGGGACTGGGATAGGTCTAACCCCAGTGCACAATACTGGGACTGGGATAGGTCTAACCCCAGTGCACAATACTGGGACTGGGATAGGTCTAACCCCAGTGCACAATGCTGGGACTGGGATAGGTCTAACCCCAGTGCACAATACTGTGACTGGGATAGGTCTAACCCCAGTGCACAATGCTGGGACTGGGATAGGTCTAACCCCAGTGCACGATACTGTGACTGGGATAGGTCTAACCCCAGTGCACAATGCTGGGACTGGGATAGGTCTAACCCCAGTGCACGATACTGTGACTGGGATAGGTCTAACCCCAGTGCACAATGCTGGGACTGGGATAGGTCTAACCCCAGTGCAAGATACTGTGACTGGGATAGGTCTAACCCCAGTGCACAATACTGGGACGGGGATAGGTCTAACCCCAGTGCACGATACTGGGACTGGGATAGGTCTAACCCCAGTGCACAATACTGGGACTGGGATAGGTCTAACCCCAGTGCACAATACTGGGACTGGGATAGGTCTAACCCCAGTGCACAATACTGGGACTGGGATAGGTCTAACCCCAGTGCACAATACTGGGACTGGGATAGGTCTAACCCCAGTGCACAATACTGGGACTGGGATAGGTCTAACCCCAGTGCACAATACTGGGACTGGGATAGGTCTAACCCCAGTGCACAATGCTGGGACTGGGATAGGTCTAACCCCAGTGCACAATACTGGGACTGGGATAGGTCTAACCCCAGTGCACAATACTGGGACTGGGATAGGTCTAACCCCAGTGCATAATGCTGGGACTGGGATAGGTCTAACCCCAGTGCACAATGCTGGGACTGGGATAGGTCTAACCCCAGTGCACAGTACTGGGACTGGGATAGGTCTAACCCCAGTGCACAATACTGTGACTGGGATAGGTCTAACCCCAGTGCACAATGCTGGGACTGGGATAGGTCTAACCCCAGTGCACGATACTGTGACTGGGATAGGTCTAACCCCAGTGCACAATGCTGGGACTGGGATAGGTCTAACCCCAGTGCACGATACTGTGACTGGGATAGGTCTAACCCCAGTGCACAATACTGGGACTGGGATAGGTCTAACCCCAGTGCACAATACTGGGACTGGGATAGGTCTAACCCCAGTGCACAATACTGGGACTGGGATAGGTCTAACCCCAGTGCACAATACTGGGACTGGGATAGGTCTAACCCCAGTGCACAATACTGGGACTGGGATAGGTCTAACCCCAGTGCACAATGCTGGGACTGGGATAGGTCTAACCCCAGTGCACAATACTGTGACTGGGATAGGTCTAACCCCAGTGCACAATGCTGGGACTGGGATAGGTCTAACCCCAGTGCACGATACTGTGACTGGGATAGGTCTAACCCCAGTGCACAATGCTGGGACTGGGATAGGTCTAACCCCAGTGCACGATACTGTGACTGGGATAGGTCTAACCCCAGTGCACAATGCTGGGACTGGGATAGGTCTAACCCCAGTGCAAGATACTGTGACTGGGATAGGTCTAACCCCAGTGCACAATACTGGGACTGGGATAGGTCTAACCCCAGTGCACGATACTGGGACTGGGATAGGTCTAACCCCAGTGCACAATACTGGGACTGGGATAGGTCTAACCCCAGTGCACAATACTGGGACTGGGATAGGTCTAACCCCAGTGCACAATACTGGGACTGGGATAGGTCTAACCCCAGTGCACAATGCTGGGACTGGGATAGGTCTAACCCCAGTGCACAATACTGTGACTGGGATAGGTCTAACCCCAGTGCACAATACTGGGACTGGGATAGGTCTAACCCCAGTGCACAATGCTGGGACTGGGATAGGTCTAACCCCAGTGCACAATACTGGGACTGGGATAGGTCTAACCCCAGTGCACAATGCTGGGACTGGGATAGGTCTAACCCAGTGCACAATACTGGGACTGGGATAGGTCTAACCCCAGTGCACAATACTGGGACTGGGATAGGTCTAACCCCAGTGCACAATACTGGGACTGGGATAGGTCTAACCCAGTGCACAATACTGGGACTGGGATAGGTCTAACCCCAGTGCACAATACTGGGACTGGGATAGGTCTAACCCCAGAGCACAATACTGGGACTGGGATAGGTCTAACCCAGTGCACAATACTGGGGCTGGGATAGGTCTACCCCAGTGCACAATACTGGGACTGGGATAGGTCTAACCCCAGTGCACAATACTGGGACTGGGATAGGTCTAACCCCAGTGCACAATGCTGGGACTGGGATAGGTCTAACCCCAGTGCACAGTGCTGGGACTGGGATAGGTCTAACCCCAGTGCACAATACTGGGACTGGGATAGGTCTAACCCCAGTGCACGATACTGGGACTGGGATAGGTCTAACCCCAGTGCACAATACTGGGACTGGGATAGGTCTAACCCCAGTGCACAATACTGGGACTGGGATAGGTCTAACCCCAGTGCACAATACTGGGACTGGGATAGGTCTAACCACAGTGCACAATGCTGGGACTGGGATAGGTCTAACCCCAGTGCACAATACTGTGACTGGGATAGGTCTAACCCCAGTGCACAATACTGGGACTGGGATAGGTCTAACCCCAGTGCACAATGCTGGGACTGGGGTAGGTCTAACCCCAGTGCACAATACTGGGACTGGGATAGGTCTAACCCCAGTGCACAATGCTGGGACTGGGATAGGTCTAACCCAGTGCACAATACTGGGACTGGGATAGGTCTAACCCCAGTGCACAATACTGGGACTGGGATAGGTCTAACCCCAGTGCACAATACTGGGACTGGGATAGGTCTAACCCAGTGCACAATACTGGGACTGGGATAGGTCTAACCCCAGTGCACAATACTGGGACTGGGATAGGTCTAACCCCAGAGCACAATACTGGGACTAGGATAGGTCTAACCCAGTGCACAATACTGGGGCTGGGATAGGTCTACCCCAGTGCACAATACTGGGACTGGGATAGGTCTAACCCCAGTGCACAATACTGGGACTGGGATAGGTCTAACCCCAGTGCACAATGTTGGGACTGGGATAGGTCTAACCCCAGTGCACAGTGCTGGGACTGGGATAGGTCTAACCCAGTGCACAATACTGGGATTGGGATAGGTCTAACCCCAGTGCACAATACTGGGACTGGGATAGGTCTAACCCCAGTGCACAATACTGGGACTGGGATAGGTCTAACCCCAGTGCACAATGCTGGGACTGGGATAGGTCTAACCCCAGTGCACAATACTGGGACTGGGATAGGTCTAACCCAGTGCACAATACTGGGACTGGGATAGGTCTAACCCAGTGCACAATACTGGGATTGGGATAGGTCTAACCCCAGTGCACAATACTGGGATTGGAATAGGTCTAACCCCAGTGCACAATACTGGGACTGGGATAGGTCTAACCCCAGTGCACAATGCTGGGACTGGGATAGGTCTAACCACAGTGCACAATACTGGGACTGGGATAGGTCTAACTCCAGTGCACAATACTGGGACTGGGCTATGTATTGATTTCTATGTGGGTTCAATGATGACACATTCATGAAAGAGAGTGGCCTAGAAATTCACTTGGGCGCGGGCAGCTCGCTCGCACCCAAAAGTTAGCGCTGGGCGGGGAGGCATTAGCGCACGCCGTATATTCGTCTTCTGCGCCCCAATTCGGAAGCGGGCGCTATACCAGGGTGTGCGCGTCTCCGTTTGGGGCGCTGCAACTGAATATCGGCGCGCTAGTTGCCGCAGCGCCACCCGATGCGGTGCGGCAGGCTGCGGTACTGCAGGCCTCCTCCTTCTCTTAAGGGGGAGGTGCCTGCAACGGCCGGAGCCCCGATCGCGAGTGCCGGCAAAAGAGCCCAGCACAATGGAGAAGTGCCGGGCTCCACGGAAACTAGCCGGCAATGCCGCGGGGAGGGGTGGAGGAGGCCGGGGAAGGAGGTGCGGGCAGGTGGCTGCCGAAAAAGCGGCCGGCCGCACCTTCCGCTTTAAAGCGCCCCACTATGGCAGCAGGACAGCCCCGTTTTCTGGTCGCTGTTTGCGCCCGCTTCGGACGAGGCGGCCGCAAATAAATATGGGAATCGGCGCGGTTTTAGGGCGTTACGGGCCACCGCGCACACCGATGACGTCATCGGTCCCGGCGCAGCGCTAACGGCTACCGCCGCCAATACCGCTGCACTCAATTTCCGCGCTACCACCCCGCCGGCGCAAAAGACCTCTTCAAGCGCTAAGTGGGCGCAAGGCCCACTGAATTTCTAGGCCAATGTCTTTTAATCTGAAGTATGTTCAACTCAGTTAACAGCATTACAGGAGACACCATCTTAGAGATCCATCTAAAATGAAACTAAAACTAAACTCTCTCTCTCACATGCCCTCTGCTGGTAAGGCATAAATAATCAAACAGGCAAATATGCTGGTATGGCATCATAATCAAACAGGCAAATACCATCACTATTTGCTGATATCATTACATCTCCCTTTCTTAAAACAAAAGTATTTTACTTTTATCTAACAACATGTTTTCTTTGTATTACTCTGCATTTTAACTGTAACACTTAATGAACTTACGCTATCATTATCATTATTAAGGTTTTTTAACCTTGTTTTGTGTGTTCACATGAAATATGTAAATACACTAGAACTTGAAGAGAGAATAAGATAACATTACTTCCTTCTATAACAAGAGTCCTTAAACTTGCTCAATGAGTCTCTCAGGAGGCTTCATGCGTCTTGAGGATTTTCTGATTGATTGTCCTTGAATCTGAGTTGTTGCCTCAGATGATGATTTCTCAGCTGTGTGATCAGGTTGTTCAACAGTATCAGTCTTTTGACCTGCTGTGTGATCAAGTTGTTCAACAGTATCAGTCTTTTGACTTGCTGTGGCTGGTCCCATGAGAAGATCCCGACGATTTATTCGCAGAACAGCACCCTCATCTGTCTGAATGGTGTATGATCTTGGTTGAACTTCACTCAGGACAGTTCCCTTCTGAGTCCATATGTTTGTTTTGTCTTTGAACCTTACTTGGTCACCAGTGTGGCATTCAGGTAGGTTTTGTGTTCCTCTGTCATAGTAGTACTTTTGCTTTTCTTTCTGTTGTTCTTTGAACTTCCTCACTTTCTCCCCCTCTTTTGTTTTCAGGAGGTTCTCCGGGATGGGTAGGTTTGACCTTAGCAGATGTCCCATAAGGAGTTGGGCTGGTGACATACCACACTCGAGCGGCGTTGTGCGGTATACAAGCATGCTCTGGTAGAAGTCAGTTCCACTGTCTTTTGCCTTGTACATCAGTCTTTTCACTGTCTGGACCGATTTTTCCACTAGTCCATTGGACTGTGGAAAGTGAGGACTTGACGTTGTGTGGACAAAGTCCCACTCTTTGGCAAAGTGTCGGAAACTTGCATTGTAAAACTGGGGTCCGTTGTCTGTGAAGACCTCGCTTGCCACGCCATGTCTGGAGAATATGGCTTTCATACATGTTATCACAGCATCTGCTGTGGTGCTGTACAGTCTACAAACCTCTGGATAGAGGGAGTAATAGTCTGTGACTAAAAGACAGTCCTTCCCTTGACATACGAATAGGTCAGCGCCTACCTTCTGGTAAGGTCTGTCTGGCACTGGGTGTGGCTTTAGTGGTTCTACCAGATTGCTTGCTCGATATTTCAGGCATATTGTGCAGTTTGACACCTCATTTGTCACATCTTGGTTGATTCGTGGCCAGTACATCACCTCTCGTGCTCTTTTCTTACACTTTTCGATTCCCAGATGTCCTCCATGGATCCTTTTTAGCATCTCTTTTCTCAGACTCTTTGGGATAACTATTTTACTTCCTTTGTAGATGATGTCTTCGACCACTGATAGTTCCGCCCTGCAGTTCCAGTACTCTGCCATGTCAGGTGAGCAGTCTTGCTTCATGTTGGGCCATCCATCCAAGATGCTTTTCCTCAGTCGTCTCATTGTTTCATCTTTGTTTGTCTCAGTCTTTATGAGCTCCATTTTTGCATCTGCTATGGGCAGTGCACTTGTGATCATGTCCACGTAGGCGTTCACTTTTTCATCCATTTTGGTGTTTGCGGGCTCTCTTGGGTCAACAGCTCTGGACAACGTGTCTGCTGTATACATCAGCTTACCCGATGTGTACGCAACATTCAGTGTATAGCGTTGCAGCCTGATCATCATTCTTTGTATTCTAAGCGGACAGCTATTTAGTGGCTTTTGGAACAATGCAATCAAGGGCTTATGGTCAGTCTCTACACTGATTGCTTGTCCTGACACAAACTGGTGAAATCTTTCACAGGCGTATGTGATGCTGAGCAGCTCTTTTTCTATTTGAACATATCGTGTCTCCACGTCTGTCATTGAGCGCGATGCATATGCAATAGGTTGCCAGTAGTCATATTTTTGCAGAAGAACGGCACCGAGCCCACTCTGTGATGCATCTGATGATATCTTGATGGGTCTCGCTGGGTCATAAAACCTCAGAACTGGTTCCTCTGTCAGCAGTTTCTTTAGATCGCTCCATGACTTCTCATGCTCATGATTCCATTCCTATTCTATGTTCTTTTCAGTTAGTCTTCTCAGTGGCGCCATCTTTTCTGAGAGGTTGGATATGAATTTACCCATGTAGTTGATCATTCCATTAAACCTCTGCACGTCCTTTTTGCATTGTGGCTTTGGCATATTCTCAATGGCGGACACCTTTCTGGGATCTGGTCTGATGCCCTCACCGCTAAGGATATCTCCCACGAATGTCAGTTCTGTCACCCCGAGCTGGCATTTCTCTCTATTCAGCTTCAGGTTTGTTTTCCTTGTTGCTTCCAGCACTTTTTTCAGTCTCTCGTCATGCTCAGTTCTCGTGGTTCCCCATACTATGATGTCATCCATTGATGTATCAACTCCCTCCAGGTGCTCATAGATCATATGGATAGTTTTGTGATACACTTCAGGAGCTGAGAAAATGCCAAATGGTAACCTTAGGAATCTGTATCTGCCAAATGGACTGTTGAACATGCACAGTCTTGAACTTGCCTCATCCAGTTTCATCTGCCAAAATCCTGATGATGCATCTAACTTGCTGAAATACTTTGCATTTGCAAACTGTGACATGATTTCCTCACGTGTAGGAAGCTTGAAGTGCTCTCTCTTTATTGCTCTGTTTAGATCTCTTGGATCCAGGCAAATTATGAGCTTTCCATTCTTTTTGTCCACAACAACGAGGGAACTCACCCACTCAGTTGGCTCATCTATCTTCTGAATCACGTTCAGGTTTTCCATCCTGTCCAACTCTGCCTTCAGTTGCTTTTGAAGAGCAAACGGAACTTTTCTGCATGGATGTATGACTGTTGGCATACTTTTATCTACTCTGATCGTGTGTTCACCTGGAAGGCAGCCTAGACCCTGAAATAGGTCGTTGTACTCTTTCATGAGTTCATCATAGACTGTCTCTCCTTCGCTTTCCACAATGAGGACTCTCTTTACCAGGTTCAGTCTCTCACAGGCTATTAAACCTAGTATGGCTTGCACATCCTTTGGCACCACGATTAATGCTAGCGTGTGCTCTCTGTCCTTGTGTGTCACTTTGATAATGCATTTTCCTTTCACTGGTATATCAATACCTGAGTATCCTGTCACTTTCACTTTTATTCCATGTATCTTTGGTCTGGGTCTAATTTTCTTAAAATCAGCCTCTGATATCACATTAACTTGTGCTCCAGTATCCAATTTAAATGGAATGTGTATGTCATTCACTTTTAATTTCAACATCCAGTCTCTTTTTTCTTTTTTGTTTTCAGACACAACATCCACATAGAACTCCTCTATCTCGCTTTCATCTACTGCATGGACCTTGCTTTTTTGCGGTTGGTTCTTACAGCAACGGGCATAATGGTTGTTTTTGTTGCAACTATTGCATGTTTTACCATATGCTGGACACTTTTTTGGTGGATGCTGTGTACCGCATCGACCACATGACTTTCGATTGCCCCTTTCATTTTTGTTCGCTGGCCACGCCTCTTTTCCCACATTGGCGCTCTTTTTGTTAAACGGTTTGTGTCTGTTCTTTCTCACTGCATCCACGTTGCAGCTAATGTCACTGAACAGCTCCTTTGCCTGCGACTTCACAATCTCTGTAGCCCTACACAGTGCTATGGCTTTTCCCAGGTCTAGATTTTGCTCTCTTAGCAGTCTTTCCCTTAGACCATTATCTGGAATACCACACACCAGTCTGTCTTTTATCAGCGAGTCTGTCAGTCCCCCAAATTCACATGTTTTGCTTCTGTTTCTCAGTTCAGTCACACACTGATCAATAGTCTCTCCCATTTTCTGTACACATGTGAAAAATCTGTGCCTCTCAAACGTCACGTTACGTTTAGGTATGCAGTAGGCCTCAAACTGTTCCATTATTTTATCCAGCTTCATTTTGTCTCCATCAGCAGTGAATGTGAAGTTATTATACACCTCCAGCGCTTCATCACCCACGACATGTAAGAACACTGACGCTTTCATTTTATCACTTTTCTCGTCAGCTCCGATTGCTGCTAAATACAACTCCAAACGTTGTTTGAACCTCCTCCAATTTTCAGCCACATTACCTGTCAACTGAAGCTTCGCCGGTGGGTGTAAACCTTCCATTTTTCACTTCGTTAGCTATTCTCCAATGGAAATAACGATGTTCTCTTTTGGCTTGCTAATATGTAGAGAGCTGATTTCACTTCAGATTTTTCCTCTTCATCTCTTTCAATCACTTCTGACACCATGTATTGATTTCTACGTGGGTTCAATGACGACACATTCATGAAAGAGAATGTCTTTTAATCTAAAGTATGTTCAACTCAGTTAACAGCATTACAGGAGACACCATCTTAGAGATCCATCTAAAATGAAAGTAAAACTAAACTCTCTCTCTCACATGCCCTCTGCTGGTAAGGCATAAATAATCAAACAGGCAAATATGCTGGTAAGGCATCATAATCAAACAGGCAAATACCATCACTATTTGCTGATATCATTACAGGATAGGTCTAACCCCAGTGCACAATACTGGGACTGGGATAGGTCTAACCCCAGTGCACAATGCTGGGACTGGGATAGGTCTAACCCCAGTGCACAATGCTGGGATAGGCCTAACACTTCATATACAATACCCAGAATGAGACAGATCCAACACCAGTGTACATAATACCTGGATGAAGATTCAGCTGGAGGTGTCCTTGCAGCAGATGGCACAACTCTGCATCTGGCTGTCTACTGACCTGGATCCATGTTTCTATTCCCACATTGTCGTTGCCAGGCAGGTGTTCTTCTGCCTGTAAATGTGTCTGGGAGGGGAGTGGCAAGTGGGTGCACACTACCTTGTCTGGCATTCCTCCAGAGAGTGTAAGGAAAGGAAATCCCAGTATTGGAGTGCCGTGGGCATATCTAAAAAGTGTCAGTGTTTGAAAGTTGGCACAAAGCTCTCTGACCAACTATGTAGAAAAAAGAAAGAGGAGAGAAATAAAGCAGAAATAGTCTCAAAGTGCTGCTCCAAATCTTAGTAATTGGGTTCTTCAAATCCACTTCTGTACCTAGCGCACCCAAGTAGCTCGGGATGCCCACTTTCAATGGTGAGTGTGTAATTGAGTGTTGTACTGGTATCAACATTGGGATATTGCATAAAGATCATCACTGGAGGTTAATGTTAACTACCTGCAAACCGACGGGCAACAATGCAAATCCCAAATGGAAAATTGGATGTAGCATTATATGTGTGGAAATTTGATGTCATTCAATTTAGAACATTTTCCAATCAATAACGCCCACTTTACACCCATTATTCATTCATAACCGATCGGAAAAATCTATCGTCTGGCCTGGGATGTATCAGCTTTATGTCAGTGATTCCTCCTATTAGGAACGAGTCCAAGCCAAAGGTTGAACGTACTGTAGTAGCATTTATGCCAGATTTTCCATAATTGGAGACTAAACGATTACCCGGATAGGCAGCCCCCCGATGGTTAAGTTATACGACAGAGCTCATGTTTAGCAGCTGCCAGCTGTCAGCCCAACACGCCTGAGTTTGACCCTTCCAGTTGGTCTTCCTTCAGCACTGCAGTTGCTGGGATTAATACTGATTGGAAGTATACATGTGTGGCCTTAAATAAGACATTGCCAGAAACTCCCTCGAGGATATTACAAACATGCTATTGTACAATACAGACTGAGGCATTCAGCTGCCGAGCTTGCCCTCATGCATTTTGTTGCCTGTCCAAAACTGATATGAAGCAAAACTTCATATTTTACTTTTGTTTAACCTACCCTCTCGTGATTAGAAAAATTCTGTCTCTAAATCAAACTGGTGTATCTTCACGGTGTATTCAATTGAAGGTTAAAACCCTTTGAAGTAAAATTACATTGATTACATTAACGACAAATTAAAGGGCAATACAATCATAGATTCTGTAATTCATGTTTCAACAACCCACACATTTGCACTGTTACAGACTACAAGTCTACCACAATCGTCTGAGTGAGATGTTCCCTGAATTTAAACAGAGCAGTCTTCATCGAGGAGCCTCTGTAAGAATCTCACTGTTAAGCGCATCAAAAATAGAGCCAATAGTTCCCTAAATAGTACTTGGGTCTGGGAAGGTCCCAAGTTCAATCCACAGTCGGTATTCTACAACTAGCCCCAGGGACCCAGGGTTACGGAAGGTTAATCTGTGACAACAGAAATGTTCACTTATATGTTTGGGTTACTTCAAAGTGGGTTGACCAAGGTCTGGCAGCAACCTTCTCTCTCTCTCAATCTAGCATAGTTGCATCGACTAGGCTTGCATTCGCTTGAGTATAGAAGATTAAGGAGTGATCTAATTGAGGTGTTTAAGATGATTAAAGGATTTGATAGGATAGATAGAGAGAACTATTTCATCTGGTGGGGGAGTCCAGGTCAAGAGGGCATAACCTTAAATTTAAAGCTAGGCCATTCAGGGATGATGTCAGGAAGCACTTCTTCACACAAAGGGTAGTGGAAATCTAGAACTCTCTCCCCAAAAAGCTGTTGAGGCTGGGGGTCAATTGAAAATTTAAAAACAGAGATTGATAGATTTTTGTTCGGTAAAAGTATTAAGGGTTATGGAACCAAGGCGGGTAAATGGAGTTAAGATACAGATCAGCCATGATCTAATTGAATGGCGGAATTGGCTCAAGGGGCTGAATGGCCTCCTCCCGTTCCTATGTTCTTATATTCCATGAACAGAGCCATTCTAATGCTACAATTCCAGAATTACAATAGCAAAACACTGCGGATGCTGGAATCTGAAATAAAAACAGAAAATGCTGGAAATACTCAGCAGGCCAGGCAGCATTTGTGGAGAGCGAAACAGAGTTAACGTTTCAGGTCAATGACCCTTCGTCAGAACTGGAAAAAGTTAGAGATGTAACAGATTTTAACCAGGTGCAGGGGCAGGGAAAGGTGAGAGGGGAGGATAGAGCAAAAGGGAAGCTCTGTGATAGGGTGGAAGACAGGAGTGATTAAATGCTGCAAATGGGAATGGCAGAATCATCAATAATAATAATCAATAATAATCAACTTTATTGTCATTGTTAGTGCACAAGTGCAGTACAACGAAATGTAGGCTTGCAGCTCCCGAGAGTGTACATTTAGATTAAGACATTTAAACATTCAACATTCATTTGGCTTGTAATACATTAACATAAACATAACCATAATAAAGTGCATTGGCAGATGTGCAGGCTTTAGAGTTTATTTGTGGAGTTCAGTAGGATGACAGCCCTGGGAAAGAAGCTGTTCCTAAATCTGGTCGTTCAGGTGCGAATGCATCTGTAGCGTCTCCCAGATGGCAGGAGGGCGAACAGACTGTGGCTGGGGTGGGTAGGGTCTTTAATGATGGTCCGTGACCTCCGTAAACAGCGTTTCTGGTATATGTGCTCTATGGTCAGCAGCTGGGTGCTGGTAATGCGTTGGGCAGTTTTGACTACCCACTGCAGGGCTTTCCGGTCATAGTAGCTACAGCTGCCATACCATACTGTGATACAGTTCGTCAGGATGCTCTCTATTGTGCTGCGGTAAAAGTTAGAGAGGATCAGGGGTGACAGGTTACATCCCTTCAGCCTCCTTAGGAAATATAGGCACTGCTGGGCCTTCTTCACCAGAGAGGAGGTATTGAGGGACCAGGAGAGGTCTTCCGTGATGTGGATTCCGAGGAACTTAAAGCTGTCCACCCTTTCCACCACAGCCCCATGGATGTGGATGGGGGTGTGACTTCCGCCTTTAGACTTCCTGAAGTCCACAATGATTTCTTTGGTTTTCTTGATGTTAAGGGCCAGGTTGTTATCGGCGCACCACTTCACGAGATGCTGGACCTCCTCCCTGTAGGCTGACTCATCGTTGTTGGTGATCTGGCCTACTACCATGGTATCATCCGCAAACTTGATGATGGTGTTAGAACCATGAACAGCCACACAGTCGTGGGTGAAGAGGGAGTAGAGGAGGGGGCTCAGCACACATCCTTGTGGGGCCCCTGTGTTCAGGGTCAGGGGGGGGGGAGGTGTGGTTACCTAATTTGACAGACTGGGGTCTGTTTGTTAGGAAGTCCAGGGTCCAGTTGCAGAGGGAAGTGTTCAGGCCAAGAGTGTGGAGTTTGGTGGCCAGCTTGTTGGGGACGATAGTGTTGAATGCTGAGCTGTAGTCTATGAACAGCATTCTGATGTAGGTCTCTTTACCATCTAAGTGATTCAGTGCAGAGTGTAGAGCAGTTGTGATTGCATCCTCCGTTGATCTGTTTGCACAATAGGCAAACTGCTGCCGTCTGAAAAAATAGGGGCAGAGGTTATAGTCTGAAATTGTTGAACTTGGTGTTGAGTCCAGAAGGCTGTAAAGTGCCTAATTGAAAAATGAGGTGCTGTTCCTCGAGCTTACATTGAGCTTCATTGGAACAGTGTAAGAGGCCGAGGATGGAGAGGTCAGAGTGGGAGTGGAGCGGAGAATTAAAGTGACAGGTGACCGGAAGATCGGGGTCACCCTTACGGATTGAACGGAAGTGTTCCACAAAGCGTTCACCAAATCTGCGTTTGGTTTCCCCAATGTAGAGGAGACCACATCGTGAGCAGCGAATACAGTATACTAAATTGCAAGAAGTACAAGTAAATCACTGTTTCACCTGGAAGGAGTGTTTGGGGCCCTGGACAGTGGGAAGGGAGGAGGTAAAAGGGCAGGTGTTGCATCTCCTGCGCTTGCACGGGAAGGTGCCATGGGGAGGGATGGGGCTGTTGGGGGTGATTGAGGAGTGGACCAGGATGTCACAGAGGGAGCGGTCCCTTTGGAATGCTGAAAGGGAGGTCGAGGAAGATGTGTTTGGTGGTGGGAACACGCTGGAGGTGGCGAAAATGGTGGAGGGTGATCCATTGAATGTGGAGGCTGGTGGGGTGAAAGGTGAGGACAAGGGGAACCCTATTGTGGTTCTGGGAGGGAGGAGAAGGGGTGAGAGCAGAAATGCGGGAAGTAGAACGGACATGGTTGAGGGCCATGTCAACCATGGTTGAGAAAAAGGAAGACATATCGGAAGCACTAGTATGGAAGATGGCATTGTCACTGACTCCCACAGTTGCCTGGACTACACTTCCTCCCACCCCGCTTCCTGTAAGGACTCTATTCCATTCTCCCAGTTTCTCTGTCTCTGCCGCATATGTTCTGACGATGCCACCTTCCATACTAGTGCTTCCTTCCACCTTTCACCCCACCAGCCTCCACATTCAACGGATCATCTGCCACCATTTCCGCCACCTCCAGCATGATTCCCACCATCAAACACATCTTTCCCTCTCCTTTCAGCATTCCGCGACACCCTGGTCCACTTCTCAATCACCCCCAACAGCCCCTCCCCTCCCCACAGCACCTCCACGTGCAAACGCAGGGCTTGCAACACCTGTTTAAAAGGGAGGGGCCTAGCACTGTGCATACGGGGGCCCTGCTGAACCACCAGGGAGCGGGGTGCTGGGAAAACAGCCCAGCACTCAAGAGGAGTGGTGGCCTGAGCGGTCGCGGCCGGCACCCCGCATACAGAGGCAAGAAGGAGCAGGTGCTGGCAGTTGGCCAAAAGAAAAATGGCCGCCTGGCACCTACCCTTTAATTTGCGCCGCCGCTGCTGCCAAAACGCCCCTGAACTGGTCAGACATATCGTCCGGCGATAGGTCAGGGGGCACAAGGGAAGTTTGTGGCTGGGGCGCCAGTGGGGCACTACTGGCTACCACCGCCACTAACCTCCCGTTGAATTTCACGGGAGGCGTTAGCGGCACCGTGCCTGGGCGATAGCAGCTTTGCGCCCCGTTAGCATCCTCCGAGGGTGCTAACGGGAGGCGCAAAGCAACCCAATTTTTCCCACTTAATCATTTAAAATGCAATTGGATGCTGAAATGGGAAGGAGGGAACTTAACGATTTTTCTAGATGGATGAAGTAAGAAAAGCTGAGCTATCTTCCTCATCTGGTGGTCATACCTGTGGGATTATTCACTGTGGAGATAGCTCGTGACCTGCTACGCCATATGGTTTAGTGATATCATTGGTCTGCTCATGGATAATGTTCTCTACCTTTAATGGCTTCTTACATCTGGTGCCGTCACTGGGTGCAACTTTCCTCCGCTGGTACCCAGCAGCAGCGCCTCACACTGGCCAGTATGTAGAGGAGCAGCACTGGCAGGGTTACTCCCCTCTTCACATAGGGTATAGTACCATAAAGACCCTTGTGTGACACTAAACAGAAAGTGGACCAAACAACCCTCAAACAATGAAATCTGATCCACGAATTGGCTACATGTGTTTTCATATTTTTTCTGGTTATGCTTCTACTTCTCCTTGTATTTAAAGCAGGGAAACATCTTAAGGTGCTTCAGAGAGGTGTAAAGAAAACAGATGCCTGGCCAAAGTAAAAGAGATTAGAACTGGGTGACCAAAATCTTGGTTGCAGAGCTAGGTTTTGTAATGTATATGCCTTTAAGGGGGAACTACTTTTTACAGCTCATGTATACTGCAGTACCGGCAGTGACCACACCTGTATATAGCACTGAGTAGTAATCTGTACAGACCAGTTCCAGTGTGAGCCACGTTGAGTAAACACCTGTTGTACCGTTCTCCGCAGCCTGTGTCTTATTATACACAGACACAACATTGGCGACAAGGCAAGTTCAAACCTACCTGCAACTCTACATCACCTCCCGGGGATTCGTTCCTGGAGATCAGTGGATTGGAGGTCAAGGCCAGAGACTTGGGCGTCGACCACGGGCAACCACCCAGTCATCCAGCAGAGACTCGAGAATTGCGGGGGAGGCTGTCGAGAGCCAGGCTTGGCTTTCCAGTCGAGGTGGTCCAGCGAAACGGGCTGGCAACAGGTAGTGCGCAGACCCTTCCTGGACAGCGGCGGGCTAGAGCCCGACCGAGCGGCACAGCAAAGGGCCGAGCAGCGTCGACGGGGGAGAGAGCGAGAGGGCAGAGCGCACAAGGCGCAGCCAGTGTTCAGGGGCCGAGCAGCGTTGAAGAGAGGGAGAGAGAGACGCGCAGAAACCCGCGAGGTGCCGCCATTGCCACGAGGACCGCCGAGAGCGGCGTTGGCAGCAGCGCAGGAGAAGCGCGCAAAACCTACAGGGCGCCGCCATTGCCACGAGAACCGCCGGGAGCGGCGTTGGCAGCAGCAGGGGAGGAAGGAAAGCGCGGGAGACGCCATTTTAAGCCATTGGGAGATGCCATTTTAAACCACACCCAAAATGCCGAAGAGTGGCAGTATCACTGCATTTGGCAATGAAGTCGAAGATTGGACTACATATGTCGAACGAATAGAGGTATACTGCAAGGCAAATGAGGTGTCAGATGACAAGAAAGCGTTGGTATTGTTAAATTTAATGGGTGCAAAGACGTATGGTTTATTACGAAATCTAGTAACCCCAACGAAGCCAATGGAAAAGAGTTTTGAAGACATAGTAACGATACTACAGGAACATTTAAACCCCACACCGCTGCTGATAGCAGAAAGATTCAAGTTTCACAAACAGAACCAGCATAAGGATGAAAGCAATGCTGATTATTTAACAGAACTGCGCAAACTATCGAAACACTGCCAGTTTGGAGCGGGACTGGCAGATACCTTAAGGGACAAGTTTGTGTGTGGGCTTCAAAGTGAAGGAACCCAGAAACGGCTTTTATCTGAAAAGGACCTTACGCTGGAAAAGGCTTTCAGCATTGCGGTATCATATCGGGAAAAATAGGGACATTGGCAAAGGAGGAACTGACGCAAATCAATATCTCTAAGGATATGGTGTTAAGGAAGCTAAAGGGATTGAAGGTGGACAAATCCCCAGGGCCTGATAACATGCATCCTAGGGTACTGAAGGAGGTGGCCCTAGAGATAGCGGATGCACTAAGGATGATTTTTCAGAATTCATTAGACTCGGGAACAGTGCCGATGGATTGGAGGGTAGCTAACGTTACCCCACTATTCAAAAAGGGGGGTAGGGAAAAAGCAGGTAATTACAGACCTGTAAGCCTTACATCAGTTGTGGGCAAAATGCTGGAGTCCATCATTAAGGATGAAATAGCGGAGCACTTAGCAAATGGGGACAGGATAGGACAGAGTCAACATGGATTTACAAAGGGTAAATCGTGTTTGACTAATCTATTGGAATTTTTTGAGGGAGTAACTGGTAGAATAGATGGGGGAGAGCCAGTAGATGTGGTGTACCTGGACTTCCAAAAGGCCTTCGATAAGGTCCCACATAAAAGATTAGCATGGAAAATTGAGGCTCATGGGATAAAGGGGAAAGTTTTGGCGTGGATAGGGAACTGGCTGTCAGATAGAAAACAGAGAGTTGGAATAAACGGCTCATTTTCTGAATGGCAGGCAGTAACAAGTGGGGTACCACAGGGATCTGTCCTGGGCCCCCAGCTGTTCACAATTTACATTAATGACCTGGATCAGGGAGTCGGATGCAGCATTTCCAAATTTGCAGACGACACTAAACTAGGAGGGGGGGTGGGCTCAGAGGAAGAGACCAGGAAGCTCCAGAGCGATTTGGACAGACTGGGCGATTGGGCGGATAAATGGCAGATGCACTATAATGTGGACAAGTGCGAAGTTATCCACCTTGGGTGCAGGAACGGGAGGGCAAATTATTATTTAAATGGCAATAGATTGGGAGAGGGGGAAGTACAGAGAGACCTGGGTGTTCTTGTACACCAGTCACTGAAGGCGAGCATGCAGGTGCAACAGGCGGTCAAGAAGGCAAACGGTATGCTGGCCTTCATAGCAAAAGGGTTAGAATACAGGAACAGGGATACCTTGCTGCAGCTGTACAGGGCACTGGTGAGACCACACCTCGAGTACTGTGTACAGTTTTGGTCGCCTCATCTGAGGAAGGATGTTCTTGCCATGGAGGGGGTGCAGCGGCGATTCACCAGGCTGATACCAGGAATGGCGGGAATGACCTATGAGGAGAGACTATGTAGTTTAGGGATGTACACACTGGAGTTTAGAAGATTGAGAGGGGACCTCATAGAAGTGTATAAAATTCTGACAGGTCTAGACAGACTGGATGCAGAAGGAATGTTTCCCTTGGCGGGTGAGAACAGAACTAGAGGACATAATTTAAGGATAAGGGCTAAACCATTTAGGACAGAGATGAGGGGGAATTTCTTCACTCAGAGAGTGGTGAACCTGTGGAACTCATTGCCACAGAGGGCAGTGTACGCCAGCTCATTAAATATATTTAAGAGGGAATTAGATATATTTCTACGGGCAAAAGGGGTTAAGGGTTACGGAGAGAAGGCGGGGACGGGATACTGAATTAAAGGATCAGCCATGATCTCATCGAATGGCGGAGCAGGCACGAAGGGCCGAATGGCCTACTCCTGCTCCTATCTTCTATGTATCTATGTATCTATGTATATGAAGCAGCAGCACGGGGCGCTGCAGAGATACAACAGAGACCGCAAGAATATGACACAAACAAAATGTCATATAGAACAGAGAAGTGCTATCGCTGCAGCAGAACAACACACGACCAGAATGATTGCTGGTTCAAAGACAAAGTGTGCAGACAGTGTGGAAAAGTAGGACACATAGCACGAGTCTGCAGGTCGGGAAAGAAAACCAGCAATAAGAAACCTATCAAAGAAAAGTACAAGAAGGTACATAAGATGACGGGGAATAGTTCAGACGAACAAAAGAGTGATAACGACTCCGAAAGCAGGGAACTGAGTTGTCTGAAACTACATAATGTGATCACAACGGAGGATCACAGAACCATTTGGGTCACTCTCAAGATAGCAGGAGTCCAGGTAAAGATGGAATTGGACGCAGGATCAGCCCTAACAGTCATAAACCGATGGGACTACAAGCGGCTATTCTCACACATACCCTTGAGAGACACAAAAATTATTTTGAAGACGTACACAGGGCAAAAAGTCTACCCCAAAGGAAAAATAAGGGTGACCGTTATATATAACGGTAAGGAAACACCAAAACTAGACCTGTATGTATTGCAAGATGGAGGACCACCATTACTGGGACGTGAATGGATCTGGAAAATACAACTGGATTGCCATTCCATACAGGCACTGACTGTGGCTGACAAAAAGGATGATGACGTCACACTTGGGCGACTGTCAAAGATCCTAACTGACGCGAAAGAAGTGTTCCAGCAAGGACTCAGAACACTAAAGGCATGACAGCGATGATTAATATTGAAGAAAACACAAGCTCAAAATTTTTTAAGGCCAGACCGGTACCTTATGCATTCCGTCCAGCCGTTGAAGCAGAGCTGGAGAGTCTGGAACGTTCATGTGGTGTATGTAACCTGTTCCACCTTAAGAGAACTTAAGCCTGTTCCACCTTAAGAGATGTACTACTTTCTCTGGCTGCTGTATACGTAATACCGGTGGTGACCACTGGTATATAAGCACTGTGTAGTAATATTGTATTTAGTATAGTCCTGACCTCCAACCAGTAAAGACCTGTTGAACTTTAATCTTGTAGTCTGTGTTAGTAATTACAACTAGAACACACAGACTTAACAGTGGCGATGAGTCCGATTCTTACCCTGCGGCAGTTTATATCCACGGTGGCTTCGTCCACAGAACGGACGTTGAAGAGAGGCTTCCACCCTCATCACCCTGCTGGAAGACATCGAGAAACCAGAGTGCAGAAGACATCCTGAACTCGAAGCCTCCATCAGCGGCTGTCAGCTATCTTCTTTCTACCTCGGTGGTGGGTAAGCCGGGCAGCGACGCGACCAGAAAGTCGGCCGCGTTGGCTGTACAGACGGGGAGGGAAGACGGAGGAATAAGGGCAGTGAGATTGATCGCGACCGGAGATAAGGGCCGGGCCGCATTCGGGCCGAAAGGCGCAGAGCAGGGACATCGATCGCGGCTGGTGATAAGGGCTGGGCCGCATTCGGGCTAAAAAGGCGCAGCGTCTGGGGCAACTGAAGGCGCGAGAGCCGCGGTGAAGCGGAGACAGCGTCGGGGGACGGGTGAAGACCGCCAAGCGCGGGAAAACCGCCATTTTGTAGGCGGAGGACGAAGACAAGAGCGGGAAGCCGCCATCTTGGATAAAAATTTAAATAAATTAAATTGCAACAATGCCTAAACATGGGAACATTAATACCTTTGATAGCGACATCGAAGATTGGGCCATGTATGTAGAACGCATACAAAATTATTGTAAAGCAAATAAAATCCCAGATGAAGAGAAAGCACTAACATTATTAAACTTAATGGGTGCGAAGACATACGGGCAATTGAAACACCTTTTATCACCAGATGAACCGGCGGATAAGACGTTCGAGGAGATTGTTACTGTCCTGAAAAATCATCTAAACCCCACGCCGCTGATGCTAGCGGAACGATTTAAATTTTACAGCAGAAGGCAACTGAAGGATGAAAGCAATGCTGAATATTTAATGGAATTGCGTAAGCTAGCAAAGTACTGTCAGTTTGGAATGAGACTGACAGAGGCGCTACGAGATAAATTTGTGTGTGGTTTATTAAAAGAAGATACACAAAAGCGACTGCTCGAGGAGAATGAGCTGACGCTTGAGAAAGCGGTCACTATGGCAGCAGCACACGAAGCCGCAGCGAGAGGCATGGCAGTAATGCAGCTACGGTCACCGGAACTCAGTACAAATAAATTGGGTTTGAGTACTGTAAAATGTTATCGTTGTGGAAAGACAACGCACGATCAGAACCAGTGTTGGTTTAAAAACCAAGAATGCAGAACGTGTGGCAGGCTTGGCCACATAGCTAAAGTATGCCGGTCAGGAAAGAAGACCAGCAACAAAATGTCACCGCAAGGAAAATACATAAAGGTACACAAGGTGACAAAGAACAGTTCGACCGAACAGAAGTCAGATTCAGACGCTAGCAGTAATGAACTGGGTAGCTTAAGAGTACACAACGTTGGTAAGGATGCAGATCTCCAGACAATTTGGGTCACCCTTCAGATAGCAGGAGTCCAAGTAAAAATGGAATTGGACACTGGATCGGCATTGACGGTCATGAATAAGAAAGATTACAAAAGGTTATTCCAACATATTCCCCTACGGGATACGGAGATTATATTGAAAACATACATGGGGCAAAGAGTGTACCCCATCGGAAAGATAGAGGTAAAAGTGGTCCACAAGGGCGAAGAAAGCCAAGTAATGGACTTATATGTGCTACCTGAAGGAGGTCCACCACTACTGGGACGGGAGTGGATTAGGAAAATGAATATGGACTGGCACTCCTTGAAGGCACTAACGGTAGATTCCGGGGAAACAGATGTCAAACCTAAACGATTGTTCAAAATATTGGATGATGCTAAAGAGGTGTTCCAGCAGGGACTGGGAACACTGAGAGGAATTATGGCAAACATCAAGATTGATGAACATGCACACCCAAAATTTTTCAAAGCCAGACCGGTACCCTATGCAATACGACCTACTGTAGAAGCGGAACTGGAAGCGCTAGAACGTTCAGGTGTACTGTCTAAGGTAGATTGGAGTGAGTGGGCTACGCCCATTGTTCCCGTTATGAAACGTCCTTCGAGCAACAAGCCAGGAGAACCAGGGAAGGTTCGCATCTGTGGAGATTTCAAAATCACCGTTAATCCGGTGCTTCACACGGTGCAGTATCCGCTTCCGCGGATTGAGGATATTTTTGCTTCGTTGTCTGGCGGGAAACACTTCACCAAGATAGACCTGGCGCAGGTGTACTTGCAGATGGAGGTTGAAGAAGAGTCACGCCAATACCTCACGATCAACACGCATCGAGGTTTGTACCGGTACAATAGGCTGGTTTTTGGAGTGGCATCGGCTCCAGCAATTTGGCAGAGGGCCATGGAGCAGGCATTACAGGGAATTCCAGGCACACAATGTTACCTGGACGATATTCTGATTACAGGTGATGGTGATGAAGAACACCTCGCAAACTTGGAACTGGTGCTCAACAGACTGAAAGAGTATGGACTTAGAGTTAATCGGCAGAAATGTGAGTTCTTCCAGAAGTGGATCTCGTACTGTGGTCATGTCATTGACCGGGAGGGGCTTCATAAGTCTCCTGACAAGATAGAGGCAGTTGTAAAGGCTCCCGCTCCAGATAATGTCTCTCAGTTGAGGTCGTTTCTAGGATTGATTAACTATTACCATAAATTTCTACCAAATCTATCCACGGTACTGCACCCGCTAAACGCTCTTTTACAGAAGGGGGTACCATGGGAATGGAGCGAAAACTGTAAGAAGGCATTTCGCAAAAGCAAAGAATTGATCACCTCAGAGGAAGTGTTGGCTCACTTCAACCCGACACTGCCTATTCGGTTGGCTTGTGATGCTTCTCCATATGGTATTGGGGCAGTACTCTCACACAAGTTGCCAAATGGCACGGAAAGGCCAGTCGTGTTTGCATCCAGGTCATTGACCTCCGCTGAGCGCAACTATGCGCAGATCGATAGGGAGGCTCTCAGCCTTGTATGGGGAGTGAAGAAGTTTAATCATTACCTGCAGGGCCAAAAATTCACACTTCTGACAGACCATCAGCCGTTGGTATCCATGTTTAACCCTAAGAAGGGTGTTTCAGTGATGACAGCACAGCGTCTCCAGAGATGGTCCCTTTTCCTAGGGGCACATCAATATCAAATAGAATTCAAAAGTACGAAGCAGCATGGCAATGCTGATGGGCTGTCGCACCTGCCACTACCTGAAGAAGAAGAAACGACGAAAGTTGACCCTGTTGAGTTATTTCATTCGACCATCATCGAGTGTTTACCAGTCACCAATGCAAGTATTGAAAGAGAAACCAGGAACGACCCGACACTGTCCAGAGTCTACGAGGTGACAGTGAAAGGATGGCCAACACGTAGTGATCCTCTGTTACCGGCATTCTCGGCAAGGCGAGACCAGCTGTCCGTCTGCCATGGTACTTTGATGTACGGGACAAGAGTGATTATTCCTCCCAAGTTAAGGGAAAGAGTTCTAAAAGAACTGCATGAAGGTCATCTGGGGGGAGTTAAGATGAAAAGTCTTGCTAGGGCTTATGTATGGTGGCCGGGTATTGACCAACAGATAGAGGAGTTGACGAAAAGCTGCGCTGGGTGCCAAAAAGTGCAAAATGCACCTCCGATCGCACCACTACACCCATGGGAATGGCCTTCAGCCCCATGGCAACGCATACATATTGACTTTGCTGGTCCATTCATGGACTCCATGTTCCTAATTGCGGTGGACGCACATTCCAAATGGCCAGAAGTGATCAAGATGAATACCATTACTTCAGAAAAGACAATTGCGGTGTTA
Source organism: Somniosus microcephalus (assembly GCF_052327205.1). Taxonomy (NCBI): domain Eukaryota; kingdom Metazoa; phylum Chordata; class Chondrichthyes; order Squaliformes; family Somniosidae; genus Somniosus; species Somniosus microcephalus. The sequence continues at coordinate 340,532,132 of NC_140987.1, forward strand.
AGAACAATATTCGCAAGGAACGGATTGCCAGAACAGATCTGTTCGGACAACGGACCACAGTTCGTGTCGGAAGAATTCCAAAAATTCTTAAAGAAGAATGGGGTGAAACATTATACCTCTGCCCCATATCATCCGGCGACAAACGGGTTGGCCGAGAGATTTGTCCAAACATTCAAAAAGGCAATAAAGGCCATGAACGATGATCAGATTCCGCTACATCACGAGGTGGACAATTTCCTAATGGCATATCGAAACGCCGCTCATGCAGTGACTAACCAAAGTCCTGCCATGATGTTTTATAACAGGAGGTTGCGGTCCAGGTTGGACTTGTTAAAACCAAATGTGCGGAGGGAAGTGGAAAACAAACAGTTCCGGCATATTAATAAAAAGACCACTCGAAGTTTCGACGTAGGACAACCAGTGTTGGCAAGGGGCTATGGAAACGAAAAATGGCAGTCCGGAACAGTTCGGGCCAGACAAGGACCTCTGATGTACACAGTAGATATTAGTAACAATGTGATAAGGCGTCATGCGGATCAACTGGTAGAATCGAGAGCAAGGGTCGAACCCATGGTTGCGACAGCGACAACTGTGGAAGACGTTAATGAACCTGAAGCATCTACCTCGGCAGGGAATGTACCTGATGATGATAACACCCAATGCATGGGAGACCAACTAGAGGAGTCACCTCAGCAACAGGAATCAGAGACCACTGAAAGGCGTTATCCAAACCGAATCAGAAGGCCTCCTGAGAGACTGAACCTTTGAACTGTTTATACCTGAAGTTATATATGTTATTATGTTATGTTAAATGGGGATATGACTGTTAAGCTAAAAAGGGAGGAGTGTGGTGTATGTAACCTGTTCCACCTTAAGAGAACTTAAGCCTGTTCCACCTTAAGAGATGTACTACTTTCTCTGGCTGCTGTATACGTAATACCGGTGGTGACCACCGGTATATAAGCACTGTGTAGTAATATTGTATTTAGTACAGTCCTGACCTCCAACCAGTAAAGACCTGTTGAACTTTAATCTTGTAGTCTGTGTTAGTAATTACAACTAGAACACACAGACTTAACAGTTCAGGTGTACTGTCCAAGGTAGACTGGAGCGAGTGGGCTACACCCATCATCCCTGTGATGAAAAAGTCATTGAGCAGCACGCCTGGGGAACCAAGGAAGGTTTACATCTGTCGGGACTTTAAGGTAACAGTGAACCCGGTCCTTCACACCGTACAATATCCACTTCTGCGGATTGAAGATATTTTCGCCTCGCTATCTGGAGGGAAACGCTTCACTAAGATTGATCTGGCCCAGGCGTATCTGCAAATGGAGGTAGAAGAAGCATCAAAAAAATAACTCACAATCAACACCCATAAAGGTCTCTACCAATACAACCGGCTGGTATTCGGGGTAGCATCAGCTCTGGCTATTTGGCAGAGGGCAATGGAACAAGTCCTGCAAGGGATCCCAGGGACCCAGTGTTATTTGGACGACATCCTGGTCACGGGCGAAAATGACAGTGATCACCTTGCCAACCTGGAGCAGGTGCTCACTAGATTGCAGGAATATGGGCTCCGAGCTAACCGCCCCAAATGCGAGTTTTTTAGAAAACAGATCTCGTATTGTGGCCACGTTATCGATAAAGAGGGGTTACATAAGTCCCCAGAGAAGATTAAGGCAGTAGTCAAGGCTCCAGCACGGAAAATGTGTCACAACTGAGGTCGTTCCTCGGGCTGGTAAACTACTACCATAAGTTCTTGCCAAATTTGTCTACAATACTACACCCACTGAACACCCTACTGCAAACTGGGGTGCCATGGAAGTGGAGTGACGAATGTAGACGAGCTTTCCAGAAGAGCAAAACACTAATCACATCGAAAGAGGTATTGGCCCATTACAACCCAGCATTACCAATTCAGTTGGCATGTGATGCATCACCCTACGGCATTGGAGCGGTGCTGTCGCACAAATTCTCGGACGGCTCAGAGAGGCCAATAGCCTTTGCGTCACGATCACTAACCTCAGCCGAGCGTAACTACGCCCAGATTGACAGGGAGGCCCTCAGCCTAGTGTGGGGAGTGAAAAAGTTCAATCACTATCTGCACGGGCAGAAATTCACCTTGCTGACTGATCACCAGCCTCTTGTCTCCATTTTTAATCCAAAGAAGGGCGTTCCGGTGATGACTGCGCAACGACTACAAAGATGGTCACTTTTTCTAGGGCGCACCACTATGAGATTGAATATAAGGGCACGAAACAGCATGGAAATGCTGATGGGCTATCACGCCTGCCACTGCCTACTGCGGAGGAAGCACCAGCAGTGGATCCTGTTGAAATATTCCATTCGACTATAGTTGAATACCTACCGGTAACTAACGCTTGTATCGAAAAGGAAACCCGAAATGACCCGACACTGTCTCGGGTATATGATTTGACGGTGAAGGGATGGCCAGCACATGGCGACTCACTGTTGCCAGCATTCTCGACAAGGAGAGAACAGCTGTCAGTGTGCCGGGGGACCTTGATGTGTGGATCCCGAGTGGTAATTCCACCCAAGTTAAGGGATAGAGTGCTCAATGAGCTTCATGAGGGTCATCTGGGAGGGGTAAAAATGAAAAGCCTAGCCAGGGCTTATGTGTGGTGGCCGGGAATCGATAAACAAATCGAGGACCTGACCAAGAGCTGCTCAGGATGCCAGAGAGTCCAAAATGCACCACCACAGGCCCCTCTACACCCATGGGAGTGGCCCTCATCTCCATGGCAACGGGTGCATATTGACTTTGCTGGTCCATTCATGGACTTGATGTTTTTAATAGCCGTGGATGCGCACTCGAAATGGCCTGAGGTCATCAAAATGTCCTCCACCACCACGGAGAAAACTACTGCAGTCCTACGGACCATTTTTGCCAGGAATGGCTTGCCAGAACAGATTTGCTCCGACAACGGACCACAGTTTGTGTCCGAAGAGTTCTGGAGGTTCTTGAAAAAGAATGGGGTAAGGCATTACACATCCGCCCCGTATCATCCAGCCACAAATGGATTGGCTGAGAGGTTCGTACAAACCTTTAAGAAGGCAATAAAGGCTATGTACAATGACAACATTCCGCTGCAGCACGAGGTGGACAATTTCCTGCTCGCCTACTGGAATGCGACACATGCAGTCACCAACCAGGCCCCAGACATGATGTTCTTTAACCGAAGGTTAAGATCGCGCCTGGATTTGCTCAGACCAAACGTACGAAGAGATGTTGAGAGTAAGCAATTCCAGCACATCCAAGAGAAGCCAACAAGGAGCTTCAATATAGGGCAACCAGTCTTGGCCCGCGACTACCGAACAGAAAAATGGCAGCCAGGAACGATATGCACACGGCAGGGCCCACTAGTGTACACAGTGGACGTTGGGGAGAACATCGTGAGACGCCATGCTGACCAGATCCCAGAGTCACAGGAATAAGTCAACCCCATGCCTCGCCCATACGTACCTGGTGATGAACCCGACGTACAGGTCGCATCTACCCCAGAAACAGTAGCATCGGAAGCTGATGAACCAACCGACGACAGGGGGCCAGAATCGCCTCCGCACCAAGAGCAAGACACTCGGGAAAGGCGCTATCCAGAAAGGATCAGGAAGCCTCCCCAAAGACTGAATATATAAATAGACTATTTTCAGCTAATGTTGCATGTTAAAAGTGTAAATTGTAATTAGTTTGATATTTAATTGTTAAATGAGTGTTATGGTACTGTTAATCTAAAAGGGGAGGAATTGTAATGTATATACCTTTAAGGGGGGAACTACTTTTTACAGCTCATGTATACTGCAGTACCGGCAGTGACCACACCTGCATATAGCACTGAGTAGTAATCTGTACAGACCAGTTCCCGTGTGAGCCGCGTTGAGTAAAAACCTGTTATACCGTTCTCCTGCAGTCTGTGTCTTATTATACACAGACACAACAGGTTTAGAGAGTTTTAACATAGGAGAGGGAGGTGAGGAAGTGGAGGGATTAACGGAGGGAATTTCTGAGAATGGGACCGAAGCAGCTGAAGGCATGGCTGTCAACGGTGGGGCAAGGGGAGCGGGCGATGCATAAGAGTCCAGATTCAGAAGAATTCGGGTGGGGGGGTTGTAGGGCTAGAGAGGTTACAGAGATGAGGCAGTGGTGGGAGGTGGGGGGTTAAAGCCATGGACAGACTTAAAGTACAAGAACAATAATTTCCAATTTGAGGTGTTGGGGGACTGGGAGCCTCATGTCGGCCAGTGAGGACAGGGGCTGATAGGTGAGTGGGACTTGGTGAGGACAGGGGCTGATAGGTGAGTGGGACTTGGTGAGGACAGGGGCTGATAGGTGAGTGGGACTTGGTGAGGACAGAGACTGATGGGTGAGTGGGACTTCGTGAGGACAGGGGCTGATAGGTGAGTGGGACTTGGTGTGGACAGGGGCTGACAGGTGAGCAGGACATGGTGAGGACAGGGGCTGATAGGTGAGTGGGACTTGGTGAGGACAGGGGCTGATAGGTGAGTGGGACTTGGTGAGGACAGTGGCTGATAGGTGAGTGGGACTTGGTGAGGACAGGGGCTGATGGTGAGTGGGACTTGGTGAGGACAGGGGCTGATAGGTGAGTGGGACTTGGTGAGGACAGGGGCTGATAGGTGAGTGGGACTTGGTGAGGACAGGGGTTGATGGTGAGTGGGACTTGGTGTGGACAGAGACTGATAGGTGAGTGGACTTGGTGAGGACAGGGGCTGATAGGTGAGTGGGACTTGGCGAGGACAGAGGCTGATAGGTGAGTGGGACTTAGTGTGGACAGAGACTGATAGGTGAGTGGGACATGGTGAGGACAGGGGCTGATAGGTGAGTGGGACTTGGTGAGGACAGGGGCTGATAGGTGAGTGGGACCTGGTGAGGACAGGGGCTGATAGGAGAGTGGGACTTGGTGAGGACAGGGGCTGATAGGTGAGTGGGACTTGGTGAGGACAGGGGCTGATGGTGAGCAGGACTTGGTGAGGACAGGGGCTGAGAGGTGAGTGGGAATTGGTGAGGCCAGGGGCTGATAGGTGAGCAGGACTTGGGGAGGACAGGAGCTGATAGGTAAGTGGCACTTGGTGAGGACAGGGGCTGATAGGTGAGTGGGACTTGGTGAGGACAGGGGCTGATAGGTGAGTGGGACTTGGTGAGGACAGGGGGCTGATAGGTGAGTGGGAATTGGTGAGGAAAGAGACTGATAGGTGAGCCGGTTTTGGGGAGGACAGGAGCTGATAGGTGAGTGGGACTTGGTGAGGACAGGGGCTGATAGGTGAGTGGGACTTGGTGAGGACAGGGGCTGATAGGTGAGTGGGACCTGGTGAGGACAGGGGCTGATAGGTGAGTGGGACTTGGTGAGGACAGGGGCTGATGGTGTGTGGGACTTGGTGAGGAGAGGGGCTGATAGGTGAGTGTGATTTGGTGAGGACAGAGACTGATATGTGAGTGGGACTTGGTGAGGACAGGGGGCTGATGGTGAGTGGGACTTGGTGAGGACAGGGGCTGATAGGTGAGTGGGACTTGGTGAGGACAGAGGCTGATAGGTAAGTGGACTTGGTGAGGACAGAGACCGATAGGTGAGTGGGACTTGGTGAGGACAGAGACTGATAGGTGAGTGGGACTTGGTGAGGACAGAGACTGATGGGTGAGTGGGACTTGGTGAGGACAGGGGCTGATAGGTGAGTGGGACTTGGGGAGGACAGGAGCTGATAGGTGAGTGGGACTTGGTGAGGACAGGAGCTGATAGGTGAGTGTGATTTGGTGAGGACAGAGACTGATATGTGAGTGGGACTTGGTGAGGACAGGGGGCTGATGGTGAGTGGGACTTGGTGAGGACAGGGGCTGATAGGTGAGTGGGACTTGGTGAGGACAGAGGCTGATAGGTAAGTGGACTTGGTGAGGACAGAGACCGATAGGTGAGTGGGACTTGGTGAGGACAGAGACTGATAGGTGAGTGGGACTTGGTGAGGACAGAGACTGATGGGTGAGTGGGACTTGGTGAGGACAGGGGCTGATAGGTGAGTGGGACTTGGGGAGGACAGGAGCTGATAGGGGAGTGGGACTTGGTGAGGACAGGAGCTGATAGGTGGGTGGGACTTGGTGAGGACAGGGGCTGATAGGTGAGTGGGACTTGGGGAGGGCAGGGGCTGATAGGTGAGTGGGACTTGGTGAGGACAGGGGCTGATAGGTGAGTGGGACTTGGTGAGGAGAGGGGCTGATAGGTGAATGGGACTTGGTGAGGACAGGAGCTGATAGGTGAGTGGGACTTGGAGAGGACAGAGGCTGATAGGTGAGCGGGACTTGGCGAGGGCAGGGGCTGATAGGTGAGTGGGACTTGGGGAGGACAGGGGCTGATAGGTGAGTGGGACTTGGTGAGGACATGAGCTGATAGGTGAGTGGGACTTGGTGAGGACAGAGACTGATAGGTGAGTGTCACTTGGTGAGGACAGGGGCTGATAGGTGACTGGACTTGGGGAATACAGAGTCTGATAGGTGAGTGGACTTGGTGAGGACAGGGGCTGATAGAAGAGTGGGACTTGTTGAGGACAGGGGCTGATAGGTGAGTGGGACTTGGTGAGGGCAGGGGCAGATAGGTGAGTGGGGCTTGGTGAGGACAGGGGCTGATAGGTGAGTGGGACAAGGGGAGGACAGAGGCTGATAGGTGAGTGGGACTTGGTGTGGACAGAGACTGATAGCTGAGTGGGACTTGGTGAGGACAGGGGCTGATAGGTGAGTGGGACTTGGTGAGGACAGAGACTGATATGTGAGTGGGACTTGGTGAGGACAGGGACTGATAGATGAGTGGGACTTGGTGAGGACAGGTGCTGATAGATGTGTGGGACTTGGTGAGGACAGGGGCTGATAGGTGAGTGGGACTTGGTGAGGACAGAGACTGATAGGTGAGTGGGACTTGGTGGGGACAGGGACTGATAGATGAGTGGGACCTGGTGGGGACAGGGGCTGATAGGTGAGTGGGACTTGGGGAGGACAGGGGCTGATAGGTGAGTGGGACATGGGGAGGACAGAGGCTGATAGGTGAGTGGGACTTGGTGTGGACAGAGACTGATAGGTGAGTGGGACTTGGTGAGGACAGGGGCTGATAGGTGAGTGGGACTTGGTGAGGACAGGGGCTGATAGGTGAGTGGGACTTGGTGAGGACAGGGGCTGATATGTGAGTGGGACTTGTTGAGGACAGGGGCTGATAGGTTAGAGGGACTTGGTGAGGACAGGGGGCTGATAGGTGAGTGGGACATGGTGAGGACAGGGGCTGATAGGTGAGTGGGAATTGGTGAGGACAGGAGCTGATAGGTGAGTGGGAATTGGTGAGGACAGGGGCTGATAGGTGAGTGGGACTTGGTGAGGATAGGGGCTGATAGGTGAGTGGGACTTGGTGAGGACAGAGACTGATGGTGAGTGGGACTTGGTGAGGACAGGGGCTGAAAAGTGAGTGGGAATTGGTGAGGACAGGGGCTGATAGGTGAGCAGGACTTGGGGAGGACAGGAGCTGATAGGTGAGTGGGACTTGGAGAGGACAGGGGCTGATAGGTGAATGGGACTTGGTGAGGACAGGGGCTGATAGGTGTGTGGGATTTGGTGAGGACAGGGGGCTGATAGGTGATTGTGAATTGGTGAGGACAGAGACTGATAGATGAGCAGGACTTGGGGAGGACAGGAGCTGATAGGTGAGTGGGACTTGGTGAGGACAGGGGCTGATAGGTGAGTGGGACTTGGTGAGGACAGGGGCTGATAGGTGAGTGGGACTTGGTGAGGACAGAGACTGATAGTTGAGTGGGACTTGGTGAGGACAGAGACTGATAGGTGAGTGGGACTTGGTGAGGACAGAGACTGATAGGTGAGTGGGACTTGGTGAGGACAGGGGCTGATAGGTGAGTGGGACATGGGGAGGACAGGAGCTGATAGGTGAGTGGGACTTGGTGAGGACAGGAGCTGATAGGTGAGTGGGACTTGGTGAGTACAGGGGCTGATAGGTGAGTGGGATTTGGGGAGGGCAGGGGCTGATAGGTGAGTGGGACTTGGTGAGGACAGGGGCTGATAGGTGAGTGGGACTTGCTGAGGACAGGGGCTGATAGGTGAGTGGGACTTGGTGAGGACAGGAGCTGATAGGTGAGTGGGACTTGGTGAGGACAGGGGCTGATAGGTGAGCGGGACTTGGCGAGGACAGGGGCTGATAGGTGAGTGGGACTTGGTGAGGACAGGGGCTGATAGGTGAGTGGGACTTGGTGAGGACAGGGGCTGATAGGTGAGTGGGACTTGGGGAGGACAGGGGCTGATAGGTGAGCGGGACTTGGTGAGGACAGAGACTGATGGTGAGGGGGACTTGGTGAGGACAGGGGCTGATAGGTGAATGGGACTTGGTGAGGACAGAGACTGATAGGTGAGTGGGACTTGGTGAGGACAGGGGTCTGATAGGTGAGTGGGACTTGGTGAGGACAGGGGCTGATAGGTGAGCAGGACTTGGTGAGGGCAGAGACTGATAGGTGAGTGGGACTTGGTGAGGACAGGGGCTGATAGGTGAGTGGGACTTGGTGAGGACAGGGGCTGAGAGGTGAGTGGGACATGGTGAGGACAGGGGGCTGATAGGTGAGTGGGACTTTGTGAGGACAGGGGCTGATAGGTGAGTGGGATTTGGTAAGGACAGGGGCTGATAGATGAGTGGGACTTGGTGAGGACAGGGGCTGATAGGTAAGTGGACTTGGTGAAGACAGAGACTGATTGGCGAGTGGGACTTGGTAAGGACAGAGACTGATAGGTGAGTGGGACTTGGTGTGGACAGAGACTGATAGGTGAGTGGGACTTGGTGAGGACAGAGACTGATAGGTGAGTGGGACTTGGTGAGGACAGAGACTGATAGCTGAGTGGGACTTGGTGAGGACAGGGGGCAGATAGGTGAGTGGGACTTGGTGAGGACAGGGGCTGATAGGTGAGTGGGACTTGGTGAGGACAGGGGTTGATGGTGAGTGGGACTTGGTGTGGACAGAGACTGATAGGTGAGTGGACTTGGTGAGGACAGGGGCTGATAGGTGAGTGGGACTTGGCGAGGACAGAGGCTGATAGGTGAATGGGACTTATTGTGGACAGAGACTGATAGGTGAGTGGGACATGGTGAGGACAGGGGCTGATAGGTGAATGGGACTTGGTGTGGACAGGGGCTGATAGGTGAGTGGGACTTGGTGAGGACAGGGGCTGATAGGTGAGTGGGACTTGGTGAGGACAGGGGCTGATGGTGAGCAGGACTTGGTGAGGACAGGGGCTGATAGGAGAGTGGGACTTGGTGAGGACAGGGGCTGATAGGTGAGTGAGAATTGGTGAGGACAGGGGCTGATAGGTGAGCAGGACTTGGGGAGGACAGGAGCTGATAGGTGAGTGGGACCTGGTGAGGACAGGGTCTGATAGGTGAGTGGGACTTGGTGAGGACAGGGGCTGATAGGTGAGTGGGACTTGGTGAGGACAGGGGGCTGATAGGTGAGTGGGAATTGGTGAGGACAGAGACTGATAGGTGAGCAGGTTTTGGGGAGGACAGGAGCTGATAGGTGAGTGGGACTTGGTGAGGACAGGGGCTGATAGGTGAGTGGGACTTGGTGAGGACAGGGGCTGACAGGTGATTGGGACTTGGTGAGGACAGGGGCTGATAGGTGAGTGGGACTTGGTGAGGACAGGGGCTGATGGTGTGTGGGACTTGGTGAGGACAGGGGCTGATAGGTGAGTGGGACTTGGTGAGGACAGAGACTGATGGTGAGTGGGACTTGGTGAGGACTGGGGCTGAAAAGTGAGTGGCAATTGGTGAGGACAGGGGCTGATAGTTGAGCAGGACTTGGGGAGGAAAGGAGCTGATAGGTGAGTGGGACTTGGTGAGGACAGGGGCTGATAGGTGAGTGGGATTGCTGAGGACAGGGGCTGCTCGGTGAGTGGGACTTGGTGAGGACAGGGGGCTGATAGGTGAGTGGGAATTGGTGAGGACAGAGACTGATAGGTGAGCAGGACTTGGGGAGGACAGGAGCTGATAGGTGAGTGGGACTTGGTGAGGACAGGGGCTGATTGGTTAGTGGGACTTGGTGAGGACTGGGCTGATAGGTGAGTGGGACTTGGTGAGGACAGGGGCTGATAGATGAGTGGAACTTGGAGAGGACAGGGGCTGATAGGTAAGTGGACTTGGTGAGGACAGAGACTGATAGGTGAGTGGGACTTGGGAAGGACAGAGACTGAAAGGTGAGTGGGACTTGGTGTGGACAGAGACTGAGAGGTGAGTGCGACTTGGTGAGGACAGAGACTGATAGGTGAGTGGGACTTGGTGAGGACAGAGACTGATAGGTGAGTGGGACTTTGTGAGGACAGGGGGCTGATAGGTGAGTGGGACTTGGTGAGGACAGGGGCTGATAGGTGAGTGGGACTCGGTGAGGACAGGGGCTGATAGGTGAGTGGGAGTTGGTGAGGACAGGGGCTGATAGGTGAGTGGGACTTGGTGAGGACAGGGGCTGATAGGTGAGTGGGACTTGTTGAGGACAGAGACTGATAGGTGAGTGGGACTTGGTGAGGACAGAGACTGATTGGTGAGTGGGACCTGGTATGGACAGGGGGCTGATAGGTGAGTGGGACTTGGTGAGGACAGGGGCTGATAGGTGAGTGGGACTTGGTGAGGACAGGGGGCTGATAGGTGAGTGGGACTTGGTGAGGACAGGGGCTGATAGGTGAGTGGGACTTGGTGAGGACAGGTGCTGATAGGTGAGTGGGACTTGGTGAGGACAGAGACTGATAGGTGAGCAGGTTTTGGGGAGGACAGGAGCTGATAGGTGAGTGGGACTTGGTGAGGACAGCGGCAGATAGGTGAGTGGGACTTGGTGAGGACAGGGGCTGATAGGTGAGTGGGACTTGGTGAGGACAGGGGCTGATAGGTGAGTGGGACTTGGTGAGGACAGGGGCTGATGGTGTGTGGGACTTGGTGAGGACAGGGGCTGATAGGTGAGTGGGACATGGTGAGGACAGAGACTGATGGTGAGTGGGACTTGGTGAGGACTGGGGCTGAAAAGTGAGTGGCAATTGGTGAGGACAGGGGCTGATAGTTGAGCAGGACTTGGGGAGGAAAGGAGCTGATAGGTGAGTGGGACTTGGTGAGGACAGGGGCTGATAGGTGAGTGGGACTTGCTGAGGACAGGGGCTGCTCGGTGAGTGGGACTTGGTGAGGACAGGGGGCTGATAGGTGAGTGGGAATTGGTGAGGACAGAGACTGATAGGTGAGCAGGACTTGGGGAGGACAGGAGCTGATAGGTGAGTGGGACTTGGTGAGGACAGGGGCTGATTGGTTAGTGGGACTTGGTGAGGACTGGGCTGATAGGTGAGTGGGACTTGGTGAGGACAGGGGCTGATAGATGAGTGGAACTTGCAGAGGACAGGGGCTGATAGGTAAGTGGACATGGTGAGGACAGAGACTGATCGGTGAATGGGACTTGGGAAGGACAGAGACTGAAAGGTGAGTGGGACTTGGTGTGGACAGAGACTGATAGGTGATTGTGACTTGGTGAGGACAGAGACTGATAGGTGAGTGGGACTTGGTGAGGACAGAGACTGATAGGTGAGTGGGACTTTGTGAGGACAGGGGGCTGAAAGGTGAGTGGGACTTGGTGAGGACAGGGGCTGATAGGTGAGTGGGACTTGGTGAGGACAGGGGCTGATAGGTGAGTGGGACTTGGTGAGGACAGGGGCTGATAGGTGAGTGGGACTTGGTGAGGACAGAGGCTGATGGTGAGTGGGACTTGGTGAGGACAGAGACTGATAGGTGAGTGGGACTTGGTGAGGACAGGGGGCTGTTAGGTGAGTGGGACTTGGTGAGGACAGGGGCTGATAGGTGAGTGGGACTTGGTGAGGACAGGGGCTGACAGGTGAGTGGGACTTGGTGAGGACAGGGGGCTGATAGGTGAGTGGGACTTGGTGAGGACAGGGGCTGATAGGTGAGTGGGACATGTTGAGGACAGAGACTGATAGGTGAGTGGGACTTGGTGAGGACAGAGACTGATTGGTGAGTGGGACTTGGTGTGGACAGGGGGCTGATAGGTGAGTGGGACTTGGTGAGGACAGGGGCTGATAGGTGAGTGGGACTTGGTGAGGACAGGGGGCTGATAGGTGAGTGGGACTTGGTGAGGACAGGGTCTGATAGGTGAGTGGGACTTGGTGAGGACAGGTGCTGATAGGTGAGTGGGACTTGGTGAGAACAGAGACTGATAGCTGAGTGGGACTTGGGGAGGACAGGAGCTGATAGGTGAGTGGGACTTGGTGAGGAAAGGGGCTGATAGGTGAGTGGGACTTGGTGATGACAGGGGCTGATGGTGAGTGGGACTTGGTGAGGACAGGGGCTGATAGGTGAGTGGGACTTGGTGAGGACAGAGACTGATGGTGAGTGGGACTTGGTGAGGACAGGGGCTGAAAAGTGAGTGGCAATTGGTGAGGACAGGGGCTCATAGGTGAGTAGGACTTGGGGAGGACAGGAGCTGATAGGTGAGTGGGAATTGGTGAGGACAGGGGCTGATAGGTGAGTGGGAATTGGTGAGGACAGGGGGCTGATAGGTGAGTGGGACTTGGTGTGGACAGAGACTGATAGGTGAGTGGGACTTGGTGAGGACAGAGACTGATAGGTGAGTGGGACTTGGTGAGGACAGAGACTGATAGGTGAGTGGGACTTGGTGAGGACAGGGGGCTGATAGGTGAGTGGGACTTGGTGAGGACAGGGGCTGATAGGTGAGTGGGACTTGGTGAGGACAGGGGTTGATGGTGAGTGGGACTTGGTGTGGACAGAGACTGATAGGTGAGTGGACTTGGTGAGGACAGGGGCTGATAGGTGAGTGGGACTTGGCGAGGACAGAGGCTGATAGGTGAGTGGGACTTAGTGTGGACAGAGTCTGATAGGTGAGTGGGACATGGTGAGGACAGGGGCTGATAGGTGAGTGGGAATTGGTGTGGGCAGGGGCTGATAGGTGAGTGGGACTTGGTGAGGACAGGGGCTGATAGGAGAGTGGGACTTGGTGAGGACAGGGGCTGATAGGTGAGTGGGACTTGGTGAGGAAAGGGGCTGATGGTGAGCAGGACTTGGTGAGGACAGGGGCTGAGAGGTGATTGGGAATTGGTGAGGACAGGGGCTGATAGGTGAGCAGGGCTTGGGGAGGACAGGAGCTGATAGGTGAGTGGGACTTGGTGAGGACAGGGGCTGATAGGTGAGTGGGACTTGGTGAGGACAGGGGCTGATAGGTGAGTGGGACTTGGTGAGGACAGGGGGCTGATAGGTGAGTGGGAATTGGTGAGGACAGAGACTGATAGGTGAGCAGGTTTTGGGGAGGACAGGAGCTGATAGGTGAGTGGGACTTGGTGAGGACAGGGGCTGATAGGTGAGTGGGACTTGGTGAGGACAGGGGCTGATAGGTGAGTGGGTCTTGGTGAGGACAGGGGCTGATAGGTGAGTGGGACTTGGTGAGGACAGGGGCTGATAGGTGAGTGGGACTTGGTGAGGACAGAGACTGATAGGTGGGTGGGACTTGGTGTGGACAGGGGGCTGATAGGTGAGTGGGACTTGGTGAGGACAGGGGCTGATAGGTGAGTGGGACTTGGTGAGGACAGGGGGCTGATAGGTGAGTGGGACTTGGTGAGGACAGGGTCTGATAGGTGAGTGGGACTTGGTGAGGACAGGTGCTGATAGGTGAGTGGGACTTGGTGAGGACAGAGACTGATAGGTGGGTGGGACTTGGTGAGGACAGGTGCTGATAGGTGAGTGGGACTTGGTGAGAACAGAGACTGATAGCTGAGTGGGACTTGGGGAGGACAGGAGCTGATAGGTGAGTGGGACTTGGTGAGGAAAGGGGCTGATAGGTGAGTGGGACTTGGTGAGGACAGGGGCTGATAGGTGAGTGGGACTTGGTGAGGACAGAGACTGATGGTGAGTGGGACTTGGTGAGGACAGGGGCTGAAAAGTGAGTGGCAATTGGTGAGGACAGGGGCTGATAGGTGAGTAGGACTTGGGGAGGACAGGAGCTGATAGGTGAGTGGGAATTGGTGAGGACAGGGGCTGATAGGTGAGTGGGAATTGGTGAGGAGAGGGGGCTGATAGGTGAGTGGGACTTGGTGTGGACAGAGACTGATAGGTGAGTGGGACTTGGTGAGGACAGAGGCTGATAGGTGAGTGGGACTTGGTGAGGACAGAGACTGATAGGTGAGAGGGACTTGGTGAGGACAGGGGGCTGATAGGTGAGTGGGACTTGGTGAGGACAGGGGCTGATAGGTGAGTGGGACTTGGTGAGGACAGGGGTTGATGGTGAGTGGGACTTGGTGTGGACAGAGACTGATAAGTGAGTGGACTTGGTGAGGACAGGGGCTGATAGGTGAGTGGGACTTGGTGAGGACAGGGGGCTGATAGGTGAGTGGGAATTGGTGAGGACAGAGACTGATAGGTGAGCAGGACTTGGGGAGGACAGGAGCTGATAGGTGAGTGGGACTTGGTGAGGACAGGGGCTGATTGGTTAGTGGGACTTGGTGAGGACTGGGCTGATAGGTGAGTGGGACTTGGTGAGGACAGGGGCTGATAGATGAGTGGAACTTGGTGAGGACAGGGGCTGATAGGTAAGTGGACTTGGTGAGGACAGAGACTGATAGGTGAGTGGGACTTGGTAAGGACAGAGACTGAAAGGTGAGAGGGACTTGGTGTGGACAGAGACTGATAGGTGAGTGCGACTTGGTGAGGACAGAGACTGATAGGTGAGTGGGACTTGGTGAGGACAGAGACTGATAGGTGAGTGGGACTTTGTGAGGACAGGGGGCTGATAGGTGACTGGGACTTGGTGAGGACAGGGGCTGATAGGTGAGTGGGACTTGGTGAGGACAGGAGCTGATAGGTGAGTGGGACTTGGTGAGGACAGGGGCTGATAGGTGAGTGGGACTTGGTGAGGACAGAGACTGATGGTGAGTGGGACTTGTTGAGGACAGAGACTGATAGGTGAGTGGGACTTGGTGAGGACAGGGGGCTGTTTGGTGAGTGGGACTTGGTGAGGACAGGGGCTGATAGGTGAGTGGGACTTGGTGAGGACAGGGGCTGATAGGTGAATGGGACTTGGTGAGGACAGGGGGCTGATAGGTGAGTGGGACTTGGTGAGGACAGGGGCTGATAGGTGAGTGGGACTTGTTGAGGACAGAGACTGATAGGTGAGTGGGACTTGGTGAGGACAGAGACTGATTGGTGAGTGGGACTTGGTGTGGACAGGGGGCTGATAGGTGAGTGGGACTTGGTGAGGACAGGGGCTGATAGGTGAGTGGGACTTGGTGAGGACAGGGGGCTGATAGGTGAGTGGGACTTGGTGAGGACAGGGGCTGATAGGTGTGTGGGACTTGGTGAGGACAGGTGCTGATAGGTGAGTGGGACTTGGTGAGGACAGAGACTGATAGGTGAGTGGGACTTGGTGAGGACAGGTGCTGATAGGTGAGTGGGACTTGGTGAGAACAGAGACTGATAGCTGAGTGGGACTTTGGGAGGACAGGAGCTGATAGGTGAGTGGGACTTGGTGAGGAAAGGGGCTGATAGGTGAGTGGGACTTGGTGAGGACAGGGGCTGATGGTGAGTGGGACTTGGTGAGGACAGGGGCTGATAGGTGAGTGGGACTTGGTGAGGACAGAGACTGATGGTGAGTGGGACTTGGTGAGGACAGAGACTGATAGGTGAGTGGGACTTTGTGAGGACAGGGGGCTGATAGGTGAGTGGGACTTGGTGAGGACAGGGGCTGATAGGTGAGTGGGACTTGGTGAGGACAGGGGCTGATAGGTGAGTGGGACTTGGTGAGGACAGGGGCTGATAGGTGAGTGGGACTTGGTGAGGACAGAGACTGATGGTGAGTGGGACTTGGTGAGGACAGAGACTGATAGGTGAGTGGGACTTGGTGAGGACAGGGGGCTGTTAGGTGAGTGGGACTTGGTGAGGACAGGGGCTGATAGGTGAGTGGGACTTGGTGAGGACAGGGGCTGATAGGTGAATGGGACTTGGTGAGGACAGGGGGCTGATAGGTGAGTGGGACTTGGTGAGGACAGGGGCTGATAGGTGAGTGGGACTTGTTGAGGACAGAGACTGATAGGTGAGTGGGACTTGGTGAGGACAGAGACTGATTGGTGAGTGGGACTTGGTGTGGACAGGGGGCTGATAGGTGAGTGGGACTTGGTGAGGACAGGGGCTGATAGGTGAGTGGGACTTGGTGAGGACAGGGGGCTGATAGGTGAGTGGGACTTGGTGAGGACAGGGGCTGATAGGTGTGTGGGACTTGGTGAGGACAGGTGCTGATAGGTGAGTGGGACTTGGTGAGGACAGAGACTGATAGGTGAGTGGGACTTGTTGAGGACAGGTGCTGATAGGTGAGTGGGACTTGGTGAGAACAGAGACTGATAGCTGAGTGGGACTTGGTGAGGAAAGGGGCTGATAGGTGAGTGGGACTTGGTGAGGAAAGGGGCTGATAGGTGAGTGGGACTTGGTGAGGACAGGGGCTGATGGTGAGTGGGACTTGGTGAGGACAGGGGCTGATAGGTGAGTGGGACTTGGTGAGGACAGAGACTGATGGTGAGTGGGACTTGGTGAGGACAGGGGCTGAAAAGTGAGTGGCAATTAGTGAGGACAGGGGCTGATATGTGAGCAGGACTTGGGGAGGACAGGAGCTGATAGGTGAGTGGGAATTGGTGAGGACAGGGGCTGATAGATGAGTGGGAGTTGCTGAGGACAGGGGCTGATAGGTGAGTGGGAATTGGTGAGGACAGGGGGCTGATAGGTGAGTGGGAATTGGTGAGGACAGAGACTGATAGGTGAGCAGGACTTGGGGAGGACAGGAGCTGATAGGTGAGTGGGACTTGGTGAGGACGGGGGCTGATAGGTGAGTGGGACTTGGTGAGGACAGGGTCTGATATGTGAGTGGGACTTGGTGAGGACAGGGGCTGATAGGTGAGTGGGACTTGGTGAGGACAGAGACTGATGGTGAGTGGGACTTGGTGAGGACAGGGGATGAAAAGTGAGTGGGAATTGGTGAGGACAGGGGCTGATAGGTGAGCAGGAATTGGGGAGGACAGGAGCTGATAGGTGAGTGGGACTTGGTGAGGACAGGGGCTGATAGGTGAGTGGGCCTTTTTGAGGACAGGGGCTGATAGGTGAGTGGGACTTGGTGAGGACAGGGGGCTGATAGGTGAGTGTGAATTGGTGAGGACAGAGACTGATAGATGAGCAGGACTTGGGGAGGACAGGAGCTGATAGGTGAATGGGACTTGGTGAGGACAGGGGCTGATAGGTGAGTGGGACTTTGTGAGGACAGGGGCTGATAGGTGAGTGGGACTTGGTGAGGACAGGGGCTGATAGGTGAGTGGGACTTGGCGAGGACAGGGGGCTGATAGATGAGTGGGATTTGGTGAGGACAGGGTCTGATAGGTAAGTGGACTTGGTGAGGAGAAAGACTGATAGGTGAGTGGGACTTGGTAAAGACAGATACTGATAGGTGAGTGGGACCTGGTGTGGACAGAGAGTGATAAGTGAGTGGGACTTGGTGAGGACAGAGACTGATAGGTGAGTGGGAATTGGTGAGGACAGGGGGCTGATAGGTGAGTGGGACTTGGTGAGGACAGAGACTGATAGGTGATTGGGAATTGGTGAGGACAGGGGGCTGATAGGTGAGTGGGACTTGGTGAGGACAGGGGCTGATAGGTGAGTGGGACTTGGTGAGGACAGGGGCTGATAGGTGAGTGGTACTTGGTGAGGACAGGGGGCTGATAGGTGAGTGGGACTTGGTGAGGGCAGGGGCTGATAGTTGAGTGGGACTTGTTGAGGACAGAGACTGATAGGTGAGTGGGACTTGGTGAGGACAGAGACTGATTGGTGAGTGGGACTTGGTGTGGTCAGGGGGCTGATAGGTGAGTGGGACTTGGTGAGGACAGGGGCTGATAGGTGAGTGGGACTTGGTGAGGACAGGGGGCTGATAGGTGAGTGGGACTTGGTGAGGACAGGGGCTGATAGGTGAGTGGGACTTGGTGAGGACAGGGGCTGATATGTGAGTGGGACTTGGTGAGGACAGAGACTGATAGGTGAGTGGGACTTGGTGAGGACAGGTGCTGATAGGTGAGTGGGACTTGGTGAGGACAGAGACTGATAGGTGAGTAGCACTTGGTGAGGACAGGGGGCTGATAGGTGAGTGGGACTTGGTGAGGAGAGGGGCTGATAGGTGAGTGTGATTTGGTGAGGACAGAGACTGATATGTGAGTGGGACTTGGTGAGGACAGGGGGCTGATGGTGAGTGGGACTTGGTGAGGACAGAGACTGATAGGTGAGTGGGACTTTGTGAGGACAGGGGGCTGATAGGTGAGTGGGACTTGGTGAGGACAGGGGCTGATAGGTGAGTGGGACTTGGTGAGGACAGGGGCTGATAGGTGAGTGGGACTTGGTGAGGACAGGGGCTGATAGGTGAGTGGGACTTGGTGAGGACAGAGACTGATGGTGAGTGGGACTTGGTGAGGACAGAGACTGATAGGTGAGTGGGACTTGGTGAGGACAGGGGGCTGTTAGGTGAGTGGGACTTGGTGAGGACAGGGGCTGATAGGTGAGTGGGACTTGGTGAGGACAGGGGCTGATAGGTGAATGGGACTTGGTGAGGACAGGGGGCTGATAGGTGAGTGGGACTTGGTGAGGACAGGGGCTGATAGGTGAGTGGGACTTGTTGAGGACAGAGACTGATAGGTGAGTGGGACTTGGTGAGGACAGAGACTGATTGGTGAGTGGGACTTGGTGTGGACAGGGGGCTGATAGGTGAGTGGGACTTGGTGAGGACAGGGGCTGATAGGTGAGTGGGACTTGGTGAGGACAGGGGGCTGATAGGTGAGTGGGACTTGGTGAGGACAGGGGCTGATAGGTGTGTGGGACTTGGTGAGGACAGGTGCTGATAGGTGAGTGGGACTTGGTGAGGACAGAGACTGATAGGTGAGTGGGACTTGTAGAGGACAGGTGCTGATAGGTGAGTGGGACTTGGTGAGAACAGAGACTGATAGCTGAGTGGGACTTGGGGAGGACAGGAGCTGATAGGTGAGTGGGACTTGGTGATGAAAGGGGCTGATAGGTGAGTGGGACTTGGTGAGGACAGGGGCTGACGGTGAGTGGGACTTGGTGAGGACAGGGGCTGATAGGTGAGTGGGACTTGGTGAGGACAGAGACTGATGGTGAGTGGGACTTGGTGAGGACAGGGGCTGAAAAGTGAGTGGCAATTAGTGAGGACAGGGGCTGATAGGTGAGCAGGACTTGGGGAGGACAGGAGCTGATAGGTGAGTGGGAATTGGTGAGGACAGGGGCTGATAGATGAGTGGGAGTTGCTGAGGACAGGGGCTGATAGGTGAGTGGGAATTGGTGAAGACAGGGGGCTGATAGGTGAGTGGGAATTGGTGAGGACAGAGACTGATAGGTGAGCAGGACTTGGGTAGGACAGGAGCTGATAGGTGAGTGGGACTTGGTGAGGACGGGG
This sequence comes from Somniosus microcephalus, assembly GCF_052327205.1. NCBI lineage: Eukaryota > Metazoa > Chordata > Chondrichthyes > Squaliformes > Somniosidae > Somniosus > Somniosus microcephalus. The sequence goes on from NC_140987.1 coordinate 340,551,674, forward strand.
GCTGATAGGTGAGTGGGACCTGGTGAGGACAGGGTCTGATAGGTGAGTGGGACTTGGTGAGGACAGGGGCTGATAGGTGACTGGGACTTGGTGAGGACAGAGACTGATGGTGAGTGGGACTTGGTGAGGACAGGGGATGAAAAGTGAGTGGGAATTGGTGAGGACAGGGGCTGATAGGTGAGCAGGAATTGGGGAGGACAGGAGCTGATAGGTGAGTGTGACTTGGTGAGGACAGGGGCTGATAGGTGAGTGGGCCTTTTTGAGGACAGGGGCTGATAGGTGAGTGGGACTTGGTGAGGACAGGGGGCTGACAGGTGAGTGTGAATTGGTGAGGACAGAGACTGATAGATGAGCAGGACTTGGGGAGGACAGGAGCTGATAGGTGAATGGGACTTGGTGAGGACAGGGGCTGATAGGTGAGTGGGACTTTGTGAGGACAGGGGCTGATAGGTGAGTGGGACTTGGTGAGGACAGGGGCTGATAGGTGAGTGGGACTTGGCGAGGACAGGGGGCTGATAGATGAGTGGGATTTGGTGAGGACAGGGTCTGATAGGTAAGTGGACTTGGTGAGGAGAAAGACTGATAGGTGAGTGGGACTTGGTAAAGACAGATACTGATAGGTGAGTGGGACCTGGTGTGGACAGAGACTGATAGGTGAGTGGGACTTGGTGAGGACAGAGGCTGATAGGTGAGTGGGACTTGGTGAGGACAGAGACTGATAGGTGAGTGGGAATTGGTGAGGACAGGGGGCTGATAGGTGAGTGGGACTTGGTGAGGACAGGGGCTGATAGGTGAGTGGGACTTGGTGAGGACAGGGGCTGATAGGTGAGTGGGACTTGGTGAGGACAGGGGGCTGATAGGTGAGTGGGACTTGGTGAGGGCAGGGGCTGATAGTTGAGTGGGACTTGTTGAGGACAGAGACTGATAGGTGAGTGGGACCGAGTGAGGACAGAGACTGATTGGTGAGTGGGACTTGGTGTGGACAGGGGGCTGATAGGTGAGTGGGACTTGGTGAGGACAGGGGCTGATAGGTGAGTGGGACTTGGTGAGGACAGGGGGCTGATAGGCGAGTGGGACTTGGTGAGGACAGGGGCTGATAGGTGAGTGGGACTTGGTGAGGACAGGGGCTGATATGTGAGTGGGACTTGGTGAGGACAGAGACTGATAGGTGAGTGGGACTTGGTGAGGACAGGTGCTGATAGGTGAGTGGGACTTTGTGAGGACAGAGACTGATAGGTGAGTAGCACTTGGTGAGGACAGGGGGCTGATAGGTGAGTGGGACTTGGTGAGGAGAGGGGCTGATAGGTGAGTGTGATTTGGTGAGGACAGAGACTGATATGTGAGTGGGACTTGGTGAGGACAGGGGGCTGATGGTGAGTGGGACTTGGTGAGGACAGGGGCTGATAGGTGAGTGGGACTTGGTGAGGACAGGGGCTGACAGGTAAGTGGACTTGGTGAGGACAGAGACCGATAGGTGAGTGGGACTTGGGGAGGACAGAGACTGATAGGTGAGTGGGACTTGGTGAGGACAGAGACTGATGGGTGAGTGGGACTTGGTGAGGACACGGGCTGATAGTTGAGTGGGACTTGGGGAGGACAGGAGCTGATAGGTGAGTGGGACTTGGTGAGGACAGGAGCTGATAGGTGGGTGGGACTTGGTGAGGATAGGGGCTGATAGGTGAGTGGGACTTGGGAAGGGCAGGGGCTGATAGGTGAGTGGGACTTGGTGAGGACAGGGGCTGATAGGTGAGTGGGACTTGGTGAGGAGAGGGGCTGATAGGTGAGTGGGACTTGGTGAGGACAGGAGCTGATAGGTGAGTGGGACTTGGTGAGGACAGGGGCTGATAGGTGAGCGGGACTTGGCGAGGGCAGGGGCTGATAGGTGAGTGGGACTTGGGGAGGACAGGGGCTGATAGGTAAGTGGGACTTGGTGAGGACACAGACTGATGGTGAGGGGGACTTGGTGAGGACAGGGGCTGATAGGTGAGTGGGACTTGGTGAGGACAGGAGCTGATAGGTGAGTGGGACTTGGTGAGGACAGAGACTGATAGGTGAGTGGCACTTGGTGAGGACAGGGGCTGATAGGTGACTGGACTTGGGGAATACAGAGTCTGATAGGTGAGTGGACTTGGTGAGGAGAGGGGCTGATAGGTGAGTGGGACTTGTTGAGGAAAGGGGCTGATAGCTGAGTGGGACATGGTGAGGGCAGGGGCAGATAGGTGAGTGGGGCTTCGTGAGGACAGGGGCTGATAGGTGAGTGGTACTTGGTGAGGACAGGGGCTGAAAAGTGAGTGGGAATTGGTGAGGACAGGGGCTGATAGTTGAGCAGGACTTGGGGAGGACAGGAGCTGATAGGTGAGTGGGACTTGGAGAGGACAGGGGCTGATAGGTGAATGGGACTTGGTGAGGACAGGGGCTGATAGGTGTGTGGGATTTGGTGAGGACAGGGGGCTGATGGGTGATTGTGAATTGGTGAGGACAGAGACTGATAGATGAGCAGGACGTGGTGAGGACAGGAGCTGATAGGTGAGTGGGACTTGGTGAGGACAGGAGCTGATATGTGAGTGGGACTTGGTGAGGACAGAGACTGATAGGTGAGTGGGACTTGGTGCTGACAGAGACTGATAGGTGAGTGGGACTTGGTGAGGAAAGAGACTGATAGGTGAGTGGGACTTGGTGAGGACAGGGGCTGATAGGTGAGTGGGACTTGGGGAGGACAGGAGCTGATAGGTGAGTGGGACTTGGTGAGGACAGGAGCTGATAGGTGAGTGGGACTTGGTGAGTACAGGGGCTGATAGGTGAGTGGGACTTGGGGAGGGCAGGGGCTGATAGGTGAGTGGGACTTGGTGAGGACAGGGGCTGATAGGTGAGTGGGACTTGGTGAGGACAGGGGCTGATAGGTGAGTGGGACTTGGTGAGGACAGGAGCTGATAGGTGAGTGGGACTTGGTGAGGACAGGGGCTGATAGGTGAGCGGGACTTGGCGAGGGCAGGGGCTGATAGGTGAGTGGGACTTGGTGAGGACAGGGACTGATAGATGAGTGGGACTTGGTGAGGACAGGGGCTGATAGATGTGTGCGACTTGGTGAGGACAGGGGCTGATAGGTGAGTGGGACTTGGTGAGGACAGAGACTGATAGGTGAGTGGGACTTGGTGAGGACAGGGGCTGATAGGTGAGTGGGACTTGGGGAGGACAGGGGCTGATAGGTGAGTGGGACTTGGTGAGGACAGGGGCTGATAGGTGAGTGGGACTTGGTGAGGACAGGGGTTGATAGGTGAGTGGGACTTGTTGAGGACAGGGGCTGATAGGTTAGTGGGACTTGGTGAGGACAGGGGGCTGATAGATGAGTGGGACTTGGTGAGAACAGGGGCTGATAGGTGAGTGGGATTGGTGAGGACAGGAGCTGATAGGTGAGTGGGAATTGGTGAGGACATGGGCTGATAGGTGAGTGGGACTTGGTGAGGACAGGGGCTGATAGGTGAGTGGGACTTGGTGAGGACAGAGACTGATGGTGAGTGGGACTTGGTGAGGACAGGGGCTGAAAAGTGAGTGGAAATTGGTGAGGACAGGGGCTGATAGGTGAGCAGGACTTGGGGAGGACAGGAGCTGATAGGTGAGTGGGGCTTGGTGAGGACAGGTGCTGATATGTGAGTGGGACTTGGTGAGGACAGAGACTGATAGGTGAGTGGGACTTGGTGAGGACAGGTGCTGATAGGTGAGTGGGACTTGGTGAGGACAGAGACTGATAGGTGAGTAGCACTTGGTGAGGACAGGGGGCTGATAGGTGAGTAGGACTTGGTGAGGAGAGGGGCTGATAGGTGAGTGTGATTTGGTGAGGACAGAGACTGATATGTGAGTGGGACTTGGTGAGGACAGGGGGCTAATGGTGAGTGGGACTTGGTGAGGACAGGGGCTGATAGGTGAGTGGGACTTGGTGAGGACAGGGGCTGATAGGTAAGTGCACTTGGTGAGGACAGAGACCGATAGGTGAGTGGGACTTGGTGAGTACAGAGACTGATAGGTGACTGGGACTTCGTGAGGACAGAGACTGATGGGTGAGTGGGACTTGGTGAGGACAGGGGTTGATAGGTGAGTGGGACTTGGGGAGGACAGGAGCTGACAGGTGAGTGGGACTTGGTGAGGAAAGGAGCTGATAGGTGGGTGGGACTTGGTGAGGACAGGGGCTGATAGGTGAGTGGGACTTGGGGAGGGCAGGGGCTGATAGGTGAGTGGGACTTGGTGAGGACAGGGGCTGATAGGTGAGTGGGACTTGGTGAGGAGAGGGGCTGATAGGTGAGTGGGACTTGGTGAGGACAGGAGCTGATAGGTGAGTGGGACTTGGTGAGGACAGGGGCTGATAGGTGAGCGGGACTTGGCGAGGGCAGGGGCTGATAGGTGAGTGGGACTTGGGGAGGACAGGGGCTGATAGGTAAGTGGGACTTGGTGAGGACACAGACTGATGGTGAGGGGGACTTGGTGAGGACAGGGGCTGATTGGTGAGTGGGACTTGGTGAGGACAGGAGCTGATAGGTGAGTGGGACTTGGTGAGGACAGAGACTGATAGGTGAGTGGGACTTGGTGAGGACAGGGGCTGATAGGTGACTGGACTTGGGGAATACAGAGTCTGATGGGTGAGTGGACTTGGTGAGGACAGGGGCTGATAGGTGAGTGGGACTTGTTGAGGACAGGGGCTGATAGGTGAGTGGGACTTGGTGAGGGCTGGGGCAGATAGGTGAGTGGGGCTTGGTGAGGACAGGGGCTGATAGGTGAGTGGGACTTGGTGAGGACCGGGGGCTGATAGGTGAGTGGGACTTGTTGAGGACAGGGGCTGATAGGTGAGTGGGACTTGGTGTGGACAGAGACTGATAGGAGAGTGGGACTTGGTGAGGACAGGGGCTGATAGGTGAGTGGGACTTGGTGAGGACAGAGACTGATATGTGAGTGGGACTTGGTGAGGACAGGGACTGATAGATGAGTGGGACTTGGTGAGGACAGGGGCTGATAGATGTGTGGGACTTGGTGAGGACAGGGGCTGATAGGTGAGTGGGACTTGGGGAGGACAGGGGCTGATAGGTGAGTGGGACTTGGGGAGGACAGAGGCTGATAGGTGAGTGGGACTTGGTGTGGACGGAGACTGATAGGTGAGTGGGACTTGGTGAGGACAGGGGCTGATAGGTGAGTGGGACTTGGTGAGGACAGGGGCTGATAGGTGAGTGGGACTTGGTGAGGACAGGGGCTGATAGGTGAGTGGGACTTGTTGAGGACAGGGGCTGATAGTTTAGTGGGACTTGGTGAGGACAGGGGGCTGATAGGTGAGTGGGACTTGGTGAGGACAGGGGCTGATAGGTGAGTGGGACTTGGTGAGGACAGGAGCTGATAGGTGAGTGGGAATTGGTGAGGACAGGGGCTGATAGGTGAGTGGGACTTGGAGAGGACAGGAGCTGATAGGTGAGTGGGACTTGGTGAGGACAGGGGCTGAAAAGTGAGTGGGAATTGGTGAGGACAGGGGCTGATAGGTGAGCAGGACTTGGGGAGGACAGGAGCTGATAGGTGAGTGGGACTTGGAGAGGACAGGGGCTGATAGGTGAATGGGACTTGGTGAGGACAGCGGCTGATAGGTGTGTGGGACTTGGTGAGGACAGGGGGCTGATAGGTGATTGTGAATTGGTGAGGACAGAGACTGATAGATGAGCAGGACTTGGGAAGGACAGGAGCTGATAGGTGAGTGGGACTTCGTGAGGACAGGGGCTGATAGGTGAGTGGGACTTGGTGAGGACAGGGGCTGATAGGTGAGTGGGACTTGGTGAGGACAGAGACTGATAGGTGAGTGGGACTAGGTGAGGACAGAGACTGATAGGTGAGTGGGACTTGGTGAGGACAGAGACTGATAGGTGAGTGGGACTTGGTGAGGACAGGGGCTGATAGGTGAGTGGGACTTGGGGAGGACAGGAGCTGATAGGTGAATGGGACTTGGTGAGGACAGGAGCTGATAGGTGAGTGGGACTTGGTGAGTACAGGGGCTGATAGGTGAGTGGGACATGGGGAGGGCAGGGGCTGATAGGTGAGTGGGACTTGGTGAGGACAGGGGTGATAGGTGAGTGGGACTTGGTGAGGACAGGGGCTGATAGGTGAGTGGGACTTGGTGAGGACAGGAGCTGATAGGTGAGTGGGACTTGGTGAGGACAGAGACTGATAGGTGAGTGGGACTTGGTGCTGACAGAGACTGATAGGTGAGTGGGACTTGGTGAGGAAAGAGACTGATAGGTGAGTGGGACTTGGTGAGGACAGGGGCTGATAGGTGAGTGGGACTTGGGGAGGACAGGAGCTGATAGGTGAGTGGGACTTGGTGAGGACAGGAGCTGATAGGTGAGTGGGACTTGGTGAGTACAGGGGCTGATAGGTGAGTGGGACTTGGGGAGGGCAGGGGCTGATAGGTGAGTGGGACTTGGTGAGGACAGGGGCTGATAGGTGAGTGGGACTTGGTGAGGACAGGGGCTGATAGGTGAGTGGGACTTGGTGAGGACAGGAGCTGATAGGTGAGTGGGACTTGGTGAGGACAGGGGCTGATAGGTGAGCGGGACTTGGCGAGGGCAGGGGCTGATAGGTGAGTGGGACTTGGTGAGGACAGGGACTGATAGATGAGTGGGACTTGGTGAGGACAGGGGCTGATAGATGTGTGCGACTTGGTGAGGACAGGGGCTGATAGGTGAGTGGGACTTGGTGAGGACAGAGACTGATAGGTGAGTGGGACTTGGTGAGGACAGGGGCTGATAGGTGAGTGGGACTTGGGGAGGACAGGGGCTGATAGGTGAGTGGGACTTGGTGAGGACAGGGGCTGATAGGTGAGTGGGACTTGGTGAGGACAGGGGTTGATAGGTGAGTGGGACTTGTTGAGGACAGGGGCTGATAGGTTAGTGGGACTTGGTGAGGACAGGGGGCTGATAGATGAGTGGGACTTGGTGAGAACAGGGGCTGATAGGTGAGTGGGATTGGTGAGGACAGGAGCTGATAGGTGAGTGGGAATTGGTGAGGACATGGGCTGATAGGTGAGTGGGACTTGGTGAGGACAGGGGCTGATAGGTGAGTGGGACTTGGTGAGGACAGAGACTGATGGTGAGTGGGACTTGGTGAGGACAGGGGCTGAAAAGTGAGTGGAAATTGGTGAGGACAGGGGCTGATAGGTGAGCAGGACTTGGGGAGGACAGGAGCTGATAGGTGAGTGGGGCTTGGTGAGGACAGGTGCTGATATGTGAGTGGGACTTGGTGAGGACAGAGACTGATAGGTGAGTGGGACTTGGTGAGGACAGGTGCTGATAGGTGAGTGGGACTTGGTGAGGACAGAGACTGATAGGTGAGTAGCACTTGGTGAGGACAGGGGGCTGATAGGTGAGTAGGACTTGGTGAGGAGAGGGGCTGATAGGTGAGTGTGATTTGGTGAGGACAGAGACTGATATGTGAGTGGGACTTGGTGAGGACAGGGGGCTAATGGTGAGTGGGACTTGGTGAGGACAGGGGCTGATAGGTGAGTGGGACTTGGTGAGGACAGGGGCTGATAGGTAAGTGCACTTGGTGAGGACAGAGACCGATAGGTGAGTGGGACTTGGTGAGTACAGAGACTGATAGGTGACTGGGACTTCGTGAGGACAGAGACTGATGGGTGAGTGGGACTTGGTGAGGACAGGGGTTGATAGGTGAGTGGGACTTGGGGAGGACAGGAGCTGACAGGTGAGTGGGACTTGGTGAGGAAAGGAGCTGATAGGTGGGTGGGACTTGGTGAGGACAGGGGCTGATAGGTGAGTGGGACTTGGGGAGGGCAGGGGCTGATAGGTGAGTGGGACTTGGTGAGGACAGGGGCTGATAGGTGAGTGGGACTTGGTGAGGAGAGGGGCTGATAGGTGAGTGGGACTTGGTGAGGACAGGAGCTGATAGGTGAGTGGGACTTGGTGAGGACAGGGGCTGATAGGTGAGCGGGACTTGGCGAGGGCAGGGGCTGATAGGTGAGTGGGACTTGGGGAGGACAGGGGCTGATAGGTAAGTGGGACTTGGTGAGGACACAGACTGATGGTGAGGGGGACTTGGTGAGGACAGGGGCTGATTGGTGAGTGGGACTTGGTGAGGACAGGAGCTGATAGGTGAGTGGGACTTGGTGAGGACAGAGACTGATAGGTGAGTGGGACTTGGTGAGGACAGGGGCTGATAGGTGACTGGACTTGGGGAATACAGAGTCTGATGGGTGAGTGGACTTGGTGAGGACAGGGGCTGATAGGTGAGTGGGACTTGTTGAGGACAGGGGCTGATAGGTGAGTGGGACTTGGTGAGGGCTGGGGCAGATAGGTGAGTGGGGCTTGGTGAGGACAGGGGCTGATAGGTGAGTGGGACTTGGTGAGGACCGGGGGCTGATAGGTGAGTGGGACTTGTTGAGGACAGGGGCTGATAGGTGAGTGGGACTTGGTGTGGACAGAGACTGATAGGAGAGTGGGACTTGGTGAGGACAGGGGCTGATAGGTGAGTGGGACTTGGTGAGGACAGAGACTGATATGTGAGTGGGACTTGGTGAGGACAGGGACTGATAGATGAGTGGGACTTGGTGAGGACAGGGGCTGATAGATGTGTGGGACTTGGTGAGGACAGGGGCTGATAGGTGAGTGGGACTTGGGGAGGACAGGGGCTGATAGGTGAGTGGGACTTGGGGAGGACAGAGGCTGATAGGTGAGTGGGACTTGGTGTGGACGGAGACTGATAGGTGAGTGGGACTTGGTGAGGACAGGGGCTGATAGGTGAGTGGGACTTGGTGAGGACAGGGGCTGATAGGTGAGTGGGACTTGGTGAGGACAGGGGCTGATAGGTGAGTGGGACTTGTTGAGGACAGGGGCTGATAGTTTAGTGGGACTTGGTGAGGACAGGGGGCTGATAGGTGAGTGGGACTTGGTGAGGACAGGGGCTGATAGGTGAGTGGGACTTGGTGAGGACAGGAGCTGATAGGTGAGTGGGAATTGGTGAGGACAGGGGCTGATAGGTGAGTGGGACTTGGAGAGGACAGGAGCTGATAGGTGAGTGGGACTTGGTGAGGACAGGGGCTGAAAAGTGAGTGGGAATTGGTGAGGACAGGGGCTGATAGGTGAGCAGGACTTGGGGAGGACAGGAGCTGATAGGTGAGTGGGACTTGGAGAGGACAGGGGCTGATAGGTGAATGGGACTTGGTGAGGACAGCGGCTGATAGGTGTGTGGGACTTGGTGAGGACAGGGGGCTGATAGGTGATTGTGAATTGGTGAGGACAGAGACTGATAGATGAGCAGGACTTGGGAAGGACAGGAGCTGATAGGTGAGTGGGACTTCGTGAGGACAGGGGCTGATAGGTGAGTGGGACTTGGTGAGGACAGGGGCTGATAGGTGAGTGGGACTTGGTGAGGACAGAGACTGATAGGTGAGTGGGACTAGGTGAGGACAGAGACTGATAGGTGAGTGGGACTTGGTGAGGACAGAGACTGATAGGTGAGTGGGACTTGGTGAGGACAGGGGCTGATAGGTGAGTGGGACTTGGGGAGGACAGGAGCTGATAGGTGAATGGGACTTGGTGAGGACAGGAGCTGATAGGTGAGTGGGACTTGGTGAGTACAGGGGCTGATAGGTGAGTGGGACATGGGGAGGGCAGGGGCTGATAGGTGAGTGGGACTTGGTGAGGACAGGGGTGATAGGTGAGTGGGACTTGGTGAGGACAGGGGCTGATAGGTGAGTGGGACTTGGTGAGGACAGGAGCTGATAGGTGAGTGGGACTTGGTGAGGACAGGGGCTGATAGGTGAGCGGGACTTGGCGAGGGCAGGGGCTGATAGGTGATTGGGACTTGGTGAGGACAGGGGCTGATAGGTGAGTGGGACTTGGTGATGACAGGGGCTGATAGGTGAGTGGGACTTGTTGAGGGCAGGGGCTGATAGGTTAGTGGGACTTGGTGAGGACAGGGGGCTGATAGGTGAGTGGGACTTGGTGAGGACAGGGGCTGATCGGTGAGTGGGATTGGTGAGGACAGGAGCTGATAGGTGAGTGGGAATTGGTGAGGACAGGGGCTGATAGGTGAGTGGGACTTGGTGAGGACAGGGGCTGAAAAGTGAGTGGAAATTGGTGAGGACAGGGGCTGATAGGTGAGCAGGACTTGGGGAGGACAGGAGCTGATAGGTGAGTGGGACTTGGAGACGACAGGGGCTGATAGGTGAATGGGACTTGGTGAGGACAGGGGCTGATAGGTGTGTGGGATTTGGTGAGGACAGGGGCTGATAGGTGAGTGGGACTTGGTGAGGACAGGGGCTGATAGGTGAGTGGGACTTGGTGAGGACAGAGACTGATAGTTGAGTGGGACTTGGTGAGGACAGAGACTGATAGGTGAGTGGGACTTGGTGAGGACAGAGACTGATAGATGAGTGGGACTTGGTGAGGACAGGGGCTGATAGGTGAGTGGGACTTGGGGAGGACAGGAGCTGCTAGGTGAGTGGGACTTGGTGAGGACAGGAGCTGATAGGTGAGTGGGACTTGGTGAGTACAGGGGCTGATAGGTGAGTGGGACTTGGGGAGGGCAGGGGCTGATAGGTGAGTGGGACTTGGTGAGAACAGGGGCTGATAGGTGAGCGGGACTTGGCGAGGGCAGGGGCTGATAGGTGAGTGGGACTTGGGGAGGACAGGGGCTGATAGGTGAGTGGGACTTGGTGAGGACAGGAGCTGATAGGTGAGTGGGACTTGGTGAGGACAGGGGCTGATAGGTGAGCGGGACTTGGCGAGGGCAGGGGCTGATAGGTGAGTGGGACTTGGGGAGGACAGGGGCTGATAGGTAAGTGGGACTTGCTGAGGACAGAGACTGATGGTGAGGGGGACTTGGTGAGGACAGGGGCTGATAGGTGAGTGGGACTTGGTGAGGACAGAGACTGATAGGTGAGTGGGACTTGGTGAGGACAGGGGGCTGATAGGTGAGTGGGACTTGGTGAGGACAGGGGCTGATAGGTGAGCAGGACTTGGTGAGGGCAGAGACTGATAGGTGAGTGGGACTTGGTGAGGACAGGGGCTGATAGGTGAGTGGGACTTGGTGAGGACAGGGGCTGAGAGGTGAGTGGGACTTGGTGAGGACAGGGGGCTGATAGGTGAGTGGGACTTGGTGAGGACAGGGGCTGATAGGTGAGTGGGACTTTGTGAGGACAGGGGCTGATAGGTGAGTGGGACATGGTGAGGACAGGGGGCTGATAGGTGAGTGGGACTTGGTGAGGACAGGGGCTGATAGGTGAGTGGGACTTGGTGAGGACAGGGGCTGATAGTTGAGTGGGACTTGTTGAGGACAGAGACTGATAGGTGAGTGGGACTTGGTGAGGACAGAGACTGATTGGTGAGTGGGACTTGGTGTGGACAGGGGGCTGATAGGTGAGTGGGACTTGGTGAGGACAGGGGCTGATAGGTGAGTGGGACTTGGTGAGGACAGGGGGCTGATAGGTGAGTGGGACTTGGTGAGGACAGGGGCTGATAGGTGAGTGGGACTTGGTGAGGACAGGGGCTGATATGTGAGTGGGACTTGGTGAGGACAGAGACTGATAGGTGAGTGGGACTTGGTGAGGAGAGGTGCTGATAGGTGAGTGGGAATTGGTGAGGACAGAGACTGATAGGTGAGTAGCACTTGGTGAGGACAGGGGGCTGATAGGTGAGTGGGACTTGGTGAGGAGAGGGGCTGATAGGTGAGTGTGATTTGGTGAGGACAGAGACTGATATGTGAGTGGGACTTGGTGAGGACAGGGGGCTAATAGTGAGTGGGACTTGGTGAGGACAGGGGCTGATAGGTGAGTGGGACTTGGTGAGGACGGGGCTGATAGGTAAGTGGACTTGGTGAGGACAGAGACCGATAGGTGAGTGGGACTTGGTGAGGACAGAGACTGATAGGTGAGTGGGACTTGGTGAGGACAGAGACTGATGGGTGAGTGGGACTTGGTGAGGACAGGGGCTGGTATGTGAGTGGGACTTGGGGAGGACAGGAGCTGATAGGTGAGTGGGACATGGTGAGGAAAGGAGCTGATAGGTGGGTGGGACTTGGTGAGGACAGGGGCTGATAGGTGAGTGGGACTTGGGGAGGGCAGGGGCTGATAGGTGAGTGGGACTTGGTGAGGACAGGGGCTGATAGGTGAGTGGGACTTGGTGAGGAGAGGGTCTGATAGGTGAGTGGGACTTGGTGAGGACAGGAGCTGATAGGTGAGTGGGACTTGGTGAGGACAGGGGCTGATAGGTGAGCGGGACTTGGCGAGGGCAGGGGCTGATAGGTGAGTGGGACTTGGTGAGGACAGGGGCTGATAGGTGAGTGGGACTTGGTGAGGACAGGGGCTGATAGTTGAGTGGGACTTGGTGAGGACTGGGTCTGATCGGTGAGTGGGACTTGGGGTGGACAGAGGCTGATAGGTGAGTGGGACTTGGTGAGGACAGGGGCTGATAGGTGAGTGGGACTTGGTGAGGACAGGGGCTGATAGGTGAGTGGGACTTGGTGAGGACGGAGACTGATGGTGAGTGGGATTTGGTGAGGACAGGGGCTGAAAAGTGAGTTAGAATTGGTGAGGACAGGGGCTGATAGGTGAGTGGGACTTGGTGAGGACAGGGGCTGATAGATGAGTGGGACTTGGTGAGGACAGGGGCTGATAGTTAAGTGGACTTGGTGAGGACAGAGACTGATAGGTGAGTGGGACTTGGTGAGGACAGAGACTGATAGGTGAGTGGGACTTGCTGTGGACAGAGACTGATAGGTGAGTGGGACTTGGTGAGGACAGAGACTGATAGGTGAGTGGGACTTGGTGAGGACAGAGACTGATAGGTGAGTGGGACTTGGTGAGGACAGGGGGCTGATAGGTGAGTAGGACATGGTGAGGACAGGGGCTGATAGGTGAGTGGGACTTAGTGAGGACAGGGGCTGATAGGTGAATGGGACTTGGTGAGGACAGGGGGCTGATGGTGAGTGGGACCTGGTGAGGACAGGGGCTGAAAGATGAGTGGGACTTGATCAGGACAGGGGGCTGATGGTGAGTGGGACCTTGTGAGGACAGGGGCTGATAGGTGAGTGGGACTTGGGGAGGACAGGGGCTGATAGGTGAGTGGGACTTGGTGAGGACAGGGGCTGATACGTGAGTGGGACTTGGTGAGGACAGGGGCTGATAGGTAAGTGGACTTGGTGAGGACAGAGACCGATAGGTGAGTGGGACTTGGTGAGCACAGAGACTGATAGGTGAGTGGGACTTGGTGAGGACAGGGGCTGATAGGTGAGTGGGACTTGGTGAGGACAGGGGCTGATAGGTGAGTGGGACTTGGTGAGGACAGGGGCTGATAGTTGAGTGGGACTTGTTGAGGACAGAGACTGATAGGTGAGTGGGACTTGGTGAGGACAGAGACTGATTGGTGAGTGGGACTTGGTGTGGACAGGGGGCTGATAGGTGAGTGGGACTTGGTGAGGACAGGGGCTGATAGGTGAGTGGGACTTGGTGAGGACAGGGGGCTGATAGGTGAGTGGGACTTGGTGAGGACAGGGGCTGATAGGTGAGTGGGACTTGGTGAGGACAGGGGCTGATATGTGAGTGGGACTTGGTGAGGACAGAGACTGATAGGTGAGTGGGACTTGGTGAGGAGAGGTGCTGATAGGTGAGTGGGAATTGGTGAGGACAGAGACTGATAGGTGAGTAGCACTTGGTGAGGACAGGGGGCTGATAGGTGAGTGGGACTTGGTGAGGAGAGGGGCTGATAGGTGAGTGTGATTTGGTGAGGACAGAGACTGATATGTGAGTGGGACTTGGTGAGGACAGGGGGCTAATAGTGAGTGGGACTTGGTGAGGACAGGGGCTGATAGGTGAGTGGGACTTGGTGAGGACGGGGCTGATAGGTAAGTGGACTTGGTGAGGACAGAGACCGATAGGTGAGTGGGACTTGGTGAGGACAGAGACTGATAGGTGAGTGGGACTTGGTGAGGACAGAGACTGATGGGTGAGTGGGACTTGGTGAGGACAGGGGCTGGTATGTGAGTGGGACTTGGGGAGGACAGGAGCTGATAGGTGAGTGGGACATGGTGAGGAAAGGAGCTGATAGGTGGGTGGGACTTGGTGAGGACAGGGGCTGATAGGTGAGTGGGACTTGGGGAGGGCAGGGGCTGATAGGTGAGTGGGACTTGGTGAGGACAGGGGCTGATAGGTGAGTGGGACTTGGTGAGGAGAGGGTCTGATAGGTGAGTGGGACTTGGTGAGGACAGGAGCTGATAGGTGAGTGGGACTTGGTGAGGACAGGGGCTGATAGGTGAGCGGGACTTGGCGAGGGCAGGGGCTGATAGGTGAGTGGGACTTGGTGAGGACAGGGGCTGATAGGTGAGTGGGACTTGGTGAGGACAGGGGCTGATAGTTGAGTGGGACTTGGTGAGGACTGGGTCTGATCGGTGAGTGGGACTTGGGGTGGACAGAGGCTGATAGGTGAGTGGGACTTGGTGAGGACAGGGGCTGATAGGTGAGTGGGACTTGGTGAGGACAGGGGCTGATAGGTGAGTGGGACTTGGTGAGGACGGAGACTGATGGTGAGTGGGATTTGGTGAGGACAGGGGCTGAAAAGTGAGTTAGAATTGGTGAGGACAGGGGCTGATAGGTGAGTGGGACTTGGTGAGGACAGGGGCTGATAGATGAGTGGGACTTGGTGAGGACAGGGGCTGATAGTTAAGTGGACTTGGTGAGGACAGAGACTGATAGGTGAGTGGGACTTGGTGAGGACAGAGACTGATAGGTGAGTGGGACTTGCTGTGGACAGAGACTGATAGGTGAGTGGGACTTGGTGAGGACAGAGACTGATAGGTGAGTGGGACTTGGTGAGGACAGAGACTGATAGGTGAGTGGGACTTGGTGAGGACAGGGGGCTGATAGGTGAGTAGGACATGGTGAGGACAGGGGCTGATAGGTGAGTGGGACTTAGTGAGGACAGGGGCTGATAGGTGAATGGGACTTGGTGAGGACAGGGGGCTGATGGTGAGTGGGACTTGGTGAGGACAGGGGCTGAAAGATGAGTGGGACTTGATCAGGACAGGGGGCTGATGGTGAGTGGGACCTTGTGAGGACAGGGGCTGATAGGTGAGTGGGACTTGGGGAGGACAGGGGCTGATAGGTGAGTGGGACTTGGTGAGGACAGGGGCTGATACGTGAGTGGGACTTGGTGAGGACAGGGGCTGATAGGTAAGTGGACTTGGTGAGGACAGAGACCGATAGGTGAGTGGGACTTGGTGAGCACAGAGACTGATAGGTGAGTGGGACTTGGTGAGGACAGGGGCTGATAGGTGAGTGGGACTTGGTGAGGACAGGAGCTGATAGGTGAGTGGGACTTGGTGAGTACAGGGGCTGATAGGTGAGTGGGACTTGGGGAGGGCAGGGGCTGATAGGTGAGTGGGACTTGGTGTGGACAGAGACTGATAGGTGAGTGGGACTTGGTGAGGACAGGGGCTGATAGGTGAGTGGGACTTGGTGAGGACAGAGACTGATAGGTGAGTGGGACTTGGTGAGGACAGGGGGCTGATAGGTGAGTGGGACTTGGTGAGGACAGGGGCTGATAGGTGAGTGGGACTTGGTGAGGTCAGGGGCTGATAGGTGAGCAGGACTTGGTGAGGACAGAGACTGATAGGTGAGTGGGACTTGGTGAGGACAGGGGCTGATAGGTGAGTGGGACTTGGTGAGGTCAGGGTCTGACAGGTGAGTGGGACTTGGTGAGGACAGAGGCTGATAGGTGAGCAAGACTTGGTGAGGACAGAGACTGATAGGTGAGTGGGACTTGGTGAGGACAGGGGCTGATAGGTGAGTTGGACTTGGTGAGGTCAGGGGCTGATAGGTGAGTGGGACTTGGTGAGGACAGGGGCTAATGATGAGTGGGACTTGGTGAGGACAGGGGCTGATAGGTGAGTGGGACTTGGTGAGGACAGGAGCTGATAGGTGAGTGGGAATTGGTGAGGACAGGGGCTGATAGGTGAGTGGGACTTGGTGAGGACAGGGGTTGATAGGTGAGTGGGACTTGGGGAGGACAGAGGCTGATAGGTGAGTGGGACTTGGTGTGGACAGAGACTGATAGGTGAGTGCGACTTGGTGAGGACAGGGGCTGATAGGTGAGTGGGACTTGGTGAGGACAGGGGCTGATAGGTGAGTGGGACTTGGTGAGGACGGAGACTGATGGTGAGTGGGATTTGGTGAGGACAGGGGCTGAAAAGTGAATGGGAATTGGTGAGGACAGGGGCTGATAGGTGAGTGGGACTTGGTGAGGACAGGGGCTGATAGTTGAGTGGGACTTGGTGAGGACAGGGGCTGATAGGTAAGTGGACTTGGTGACGACAGAGACTGATAAGTGAGTGGGACTTGGTACGGACAGAGACTGATAGGTGCGTGGGACTTGGTGTGGACAGAGACTGATAGGTGAGTGGGACTTGGTGAGGACAGAGACTGATAGGTGAGTGGGACTTGGTGAGGACAGAGACTGATAGGTGAGTGGGACTTGGTGAGGACAGGGGGCTGATAGGTGAGTGGGACATGGTGAGGACAGGGGCTGATAGGTGAGTGGGACTTAGTGAGGACAGGGGCTGATAGGTGAATGGGACTTGGTGAGGACAGGGGGCTGATAGGTGAGTGGGACTTGGTGAGGACAGGGGCTGATAGGTGAGTGGGACTTGGTGAGGACAGAGACAGATTGGTGAGTGGGACTTGGTGAGGACAGGGGGCTGATAGGTGAGTGGGACTTGGTGAGGACAGGGGCTGATAAGTGAGTGAGACCTGGTGAGGACAGGGGCTGAAATGTGAGTGGGGCTTGGTGTGGACAGAGACTGATAGGTGAGTGGGACTTGGTGAGGACAGGTGCTGATAGGTGAGTGGGACTTGGTGAGGACAGAGACTGATAGGTGAGTGGGACTTGGTGAGGACAGGGGGCTGATAGGTGAGTGGGACTTGGTGAGGACAGGGGCTGATAGGTGAGTGTGATTTGGTGAGGACAGAGACTGATAGGTGAGTGGGACTTGGTGAGGACAGGGGGCTGATGGTGAGTGGGACTTGGTGAGGACAGGGGCTGATAGATGAGTGGGACTTGATCGGGACAGGGGGCTGATGGTGAGTGGGACTTTGTGAGGACAGGGGCTGATAGGTGAGTGGGACATGGGGAGGACAGGGGCTGATAGGTGAGTGGGACTTGGTGAGGACAGGGGCTGATACGTGAGTGGGACTTGGTGAGGACAGGGGCTGATAGGTAAGTGGACTTGGTGAGGACAGAGACCGATAGGTGAGTGGGACTTGGTGAGCACAGAGACTGATAGGTGAGTGGGACTTGGTGAGGACAGGGGCTGATAGGTGAGTGGGACTTGGTGGGGACAGGAGCTGATAGGTGAGTGGGACTTGGTGAGGACAGGAGCTGATAGGTGAGTGGGACTTGGTGAGTGCAGGGGCTGATAGGTGAGTGGGACTTGGGGAGGGCAGGGGCTGATAGGTGAGTGGGACTTGGTGTGGACAGAGACTGATAGGTGAGTGGGACTTGGTGAGGACAGGGGCTGATAGGTGAGTGGGACTTGTTGAGGACAGAGACTGATAGGTGAGTGGGACTTGGTGAGGACAAGGGGCTGATAGGTGAGTGGGACTTGGTGAGGACAGGGGCTGACAGGTGAGTGGGACTTGGTGAGGTCAGGGGCTGATAGGTGAGCAGGACTTGGTGAGGACAGAGACTGATAGGTGAGTGGGACTTGGTGAGGACAGGGGCTGATAGGTGAGTGGGACTTTGTGAGGTCAGGGTCTGACAGGTGAGTGGGACTTGGTGAGGACAGAGGCTGATAGGTGAGCAAGACTTGGTGAGGACAGAGACTGATAGGTGAGTGGGACTTGGTGAGGACAGGGGCAGCTAGGTGAGTTGGACTTGGTGAGGTCAGGGGCTGATAGGTGAGTGGGACTTGGTGAGGACAGGGGCTAATGATGAGTGGGACTTGGTGAGGACAGGGGCTGATAGGTGAGTGGGACTTGGTGAGGACAGGAGCTGATAGGTGAGTGGGAATTGGTGAGGACAGGGGCTGATAGGTGAGTGCGACTTGGTGAGGACAGGGGCTGATAGGTGAGTGGGACTTGGTGAGGACAGGGGCTGATAGGTGAGTGGGACTTGGTGAGGACGGAGACTGATGGTGAGTGGGATTTGGTGAGGACAGGGGCTGAAAAGTGAATGGGAATTGGTGAGGACAGGGGCTGATAGGTGAGTGGGACTTGGTGAGGACAGGGGCTGATAGGTAAGTGGACTTGGTGAGGACAGAGACTGATAGGTGAGTGGGACTTGGTACGGACAGAGACTGATAGGTGAGTGGGACTTGGTGTGGACAGAGGCTGATAGGTGAGTGGGACTTGGTGAGGACAGAGACTGATAGGTGAGTGGGACTTGGTGAGGACAGAGACTGATAGGTGAGTGGGACTTGGTGAGGACAGGGGGCTGATAGGTGAGTGGGACTTGGTGAGGACAGGGGCTGATAGGTGAGTGGGACTTGGTGAGGACAGGGGCTGATAGGTGAATGGGACTTGGTGAGAACAGGGGGCTGATAGGTGAGTGGGACTTGGTGAGGACAGGGGCTGATAGGTGAGTGGGACCTGTTGAGGACAGAGACCGATAGGTGAGTGGGACTTGGTGAGGACAGAGACTGATTGGTGAGTGGGACTTGGTGTGGACAGGGGGCTGATAGGATCGTGGGACTTGGTGAGGACAGGGGCTGATAGATGAGTGGGACTTGGTGAGGCCAGGGGGCTGATAGGTGAGTGGGACTTGGTGAGGACAGGGGCTGATATGTGAGTGGGACTTGGTGAGGACAGGGGCTGAAATGTGAGGGGACCTGCTGAAGACAGGGGCTGATAGGTGAGTGGGACATGGGGATGACAGGAGCTGATAGGTGAGTGGGACTTGGTGAGGACAGAGGGCTGATGGTGAGTGGGACTTGGTGAGGACAGGGGCTGATTGGTGAGTGGGACTTGGTGAGGACAGGGGCTGATAGGTGAGTGGGACTTGGTGAGGACAGGGGCTGATAGGTAAGTGGACTTGGTGAGGACAGAGACCGATAGGTGAGTGGGACTTGGTGAGGACAGAGACTGATAGGTGAGTGGGACTTGGTGAGGACAGAGACTGATAGGTGAGTGGGACTTGGTGAGGACAGGCGCTGATAGGTGAGTGGGACTTGGGGAGGTCAGGAGCTGATAGGTGAGTGGGACTTGGTGAGGACAGGGGCTGATAGGTGAGTGGGACTTGGGGAGGGCAGGGGCTGATAGGTCAGTGGGACTTGGTGAGGACAGGGGCTGATAGGTGAGTGGGACTTGGTGAGGACATGGGCTGATAGGTGAGTGGGACTTGGTGAGGACAGGGGCTGATAGGTGAGTGGGACTTGGGGAGGACAGAGATTGATGGTGAGTGGGACTTGGTGAGGACAGGGGCTGAAAACTGAGTGGGAATTGCTGAGGACAGGGGCTGATAGGTGAGCAGGACTTGGGGAGGACAGGAGCTGAGAGGTGAGTGGGACTTGGTGAGGACAGGGGCTGATAGGTGAGTGGGAATTGGTGAGGACAGGGGCTGATAGCTGAGTGGGACTTGGTGAGGACAGGGGGCTGATAGGTGAGTGAATTGGTGAGGACAGAGACTGATAGATGAGCAGGACTTGGGGAGGACAGGAGCTGATAGGTGAGTGGGACTTGGTGAGGACAGGGGCTGATAGATGAGTGGGACTTGGTGAGGACAGGGGCTGATATGTGAGTGGGACTTGGTGAGGACAGGGGCTGATAGGTGAGTGGGACTTGGTGAGGACAGGGGCTGATTGGTGAGTGGGACTTGGTGAGGACAGGGGCTGATAGATGAGTGGGACTTGGTGAGGACAGGGGCTGATAGGTAAGTGGACTTGGTGAGGACAGAGACTGATAGGTGAGTGGGACTTGGTGAGGACAGAGATTGATAGGTGAGTGGGACTTGGTGAGGACAGAGACTGATAGGTGAGTGGGACTTGGTGAGGAGAGGGGCTGATAGGTGAGTGGGACTTCGTGTGGAAAGGCCTGATAGATGAGTGGGACTTGGTGAGGACAGGGGCTGATAGATGAGTGGGACTTGGTGAGGACAGGGTCTGATAGGTGATTGGGACTTGGTGAGGACAGAGACTGATGGTGAGTGGGACTTGGTGAGGACAGCGGCTGAAAAGTGTGTGGGAATTGGTGAGGACAGGGGCTGATAGGTGAGCAGGACTTGGGGAGGACAGGGGCTGAAATGTGAGGGGACCTGCTGAAGACAGGGGCTGATAGGTGAGTGGGACATGGGGATGACAGGAGCTGATAGGTGAGTGGGACTTGGTGAGGACAGAGGGCTGATGGTGAGTGGGACTTGGTGAGGACAGGGGCTGATTGGTGAGTGGGACTTGGTGAGGACAGGGGCTGATAGGTGAGTGGGACTTGGTGAGGACAGGGGCTGATAGGTAAGTGGACTTGGTGAGGACAGAGACCGATAGGTGAGTGGGACTTGGTGAGGACAGAGACTGATAGGTGAGTGGGACTTGGTGAGGACAGAGACTGATAGGTGAGTGGGACTTGGTGAGGACAGGCGCTGATAGGTGAGTGGGACTTGGGGAGGTCAGGAGCTGATAGGTGAGTGGGACTTGGTGAGGACAGGGGCTGATAGGTGAGTGGGACTTGGGGAGGGCAGGGGCTGATAGGTCAGTGGGACTTGGTGAGGACAGGGGCTGATAGGTGAGTGGGACTTGGTGAGGACATGGGCTGATAGGTGAGTGGGACTTGGTGAGGACAGGGGCTGATAGGTGAGTGGGACTTGGGGAGGACAGAGATTGATGGTGAGTGGGACTTGGTGAGGACAGGGGCTGAAAAGTGAGTGGGAATTGGTGAGGACAGGGGCTGATAGGTGAGCAGGACTTGGGGAGGACAGGAGCTGAGAGGTGAGTGGGACTTGGTGAGGAAAGGGGCTGATAGGTGAGTGGGAATTGGTGAGGACAGGGGCTGATAGCTGAGTGGGACTTGGTGAGGACAGGGGGCTGATAGGTGAGTGAATTGGTGAGGACAGAGACTGATAGATGAGCAGGACTTGGGGAGGACAGGAGCTGATAGGTGAGTGGGACTTGGTGAGGACAGGGGCTGATAGGTGAGTGGGACTTGGTGAGGACAGGGGCTGATAGGTGAGTGGGACTTGGTGAGGACAGGGGCTGATAGGTGAGTGGGACTTGGTGAGGACAGGGGCTGATTGGTGAGTGGGACTTGGTGAGGACAGGGGCTGATAGATGAGTGGGACTTGGTGAGGACAGGGGCTGATAGGTAAGTGGACTTGGTGAGGACAGAGACTGATAGGTGAGTGGGACTTGGTGAGGACAGAGATTGATAGGTGAGTGGGACTTGGTGAGGACAGAGACTGATAGGTGAGTGGGACTTGGTGAGGAGAGGGGCTGATAGGTGAGTGGGACTTCGTGTGGAAAGGCCTGATAGATGAGTGGGACTTGGTGAGGACAGGGGCTGATAGATGAGTGGGACTTGGTGAGGACCGGGTCTGATAGGTGAGTGGGACTTGGTGAGGACAGAGACTGATGGTGAGTGGGACTTGGTGAGGACAGCGGCTGAAAAGTGTGTGGGAATTGGTGAGGACAGGGGCTGATAGGTGAGCAGGACTTGGGGAGGACAGGAGCTGATATGTGAGTGGGACTTGGTGAGGACAGGGGCTGATAGGTGAGTGGGACTTGGTGAGGACAGGGGCTGATAGGTGAGTGGGACTTGGTGAGGACAGGGGCTGATAGGTGAGTGGGACTTGGTGAGGACAGAGACTGATGGTGAGTGGGACTGTGTGAGGACAGGGGCTGAAAAGTGAGTGGCAATTGGTGAGGACAGGGGCTGATAGGTGAGCAGGACTTGGGGAGGACAGGAGCTGATAGGTGAGTGGGACTTGGTGAGGACAGGGGCTGATAGGTGAGAGGGACTTGCTGAGGACAGGGGCTGATAGTTGAGTGGGACTTGGTGAGGACAGGGGGCTGATAGGTGAGTGGGAATTGGTGAGGACAGAGACTGATAGGTGAGCAGGACTTGGGGAGGACAGGAGCTGATAGGTGAGTGGGACTTGGTGAGGACAGGGGCTGATAGATGAGTGGGACTTGGTGAGGACAGGGGCTGATAGGTGAGTGGGACTTGGTGAGGACAGGGGCTGATAGATGAGTGGGACTTGGTGAGGACAGGGGCTGATAGGTAAGTGGACTGGGTGAGGACAGAGACTGATAGGTGAGTGGGACTTGGTAAGGAAAAAGACTGATAGGTGAGTGGGACTTCGTGTGGACAGAGACTGATAGGTGAGTGGGACTTGGTGAGGACAGAGACTGATAGGTGAATGGGACTTGGTGAGGACAGAGACTGATAGGTGAGTGGGACTTGGTGAGGACAGGGGGCTGATAGGTGAGTGGGACTTGGTGAGGACAGGGGTTGATAGGTGAGTGGGACTTGGTGAGAACAGGGGCTGATAGGTGAGTGGGACTTGGTGAGGACAGGGGCTGATAGGTGAGTGGGACATGGGGAGGTCAGGAGCTGATAGGTGAGTGGGACTTGGTGAGGACAGGAGCTGATAGCTGAGTGGGACTTGGTGAGGACAGGGGCTGATAGGTGAGTGGGACTTGGTGAGGACAGGGGCTGATAGGTGAGTGGGACTTGGTGAGGACAGGGGCTGATAGGTGAGTGGGAATTGGTGAGGACAGGGGGCTGATAGGTGAGTGGGACTTGGTGAGGACAGGGGCTGATAGGTGAGTGGGACTTGGTGAGGACAGAGACTGATAGGTGAGTGGGACTTGGTGAGGACAGAGACTGATAGGTGTGTGGGACTTGGTGAGGAGAGGGGCTGATAGGTGAGTGGGACTTCGTGTGGAAAGGCCTGATAGATGAGTGGGAATTGGTGAGGACAGGGGCTGATAGATGAGTGGGACTTGGTGAGGACAGGGTCTGATAGGTGAGTGGGACTTGGTGAGGACAGAGACTGATGGTGAGTGGGACTTGGTGAGGACAGGGGCTGAAAAGTGTGTGGGAATTGGTGAGGACAGGGGCTGATAGGTGAGCAGGACTTGGGGAGGACAGGAGCTGATATGTGAGTGGGACTTGGTGAGGACAGGGGCTGATAGGTGAGTGGGACTTGGTGAGGACAGGGGCTGATAGGTGAGTGGGACTTGGTGAGGACAGGGGCTGATAGGTGAGTGGGACTTGGTGAGGACAGAGACTGATGGTGAGTGGGACTTGGTGAGGACAGGGGCTGAAAAGTGATTGGCAATTGGTGAGGACAGGTGCTGAGAGTTGAGCAGGACTTGGGGAGGACAGGAGCTGATAGGTGAGTGGGACTTGGTGAGGACAGGGGCTGATAGGTGAGAGGGACTTGCTGAGGACAGCGGCTGATAGGTGAGTGGGACTTGGTGAGGACAGGAGGCTGATAGGTGAGTGGGAATTGGTGAGGACAGAGACTGATAGGTGAGCAGGACTTGGGGAGGACAGGATCTGATAGGTGAGTGGGACTTGGTGAGGACAGGGGCTGATAGGTGAGTGGGACTTGGTGAGGACAGGGGCTGATAGGTGAGTGGGACTTGGTGAGGACAGGGGCTGATAGACGAGTGGGACTTGGTGAGGACAGGGGCTGATAGGTAAGTGGACTGGGTGAGGACAGAGACTGATAGGTGAGTGGGACTTGGTAAGGACAGAGACTGATAGGTGAGTGGGACTTCGTGTGGACAGAGACTGATAGGTGAATGGGACTTGGTGAGGACAGAGACTGATAGGTGAGTGGGACTTGGTGAGGACATAGACTGATAGGTGATTGGGACTTGGTGAGGACAGAGACTGATAGGTGAGTGGGACTTGGTGAGGACAGGGGGCTGATAGTTGAGTGGGACTTGGTGAGGACAGGGGTTGATAGGTGAGTGGGACTTGGTGAGAACAGGGGCTGATAGGTGAGTGGGACTTGGTGAGGACAAGGGCTGATAGGTGAGTGGGACTTGGGGAGGTCAGGAGCTGATAGGTGAGTGGGACTTGGTGAGGACAGGAGCTGATAGCTGAGTGGGACTTGGTGAGGACAGGGGCTGATAGGTGAGTGGGACTTGGTGAGGACAGGGGCTGATAGGTGAGTGGGACTTGGTGAGGACAGGGGCTGATAGGTGAGTGGGAATTGGTGAGGACAGGGGGCTGATTGGTCAGTGGGACTTGGTGAGGACAGGGGCTGATAGGTGAGTGGGATTGTTGAGGACAGAGACTGATAGGTGAGTGGGACTTGGTGAGGACAGAGACTGATTGGTGAGTGGGACTTGGTGTGGACAGGGGGCTGATAGGTGAGTGGGACTTGGTGAGGACAGGGGGCTGAGAGGTGAGTGGGATTGGTGAGGACAGGGGCTGATAGGTGAGTGGGACTTGGTGAGGACAGGGGCTGATATGTGAGTGGGACTTGGTGAGGACAGAGACTGATAGGTGAGTGGGACTTGGTGAGGACAGGGGGCTGATAGGTGAGTGGGAATTGGTGAGGACAGGGGGCTGATAGGTGAGTGGGACTTGGTGAGGACAGGGGCTGATAGGTAAGTGGACTTGGTGAGGACAGAGACTGATAGGTGAGTGGGACTTGGTGTGGACAGAGACTGATAGGTGAGTGGGACTTGGTGAGGACAGAGACTGATAGGTGAGTGGGACTTGGTGAGGACAGAGACTGATAGGTGAGTGGGACTTGGTGAGGAGAGGGGCTGATAGGTGAGTGGGACTTCGTGTGGACAGGGCCTGATAGGTGAGTGGGACTTGGTGAGGACAGGGGCTGATAGATGAGTGGGACTTGGTGAGGACAGGGTCTGATAGGTGAGTGGGACTTGGTGAGGACAGAGACTGATGGTGAGTGGGACTTGGTGAGGACAGGGGCTGAAAAGTGTGTGGGAATTGGTGAGGACAGGGGCTGATAGGTGAGCAGGACTTGGGGAGGACAGGAGCTGATATGTGAGTGGGACTTGGAGAGGACAGGGGTTGATAGGTGAGTGGGACTTGGTGAGGACAGGTGCTGATAGGTGAGTGGGACTTGGTGAGGACAGGGGGCTGATAGGTGTGTGGGAATTGGTGAGGACAGAGACTGATCGGTGAGCAGGACTTGGGGAGGACAGGAGCTGACAGGTGAGTGGGACTTGGTGAGGACAGGGGCTGATAGCTGAGTGGGACTTGGTGAGGACAGGGGCTGATAGGTGAGTGGGACTTGGTGAGGACAGGGGCTGATAGCTGAGTGGGACTTGGTGAGGACAGGGGCTGATAGGTGAGTGGGACTTGGTGAGGACAGAGACTGATGGTGAGTGGGACTTGGTGAGGACAGGGGCTGAAAAGTGAGTGGCAATTGGTGAGGACAGGGGCTGATAGGTGAGCAGGACTTGGGGAGGACAGGAGCTGATAGGTGAGTGGGACTTGGGGAGGACAGGAGCTGATAGGTGAGTGGGACTTGGTGAGGACAGGGGCTGATAGGTGAGTGGGACTTGGTGAGGACAGGGGCTGATAGGTGAGTGGGACTTGGTGAGGACAGGGGCTGATAGATGAGTGGGACTTGGTGAGGACAGGGGCTGATAGGTAAGTGGACTGGGTGAGGACAGAGACTGATAGGTGAGTGGGACTTGGTAAGGACAGAGACTGATAGGTGAGTGGGACTTCGTGTGGACAGAGACTGATAGGTGAATGGGACTTGGTGAGGACAGAGACTGATAGGTGAGTGGGACTTGGTGAGGTCAGAGACTGATAGGTGAATGGGACTTGGTGAGGACAGAGACTGATAGGTGAGTGGGACTTGGTGAGGACAGGGGGCTGATAGGTGAGTGGGACTTGGTGAGGACAGGGGTTGATAGGTGAGTGGGACTTGGTGAGAACAGGGGCTGATAGGTGAGTGGGACTTGGTGTGGACAGGGGGCTGATAGGTGAGAGGGACTTGGTGAGGACAGGGGCTGATAGGTGAGTGGGACTTGGTGAGGACAGGGGGCTGATAGGTGAGTGGGACTTGGTGAGGACAGGGGCTGATAGGTGAGTGGGACTTGGTGAGGACAGGGGCTGATATGTGAGTGGGACTTGCTGAGGACAGAGACTGATAGGTGAGCGGGACTGGGTGAGGACAGGGGCTGATAGATGAGTGGGACTTCGTGAGGACAGGGGCTGATGGGTGAGTGGGACTTGGTGAGGACAGAGACTGATAGGTGAGTGGGACTTGGTGAGGACAGGGCCTGATAGATGAGTGGGACTTGGTGAGGACAGGGGATGATAGGTGAGTGGGACTTGGGGAGGACAGGGGCTGATAGGTGAGTGGGACTTGGGGAGGACAGAGGCTGATAGGTGAGTGGGACTTGGTGTGGAGAGAGACTGATAGGTGAGTGGGACTTGGTGAGGACAGGGGCTGATAGGTGAGTGGGACTTGGTGAGGACAGGGGCTAATAGGTGAGTGGGACTTGGTGAGGACAGGGGCAGATAGGTGAGTGGGTCTTGGTGAGGACAGGGGCTGATAGGTTAGTGGGACTTAGTGAGGTCAGGGGGCTGATAGGTGAGTGGGACTTGGTGAGGACGGGGGATGATAGGTGAGTGGGACTTGGTGGGGACAGGAGCTGATAGGTGAGTGGGACTTGGTGAGGACAGGAGCTGATAGGTGAGTGGGACTTGGTGAGTACAGGGGCTGATAGGTGAGTGGGACTTGGGGAGGGCAGGGGCTGATAGGTGAGTGGGACTTGGTGTGGACAGAGACTGATAGGTGAGTGGGACTTGGTGAGGACAGGGGCTGATAGGTGAGTGGGACTTGGTGAGGACAGAGACTGATAGGTGAGTGGGACTTGGTGAGGACAGGGGGCTGATAGGTGAGTGGGACTTGGTGAGGACAGGGGCTGATAGGTGAGTGGGACTTGGTGAGGTCAGGGGCTGATAGGTGAGCAGGACTTGGTGAGGACAGAGACTGATAGGTGAGTGGGACTTGGTGAGGACAGGGGCTGATAGGTGAGTGGGACTTGGTGAGGACAGGAGCTGATAGGTGAGTGGGACTTGGTGAGTACAGGGGCTGATAGGTGAGTGGGACTTGGGGAGGGCAGGGGCTGATAGGTGAGTGGGACTTGGTGTGGACAGAGACTGATAGGTGAGTGGGACTTGGTGAGGACAGGGGCTGATAGGTGAGTGGGACTTGGTGAGGACAGAGACTGATAGGTGAGTGGGACTTGGTGAGGACAGGGGGCTGATAGGTGAGTGGGATTGGTGAGGACAGGGGCTGATAGGTGAGTGGGACTTGGTGAGGTCAGGGGCTGATAGGTGAGCAGGACTTGGTGAGGACAGAGACTGATAGGTGAGTGGGACTTGGTGAGGACAGGGGCTGATAGGTGAGCAAGACTTGGTGAGGACAGAGACTGATAGGTGAGTGGGACTTGGTGAGGACAGGGGCTGATAGGTGAGTTGGACTTGGTGAGGTCAGGGGCTGATAGGTGAGTGGGACTTGGTGAGGACAGGGGCTAATGGTGAGTGGGACTTGGTGAGGACAGGGGCTGATAGGTGAGTGGGACTTGGTGAGGACAGGAGCTGATAGCTGAGTGGGAATTGGTGAGGACAGGGGCTGATAGGTGAGTGGGACTTGGTGAGGACATGGGTTGATAGGTGAGTGGGACTTGGGGAGGACAGAGGCTGATAGGTGAGTGGGACTTGGTGTGGACAGAGACTGATAGGTGAGTGCGACTTGGTGAGGACAGGGGCTGATAGGTGAGTGGGACTTGGTGAGGACAGGGGCTGATAGGTGAGTGGGACTTGGTGAGGACGGAGACTGATGGTGAGTGGGATTTGGTGAGGACAGGGGCTGAAAAGTGAAAGGGAATTGGTGAGGACAGGGGCTGATAGGTGAGTGGGACTTGGTGAGGACAGGGGCTGATAGTTGAGTGGGACTTGGTGAGGACAGGGGCTGATAGGTAAGTGGACTTGGTGAGGACAGAGACTGATAGGTGAGTGGGACTTGGTACGGACAGAGACTGATAGGTGAGTGGGACTTGGTGTGGACAGAGCCTGATAGGTGAGTGGGACTTGGTGAGGACAGAGACTGATAGGTGAGTGGGACTTGGTGAGGACAGGGGGCTGATAGGTGAGTGGGACTTGGTGAGGACAGGGGCTGATAGGTGAATGGGACTTGGTGAGGACAGGGGGCTGATAGGTGAGTGGGACTTGGTGAGGACAGGGGCTGATAGGTGAGTGGGACTTGTTGAGGACAGAGACCGATAGGTGAGTGGGACTTGGTGAGGACAGAGACTGATTGGTGAGTGGGACTTGGTGTGGACAGGGGACTGATAGGATAGTGGGACTTGGTGAGGACAGGGGCTGATAGATGAGTGGGACTTGGTGAGGCCAGGGGGCTGATAGGTGAGTGGGACTTGGTGAGGACAGGGGCTGATATGTGAGTGGGACTTGGTGAGGACAGGGGCTAAATTGTGAGTGGGACCTGCTGAAGACAGGGGCTGATAGGTGAGTGGGACATGGGGATGACAGGAGCTGATAGGTGAGTGGGACTTGGTGAGGACAGAGGGCTGATGGTGAGTGGGACTTGGTGAGGACAGGGGCTGATTGGTGAGTGGGACCTGGTGAGGACAGGGGCTGATAGGTGAGTGGGACTTGGTGAGGACAGGGGCTGATAGGTAAGTGGACTTGGTGAGGACAGAGACCGATAGGTGAGTGGGACTTGGTGAGGACAGAGACTGATAGGTGAGTGGGACTTGGTGAGGACAGAGACTGCTAGGTGAGTGGGACTTGGTGAGGACAGGCGCTGATAGGTGAGTGGGACTTGGGGAGGTCAGGAGCTGATAGGTGAGTGGGACTTGGTGAGGACAGGGGCTGATAGGTGAGTGGGACTTGGGGAGGGCAGGGGCTGATAGGTCAGTGGGACTTGGTGAGGACAGGGGCTGATAGGTGAGTGGGACTTGGTGAGGACAGGGGCTGATAGGTGAGTGGGACTTGGTGAGGACAGGGGCTGATAGGTAAGTGGACTTGGTGAGGACAGAGACCGATAGGTGAGTGGGACTTGGTGAGGACAGAGACTGATAGGTGAGTGGGACTTGGTGAGGACAGAGACTGCTAGGTGAGTGGGACTTGGTGAGGACAGGCGCTGATAGGTGAGTGGGACTTGGGGAGGTCAGGAGCTGATAGGTGAGTGGGACTTGGTGAGGACAGGGGCTGATAGGTGAGTGGGACTTGGGGAGGGCAGGGGCTGATAGGTCAGTGGGACTTGGTGAGGACAGGGGCTGATAGGTGAGTGGGACTTGGTGAGGACAGGGGGCTGATAGGTGAGTGGGACTTGGTGAGGACAGGGGTTGATAGGTGAGTGGGACTTGGTGAGAACAGGGGCTGATAGGTGAGTGGGACTTGGTGAGGACAGGGGCTGATAGGTGAGTGGGACTTGGGGAGGTCAGGAGCTGATAGGTGAGTGGGACTTGGTGAGGACAGGAGCTGATAGCTGAGTGGGACTTGGTGAGGACAGACACTGATAAGTGAGTGGGACTTGGTGAGGACAGGGGCTGATAGGTGAGTGGGACTTGGTGAGGACAGGGGCTGATAGGTGAGTGGGAATTGGTGAGGACAGGGGGCTGATAGGTCAGTGGGACTTGGTGAGGACAGGGGCTGATAGGTGAGTGGGATTGTTGAGGACAGAGACTGATAGGTGAGTGGGACTTGGTGAGGACAGAGACTGATTGGTGAGTGGGACTTGGTGTGGACAGGGGGCTGATAGGTGAGTGGGACTTGGTGAGGACAGGGGCTGATAGGTGAGTGGGACTTGGTGAGGACAGGGGGCTGAGAGGTGAGTGGGATTGGTGAGGACAGGGGCTGATAGGTGAGTGGGACTTGGTGAGGACAGGGGCTGATATGTGAGTGGGACTTGGTGAGGACAGAGACTGATAGGTGAGTGGGACTTGGTGAGGACAGGGGGCTGATAGGTGAGTGGGAATTGGTGAGGACAGGGGGCTGATAGGTGAGTGGGACTTGGTGAGGACAGGGGCTGATAGGTAAGTGGACTTGGTGAGGACAGAGACTGATAGGTGAGTGGGACTTGGTGTGGACAGAGACTGATCGGTGAGTGGGACTTGGTGAGGACAGGGGCTGATAGGTGAGTGGGACTTGGTGAGGACACGGGCTGATAGGTGAGTGGGACTTGGTGAGGACAGGGGCTGATAGGTGAGTGGGACTTGGTGAGGACAGAGACCGATAGGTGAGTGGGACTTGGTGAGGACAGAGACTGATAGGTGAGTGGGACTTGGTGAGGACAGAGACTGCTAGGTGAGTGGGACTTGGTGAGGACAGGCGCTGATAGGTGAGTGGGACTTGGGGAGGTCAGGAGCTGATAGGTGAGTGGGACTTGGTGAGGACAGGGGCTGATAGGTGAGTGGGACTTGGGGAGGGCAGGGGCTGATAGGTCAGTGGGACTTGGTGAGGACAGGGGCTGATAGGTGAGTGGGACTTGGTGAGGACAGGGGGCTGATAGGTGAGTGGGACTTGGTGAGGACAGGGGTTGATAGGTGAGTGGGACTTGGTGAGAACAGGGGCTGATAGGTGAGTGGGACTTGGTGAGGACAGGGGCTGATAGGTGAGTGGGACTTGGGGAGGTCAGGAGCTGATAGGTGAGTGGGACTTGGTGAGGACAGGAGCTGATAGCTGAGTGGGACTTGGTGAGGACAGGGGCTGATAAGTGAGTGGGACTTGGTGAGGACAGGGGCTGATAGGTGAGTGGGACTTGGTGAGGACAGGGGCTGATAGGTGAGTGGGAATTGGTGAGGACAGGGGGCTGATAGGTCAGTGGGACTTGGTGAGGACAGGGGCTGATAGGTGAGTGGGATTGTTGAGGACAGAGACTGATAGGTGAGTGGGACTTGGTGAGGACAGAGACTGATTGGTGAGTGGGACTTGGTGTGGACAGGGGGCTGATAGGTGAGTGGGACTTGGTGAGGACAGGGGCTGATAGGTGAGTGGGACTTGGTGAGGACAGGGGGCTGAGAGGTGAGTGGGATTGGTGAGGACAGGGGCTGATAGGTGAGTGGGACTTGGTGAGGACAGGGGCTGATATGTGAGTGGGACTTGGTGAGGACAGAGACTGATAGGTGAGTGGGACTTGGTGAGGACAGGGGGCTGATAGGTGAGTGGGAATTGGTGAGGACAGGGGGCTGATAGGTGAGTGGGACTTGGTGAGGACAGGGGCTGATAGGTAAGTGGACTTGGTGAGGACAGAGACTGATAGTTGAGTGGGACTTAGTGAGGACAGAGACTGATAGGTGAGTGGGACTTGGTGAGGAGAGGGGCTGATAGGTGAGTGGGACTTCGTGTGGACAGGGCCTGATAGGTGAGTGGGACTTGGTGAGGACAGGGGCTGATAGATGAGTGGGACTTGGTGAGGACAGGGTCTGATAGGTGAGTGGGACTTGGTGAGGACAGAGACTGATGGTGAGTGGGACTTGGTGAGGACAGGGGCTGAAAAGTGTGTGGGAATTGGTGAGGACAGGGGCTGATAGGTGAGCAGGACTTGGGGAGGACAGGAGCTGATATGTGAGTGGGACTTGGAGAGGACAGGGGTTGATAGGTGAGTGGGACTTGGTGAGGACAGGGGCTGATAGGTGAGTGGGACTTGGTGAGGACAGGGGGCTGATAGGTGTGTGGGAATTGGTGAGGACAGAGACTGATCGGTGAGCAGGACTTGGGGAGGACAGGAGCTGACAGGTGAGTGGGACTTGGTGAGGACAGGGGCTGATAGCTGAGTGGGACTTGGTGAGGACAGGGGCTGATAGGTGAGTGGGACTTGGTGAGGACAGGGGCTGATAGCTGAGTGGGACTTGGTGAGGACAGGGGCTGATAGGTGAGTGGGACTTGGTGAGGACAGAGACTGATGGTGAGTGGGACTTGGTGAGGACAGGGGCTGAAAAGTGAGTGGCAATTGGTGAGGACAGGGGCTGATAGGTGAGCAGGACTTCGGGAGGACAGGAGCTGATAGGTGAGTGGGACTTGGGGAGGACAGGAGCTGATAGGTGAGTGGGACTTGGTGAGGACAGGGGCTGATAGGTGAGTGGGACTTGGTGAGGACAGGGGCTGATAGGTGAGTGGGACTTGGTGAGGACAGGGGCTGATAGATGAGTGGGACTTGGTGAGGACAGGGGCTGATTGGTAAGTGGACTGGGTGAGGACAGAGACTGATAGGTGAGTGGGACTTGGTAAGGACAGAGACTGATAGGTGAGTGGGACTTGGTGAGGTCAGAGACTGATAGGTGAATGGGACTTGGTGAGGACAGAGACTGATAGGTGAGTGGGACTTGGTGAGGACAGGGGGCTGATAGGTGAGTGGGACTTGGTGAGGACAGGGGTTGATAGGTGAGTGGGACTTGGTGAGAACAGGGGCTGATAGGTGAGTGGGACTTGGTGTGGACAGGGGGCTGATAGGTGAGAGGGACTTGGTGAGGACAGGGGCTGATAGGTGAGTGGGACTTGGTGAGGACAGGGGGCTGATAGGTGAGTGGGACTTGGTGAGGACAGGGGCTGATAGGTGAGTGGGACTTGGTGAGGACAGGGGCTGATATGTGAGTGGGACTTGCTGAGGACAGAGACTGATAGGTGAGCGGGACTGGGTGAGGACAGGGGCTGATAGATGAGTGGGACTTCGTGAGGACAGGGGCTGATGGGTGAGTGGGACTTGGTGAGGACAGAGACTGATAGGTGAGTGGGACTTGGTGAGGACAGGGCCTGATAGATGAGTGGGACTTGGTGAGGACAGGGGCTGATAGGTGAGTGGGACTTGGGGAGGACAGAGGCTGATAGGTGAGTGGGACTTGGTGTGGACAGAGACTGATAGGTGAGTGGGACTTGGTGAGGACAGGGGCTGATAGGTGAGTGGGACTTGGTGAGGACAGGGGCTAATGGGTGAGTGGGACTTGGTGAGGACAGGGGCAGATAGGTGAGTGGGTCTTGGTGAGGACAGGGGCTGATAGGTTAGTGGGACTTAGTGAGGTCAGGGGGCTGATAGGTGAGTGGGACTTGGTGAGGACAGGGAATGATAGGTGAGTGGGACTTGGTGGGGACAGGAGCTGATAGGTGAGTGGGACTTGGTGAGGACAGGAGCTGATAGGTGACTGGGACTTGGTGAGTACAGGGGCTGATAGGTGAGTGGGACTTGGGGAGGGCAGGGGCTGATAGGTGAGTGGGACTTGGTGTGGACAGAGACTGATAGGTGAGTGGGACTTGGTGAGGACAGGGGCTGATAGGTGAGTGGGACTTGGTGAGGACAGAGACTGATAGGTGAGTGGGACTTGGTGAGGACAGGGGGCTGATAGGTGAGTGGGACTTGGTGAGGACAGGGGCTGATAGGTGAGTGGGACTTGGTGAGATCAGGGGCTGATAGGTGAGCAGGACTTGGTGAGGACAGAGACTGATAGGTGAGTGGGACTTGGTGAGGACAGGGGCTGATAGGTGAGTGGGACTTGGTGAGGACAGGAGCTGATAGGTGAGTGGGACTTGGTGAGTACAGGGGCTGATAGGTGAGTGGGACTTGGGGAGGGCAGGGGCTGATAGGTGAGTGGGACTTGGTGTGGACAGAGACTGATAGGTGAGTGGGACTTGGTGAGGACAGGGGCTGATAGGTGAGTGGGACTTGGTGAGGACAGAGACTGATAGGTGAGTGGGACTTGGTGAGGACAGGGGGCTGATAGGTGAGTGGGATTGGTGAGGACAGGGGCTGATAGGTGAGTGGGACTTGGTGAGGTCAGGGGCTGATAGGTGAGCAGGACTTGGTGAGGACAGAGACTGATAGGTGAGTGGGACTTGGTGAGGACAGGGGCTGATAGGTGAGCAAGACTTGGTGAGGACAGAGACTGATAGGTGAGTGGGACTTGGTGAGGACAGGGGCTGATCGGTGAGTTGGACTTGGTGAGGTCAGGGGCTGATAGGTGAGTGGGACTTGGTGAGGATAGGGGCTAATGGTGAGTGGGACTTGGTGAGGACAGGGGCTGATAGGTGAGTGGGACTTGGTGAGGACAGGAGCTGATAGCTGAGTGGGAATTGGTGAGGACAGGGGCTGATAGGTGAGTGGGACTTGGTGAGGACATGGGTTGATAGGTGAGTGGGACTTGGGGAGGACAGAGGCTGATAGGTGAGTAGGACTTGGTGTGGACAGAGACTGATAGGTGAGTGCGACTTGGTGAGGACAGGGGCTGATAGGTGAGTGGGACTTGGTGAGGACAGGGGCTGATAGGTGAGTGGGACTTGGTGAGGACGGAGACTGATGGTGAGTGGGATTTGGTGAGGACAGGGGCTGAAAAGTGAAAGGGAATTGGTGAGGACAGGGGCTGATAGGTGAGTGGGACTTGGTGAGGACAGGGGCTGATAGTTGAGTGGGACTTGGTGAGGACAGGGGCTGATAGGTAAGTGGACTTGGTGAGGACAGAGACTGATAGGTGAGTGGGACTTGGTACGGACAGAGACTGATAGGTGAGTGGGACTTGGTGTGGACAGAGGCTGGTAGGTGAGTGGGACTTGGTGAGGACAGAGACTGATAGGTGAGTGGGACTTGGTGAGGACAGAGACTGATAGGTGAGTGGGACTTGGTGAGGACAGGGGGCTGATAGGTGAGTGGGACTTGGTGAGGACAGGGGCTGATAGGTGAATGGGACTTGGTGAGGACAGGGGGCTGATAGGTGAGTGGGACTTGGTGAGGACAGGGGCTGATAGGTGAGTGGGACTTGTTGAGGACAGAGACCGATAGGTGAGTGGGACTTGGTGAGGACAGAGACTGATTGGTGAGTGGGACTTGGTGTGGACAGGGGACTGATAGGATAGTGGGACTTGGTGAGGACAGGGGCTGATAGATGAGTGGGACTTGGTGAGGCCAGGGGGCTGATAGGTGAGTGGGACTTGGTGAGGACAGGGGCTGATATGTGAGTGGGACTTGGTGAGGACAGGGGCTAAATTGTGAGTGGGACCTGCTGAAGACCGGGGCTGATAGGTGAGTGGGACATGGGGATGACAGGAGCTGATAGGTGAGTGGGACTTGGTGAGGACAGAGGGCTGATGGTGAGTGGGACTTGGTGAGGACAGGGGCTGATTGGTGAGTGGGACCTGGTGAGGACAGGGGCTGATAGGTGAGTGGGACTTGGTGAGGACAGGGGCTGATAGGTAAGTGGACTTGGTGAGGACAGAGACCGATAGGTGAGTGGGACTTGGTGAGGACAGAGACTGATAGGTGAGTGGGACTTGGTGAGGACAGAGACTGCTAGGTGAGTGGGACTTGGTGAGGACAGGCGCTGATAGGTGAGTGGGACTTGGGGAGGTCAGGAGCTGATAGGTGAGTGGGACTTGGTGAGGACGGGGGCTGATAGGTGAGTGGGACTTGGGGAGGGCAGGGGCTGATAGGTCAGTGGGACTTGGTGAGGACAGGGGCTGATAGGTGAGTGGGACTTGGTGAGGACATGGGCTGATAGGTGAGTGGGACTTGGTGAGCACAGGGGCTGATAGGTGAGTGGGACTTGGGGAGGACAGAGATTGATGGTGAGTGGGACTTGGTGAGGACAGGGGCTGAAAAGTGAGTGGGAATTGGTGAGGACAGGGGCTGATAGGTGAGTGGGACTTGGTGAGGACAGGGGCTGATGGGTGAGTGGGACTTGGTGAGGACAGGGGCTGATAGGTGAGTGGGACTTGGTGAGGACAGGGGCTGATTGGTGAGTGGGACTTGGTGAGGACAGGGGCTGATAGATGAGTGGGACTTGGTGAGGACAGGGGCTGATAGGAAAGTGGACTTGGTGAGGACAGAGACTGATAGGTGAGTGGGACTTGGTGAGGACAGAGACTGATAGGTGAGTGGGACTTGGTGAGGACAGAGATTGATAGGTGAGTGGGACTTGGTGAGGACAGAGACTGATAGGTGAGTGGGACTTGGTGAGGAGAGGGGCTGATAGGTGAGTGGGACTTCGTGTGGAAAGGCCTGATAGATGAGTGGGACTTGGTGAGGACAGGGGCTGATAGATGAGTGGGACTTGGTGAGGACAGGGTCTGATAGGTGAGTGGGACTTGGTGAGGACAGAGACTGATGGTGAGTGGGACTTGGTGAGGACAGCGGCTGAAAAGTGTGTGGGAATTGGTGAGGACAGGGGCTGATAGGTGAGCAGGACTTGGGGAGGACAGGAGCTGATATGTGAGTGGGACTTGGTGAGGACAGGGGCTGATAGGTGAGTGGGACTTGGTGAGGACAGGGGCTGATAGGTGAGTGGGACTTGGTGAGGACAGGGGCTGATAGGTGAGTGGGACTTGGTGAGGACAGAGACTGATGGTGAGTGGGACTGTGTGAGGACAGGGGCTGAAAAGTGAGTGGCAATTGGTGAGGACAGGGGCTGATAGGTGAGCAGGACTTGGGGAGGACAGGAGCTGATAGGTGAGTGGGACTTGGTGAGGACAGGGGCTGATAGGTGAGAGGGACTTGCTGAGGACAGGGGCTGATAGGTGAGTGGGACTTGGTGAGGACAGGGGGCTGATAGGTGAGTGGGAATTGGTGAGGACAGAGACTGATAGGTGAGCAGGACTTGGGGAGGACAGGAGCTGATAGGTGAGTGGGACTTGGTGAGGACAGGGGCTGATAGGTGAGTGGGACTTGGTGAGGACAGGGGCTGATAGGTGAGTGGGACTTGGTGAGGACAGGGGCTGATAGATGAGTGGGACTTGGTAAGGACAGGGGCTGATAGGTAAGTGGACTTGGTGAGGACAGAGACTGATAGGTGAGTGGGATTTGGTAAGGACAGAGACTGATAGGTGAGTGGGACTTGGTGTGGACAGAGACTGATAGGTGAGTGGGACTTGATGAGGACAGAGACTGATAGGTCAGTTGGACTTGGTGAGGACAGAGACTGATAGGTGAGTGGGACTTGGTGAGGACAGGGCGCTGATAAGTGAGTGGGACTTGGTGAGGACAGAGGCTGATAGGTGAGTGGGACTTGGTGAGGACAGGGGCTGATAGGTGAGTGGGACTTGCTGAGGACAGGGGGCTGATAGGTGAGTGGGACTTGGTGAGGTCAGGGGCTGATAGGTGAGTGGGACTTGTTGAGGACAGAGACTGATAGGTGAGTGGGACTTGGTGAGGACACAGACTGAATGGTGAGTGGGACTTGATGAGGACAGGGGGCTGGTAGTTGAGTGGGACTTGGTGAGGACAGAGACTGATAGGTG
The DNA here is from genome assembly GCF_052327205.1 of Somniosus microcephalus. NCBI lineage: Eukaryota > Metazoa > Chordata > Chondrichthyes > Squaliformes > Somniosidae > Somniosus > Somniosus microcephalus. Next base: position 340,588,878 of record NC_140987.1, read on the forward strand.
AGTGGGACTTGGTGAGGACAGAAACTGATAGGTGAGTGGGACTTGGTGAGGACAGGGGCTGATAGGTGAGTGGGACTTGGGGAGGACAGGAGCTGATAGGTGAGTGCGAGTTGGTGAGGACAGGAGCTGATAGCTGAGTGGGACTTGGTGAGGACAGGGGCTGATAGGTGAGTCGGACTTGGGGAGGGCAGGGGCTGATAGGTGAGTGGGACTTGGTGAGGACAGGGGCTGATAGGTGAGTGGGACTTGGTGAGGATAGGGGCTGATAGGTGAGTGGGACTTGGTGAGGACAGGTGCTGATAGCTGAGTGGGACCTGGTGAGGACAGAGACTGATGGTGAGTGGGACTTGGTGAGGACAGGGGCTGAAAAGTGAGTGGGAATTGGTGAGGACAGGGGCTGATAGGTGAGCAGGACTTGGGGAGGACAGGAGCTGATAGGTGAGTGGGACTTGGGGAGGACAGGGGCTGATAGGTGAGTGGGACTTGGTGAGGACAGGGGCTGATAGGTGAGTGGGACTTGGTGAGGACAGGGGGCTGATAGGTGAGTGTGAATTGGTGAGGACAGAGATTGATAGATGAGCAGGACTTGGGGAGGACAGGAGCTGATAGGTGAGTGGGATTGGTGAGGACGGGGCTGATAGGTGACTGGGACTTGGTGAGGACAGGGGCTGATAGGTGAGTGGGACTTGGTGAGGACAGAGACTGATTGGTCAGTGGGACTTGGTGTGGACATGGGGGCTGATAGGTGAGTGGGACTTGGTGAGGACAGGGGCTGATATGTGAGTGGGACTTGGTGAGGACAGGGGGCTGATAGGTGAGTGGGACTTGGTGAGGACAGGGGCTGATAGGTGAGTGGGACTTGGTGAGGACAGGTGCTGATAGGTGAGTGGGACTTTGTGAGGACAGAGACTGATAGGTGAGTGGGACTTGGTGAGGACAGGTGCTGAAAGGTGAGTGGGACTTGGTGAGAACAGAGACTGATAGCTGAGTGGGACTTGGTTAGGACAGGGGGCTGATAGGTGAGTGGGACTTCGTGAGGACAGGGGCTGATAGGTGAGTGTGACTTGGTGAGGACAGAGACTGATAGGTGAGTGGGACTAGGTGAGGACAGGGGGCTGATGGTGAGTGGGACTTGGTGAGGACAGGGGCTGATAGTTGAATGGGACTTGGCGAGGACAGAGGCTGATAGGTGAGTGGGACTTAGTGTGGACAGAGACTCATAGGTGAGTGGGACTTATTGTGCACAGGGGCTGATAGGTGTGTGGGACGGTGAGGACAGGGGCTGATAGGTCAGTGGGACTTGGTGAGGACAGGGGCTGATAGGTGAGTGGGACTTGGTGAGGACAGGGGGCTGATAGGTGAGTGGGAATTGGTGAGGACAGGTGCTGATAGGTGAGTGGGACTTTGTGAGGACAGAGACTGATAGGTGAGTGGGAATTGGTGAGGACAGGTGCTGATAGGTGAGTGGGACTTGGTGAGAACAGAGACTGATAGCTGAGTGGGACTTGGTGAGGACAGGGGTCTGATAGGTGAGTGGGACTTCGTGAGGACAGGGGCTGATAGGTGAGTGTGACTTGGTGAGGACAGAGACTGATAGGTGAGTGGGACTTGGTGAGGACAGGGGCTGATAGTTGAGTGGGACTTGGCGAGGACAGAGGCTGATAGGTGAGTGGGACCTGGGGAGGTCAGGAGCTGATAGGTGAGTGGGACTTGGTGAGGACAGGAGCTGATAGGTGAGTGGGACTTGGTGAGGACAGGGGCTGATAGGTGAGTGGGACTTGGGGAGGGCAGGGGCTGATAGGTGAGTGGGACTTGGTGAGGACAGAGACTGATGGTGAGTGGGACTTGGTGAGGACAGCGGCTGAAAAGTGTGTGGGAATTGGTGAGGACAGGGGCTGATAGGTGAGCAGGACTTGGGGAGGACAGGAGCTGATATGTGAGTGGGACTTGGTGAGGACAGGGGCTGATAGGTGAGTGGGACTTGGTGAGGACAGGGGCTGATAGGTGAGTGGGACTTGGTGAGGACAGGGGCTGATAGGTGAGTGGGACTTGGTGAGGACAGAGACTGATGGTGAGTGGGACTGTGTGAGGACAGGGGCTGAAAAGTGAGTGGCAATTGGTGAGGACAGGGGCTGATAGGTGAGCAGGACTTGGGGAGGACAGGAGCTGATAGGTGAGTGGGACTTGGTGAGGACAGGGGCTGATAGGTGAGAGGGACTTGCTGAGGACAGGGGCTGACAGGTGAGTGGGACTTGGTGAGGACAGGGGGCTGATAGGTGAGTGGGAATTGGTGAGGACAGGGGCTGAAAAGTGAGTGGCAATTGGTGAGGACAGGGGCTGATAGGTGAGCAGGACTTCGGGAGGACAGGAGCTGATAGGTGAGTGGGACTTGGGGAGGACAGGAGCTGATAGGTGAGTGGGACTTGGTGAGGACAGGGGCTGATAGGTGAGTGGGACTTGGTGAGGACAGGGGCTGATAGGTGAGTGGGACTTGGTGAGGACAGGGGCTGATAGATGAGTGGGACTTGGTGAGGACAGGGGCTGATTGGTAAGTGGACTGGGTGAGGACAGAGACTGATAGGTGAGTGGGACTTGGTAAGGACAGAGACTGATAGGTGAGTGGGACTTGGTGAGGTCAGAGACTGATAGGTGAATGGGACTTGGTGAGGACAGAGACTGATAGGTGAGTGGGACTTGGTGAGGACAGGGGGCTGATAGGTGAGTGGGACTTGGTGAGGACAGGGGTTGATAGGTGAGTGGGACTTGGTGAGAACAGGGGCTGATAGGTGAGTGGGACTTGGTGTGGACAGGGGGCTGATAGGTGAGAGGGACTTGGTGAGGACAGGGGCTGATAGGTGAGTGGGACTTGGTGAGGACAGGGGGCTGATAGGTGAGTGGGACTTGGTGAGGACAGGGGCTGATAGGTGAGTGGGACTTGGTGAGGACAGGGGCTGATATGTGAGTGGGACTTGCTGAGGACAGAGACTGATAGGTGAGCGGGACTGGGTGAGGACAGGGGCTGATAGATGAGTGGGACTTCGTGAGGACAGGGGCTGATGGGTGAGTGGGACTTGGTGAGGACAGAGACTGATAGGTGAGTGGGACTTGGTGAGGACAGGGCCTGATAGATGAGTGGGACTTGGTGAGGACAGGGGCTGATAGGTGAGTGGGACTTGGGGAGGACAGAGGCTGATAGGTGAGTGGGACTTGGTGTGGACAGAGACTGATAGGTGAGTGGGACTTGGTGAGGACAGGGGCTGATAGGTGAGTGGGACTTGGTGAGGACAGGGGCTAATGGGTGAGTGGGACTTGGTGAGGACAGGGGCAGATAGGTGAGTGGGTCTTGGTGAGGACAGGGGCTGATAGGTTAGTGGGACTTAGTGAGGTCAGGGGGCTGATAGGTGAGTGGGACTTGGTGAGGACAGGGAATGATAGGTGAGTGGGACTTGGTGGGGACAGGAGCTGATAGGTGAGTGGGACTTGGTGAGGACAGGAGCTGATAGGTGACTGGGACTTGGTGAGTACAGGGGCTGATAGGTGAGTGGGACTTGGGGAGGGCAGGGGCTGATAGGTGAGTGGGACTTGGTGTGGACAGAGACTGATAGGTGAGTGGGACTTGGTGAGGACAGGGGCTGATAGGTGAGTGGGACTTGGTGAGGACAGAGACTGATAGGTGAGTGGGACTTGGTGAGGACAGGGGGCTGATAGGTGAGTGGGACTTGGTGAGGACAGGGGCTGATAGGTGAGTGGGACTTGGTGAGATCAGGGGCTGATAGGTGAGCAGGACTTGGTGAGGACAGAGACTGATAGGTGAGTGGGACTTGGTGAGGACAGGGGCTGATAGGTGAGTGGGACTTGGTGAGGACAGGAGCTGATAGGTGAGTGGGACTTGGTGAGTACAGGGGCTGATAGGTGAGTGGGACTTGGGGAGGGCAGGGGCTGATAGGTGAGTGGGACTTGGTGTGGACAGAGACTGATAGGTGAGTGGGACTTGGTGAGGACAGGGGCTGATAGGTGAGTGGGACTTGGTGAGGACAGAGACTGATAGGTGAGTGGGACTTGGTGAGGACAGGGGGCTGATAGGTGAGTGGGATTGGTGAGGACAGGGGCTGATAGGTGAGTGGGACTTGGTGAGGTCAGGGGCTGATAGGTGAGCAGGACTTGGTGAGGACAGAGACTGATAGGTGAGTGGGACTTGGTGAGGACAGGGGCTGATAGGTGAGCAAGACTTGGTGAGGACAGAGACTGATAGGTGAGTGGGACTTGGTGAGGACAGGGGCTGATCGGTGAGTTGGACTTGGTGAGGTCAGGGGCTGATAGGTGAGTGGGACTTGGTGAGGATAGGGGCTAATGGTGAGTGGGACTTGGTGAGGACAGGGGCTGATAGGTGAGTGGGACTTGGTGAGGACAGGAGCTGATAGCTGAGTGGGAATTGGTGAGGACAGGGGCTGATAGGTGAGTGGGACTTGGTGAGGACATGGGTTGATAGGTGAGTGGGACTTGGGGAGGACAGAGGCTGATAGGTGAGTAGGACTTGGTGTGGACAGAGACTGATAGGTGAGTGCGACTTGGTGAGGACAGGGGCTGATAGGTGAGTGGGACTTGGTGAGGACAGGGGCTGATAGGTGAGTGGGACTTGGTGAGGACGGAGACTGATGGTGAGTGGGATTTGGTGAGGACAGGGGCTGAAAAGTGAAAGGGAATTGGTGAGGACAGGGGCTGATAGGTGAGTGGGACTTGGTGAGGACAGGGGCTGATAGTTGAGTGGGACTTGGTGAGGACAGGGGCTGATAGGTAAGTGGACTTGGTGAGGACAGAGACTGATAGGTGAGTGGGACTTGGTACGGACAGAGACTGATAGGTGAGTGGGACTTGGTGTGGACAGAGGCTGGTAGGTGAGTGGGACTTGGTGAGGACAGAGACTGATAGGTGAGTGGGACTTGGTGAGGACAGAGACTGATAGGTGAGTGGGACTTGGTGAGGACAGGGGGCTGATAGGTGAGTGGGACTTGGTGAGGACAGGGGCTGATAGGTGAATGGGACTTGGTGAGGACAGGGGGCTGATAGGTGAGTGGGACTTGGTGAGGACAGGGGCTGATAGGTGAGTGGGACTTGTTGAGGACAGAGACCGATAGGTGAGTGGGACTTGGTGAGGACAGAGACTGATTGGTGAGTGGGACTTGGTGTGGACAGGGGACTGATAGGATAGTGGGACTTGGTGAGGACAGGGGCTGATAGATGAGTGGGACTTGGTGAGGCCAGGGGGCTGATAGGTGAGTGGGACTTGGTGAGGACAGGGGCTGATATGTGAGTGGGACTTGGTGAGGACAGGGGCTAAATTGTGAGTGGGACCTGCTGAAGACCGGGGCTGATAGGTGAGTGGGACATGGGGATGACAGGAGCTGATAGGTGAGTGGGACTTGGTGAGGACAGAGGGCTGATGGTGAGTGGGACTTGGTGAGGACAGGGGCTGATTGGTGAGTGGGACCTGGTGAGGACAGGGGCTGATAGGTGAGTGGGACTTGGTGAGGACAGGGGCTGATAGGTAAGTGGACTTGGTGAGGACAGAGACCGATAGGTGAGTGGGACTTGGTGAGGACAGAGACTGATAGGTGAGTGGGACTTGGTGAGGACAGAGACTGCTAGGTGAGTGGGACTTGGTGAGGACAGGCGCTGATAGGTGAGTGGGACTTGGGGAGGTCAGGAGCTGATAGGTGAGTGGGACTTGGTGAGGACGGGGGCTGATAGGTGAGTGGGACTTGGGGAGGGCAGGGGCTGATAGGTCAGTGGGACTTGGTGAGGACAGGGGCTGATAGGTGAGTGGGACTTGGTGAGGACATGGGCTGATAGGTGAGTGGGACTTGGTGAGCACAGGGGCTGATAGGTGAGTGGGACTTGGGGAGGACAGAGATTGATGGTGAGTGGGACTTGGTGAGGACAGGGGCTGAAAAGTGAGTGGGAATTGGTGAGGACAGGGGCTGATAGGTGAGTGGGACTTGGTGAGGACAGGGGCTGATGGGTGAGTGGGACTTGGTGAGGACAGGGGCTGATAGGTGAGTGGGACTTGGTGAGGACAGGGGCTGATTGGTGAGTGGGACTTGGTGAGGACAGGGGCTGATAGATGAGTGGGACTTGGTGAGGACAGGGGCTGATAGGAAAGTGGACTTGGTGAGGACAGAGACTGATAGGTGAGTGGGACTTGGTGAGGACAGAGACTGATAGGTGAGTGGGACTTGGTGAGGACAGAGATTGATAGGTGAGTGGGACTTGGTGAGGACAGAGACTGATAGGTGAGTGGGACTTGGTGAGGAGAGGGGCTGATAGGTGAGTGGGACTTCGTGTGGAAAGGCCTGATAGATGAGTGGGACTTGGTGAGGACAGGGGCTGATAGATGAGTGGGACTTGGTGAGGACAGGGTCTGATAGGTGAGTGGGACTTGGTGAGGACAGAGACTGATGGTGAGTGGGACTTGGTGAGGACAGCGGCTGAAAAGTGTGTGGGAATTGGTGAGGACAGGGGCTGATAGGTGAGCAGGACTTGGGGAGGACAGGAGCTGATATGTGAGTGGGACTTGGTGAGGACAGGGGCTGATAGGTGAGTGGGACTTGGTGAGGACAGGGGCTGATAGGTGAGTGGGACTTGGTGAGGACAGGGGCTGATAGGTGAGTGGGACTTGGTGAGGACAGAGACTGATGGTGAGTGGGACTGTGTGAGGACAGGGGCTGAAAAGTGAGTGGCAATTGGTGAGGACAGGGGCTGATAGGTGAGCAGGACTTGGGGAGGACAGGAGCTGATAGGTGAGTGGGACTTGGTGAGGACAGGGGCTGATAGGTGAGAGGGACTTGCTGAGGACAGGGGCTGATAGGTGAGTGGGACTTGGTGAGGACAGGGGGCTGATAGGTGAGTGGGAATTGGTGAGGACAGAGACTGATAGGTGAGCAGGACTTGGGGAGGACAGGAGCTGATAGGTGAGTGGGACTTGGTGAGGACAGGGGCTGATAGGTGAGTGGGACTTGGTGAGGACAGGGGCTGATAGGTGAGTGGGACTTGGTGAGGACAGGGGCTGATAGATGAGTGGGACTTGGTAAGGACAGGGGCTGATAGGTAAGTGGACTTGGTGAGGACAGAGACTGATAGGTGAGTGGGATTTGGTAAGGACAGAGACTGATAGGTGAGTGGGACTTGGTGTGGACAGAGACTGATAGGTGAGTGGGACTTGATGAGGACAGAGACTGATAGGTCAGTTGGACTTGGTGAGGACAGAGACTGATAGGTGAGTGGGACTTGGTGAGGACAGGGCGCTGATAAGTGAGTGGGACTTGGTGAGGACAGAGGCTGATAGGTGAGTGGGACTTGGTGAGGACAGGGGCTGATAGGTGAGTGGGACTTGCTGAGGACAGGGGGCTGATAGGTGAGTGGGACTTGGTGAGGTCAGGGGCTGATAGGTGAGTGGGACTTGTTGAGGACAGAGACTGATAGGTGAGTGGGACTTGGTGAGGACACAGACTGAATGGTGAGTGGGACTTGATGAGGACAGGGGGCTGGTAGTTGAGTGGGACTTGGTGAGGACAGAGACTGATAGGTGAGTGGGACTTGGTGAGGACAGAAATTGATAGGTGAGTGGGACTTGGTGAGGACAGGGGCTGATAGGTGAGTGGGACTTGGGGAGGACAGGAGCTGATAGGTGAGTGCGAGTTGGTGAGGACAGGAGCTGATAGCTGAGTGGGACTTGGTGAGGACAGGGGCTGATAGGTGAGTCGGACTTGGGGAGGGCAGGGGCTGATAGGTGAGTGGGACTTGGTGAGGACAGGGGCTGATAGGTGAGTGGGACTTGGTGAGGATAGGGGCTGATAGGTGAGTGGGACTTGGTGAGGACAGGTGCTGATAGCTGAGTGGGACCTGGTGAGGACAGAGACTGATGGTGAGTGGGACTTGGTGAGGACAGGGGCTGAAAAGTGAGTGGGAATTGGTGAGGACAGGGGCTGATAGGTGAGCAGGACTTGGGGAGGACAGGAGCTGATAGGTGAGTGGGACTTGGGGAGGACAGGGGCTGATAGGTGAGTGGGACTTGGTGAGGACAGGGGCTGATAGGTGAGTGGGACTTGGTGAGGACAGGGGGCTGATAGGTGAGTGTGAATTGGTGAGGACAGAGATTGATAGATGAGCAGGACTTGGGGAGGACAGGAGCTGATAGGTGAGTGGGATTGGTGAGGACGGGGCTGATAGGTGACTGGGACTTGGTGAGGACAGGGGCTGATAGGTGAGTGGGACTTGGTGAGGACAGAGACTGATTGGTCAGTGGGACTTGGTGTGGACATGGGGGCTGATAGGTGAGTGGGACTTGGTGAGGACAGGGGCTGATATGTGAGTGGGACTTGGTGAGGACAGGGGGCTGATAGGTGAGTGGGACTTGGTGAGGACAGGGGCTGATAGGTGAGTGGGACTTGGTGAGGACAGGTGCTGATAGGTGAGTGGGACTTTGTGAGGACAGAGACTGATAGGTGAGTGGGACTTGGTGAGGACAGGTGCTGAAAGGTGAGTGGGACTTGGTGAGAACAGAGACTGATAGCTGAGTGGGACTTGGTTAGGACAGGGGGCTGATAGGTGAGTGGGACTTCGTGAGGACAGGGGCTGATAGGTGAGTGTGACTTGGTGAGGACAGAGACTGATAGGTGAGTGGGACTAGGTGAGGACAGGGGGCTGATGGTGAGTGGGACTTGGTGAGGACAGGGGCTGATAGTTGAATGGGACTTGGCGAGGACAGAGGCTGATAGGTGAGTGGGACTTAGTGTGGACAGAGACTCATAGGTGAGTGGGACTTATTGTGCACAGGGGCTGATAGGTGTGTGGGACGGTGAGGACAGGGGCTGATAGGTCAGTGGGACTTGGTGAGGACAGGGGCTGATAGGTGAGTGGGACTTGGTGAGGACAGGGGGCTGATAGGTGAGTGGGAATTGGTGAGGACAGGTGCTGATAGGTGAGTGGGACTTTGTGAGGACAGAGACTGATAGGTGAGTGGGAATTGGTGAGGACAGGTGCTGATAGGTGAGTGGGACTTGGTGAGAACAGAGACTGATAGCTGAGTGGGACTTGGTGAGGACAGGGGTCTGATAGGTGAGTGGGACTTCGTGAGGACAGGGGCTGATAGGTGAGTGTGACTTGGTGAGGACAGAGACTGATAGGTGAGTGGGACTTGGTGAGGACAGGGGGCTGATGGTGAGTGGGACTTGGTGAGGACAGGGGCTGATAGTTGAGTGGGACTTGGCGAGGACAGAGGCTGATAGGTGAGTGGGACCTGGGGAGGTCAGGAGCTGATAGGTGAGTGGGACTTGGTGAGGACAGGAGCTGATAGGTGAGTGGGACTTGGTGAGGACAGGGGCTGATAGGTGAGTGGGACTTGGGGAGGGCAGGGGCTGATAGGTGAGTGGGACTTGGTGAGGACAGAGACTGATGGTGAGTGGGACTTGGTGAGGACAGCGGCTGAAAAGTGTGTGGGAATTGGTGAGGACAGGGGCTGATAGGTGAGCAGGACTTGGGGAGGACAGGAGCTGATATGTGAGTGGGACTTGGTGAGGACAGGGGCTGATAGGTGAGTGGGACTTGGTGAGGACAGGGGCTGATAGGTGAGTGGGACTTGGTGAGGACAGGGGCTGATAGGTGAGTGGGACTTGGTGAGGACAGAGACTGATGGTGAGTGGGACTGTGTGAGGACAGGGGCTGAAAAGTGAGTGGCAATTGGTGAGGACAGGGGCTGATAGGTGAGCAGGACTTGGGGAGGACAGGAGCTGATAGGTGAGTGGGACTTGGTGAGGACAGGGGCTGATAGGTGAGAGGGACTTGCTGAGGACAGGGGCTGACAGGTGAGTGGGACTTGGTGAGGACAGGGGGCTGATAGGTGAGTGGGAATTGGTGAGGACAGAGACTGATAGGTGAGCAGGACTTGGGGAGGACAGGAGCTGATAGGTGAGTGGGACTTGGTGAGGACAGGGGCTGATAGGTGAGTGGGACTTGGTGAGGACAGGGGCTGATAGGTGAGTGGGACTTGGTGAGGACAGGGGCTGATAGATGAGTGGGACTTGGTAAGGACAGGGGCTGATAGGTAAGTGGACTTGGTGAGGACAGAGACTGATAGGTGAGTGGGATTTGGTAAGGACAGAGACTGATAGGTGAGTGGGACTTGGTGTGGACAGAGACTGATAGGTGAGTGGGACTTGATGAGGACAGAGACTGATAGGTCAGTTGGACTTGGTGAGGACAGAGACTGATAGGTGAGTGGGACTTGGTGAGGACAGGGCGCTGATTGGTGAGTGGGACTTGGTGAGGACAGAGGCTGATAGGTGAGTGGGACTTGGTGAGGACAGGGGCTGATAGGTGAGTGGGACTTGCTGAGGACAGGGGGCTGATAGGTGAGTGGGACTTGGTGAGGTCAGGGGCTGATAGGTGAGTGGGACTTGTTGAGGACAGAGACTGATAGGTGAGTGGGACTTGGTGAGGACACAGACTGAATGGTGAGTGGGACTTGATGAGGACAGGGGGCTGGTAGTTGAGTGGGACTTGGTGAGGACAGAGACTGATAGGTGAGTGGGACTTGGTGAGGACAGAAACTGATAGGTGAGTGGGACTTGGTGAGGACAGGGGCTGATAGGTGAGTGGGACTTGGGGAGGACAGGAGCTGATAGGTGAGTGCGAGTTGGTGAGGACAGGAGCTGATAGCTGAGTGGGACTTGGTGAGGACAGGGGCTGATAGGTGAGTCGGACTTGGGGAGGGCAGGGGCTGATAGGTGAGTGGGACTTGGTGAGGACAGGGGCTGATAGGTGAGTGGGACTTGGTGAGGATAGGGGCTGATAGGTGAGTGGGACTTGGTGAGGACAGGTGCTGATAGCTGAGTGGGACTTGGTGAGGACAGAGACTGATGGTGAGTGGGACTTGGTGAGGACAGGGGCTGAAAAGTGAGTGGGAATTGGTGAGGACAGGGGCTGATAGGTGAGCAGGACTTGGGGAGGACAGGAGCTGATAGGTGAGTGGGACTTGGGGAGGACAGGGGCTGATAGGTGAGTGGGACTTGGTGAGGACAGGGGCTGATAGGTGAGTGGGACTTGGTGAGGACAGGGGGCTGATAGGTGAGTGTGAATTGGTGAGGACAGAGATTGATAGATGAGCAGGACTTGGGGAGGACAGGAGCTGATAGGTGAGTGGGATTGGTGAGGACGGGGCTGATAGGTGACTGGGACTTGGTGAGGACAGGGGCTGATAGGTGAGTGGAACTTGGTGAGGACAGAGACTGATTGGTCAGTGGGACTTGGTGTGGACATGGGGGCTGATAGGTGAGTGGGACTTGGTGAGGACAGGGGCTGATAGGTGAGTGGGACTTGGTGAGGACAGGGGGCTGATAGGTGAGTGGGAATTGGTGAGGACAGGTGCTGATAGGTGAGTGGGACTTTGTGAGGACAGAGACTGATAGGTGAGTGGGAATTGGTGAGGACAGGTGCTGATAGGTGAGTGGGACTTGGTGAGAACAGAGACTGATAGCTGAGTGGGACTTGGTGAGGACAGGGGTCTGATAGGTGAGTGGGACTTCGTGAGGACAGGGGCTGATAGGTGAGTGTGACTTGGTGAGGACAGAGACTGATAGGTGAGTGGGACTTGGTGAGGACAGGGGGCTGATGGTGAGTGGGACTTGGTGAGGACAGGGGCTGATAGTTGAGTGGGACTTGGCGAGGACAGAGGCTGATAGGTGAGTGGGACCTGGGGAGGTCAGGAGCTGATAGGTGAGTGGGACTTGGTGAGGACAGGAGCTGATAGGTGAGTGGGACTTGGTGAGGACAGGGGCTGATAGGTGAGTGGGACTTGGGGAGGGCAGGGGCTGATAGGTGAGTGGGACTTGGTGAGGACAGAGACTGATGGTGAGTGGGACTTGGTGAGGACAGCGGCTGAAAAGTGTGTGGGAATTGGTGAGGACAGGGGCTGATAGGTGAGCAGGACTTGGGGAGGACAGGAGCTGATATGTGAGTGGGACTTGGTGAGGACAGGGGCTGATAGGTGAGTGGGACTTGGTGAGGACAGGGGCTGATAGGTGAGTGGGACTTGGTGAGGACAGGGGCTGATAGGTGAGTGGGACTTGGTGAGGACAGAGACTGATGGTGAGTGGGACTGTGTGAGGACAGGGGCTGAAAAGTGAGTGGCAATTGGTGAGGACAGGGGCTGATAGGTGAGCAGGACTTGGGGAGGACAGGAGCTGATAGGTGAGTGGGACTTGGTGAGGACAGGGGCTGATAGGTGAGAGGGACTTGCTGAGGACAGGGGCTGACAGGTGAGTGGGACTTGGTGAGGACAGGGGGCTGATAGGTGAGTGGGAATTGGTGAGGACAGAGACTGATAGGTGAGCAGGACTTGGGGAGGACAGGAGCTGATAGGTGAGTGGGACTTGGTGAGGACAGGGGCTGATAGGTGAGTGGGACTTGGTGAGGACAGGGGCTGATAGGTGAGTGGGACTTGGTGAGGACAGGGGCTGATAGATGAGTGGGACTTGGTAAGGACAGGGGCTGATAGGTAAGTGGACTTGGTGAGGACAGAGACTGATAGGTGAGTGGGATTTGGTAAGGACAGAGACTGATAGGTGAGTGGGACTTGGTGTGGACAGAGACTGATAGGTGAGTGGGACTTGATGAGGACAGAGACTGATAGGTCAGTTGGACTTGGTGAGGACAGAGACTGATAGGTGAGTGGGACTTGGTGAGGACAGGGCGCTGATTGGTGAGTGGGACTTGGTGAGGACAGAGGCTGATAGGTGAGTGGGACTTGGTGAGGACAGGGGCTGATAGGTGAGTGGGACTTGCTGAGGACAGGGGGCTGATAGGTGAGTGGGACTTGGTGAGGTCAGGGGCTGATAGGTGAGTGGGACTTGTTGAGGACAGAGACTGATAGGTGAGTGGGACTTGGTGAGGACACAGACTGAATGGTGAGTGGGACTTGATGAGGACAGGGGGCTGGTAGTTGAGTGGGACTTGGTGAGGACAGAGACTGATAGGTGAGTGGGACTTGGTGAGGACAGAAACTGATAGGTGAGTGGGACTTGGTGAGGACAGGGGCTGATAGGTGAGTGGGACTTGGGGAGGACAGGAGCTGATAGGTGAGTGCGAGTTGGTGAGGACAGGAGCTGATAGCTGAGTGGGACTTGGTGAGGACAGGGGCTGATAGGTGAGTCGGACTTGGGGAGGGCTGGGGCTGATAGGTGAGTGGGACTTGGTGAGGACAGGGGCTGATAGGTGAGTGGGACTTGGTGAGGATAGGGGCTGATAGGTGAGTGGGACTTGGTGAGGACAGGTGCTGATAGCTGAGTGGGACTTGGTGAGGACAGAGACTGATGGTGAGTGGGACTTGGTGAGGACAGGGGCTGAAAAGTGAGTGGGAATTGGTGAGGACAGGGGCTGATAGGTGAGCAGGACTTGGGGAGGACAGGAGCTGATAGGTGAGTGGGACTTGGGGAGGACAGGGGCTGATAGGTGAGTGGGACTTGGTGAGGACAGGGGCTGATAGGTGAGTGGGACTTGGTGAGGACAGGGGGCTGATAGGTGAGTGTGAATTGGTGAGGACAGAGATTGATAGATGAGCAGGACTTGGGGAGGACAGGAGCTGATAGGTGAGTGGGATTGGTGAGGACGGGGCTGATAGGTGACTGGGACTTGGTGAGGACAGGGGCTGATAGGTGAGTGGAACTTGGTGAGGACAGAGACTGATTGGTCAGTGGGACTTGGTGTGGACATGGGGGCTGATAGGTGAGTGGGACTTGGTGAGGACAGGGGCTGATATGTGAGTGGGACTTGGTGAGGACAGGGGGCTGATAGGTGAGTGGGACTTGGTGAGGACAGGGGCTGATAGGTGAGTGGGACTTGGTGAGGACAGGTGCTGATAGGTGAGTGGGACTTTGTGAGGACAGAGACTGATAGGTGAGTGGGACTTGGTGAGGACAGGTGCTGAAAGGTGAGTGGGACTTGGTGAGAACAGAGACTGATAGCTGAGTGGGACTTGGTGAGGACAGGGGGCTGATAGGTGAGTGGGACTTCGTGAGGACAGGGGCTGATAGGTGAGTGTGACTTGGTGAGGACAGAGACTGATAGGTGAGTGGGACTAGGTGAGGACAGGGGGCTGATGGTGAGTGGGACTTGGTGAGGACAGGGGCTGATAGTTGAATGGGACTTGGCGAGGACAGAGGCTGATAGGTGAGTGGGACTTAGTGTGGACAGAGACTCATAGGTGAGTGGGACTTATTGTGCACAGGGGCTGATAGGTGTGTGGGACGGTGAGGACAGGGGCTGATAGGTCAGTGGGACTTGGTGAGGACAGGGGCTGATAGGTGAGTGGAACTTGGTGAGGACAGGGGGCTGATAGGTGAGTGGGAATTGGTGAGGACAGGTGCTGATAGGTGAGTGGGACTTTGTGAGGACAGAGACTGATAGGTGAGTGGGACTTGGTGAGGACAGGTGCTGATAGGTGAGTGGGACTTGGTGAGAACAGAGACTGATAGCTGAGTGGGACTTGGTGAGGACAGGGGGCTGATAGGTGAGTGGGACTTCGTGAGGACAGGGGCTGATAGGTGAGTGTGACTTGGTGAGGACAGAGACTGATAGGTGAGTGGGACTTGGTGAGGACAGGGGGCTGATGGTGAGTGGGACTTGGTGAGGACAGGGGCTGATAGTTGAGTGGGACTTGGCGAGGACAGAGGCTGATAGGTGAGTGGGACCTGGGGAGGGCAGGGGCTGATAGGTGAGTGGGACTTGGTGAGGATAGGGGCTGATAGGTGAGTGGGACTTGGTGAGGACAGGGGCTGATAGGTGAATGGGACTTGGTGAGGACAGGGGCTGATAGGTGAGTGGGACCTGGGGAGGTCAGGAGCTGATAGGTGAGTGGGACTTGGTGAGGACAGGAGCTGATAGGTGAGTGGGACTTGGTGAGGACAGGGGCTGATAGGTGAGTGGGACTTGGGGAGGGCAGTGGCTGATAGGTGAGTGGGACTTGGTGAGGACAGGGGCTGATAGGTGAGTGGGACTTGGTGAGGAGAGGGGCTGATAGGTGAGTGGGACTTGGTGAGGACAGGGGCTGATAGGTGCGTGGGACTTGGTGAGGACAGGGGCTGATAGGTGAGTGGGACTTGGTGAGGACAGAGACTGATGGTGAGTGGGACTTGTTGAGGACAGGGGCTGAAAAGTGAGTGGGAATTGGTGAGGAGAGGGGCTGATAGTTGAGCAGGACTTGGGGAGGACAGGAGCTGATAGCTGAGTGGGACTTGGTGAGGACAGGGGCTGATAGGTGAGTGGGACTTGGTGAGGACAGAGACTGATAGGTGAGTGGGATTTGGTAAGGACAGAGACTGATAGGTGAGTGGGACTTGGTGAGGACAGGGGCTGATAGGTAAGTGGACTTGGTGAGGACAGAGACTGATAGGTGAGTGGGATTTGGTAAGGACAGAGACTGATAGGTGAGTGGGACATGGTGAGGACAGGGGTTGATAGGTAAGTGGACTTGGTGAGGACAGAGACTGATAGGTGAGTGGGATTTGGTAAGGACAGAGACTGATAGGTGAGTGGGACTTGGTGTGGACAGAGACTGATAGGTGAGTGGGACTTGATGAGGACAGAGACTGATAGGTCAGTTGGACTTGGTGAGGACAGAGACTGATAGGTGAGTGGGACTTGGTGAGGACAGGGCGCTGATAGGTGAGTGGGACTTGGTGAGGACAGACGCTGATAGGTGAGTGGGACTTGGTGAGGACAGGGGCTGATAGGTGAGTGGGACTTGCTGAGGACAGGGGGCTGATAGGTGAGTGGGACTTGGTGAGGTCAGGGGCTGATAGGTGAGTGGGACTTGTTGAGGACAGAGACTGATAGGTGAGTGGGACTTGGTGAGGACACAGACTGAATGGTGAGTGGGACTTGATGAGGACAGGGGGCTGGTAGTTGAGTGGGACTTGGTGAGGACAGAGACTGATAGGTGAGTGGGACTTGGTGAGGACAGAAACTGATAGGTGAGTGGGACTTGGTGAGGACAGGGGCTGATAGGTGAGTGGGACTTGGGGAGGACAGGAGCTGATAGGTGAGTGGGAGTTGGTGAGGACAGGAGCTGATAGCTGAGTGGGACTTGGTGAGGACAGGGGCTGATAGGTGAGTCGGACTTGGGGAGGGCAGGGGCTGATAGGTGAGTGGGACTTGGTGAGGACAGGGGCTGATAGGTGAGTGGGACTTGGTGAGGATAGGGGCTGATAGGTGAGTGGGACTTGGTGAGGACAGGTGCTGATAGCTGAGTGGGACTTGGTGAGGACAGAGACTGATGGTGAGTGGGACTTGGTGAGGACAGGGTCTGAAAAGTGAGTGGGAATTGGTGAGGACAGGGGCTGATAGGTGAGCAGGACTTGGGGAGGACAGGAGCTGATAGGTGAGTGGGACTTGGGGAGGACAGGGGCTGATAGGTGAGTGGGACTTGGTGAGGACAGGGGCTGATAGGTGAGTGGGACTTGGTGAGGACAGGGGGCTGATAGGTGAGTGTGAATTGGTGAGGACAGAGATTGATAGATGAGCAGGACTTGGGGAGGACAGGAGCTGATAGGTGAGTGGGATTGGTGAGGACGGGGCTGATAGGTGACTGGGACTTGGTGAGGACAGGGGCTGATAGGTGAGTGGGACTTGGTGAGGACAGAGACTGATTGGTCAGTGGGACTTGGTGTGGACATGGGGGCTGATAGGTGAGTGGGACTTGGTGAGGACAGGGGCTGATATGTGAGTGGGACTTGGTGAGGACAGGGGGCTGATAGGTGAGTGGGACTTGGTGAGGACAGGTGCTGATAGGTGAGTGGGACTTTGTGAGGACAGAGACTGATAGGTGAGTGGGACTTGGTGAGGACAGGTGCTGAAAGGTGAGTGGGACTTGGTGAGAACAGAGACTGATAGCTGAGTGGGACTTGGTGAGGACAGGGGGCTGATAGGTGAGTGGGGCTTCGTGAGGACAGGGGCTGATAGGTGAGTGTGACTTGGTGAGGACAGAGACTGATAGGTGAGTGGGACTAGGTGAGGACAGGGGGCTGATGGTGAGTGGGACTTGGTGAGGACAGGGGCTGATAGTTGAGTGGGACTTGGCGAGGACAGAGGCTGATAGGTGAGTGGGACTTAGTGTGGACAGAGACTCATAGGTGAGTGGGACTTATTGTGCACAGGGGCTGATAGGTGTGTGGGACGGTGAGGAGAGGGGCTGATAGGTCAGTGGGACTTGGTGAGGACAGGGGCTGATAGGTGAGTGGGACTTGGTGAGGACAGAGGGCTGATAGGTGAGTGGGAATTGGTGAGGACAGAGACTGATAGGTGTGCAGGACTTCGTGAGGACAGGAGCTGATAGGTGAGTGGGACTTGGTGAGGACAGGGGCTGATAGGTGAGTGGGACTTGGTGAGGACAGGGGCTGATAGGTGAGTGGGACTTGGTGAGGACAGGGGCTGATAGGTGAGTGGGACTTGGTGAGGACAGGGGCTGATAGGTGAGTGGGACTTGGTGAGGACAGGGGCTGATAGATGAGTGGGACTTGGTAAGGACAGGGGCTGATAGGTAAGTGGACTTGGTGAGGACAGAGACTGATAGGTGAGTGGGATTTGGTAAGGACAGAGACTGATAGGTGAGTGGGACTTGGTGTGGACAGAGACTGATAGGTGAGTGGGACTTGATGAGGACAGAGACTGATAGGTCAGTTGGACTTGGTGAGGACAGAGACTGATAGGTGAGTGGGACTTGGTGAGGACAGGGCGCTGATTGGTGAGTGGGACTTGGTGAGGACAGAGGCTGATAGGTGAGTGGGACTTGGTGAGGACAGGGGCTGATAGGTGAGTGGGACTTGCTGAGGACAGGGGGCTGATAGGTGAGTGGGACTTGGTGAGGTCAGGGGCTGATAGGTGAGTGGGACTTGTTGAGGACAGAGACTGATAGGTGAGTGGGACTTGGTGAGGACACAGACTGAATGGTGAGTGGGACTTGATGAGGACAGGGGGCTGGTAGTTGAGTGGGACTTGGTGAGGACAGAGACTGATAGGTGAGTGGGACTTGGTGAGGACAGAAACTGATAGGTGAGTGGGACTTGGTGAGGACAGGGGCTGATAGGTGAGTGGGACTTGGGGAGGACAGGAGCTGATAGGTGAGTGCGAGTTGGTGAGGACAGGAGCTGATAGCTGAGTGGGACTTGGTGAGGACAGGGGCTGATAGGTGAGTCGGACTTGGGGAGGGCAGGGGCTGATAGGTGAGTGGGACTTGGTGAGGACAGGGGCTGATAGGTGAGTGGGACTTGGTGAGGATAGGGGCTGATAGGTGAGTGGGACTTGGTGAGGACAGGTGCTGATAGCTGAGTGGGACTTGGTGAGGACAGAGACTGATGGTGAGTGGGACTTGGTGAGGACAGGGGCTGAAAAGTGAGTGGGAATTGGTGAGGACAGGGGCTGATAGGTGAGCAGGACTTGGGGAGGACAGGAGCTGATAGGTGAGTGGGACTTGGGGAGGACAGGGGCTGATAGGTGAGTGGGACTTGGTGAGGACAGGGGCTGATAGGTGAGTGGGACTTGGTGAGGACAGGGGGCTGATAGGTGAGTGTGAATTGGTGAGGACAGAGATTGATAGATGAGCAGGACTTGGGGAGGACAGGAGCTGATAGGTGAGTGGGATTGGTGAGGACGGGGCTGATAGGTGACTGGGACTTGGTGAGGACAGGGGCTGATAGGTGAGTGGAACTTGGTGAGGACAGAGACTGATTGGTCAGTGGGACTTGGTGTGGACATGGGGGCTGATAGGTGAGTGGGACTTGGTGAGGACAGGGGCTGATATGTGAGTGGGACTTGGTGAGGACAGGGGGCTGATAGGTGAGTGGGACTTGGTGAGGACAGGGGCTGATAGGTGAGTGGGACTTGGTGAGGACAGGTGCTGATAGGTGAGTGGGACTTTGTGAGGACAGAGACTGATAGGTGAGTGGGACTTGGTGAGGACAGGTGCTGAAAGGTGAGTGGGACTTGGTGAGAACAGAGACTGATAGCTGAGTGGGACTTGGTGAGGACAGGGGGCTGATAGGTGAGTGGGACTTCGTGAGGACAGGGGCTGATAGGTGAGTGTGACTTGGTGAGGACAGAGACTGATAGGTGAGTGGGACTAGGTGAGGACAGGGGGCTGATGGTGAGTGGGACTTGGTGAGGACAGGGGCTGATAGTTGAATGGGACTTGGCGAGGACAGAGGCTGATAGGTGAGTGGGACTTAGTGTGGACAGAGACTCATAGGTGAGTGGGACTTATTGTGCACAGGGGCTGATAGGTGTGTGGGACGGTGAGGACAGGGGCTGATAGGTCAGTGGGACTTGGTGAGGACAGGGGCTGATAGGTGAGTGGAACTTGGTGAGGACAGGGGGCTGATAGGTGAGTGGGAATTGGTGAGGACAGGTGCTGATAGGTGAGTGGGACTTTGTGAGGACAGAGACTGATAGGTGAGTGGGACTTGGTGAGGACAGGTGCTGATAGGTGAGTGGGACTTGGTGAGAACAGAGACTGATAGCTGAGTGGGACTTGGTGAGGACAGGGGGCTGATAGGTGAGTGGGACTTCGTGAGGACAGGGGCTGATAGGTGAGTGTGACTTGGTGAGGACAGAGACTGATAGGTGAGTGGGACTTGGTGAGGACAGGGGGCTGATGGTGAGTGGGACTTGGTGAGGACAGGGGCTGATAGTTGAGTGGGACTTGGCGAGGACAGAGGCTGATAGGTGAGTGGGACCTGGGGAGGGCAGGGGCTGATAGGTGAGTGGGACTTGGTGAGGATAGGGGCTGATAGGTGAGTGGGACTTGGTGAGGACAGGGGCTGATAGGTGAGTGGGACTTGGTGAGGACAGGGGCTGATAGGTGAGTGGGACCTGGGGAGGTCAGGAGCTGATAGGTGAGTGGGACTTGGTGAGGACAGGAGCTGATAGGTGAGTGGGACTTGGTGAGGACAGGGGCTGATAGGTGAGTGGGACTTGGGGAGGGCAGTGGCTGATAGGTGAGTGGGACTTGGTGAGGACAGGGGCTGATAGGTGAGTGGGACTTGGTGAGGAGAGGGGCTGATAGGTGAGTGGGACTTGGTGAGGACAGGGGCTGATAGGTGCGTGGGACTTGGTGAGGACAGGGGCTGATAGGTGAGTGGGACTTGGTGAGGACAGGGGCTGATAGGTGAGTGGGACTTGGTGAGGACAGAGACTGATGGTGAGTGGGACTTGTTGAGGACAGGGGCTGAAAAGTGAGTGGGAATTGGTGAGGAGAGGGGCTGATAGTTGAGCAGGACTTGGGGAGGACAGGAGCTGATAGCTGAGTGGGACTTGGTGAGGACAGGGGCTGATAGGTGAGTGGGACTTGGTGAGGACAGAGACTGATAGGTGAGTGGGATTTGGTAAGGACAGAGACTGATAGGTGAGTGGGACTTGGTGAGGACAGGGGCTGATAGGTAAGTGGACTTGGTGAGGACAGAGACTGATAGGTGAGTGGGATTTGGTAAGGACAGAGACTGATAGGTGAGTGGGACATGGTGAGGACAGGGGTTGATAGGTAAGTGGACTTGGTGAGGACAGAGACTGATAGGTGAGTGGGATTTGGTAAGGACAGAGACTGATAGGTGAGTGGGACTTGGTGTGGACAGAGACTGATAGGTGAGTGGGACTTGATGAGGACAGAGACTGATAGGTCAGTTGGACTTGGTGAGGACAGAGACTGATAGGTGAGTGGGACTTGGTGAGGACAGGGCGCTGATAGGTGAGTGGGACTTGGTGAGGACAGACGCTGATAGGTGAGTGGGACTTGGTGAGGACAGGGGCTGATAGGTGAGTGGGACTTGCTGAGGACAGGGGGCTGATAGGTGAGTGGGACTTGGTGAGGTCAGGGGCTGATAGGTGAGTGGGACTTGTTGAGGACAGAGACTGATAGGTGAGTGGGACTTGGTGAGGACACAGACTGAATGGTGAGTGGGACTTGATGAGGACAGGGGGCTGGTAGTTGAGTGGGACTTGGTGAGGACAGAGACTGATAGGTGAGTGGGACTTGGTGAGGACAGAAACTGATAGGTGAGTGGGACTTGGTGAGGACAGGGGCTGATAGGTGAGTGGGACTTGGGGAGGACAGGAGCTGATAGGTGAGTGGGAGTTGGTGAGGACAGGAGCTGATAGCTGAGTGGGACTTGGTGAGGACAGGGGCTGATAGGTGAGTCGGACTTGGGGAGGGCAGGGGCTGATAGGTGAGTGGGACTTGGTGAGGACAGGGGCTGATAGGTGAGTGGGACTTGGTGAGGATAGGGGCTGATAGGTGAGTGGGACTTGGTGAGGACAGGTGCTGATAGCTGAGTGGGACTTGGTGAGGACAGAGACTGATGGTGAGTGGGACTTGGTGAGGACAGGGGCTGAAAAGTGAGTGGGAATTGGTGCGGACAGGGGCTGATAGGTGAGCAGGACTTGGGGAGGACAGGAGCTGATAGGTGAGTGGGACTTGGGGAGGACAGGGGCTGATAGGTGAGTGGGACTTGGTGAGGACAGGGGCTGATAGGTGAGTGGGACTTGGTGAGGACAGGGGGCTGATAGGTGAGTGTGAATTGGTGAGGACAGAGATTGATAGATGAGCAGGACTTGGGGAGGACAGGAGCTGATAGGTGAGTGGGATTGGTGAGGACGGGGCTGATAGGTGACTGGGACTTGGTGAGGACAGGGGCTGATAGGTGAGTGGGACTTGGTGAGGACAGAGACTGATTGGTCAGTGGGACTTGGTGTGGACATGGGGGCTGATAGGTGAGTGGGACTTGGTGAGGACAGGGGCTGATATGTGAGTGGGACTTGGTGAGGACAGGGGGCTGATAGGTGAGTGGGACTTGGTGAGGACAGGTGCTGATAGGTGAGTGGGACTTTGTGAGGACAGAGACTGATAGGTGAGTGGGACTTGGTGAGGACAGGTGCTGAAAGGTGAGTGGGACTTGGTGAGAACAGAGACTGATAGCTGAGTGGGACTTGGTGAGGACAGGGGGCTGATAGGTGAGTGGGACTTCGTGAGCACAGGGGCTGATAGGTGAGTGTGACTTGGTGAGGACAGAGACTGATAGGTGAGTGGGACTAGGTGAGGACAGGGGGCTGATGGTGAGTGGGACTTGGTGAGGACAGGGGCTGATAGTTGAGTGGGACTTGGCGAGGACAGAGGCTGATAGGTGAGTGGGACTTAGTGTGGACAGAGACTCATAGGTGAGTGGGACTTATTGTGCACAGGGGCTGATAGGTGTGTGGGACGGTGAGGAGAGGGGCTGATAGGTCAGTGGGACTTGGTGAGGACAGGGGCTGATAGGTGAGTGGGACTTGGTGAGGACAGAGGGCTGATAGGTGAGTGGGAATTGGTGAGGACAGAGACTGATAGGTGTGCAGGACTTCGTGAGGACAGGAGCTGATAGGTGAGTGGGACTTGGTGAGGACAGGGGCTGATAGGTGAGTGGGACTTGGTGAGGACAGGGGCTGATAGGTGAGTGCGACTTGGAGAGGAGAGGGGCTGATAGGTGAGTGGGACTTGGTGAGGACAGAGACTGATGGTGAGTGGGACCTGGTGAGGACAGGGGCTGAAAAGTGAGTGGCAATTGGTGAGGACAGGGGCTGATAGGTGAGCAGGACTTGGGGAGGACAGGAGCTGATAGGTGAGTGGGACTTGGTGAGGACAGGGGCTGATAGGTGAGTGGGACTTGCTGAGGACAGGGGCTGATAGGTGAGTGGGACTTGGTGAGGACAGGGGCTGATAGGTGAGTGGGAATTGGTGAGGACAGAGACTGATAGGTGAGCAGGACTTGGGGAGGACAGGTGCTGATAGGTGAGTGGGACTTGGTGAGGACAGGGGCTGATAGGTGAGTGGGACTTGGTGAGGACAGGGGCTGATAGGTGAGTGGGACTTGGTGAGGACAGGGGCTGATAGGTGAGTGGGACTTGGTGAGGACAGGGGCTGATCGATGAGTGGGACTTGGTGAGGACAGGGGCTGATAGGTAAGTGGGGCTTGGTGAGGACAGGGGCTGATAGGTGAGTGGGACTTGGTGAGGACAGAGACTGATAGGTGAGTGGGACTTGGTGAGGACAGAGACTGATTGGTGAGTGGGACTTGGTGTGGATAGGGGGCTGATAGGTGAGTGGGACTTGGTGAGGAAAGGGGCTGATAGGTGAGTGGGACTTGGTGAGGACAGGGGACTGATAGGTGAGTGGGACTTGGTGAGGACAGGGGCTGATAGGTAAGTGGACTTGTTGAGGACAGAGACTGATAGGTGAGTGGAACTTGGTGAGGACAGAGGCTGATAGGTAAGTGGACTTGTTGAGGACAGAGACTGATAGGTGAGTGGGACTTGGGGAGGACAGAGACTGATAGGTGAGTGGGACTTGTTGAGGACAGGGTCTGATAGGTGAGTGGGACTTGGGGAGGACAGAGACTGATAGGTGAGTGGGACTTGGTGAGGACAGGGGCTGATAGGTGAGTGGGACTTGCGGAGGACAGAGGCTGATAGGTGAGTGGGACTTGGTGTGGACAGAGACTGATCGGTGAGTGGGACTTGGTGAGGACAGGGGCTGATAGGTGAGTGGGACTTGGTGAGGACAGGGACTGATAGATGAGTGGGACTTGGTGAGGACAGGGGCTGATAGGTGAGTGGGTCTTGGTGAGGACAGGGACTGATAGATTAGTGGGACTTGGTGAGGACAGGGGCTGATAGGCGAGTGGGACTTGGGGAGGACAGGGACTGATAGGTGAGTGGAAATTGTGAGGAGAGGGGCTGAAAGGTGAGTGGGACTTGGTGAGGACAGGGGCTGATAGGTGAGTGGGACTTGGGGAGGACAGGGGCTGATAGGTGAGTGGGACTTGGTGAGGACAGAGACTGATAGGTGAGTGGGACTTGGTGAGGACAGGGGCTGATAGGTGAGTGGGACTTGGTGAGGACAGCGGCTGATAGGTGAGTGGGACTTGGTGAGGACAGGGGCTGAAAGGTGAGTGGGACTTGGTGAGGACAGGGGCTGATAGGTGAGTGGGACTTGGTGAGGGCAGGGGCTGATAGGTGAGTGGGACTTGGTGAGGACAGGGGGCTTATAGGTGAGTGGGACTTGGTGAGGACAGGGGCTGATAGGTGAGTGGGACTTGGTGAGGAAAGGGGCTGATCGGTGAGTGGGACTTGGTGAGTACAGGGGCTGATAGGTGAGTGGGACTTGGTGAGGACAGGGGGCTGATAGGTGAGTGGGACATGGTGAGGACAGGGGCTGATAGGTGAGTGGGACTTCGTGAGGACAGGGGCTGATAGGTGAGTGGGACTTGGTGTGGACAGGGGCTGATAGGTGAGTGGGACTTGGTGAGGACAGGGGGCTGATAGGTGAGTGGGGCATGGTGAGGACAGGGGCTGATAGGTGAGTGGGACTTGGTGAGGACAAGGGCTGATAGGTGAGTGGGACTTGGTGATAACAGGGGCTGATAGTTGAGTGGGACTTGGTGAGGACAGGGGCTGATAGGTGAGTGGGACTTGGTGAGGACAGAGGCTGATAGGTGAGTGGGACTTGGTGAGGACAGGGGGCTGATAGGTGAGTGGGGCTTGGTGAGGGCAGGGGCTGATAGGTGACTGGGACTTGGTGAGGACAGGGGCTGATGGTGAGCAGGACTTGGGGAGGACAGGGGCTGTTAGGTGAGTGGGACTTGGTGAAGACAGGGGCTGATGGTGAGTGGGACTTGGTGAGGACAGGGACTGATAGATGAGTGGGACTTGGTGAGGACAGGGGCTGATAGGTGAGTGGGACTTCGGGAGGACAGGGGCTGATAGGTGAGTGGGACTTGGGGAGGACAGAGGCTGATAGGTGAGTGGGACTTGGTGTGGACAGAGACTGATAGGTGAGTGGGACTTGGTGAGGACAGGGGCTGATAGGTGAGTGGGACTTGGTGAGGACAGGGGCTGATAGGTGAGTGGGACTTGGTGAGGCCAGAGGCTGAAAGGTGAGTGGGACTTGGTGAGGACAGGGGCTGATAGGTGAGTGGGACTTGGTGAGGGAAGGGGCTGATAGGTGAGTGGGACTTGGTGAGGACAGGGGGCTGATAGGTGAGTGGGACTTGCTGAGGACAGGGGCTGATATGTGAGTGGGACTTGGTGAGACAGGTGCTGATCGGTGAGTGGGACTTGGTGAGTACAGGGGCTGATAGGTGAGTGGGACTTGGTGAGGACAGGGGGCTGATAGGTGAGTGGGATATGGTGAGGACAGGGGCTGATAGGTGAGTGGGACCTGGTGACGACAGGGGCTGATAGGTGAGTGGGAATTGGTGAGGACAGGGGCTGATAGGTGAGTGGGACTTGGTGAGGACAGGAGGCTGATAGGTGAGTGGGACATGGTGAGGACAGGGGCTGATAGGTGAGTGGGACTTGGTGAGGACAGGGGCTGATAGGTGAGTGGGACTTGGTGATAACAGGGGCTGATAGGTGAGTGGGACTTGGTGAGGACAGGGGCTGATAGGTGAGTGGGACTTGGTGAGGACAGAGGCTGATAGGTGAGTGGGACTTGGTGAGGACAGGGGCTTGATAGGTGAGTGTGACTTGGTGAGGGCAGGGGCTGATAGGTGAGTGGGACTTGGTGAGGGCAGGGGCTGATAGGTGAGTGGGACTTGGTGAGGACAGGGGCTGATGGTGAGCGGGACTTGGGGAGGACAGGGGCTGATAGGTGAGTGGGACTTGGTGAGGACAGGGGCTGATGGTGAGTGGGACTTGGTGAGGACAGGGGCTGATAGGTGAGTGGGACTTGGTGAGGACAGGGACTGAAAGGTGAGTGGGACTTGGTGAGGGCAGGGGCTGATAGGTGAGTGGGACTTGGTGAGGACAGGAGCTGATAGGTGAGTGGGACTTGGTGAGGACAGAGACTGATTGGTCAGTGGGACTTGGTGTGGACATGGGGGCTGATAGGTGAGTGGGACTTGGTGAGGACAGGGGCTGATAGGTGAGTGGGACTTGGTGAGGACAGGTGCTGATAGGTGAGTGGGACTTTGTGAGGACAGAGACTGACAGGTGAGTGGGACTTGGTGAGGACAGGTGCTGATAGGTGAGTGGGACTTGGTGAGAACAGAGACTGATATCTGAGTGGGACTTGGTGAGGACAGGGGGCTGATAGGTGAGTGGGACTTCGTGAGGACAGGGGCTGATAGGTGAGTGTGACTTGGTGAGGACAGAGACTGATAGGTGAGTGGGACTTGATGAGGACAGGGGCTGATAGTTGAGTGGGACTTGGCGAGGACAGAGGCTGATAGGTGAGTGGGACTTAGTGTGGACAGAGACTCATAGGTGAGTGGGACTTATTGTGCACACGGGCTGATAGGTGAGTGGGACGGTGAGGACAGGGGCTGATAGGTGAGTGGGACTTGGTGAGGACAGGGGCTGATAGGTGAGTGGGACTTGGTGAGGACAGGGGGCTGAAAGGTGAGTGGGAATTGGTGAGGACAGAGACTGATAGGTGTGCAGGACTTGGTGAGGACAGGAGCTGATAGTTGAGTGGGACTTGGTGAGGACAGGGGCTGATAGGTGAGTGGGACTTGGTGAGGACAGGGGCTGATAGGTGAGTGGGACTTGGAGAGGACAGGGGCTGATAGGTGAGTGGGACTTGGTGAGGACAGAGACTGATGGTGAGTGGGACTTGGTGAGGACAGGGGCTGAAAAGTGAGTGGCAATTGGTGAGGACAGGGGCTGATAGGTGAGCAGGACTTGGGGAGGACAGGAGCTGATAGGTGAGTGGGACTTGGTGAGGACAGGGGCTGATAGGTGAGTGGGACTTGCTGAGGACAGGGGCTGATAGGTGAGTGGGACTTGGTGAGGACAGGGGCTGATAGGTGAGTGGGAATTGGTGAGGACAGAGACGGATAGGTGAGCAGGACTTGGGGAGGACAGGTGCTGATAGGTGAGTGGGACTTGGTGAGGACAGGGGCTGATAGGTGAGTGGGACTTGGTGAGGACAGGGGCTGATAGGTGAGTGGGACTTGGTGAGGACAGGGGCTGATAGGTGAGTGGGACTTGGTGAGGACAGGGGCTGATAGATGAGTGGGACTTGGTGAGGACAGGGGCTGATAGGTAAGTGGGGCTTGGTGAGGACAGGGGCTGATAGGTGAATGGGAGTGGTGAGGACAGAGACTGATAGGTGAGTGGGACTTGGTGAGGACAGAGACTGATTGGTGAGTGGGACTTGGTGTGGATAGGGGGCTGATAGGTGAGTGGGACTTGGTGAGGAAAGGGGCTGATAGGTGAGTGGGACTTGGTGAGGACAGGGGACTGATAGGTGAGTGGGACTTGGTGAGGACAGGGGCTGATAGGTAAGTGGACTTGTTGAGGACAGAGACTGATAGGTGAGTGGAACTTGGTGAGGACAGGGGCTGATAGGTAAGTGGACTTGTTGAGGACAGAGACTGATAGGTGAGTGGAACTTGGTGAGGACAGGGGCTGATAGGTAAGTGGACTTGTTGAGGACAGAGACTGATCGGTGAGTGGGACTTGGTGTGGACAGAGACTGATCGGTGAGTGGGACTTGGTGAGGACAGAGACTGATAGGTGAGTGGGACTTGGTGAGGACAGAGTCTGATCGGTGAGTGGGACTTGGTGAGGGCAGAGACTGATAGGTGAGTGGGACTTGGTGAGGACAGAGACTGATGGTGAGGGTGACTTGGTGAGGACAGGGGCTGATAGGTGAGTGGGACTTGGTGAGGACAGGAGCTGATGGGTGAGTGGGACATGGTGAGGACAGAGACTGATACGTGAGTGGACTTGGGGAGGACAGAGTCTGATAGGTGAGTGGACTTGGTGAGGACAGGGGCTTATAGGTGAGTGCGACTTGGTGAGGACAGAGACTGATAGGTGAGAGGGACTTGGTGAGGACAGGGGCTGATAGGTGAGCAGGACTTGGTGAGGACAGAGACTGATAGGTGAGTGGGACTTGGTGAGGACAGGGGCTGATAGGTGAGTGGGATTTGGTGAGTACAGGGGCTGATAGGTGAGTGGGACTTGGTGAGGACAGGGGGCTGATGGGTGAGTGGGACTTGGTGAGGACAGGGGTTGATAGGTGAGTGGGACTTGGTGAGGACAGGAGCTGATATGTGAGTGGGAATTGGTGAGGACAGAGACTGATAGGTGAGTGGGAATTGGTGAGGACAGAGACTGATAGGTGAGTGGGACTTGGTGAGGACAGGGGCTGATAGATGAGTGGACTTGGGGAGGACAGAGACTGATAGGTGAGTGGACTTGGTGTGGACAGGGGCTGATAGGTGAGTGGGACTTGGTGAGGACAGGGGCTGATAGGTGAGTGGGACTTGGTGAGGACAGGGACTGATAGATGAGTGGGACTTGTTGAGGACAGGGGCTGATAGGTGAGTGGGACTTGGTGAGGACAGGGGCTGATAGATGAGTGGGACTTGGTGAGGACAGGGGCTGATAGGTGAGTGGGACTTGGTGAGGACAGGGGCTGATAGATGAGTGGGACTTGGTGAGGACAGGGGCTGATGGTGAGTGGGACATGGGGAGGACAGAGGCTGATAGGTGAGTGGGACTTGGTGTGGACAGAGACTGATAGGTGAGTGGGACTTGGTGAGGACAGGGGCTGATAGATGAGTGGGACTTGGTGAGGACAGGGGCTGATGGTGAGTGGGACTTGGGGAGGACAGAGGCTGATAGGTGAGTGGGACTTGGTGTGGACAGAGACTGATAGGTGAGTGGGACTTGGTGAGGACAGGGGCTGATAGATGAGTGGGACTTGGTGAGGAAAGGGGCTGATAGGTGAGTGGGACATGGTGAGGACAGGGGCTGATAGGTGAGTGGGACTTGGTGAGGACAGGGGCTGATAGGTGAGTGGGACTTGGTGAGGATAGGGGGCTGATAGGTGAGTGGGACTTGGTGTGGACAGGGGCTGATAGGTGAGTGGGACTTGGTGAGGACAGGAGCTGACAGGTGAGTGGGAATTGGTGAGGACAGAGACTGATAGGTGAGTGGGACTTGGTGAGGACAGTGGCTGATAGATGAGTGGACTTGGGGAGGACAGAGACTGATAGGTGAGTGGACTTGGTGTGGACAGGGGCTGATAGGTGAGTGGGACTTGGTGAGGACAGGGGCTGATAGGTGAGTGGGACTTGGTGAGGACAGGGGCTGGTAGGTGAGTGGGACTTGGTGAGGACAGGGGCTGATAGGTGAGTGGGACTTGGTGAGGACAGAGACTGATAGGTGAGTGGGACCTGTTGAGGGCAGGGGCTGATAGGAGAGTGGGACTTGGTGAGGACAGGGGCTGATAGGTGAGTGGGACTTGGTGAGGACAGAGACTGATAGGTGAGTGGGACTTGGTGAGGACAGGGGCTGATAGGAGAGTGGGACTTGGTGAGGACAGGGGCTGATAGGTGAGTGGGACTTGGTGAGGACAGGGGCTGATAGGTGAGTGGGACTTGGTGAGGACAGAGACTGATAGGTGAGTGGCACTTGGTGAGGACAGGGGCTGATAGGAGAGTGGAACTTGGTGAGGACAGGGGCTGATAGGTGAGTGGGACTTGGTGAGGACAGGGGCTAATGGTAAGTGGGACTTGGTGTGGACAGAGACTGATCGGTGAGTGGGACTTGGGCAGGACAGGGGCTGATAGGTGAGTGGGACTTGGTGAGGACAGAGACTGATGGTGAGTGGGACTTGGTGTGGACAGAGACTGATAGGTGAGTGGGACTTGGTGAGGACAGGGGCTGATAGGTGAGTGGGACTTGGTGAGTACAGGGGGCTTATAGGTGAGTGGGACTTGGTGAGGACAGGAGCTGATAGGTGAGTGGGACTTGCGGAGGACAGAGGCAGATAGGTGAGTGGGACTTGGTGTGGACAGAGACTGATAGGTGAGTGGGACTTGGTGAGGACAGGGGCTGATAGGTGAGTGGGGCTTGGTGAGGACAGAGACTGATAGGTGAGTAGGACTTGGAGAGGACAGGGACTGATAGATGAGTGGGACTTGGTGAGGACAGGGGCTGATAGGCGAGTGGGACTTGGGGAGGACAGGGACTGATAGGTGAGTGGACATTGTGAGGACAGGGGCTGATAGGTGAGTGGGACTTGGTGAGGACAGGGGGCTGATAGGTGAGTGGGACTTGGTGAGGACAGGGGCTGATAGGTGACTGGGAATAGGTGAGGACAGGGGCTGATAGGTGAGTGGGACTTGGTGAGTAGAGGGGCTGATAGGTGAGTGGGACTTGGTGAGGACAGGGGGCTGATAGGTGAGTGGGACATGGTGAGGACAGGGGCTGATAGGTGAGTGGGACTTGGTGAGGACAGGGGCTGATAGGTGAGTGGGACTTGGTGAGGACAGGGGCTGATAGGTGAGTGGGACTTGGTGAGGACAGGGGCTGATAGGTGAGTGGGACTTGGTGATAACAGGGGCTGATAGGTGAGTGGGACTTGGTGAGGGCGGGGGCTGATAGGTGAGTGGGACTTGGTGAGGACAGAGGCTGATATGTGAGTGGGACTTGGTGAGGACAGGGGGCTGATAGGTGAGTGGGGCTTGGTGAGGGCAGGGGCTGATAGGTGAGTGGGACTTGGTGAGGGCAGGGGCTGATAGGTGAATGTGAGTTGGTGAGGACAGGGGCTGATGGTGAGCAGGACTTGGGGAGGACAGGGGCTGATAGGTGAGTGGGACTTGGTGAGGACTGGGGCTGATAGGTGAGTGGGACTTGGTGAGGACAGAGACTGATAGGTGAGTGGGACTTGGTGAGGACAGAGACTGATAGGTGAGTGGGACTTGGTGAGGAAAGGGGCTGATAGGTGAGTGGGACTTGGTGAGGACAGGGGCTGATAGGTGAGTGGGACTTGGTGAGGACAGGGGCTGAAAGGTGAGTGGGACTTGGTGAGGACAGGGGCTGATAGGTGAGTGGGACTTGGTGAGGGCAGGGGCTGATAGGTGAGTGGGACTTGGTCAGGACAGGGGGCTGATAGGTGAGTGGGACTTGGTGAGGACAGGGGCTGATAGGTGAGTGGGACTTGGTGAGGACAGGGGCTGATCGGTGAGTGGGACTTGGTGAGTACAGGGGCTGATAGGTGAGTGGGACTTGGTGAGGACAGGGGCTGATAGGTGAGTGGGACATGGTGAGGACAGGGGCTGATAGGTGAGTGGGACTTCGTGAGGACAGGGGCTGATAGGTGAGTGGGACTTGGTGTGGACAGGGGATGATAGGTGAGTGGGACTTGGTGAGGACAGGGGGCTGATAGGTGAGTGGGGCTTGGTGAGGACAGGGGCTGATAGGTGAGTGGGACTTGGTGAGGACAAGGGCTGATAGGTGACTGGGACTTGGTGATAACAGGGGCTGATAGGTGAGTGGGACTTGGTGAGGACAGGGGCTGATAGGTGAGTGGGACTTGGTGAGGACAGAGGCTGATAGGTGAGTGGGACTTGGTGAGGACAGGGGGCTGATAGGTGAGTGGGACTTGGTGAGGACAGGGGGCTGATAGGTGAGTGGGATATGGTGAGGACAGGGGCTGATAGGTGAGTGGGGCTTGGTGAGGGCAGGGGCTGATAGGTGAGTGGGACTTGGTGAGGACAGGGGCTGATGGTGAGCAGGACTTGGGGAGGACAGGGGCTGATAGGTGAGTGGGACTTGGTGAGGACAGGGGCTGATGGTGAGTGGGAATTGGTGAGGACAGGGACTGATAGATGAGTGGGACTTGGTGAGGACAGGGGCTGATAGGTGAGTGGGACTTCGGGAGGACAGGGGCTGATAAGTGAGTGGGACTTGGGGAGGACAGAGGCTGATAGGTGAGTGGGACTTGGTGTGGACAGAGACTGATAGGTGAGTGGGACTTGGTGAGGACAGGGGCTGATAGGTGAGTGGGACTTGGTGAGGCCAAAGGCTGAAAGGTGAGTGGGACTTGGTGAGGACAGGGGCTGATAGGTGAGTGGGACTTGGTGAGGGCAGGGGCTGGAAGGTGAGTGGGACTTGGTGAGGACAGGGGCTGATAGGTGAGTGGGACTTGGTGAGGACAGGGGCTGATAGGTGAGTGGGACTTGGTGAGGACAGGGGCTGATAGGTGAGTGGGACTTGGTGAGGACAGGGGCTGATAGGTGAGTGGGACTTGGTGAGGCCAGAGGCTGAAAGGTGAGTGGGACTTGGTGAGGACAGGGGCTGATACGTGAGTAGCACTTGGTGAGGGCAGGGGCTGATAGGTGAGTGGGACTTGGTGAGGACAGGGGGCTGATAGGTGAGTGGGACTTGGTGAGGACAGGGGCTGATATGTGAGTGGGACATGGTGAGACAGGTGCTGATCGGTGAGTGAGACTTGGTGAGTACAGGGGCTGATAGGTGAGTGGGACATGGTGAGGACAGGGGGCTGATAGGTGAGTGGGATTTGGTGAGGACAGGGGCTGATAGGTGAGTGGGACTTGGTGAGGACAGGGGCTGATAGGTGAGTGGGACTTGGTGAGGACAGGAGCTGATAGGTGAGTGGGACTTGGTGAGGACAGGGACTGATATGTGAGTGGGACTTGGTGAGGACAGGGGCTGATAGGTGAGTGGGACTTGGGGAGGACAGAGACTGATAGGTGAGTGGGACTTGGTGAGGACAGGGACTGATAGGTGAGTTGGACTTGGGGAGGACAGAGACTGATAGGGGAGTGGGACTTGGTGAGGACAGGGGCTGATAGGTGAGTGGGACTTGGTGAGGACAGGGGGCTGATAGGTGAGTGGGACTTGGTGAGGACAGGGGCTGATAGGTGAGTGGGACTTGAGGAGGACAGAGGCTGATAGGTGACTGGGAATTGGTGAGGACAGGGGGCTGATAGGTGAGTGGGACTTGGTGATAACAGGGGCTGATAGGTGAGTGGGGCTTGGTGTGGACAGAGACTGATAGGTGAGTGGGCCTTGGTGAGGACAGGGGCTGATAGGTGAGTGGGACTTGGTGAGGACAGAGACTGATAGGTGAGTGGGACTTGGTGAGGACAGGGGCTGATAGATGAGTGGGACTTGGTGAGGACAGGGGGCTGATAGGTGAGTGGGACATGGTGAGGACAGGGGCTGATAGGTGAGTGGGACTTGGTGAGGACAGGGGCTGATAGGTGAGTGGGACTTGGTGAGGACAGGGGCTGATAGGTGAGTGGGACTTGGTGAGGACAGGGGCTGAAAGGTGAGTGGGACTTGGTGAGGACAGGGGCTGATAGGTGAGTGGGACTTGGTGAGGGCAGGGGCTGATAGGTGAGTGGGACTTGGTCAGGACAGGGGGCTGATAGGTGAGTGGGACTTGGTGAGGACAGGGGCTGATAGGTGAGTGGGACTTGGTGAGGACAGGGGCTGATCGGTGAGTGGGACTTGGTGAGTACAGGGGCTGATAGGTGAGTGGGACTTGGTGAGGACAGGGGCTGATAGGTGAGTGGGACATGGTGAGGACAGGGGCTGATAGGTGAGTGGGACTTCGTGAGGACAGGGGCTGATAGGTGAGTGGGACTTGGTGTGGACAGGGGATGATAGGTGAGTGGGACTTGGTGAGGACAGGGGGCTGATAGGTGAGTGGGGCTTGGTGAGGACAGGGGCTGATAGGTGAGTGGGACTTGGTGAGGACAAGGGCTGATAGGTGACTGGGACTTGGTGATAACAGGGGCTGATAGGTGAGTGGGACTTGGTGAGGACAGGGGCTGATAGGTGAGTGGGACTTGGTGAGGACAGAGGCTGATAGGTGAGTGGGACTTGGTGAGGACAGGGGGCTGATAGGTGAGTGGGACTTGGTGAGGACAGGGGGCTGATAGGTGAGTGGGATATGGTGAGGACAGGGGCTGATAGGTGAGTGGGGCTTGGTGAGGGCAGGGGCTGATAGGTGAGTGGGACTTGGTGAGGACAGGGGCTGATGGTGAGCAGGACTTGGGGAGGACAGGGGCTGATAGGTGAGTGGGACTTGGTGAGGACAGGGGCTGATGGTGAGTGGGAATTGGTGAGGACAGGGACTGATAGATGAGTGGGACTTGGTGAGGACAGGGGCTGATAGGTGAGTGGGACTTCGGGAGGACAGGGGCTGATAAGTGAGTGGGACTTGGGGAGGACAGAGGCTGATAGGTGAGTGGGACTTGGTGTGGACAGAGACTGATAGGTGAGTGGGACTTGGTGAGGACAGGGGCTGATAGGTGAGTGGGACTTGGTGAGGCCAAAGGCTGAAAGGTGAGTGGGACTTGGTGAGGACAGGGGCTGATAGGTGAGTGGGACTTGGTGAGGGCAGGGGCTGGAAGGTGAGTGGGACTTGGTGAGGACAGGGGCTGATAGGTGAGTGGGACTTGGTGAGGACAGGGGCTGATAGGTGAGTGGGACTTGGTGAGGACAGGGGCTGATAGGTGAGTGGGACTTGGTGAGGACAGGGGCTGATAGGTGAGTGGGACTTGGTGAGGCCAGAGGCTGAAAGGTGAGTGGGACTTGGTGAGGACAGGGGCTGATACGTGAGTAGCACTTGGTGAGGGCAGGGGCTGATAGGTGAGTGGGACTTGGTGAGGACAGGGGGCTGATAGGTGAGTGGGACTTGGTGAGGACAGGGGCTGATATGTGAGTGGGACATGGTGAGACAGGTGCTGATCGGTGAGTGGGACTTGGTGAGTACAGGGGCTGATAGGTGAGTGGGACATGGTGAGGACAGGGGGCTGATAGGTGAGTGGGATTTGGTGAGGACAGGGGCTGATAGGTGAGTGGGACTTGGTGAGGACAGGGGCTGATAGGTGAGTGGGACTTGGTGAGGACAGGAGCTGATAGGTGAGTGGGACTTGGTGAGGACAGGGACTGATATGTGAGTGGGACTTGGTGAGGACAGGGGCTGATAGGTGAGTGGGACTTGGGGAGGACAGAGACTGATAGGTGAGTGGGACTTGGTGAGGACAGGGACTGATAGGTGAGTTGGACTTGGGGAGGACAGAGACTGATAGGGGAGTGGGACTTGGTGAGGACAGGGGCTGATAGGTGAGTGGGACTTGGTGAGGACAGGGGGCTGATAGGTGAGTGGGACTTGGTGAGGACAGGGGCTGATAGGTGAGTGGGACTTGAGGAGGACAGAGGCTGATAGGTGACTGGGAATTGGTGAGGACAGGGGGCTGATAGGTGAGTGGGACTTGGTGATAACAGGGGCTGATAGGTGAGTGGGGCTTGGTGTGGACAGAGACTGATAGGTGAGTGGGCCTTGGTGAGGACAGGGGCTGATAGGTGAGTGGGACTTGGTGAGGACAGAGACTGATAGGTGAGTGGGACTTGGTGAGGACAGGGGCTGATAGATGAGTGGGACTTGGTGAGGACAGGGGGCTGATAGGTGAGTGGGACATGGTGAGGACAGGGGCTGATAGGTGAGTGGGACTTGGTGAGGACAGGGGCTGATAGGTGAGTGGGACTTGGTGAGGACAGGGGCTGATAGGTGAGTGGGACTTGGTGAGGACAGGGGGCTGATAGGTGAGTGGGACATGGTGATAACAGGGGCTGATAGGTGAGTGGGACTTGGTGAGGACAGGGGCTGATAGGTGAGTGGGACTTGGTGAGGACAGAGGCTGATAGGTGTGTGGGACTTGGTGAGGACAGGGGGCTGATAGGTGAGTGGGACTTGGTGAGGGCAGGGGCTGATAGGTGAGTGGGACTTGGTGAGGACAGGGGGCTGATAGGTGAGTGGGACATGGTGATAACAGGGGCTGATAGGTGAGTGGGACTTGGTGAGGGCAGGGGCTGATGGTGAGCGGGACTTGGGGAGGACAGGGGCTGATAGGTGAGTGGGAATTGGTGAGGACAGGGGCTGATGGTGATTGGGACTTGGTGAGGACAGGGGCTGATAGGTGAGTGGGACTTGGTGAGGACAGGGACTGAAAGGTGAGTGGGACTTGGTGAGGACAGGGGCTGATAGGTGAGTGGGATTGGTGAGGACAGGAGCTGATAGGTGAGTGGGACTTGGTGAGGACAGGGGCTGATAGGTGAGTGGGACTTGGTGAGCACAGGAGCTGATAGGTGAGTGGGACTTGGTGAGGACAGGGACTGATATGTGAGTTGGACTTGGTGTGGACAGAGAGTGATAGGTGAGTGGGACTTGGTGAGGACAGAGACTGATAGGTGAGTGGGACTTGGTGAGGACAGAGACTGATAGGTGAGTGGGACTTGCTGAGGACAGGGGGCTGATAGGTGAGTGGGACTTGGTGAGGACAGGGGCTGATAGGTGAGTGGGACTTGGTGAGGGCAGGGGCTGATAGGTGAGTGGGACTTGGTGAGGACAGGGGCTGATAGGTGAGTGGGACTTGGGGAGGTCAGGAGCTGATAGGTGAGTGGGACTTGGTGAGGACAGGAGCTGATAGGTGAGTGGGACTTGGTGAGGACAGGGGCTGATAGGTGAGTGGGACTTGGGGAGGGCAGGGGCTGATAGGTGAGTGGGACTTGGTGAGGCCAGGGGCTGATAGGTGAGTGGGACTTGGTGAGGACAGGGGCTGATAGGTGAGTGGGACATGGTGAGGACAGGGGCTGATAGGTGAGTGGGGCTTGGTGAGGACAGAGACTGATGGTGAGTGGGACTTGGTGAGGACAGGGGCTGAAAAGTGAGTGGGAATTGGTGAGGACAGGGGCTGATAGTTGAGCAGGACTTGGGGTGGACAGGAGCTGATAGGTGAGTGGGACTTGGTGAGGACAGGGGCTGATAGGTGAGTGGGACTTGGTGAGGACAGGGGCTGATAGGTGAGCGGGACTTGGTGAGGACAGGGGCTGATAGGTGAGTGGGACCTGGGGAGGTCAGGAGCTGATAGGTGAGTGGGACTTGGTGAGGACAGGGGCTGATAGGTGAGTGGGACTTGGGGAGGGCAGCGGCTGATAGGTGAGTGGGACTTGGTGAGGACAGGGGCTGATAGGTGAGTGGGACTTGGTGAGGACAGGGGCTGATAGGTGAGTGGGACTTGGGGAGGGCAGGGGCTGATAGGTGAGTGGGACTTGGTGAGGACAGGGGCTGATAGGTGAGTAGGACTTGGTGAGGACAGGGGCTGATAGGTGAGTGGGACTTGGTGAGGACAGGGGCTGATAGGTGAGTGGGACTTGGTGAGGACAGAGACTGATGGTGAGTGGGACTTGGTGAGGACAGGGACTGAAAAGTGAGTGGGAATTGGTGAGGACAGGGGCTGATAGTTGAGCAGGACTTGGGGAGGACAGGAGCTGATAGGTGAGTGGGACTTGGTGAGGACAGGGGCTGATAGGTGAGTGGGACTTGGTGAGGACAGAGACTGATAGGTGAGTGGGATTTGGTAAGGACAGAGACTGATAGGTGAGTGGGACTTGGTGAGGACACGGGCTGATAGGTAAGTGGACTTGGTGAGGACAGAGACTGATAGGTGAGTGGGATTTGGGAAGGACAGAGACTGGTAGGTGAGTGGGACATGGTGAGGACAGGGGCTGATAGGTAAGTGGACTTGGTGAGGACAGAGACTGATAGGTGAGTGGGATTTGGTAAGGACAGAGACTGATAGGTGAGTGGGACTTGGTGTGGACAGAGACTGATAGGTGAGTGGGACTTGATGAGGACAGAGACTGATAGGTGAGTTGGACTTGGTGAGGACAGAGACTGATAGGTGAGTGGGACTTGGTGAGGACAGGGGGCTGATAGGTGAGTGGGACCTGGTGAGGACAAAGGCTGATAGGTGAGTGGGACTTGGTGAGGACAGGGGCTGATAGGTGAGTGGGACTTGCTGAGGACAGGGGGCTGATAGGTGAGTGGGATTGGTGAGGACAGGGGCTGATAGGTGAGTGGGACTTGGTGAGGACAGGGGCTGATAGGTGAGTGGGACTTGGTGAGGACAGAGACTGATTGGTCAGTGGGACTTGGTGTGGACATGGGGGCTGATAGGTGAGTGGGACTTGGTGAGGACAGGGGCTGATAGGTGAGTGGGACTTGGTGAGGACAGGGGGCTGATAGGTGAGTGGGACTTGGTGAGGACAGGGGCTGATAGGTGAGTGGGACTTGGTGAGGACAGGTGCTGATAGGTGAGTGGGACTTTGTGAGGACAGAGACTGATAGGTGAGTGGGACTTGGTGAGGACAGGGGGCTGATAGGTGAGTGGGACTTCGTGAGGACAGAGACTGATAGGTGAGTGGGACTTGGTGTGCACAGGGGCTGATAGGTGAGTGGGACGGTGAGGACAGGGGGCTGATAGGTAAGTGGGACTTGGTGAGGACAGGGGCTGATAGGTGAGTGGGACTTGGTGAGGACAGGGGGCTGATAGGTGAGTGGGAATTGGTGAGGACAGAGACTGATAGGTGTGCAGGACTTGGTGAGGACAGGAGCTGATAGGTGAGTGGGACTTGGTGAGGACAGGGGCTGATAGGTGAGTGGGACTTGGTGAGGACAGGGGCTGATAGGTGAGTGGGACTTGGTGAGGACAGAGACTGATGGTGAGTGGGACTTGGTGAGGACAGGGGCTGAAAAGTGAGTGGCAATTGGTGAGGACAGGGGCTGATAGGTGAGCAGGACTTGGGGAGGACAGGAGCTGATAGGTGAGTGGGACTTGGTGAGGACAGGGGCTGATAGGTGAGTGGGACTTGCTGAGGACAGGGGCTGATAGGTGAGTGGGACTTGGTGAGGACAGGGGCTGATAGGTGAGTGGGAATTGGTGAGGACAGAGACTGATAGGTGAGCAGGACTTTCGGAGGACAGGAGCTGATAGGTGAGTGGGACTTGGTGAGGACAGGGGCTGATAGGTGAGTGGGACTTGGTGAGGACAGGGGCTGATAGGTGAGTGGGACTTGGTGAGGACAGGGGCTGATAGGTGAGTGGGACTTGGTGAGGACAGGGGCTGATAGATGAGTGGGACTTGGTGAGGACAGGGGCTGATAGGTAAGTGGGGCTTGGTGAGGACAGGGGCTGATAGGTGAGTGGGACTTGGTGAGGACAGAGACTGATGGTGAGTGGGACTTGGTGAGGACAGGGGATGAAAAGTGAGTGGGAATTGGTGAGGACAGGTGCTGATAGGTGAGCAGGACTTGGGGAGGACAGGAGCTGATAGGTGAGTGGGACTTGGTGAGGACAGGGGCTGATAGGTGAGTGGGACTTGGTGAGGACAGGGGTTGATAGGTGAGTGGGACTTGGTGAGGACAGGGGGCTGATAGGTGAGTGGGTCTTGGTGAGGACAGGGGCTGATAGGTGAGTGGGACTTGTTGAGGACAGAGACTGATAGGTGAGTGGGACTTGGTGAGGACAGAGACTGATTGGTGAGTGGGACTTGGTGTGGATAGGGGGCTGATATGTGAGTGGGACTTGGTGAGGACAGGGGCTGATAGGTGAGTGGGACTTGGGGAGGACAGAGACTGATAGGTGAGTGGGACTTGGTGAGGACAGGGACTGATAGGTGAGTTGGACTTGGGGAGGACAGAGACTGATAGGGGAGTGGGACTTGGTGAGGACAGGGGCTGATAGGTGAGTGGGACTTGGTGAGGACAGGGGGCTGATAGGTGAGTGGGACTTGGTGAGGACAGGGGCTGATAGGTGAGTGGGACTTGAGGAGGACAGAGGCTGATAGGTGACTGGGAATTGGTGAGGACAGGGGGCTGATAGGTGAGTGGGACTTGGTGATAACAGGGGCTGATAGGTGAGTGGGGCTTGGTGTGGACAGAGACTGATAGGTGAGTGGGCCTTGGTGAGGACAGGGGCTGATAGGTGAGTGGGACTTGGTGAGGACAGAGACTGATAGGTGAGTGGGACTTGGTGAGGACAGGGGCTGATAGATGAGTGGGACTTGGTGAGGACAGGGGGCTGATAGGTGAGTGGGACATGGTGAGGACAGGGGCTGATAGGTGAGTGGGACTTGGTGAGGACAGGGGCTGATAGGTGAGTGGGACTTGGTGAGGACAGGGGCTGATAGGTGAGTGGGACTTGGTGAGGACAGGGGCTGAAAGGTGAGTGGGACTTGGTGAGGACAGGGGCTGATAGGTGAGTGGGACTTGGTGAGGGCAGGGGCTGATAGGTGAGTGGGACTTGGTCAGGACAGGGGGCTGATAGGTGAGTGGGACTTGGTGAGGACAGGGGCTGATAGGTGAGTGGGACTTGGTGAGGACAGGGGCTGATCGGTGAGTGGGACTTGGTGAGTACAGGGGCTGATAGGTGAGTGGGACTTGGTGAGGACAGGGGCTGATAGGTGAGTGGGACATGGTGAGGACAGGGGCTGATAGGTGAGTGGGACTTCGTGAGGACAGGGGCTGATAGGTGAGTGGGACTTGGTGTGGACAGGGGATGATAGGTGAGTGGGACTTGGTGAGGACAGGGGGCTGATAGGTGAGTGGGGCTTGGTGAGGACAGGGGCTGATAGGTGAGTGGGACTTGGTGAGGACAAGGGCTGATAGGTGACTGGGACTTGGTGATAACAGGGGCTGATAGGTGAGTGGGACTTGGTGAGGACAGGGGCTGATAGGTGAGTGGGACTTGGTGAGGACAGAGGCTGATAGGTGAGTGGGACTTGGTGAGGACAGGGGGCTGATAGGTGAGTGGGACTTGGTGAGGACAGGGGGCTGATAGGTGAGTGGGATATGGTGAGGACAGGGGCTGATAGGTGAGTGGGGCTTGGTGAGGGCAGGGGCTGATAGGTGAGTGGGACTTGGTGAGGACAGGGGCTGATGGTGAGCAGGACTTGGGGAGGACAGGGGCTGATAGGTGAGTGGGACTTGGTGAGGACAGGGGCTGATGGTGAGTGGGAATTGGTGAGGACAGGGACTGATAGATGAGTGGGACTTGGTGAGGACAGGGGCTGATAGGTGAGTGGGACTTCGGGAGGACAGGGGCTGATAAGTGAGTGGGACTTGGGGAGGACAGAGGCTGATAGGTGAGTGGGACTTGGTGTGGACAGAGACTGATAGGTGAGTGGGACTTGGTGAGGACAGGGGCTGATAGGTGAGTGGGACTTGGTGAGGCCAAAGGCTGAAAGGTGAGTGGGACTTGGTGAGGACAGGGGCTGATAGGTGAGTGGGACTTGGTGAGGGCAGGGGCTGGAAGGTGAGTGGGACTTGGTGAGGACAGGGGCTGATAGGTGAGTGGGACTTGGTGAGGACAGGGGCTGATAGGTGAGTGGGACTTGGTGAGGACAGGGGCTGATAGGTGAGTGGGACTTGGTGAGGACAGGGGCTGATAGGTGAGTGGGACTTGGTGAGGCCAGAGGCTGAAAGGTGAGTGGGACTTGGTGAGGACAGGGGCTGATACGTGAGTAGCACTTGGTGAGGGCAGGGGCTGATAGGTGAGTGGGACTTGGTGAGGACAGGGGGCTGATAGGTGAGTGGGACTTGGTGAGGACAGGGGCTGATATGTGAGTGGGACATGGTGAGACAGGTGCTGATCGGTGAGTGGGACTTGGTGAGTACAGGGGCTGATAGGTGAGTGGGACATGGTGAGGACAGGGGGCTGATAGGTGAGTGGGATTTGGTGAGGACAGGGGCTGATAGGTGAGTGGGACTTGGTGAGGACAGGGGCTGATAGGTGAGTGGGACTTGGTGAGGACAGGAGCTGATAGGTGAGTGGGACTTGGTGAGGACAGGGACTGATATGTGAGTGGGACTTGGTGAGGACAGGGGCTGATAGGTGAGTGGGACTTGGGGAGGACAGAGACTGATAGGTGAGTGGGACTTGGTGAGGACAGGGACTGATAGGTGAGTTGGACTTGGGGAGGACAGAGACTGATAGGGGAGTGGGACTTGGTGAGGACAGGGGCTGATAGGTGAGTGGGACTTGGTGAGGACAGGGGGCTGATAGGTGAGTGGGACTTGGTGAGGACAGGGGCTGATAGGTGAGTGGGACTTGAGGAGGACAGAGGCTGATAGGTGACTGGGAATTGGTGAGGACAGGGGGCTGATAGGTGAGTGGGACTTGGTGATAACAGGGGCTGATAGGTGAGTGGGGCTTGGTGTGGACAGAGACTGATAGGTGAGTGGGCCTTGGTGAGGACAGGGGCTGATAGGTGAGTGGGACTTGGTGAGGACAGAGACTGATAGGTGAGTGGGACTTGGTGAGGACAGGGGCTGATAGATGAGTGGGACTTGGTGAGGACAGGGGGCTGATAGGTGAGTGGGACATGGTGAGGACAGGGGCTGATAGGTGAGTGGGACTTGGTGAGGACAGGGGCTGATAGGTGAGTGGGACTTGGTGAGGACAGGGGCTGATAGGTGAGTGGGACTTGGTGAGGACAGGGGGCTGATAGGTGAGTGGGACATGGTGATAACAGGGGCTGATAGGTGAGTGGGACTTGGTGAGGACAGGGGCTGATAGGTGAGTGGGACTTGGTGAGGACAGAGGCTGATAGGTGTGTGGGACTTGGTGAGGACAGGGGGCTGATAGGTGAGTGGGACTTGGTGAGGGCAGGGGCTGATAGGTGAGTGGGACTTGGTGAGGACAGGGGGCTGATAGGTGAGTGGGACATGGTGATAACAGGGGCTGATAGGTGAGTGGGACTTGGTGAGGGCAGGGGCTGATGGTGAGCGGGACTTGGGGAGGACAGGGGCTGATAGGTGAGTGGGAATTGGTGAGGACAGGGGCTGATGGTGATTGGGACTTGGTGAGGACAGGGGCTGATAGGTGAGTGGGACTTGGTGAGGACAGGGACTGAAAGGTGAGTGGGACTTGGTGAGGACAGGGGCTGATAGGTGAGTGGGATTGGTGAGGACAGGAGCTGATAGGTGAGTGGGACTTGGTGAGGACAGGGGCTGATAGGTGAGTG
Organism: Somniosus microcephalus; assembly: GCF_052327205.1. Lineage (NCBI taxonomy): Eukaryota > Metazoa > Chordata > Chondrichthyes > Squaliformes > Somniosidae > Somniosus > Somniosus microcephalus. The sequence goes on from NC_140987.1 coordinate 340,631,585, forward strand.
GGACTTGGTGAGCACAGGAGCTGATAGGTGAGTGGGACTTGGTGAGGACAGGGACTGATATGTGAGTTGGACTTGGTGTGGACAGAGAGTGATAGGTGAGTGGGACTTGGTGAGGACAGAGACTGATAGGTGAGTGGGACTTGGTGAGGACAGAGACTGATAGGTGAGTGGGACTTGCTGAGGACAGGGGGCTGATAGGTGAGTGGGACTTGGTGAGGACAGGGGCTGATAGGTGAGTGGGACTTGGTGAGGGCAGGGGCTGATAGGTGAGTGGGACTTGGTGAGGACAGGGGCTGATAGGTGAGTGGGACTTGGGGAGGTCAGGAGCTGATAGGTGAGTGGGACTTGGTGAGGACAGGAGCTGATAGGTGAGTGGGACTTGGTGAGGACAGGGGCTGATAGGTGAGTGGGACTTGGGGAGGGCAGGGGCTGATAGGTGAGTGGGACTTGGTGAGGCCAGGGGCTGATAGGTGAGTGGGACTTGGTGAGGACAGGGGCTGATAGGTGAGTGGGACATGGTGAGGACAGGGGCTGATAGGTGAGTGGGGCTTGGTGAGGACAGAGACTGATGGTGAGTGGGACTTGGTGAGGACAGGGGCTGAAAAGTGAGTGGGAATTGGTGAGGACAGGGGCTGATAGTTGAGCAGGACTTGGGGTGGACAGGAGCTGATAGGTGAGTGGGACTTGGTGAGGACAGGGGCTGATAGGTGAGTGGGACTTGGTGAGGACAGGGGCTGATAGGTGAGCGGGACTTGGTGAGGACAGGGGCTGATAGGTGAGTGGGACCTGGGGAGGTCAGGAGCTGATAGGTGAGTGGGACTTGGTGAGGACAGGGGCTGATAGGTGAGTGGGACTTGGGGAGGGCAGCGGCTGATAGGTGAGTGGGACTTGGTGAGGACAGGGGCTGATAGGTGAGTGGGACTTGGTGAGGACAGGGGCTGATAGGTGAGTGGGACTTGGGGAGGGCAGGGGCTGATAGGTGAGTGGGACTTGGTGAGGACAGGGGCTGATAGGTGAGTAGGACTTGGTGAGGACAGGGGCTGATAGGTGAGTGGGACTTGGTGAGGACAGGGGCTGATAGGTGAGTGGGACTTGGTGAGGACAGAGACTGATGGTGAGTGGGACTTGGTGAGGACAGGGACTGAAAAGTGAGTGGGAATTGGTGAGGACAGGGGCTGATAGTTGAGCAGGACTTGGGGAGGACAGGAGCTGATAGGTGAGTGGGACTTGGTGAGGACAGGGGCTGATAGGTGAGTGGGACTTGGTGAGGACAGAGACTGATAGGTGAGTGGGATTTGGTAAGGACAGAGACTGATAGGTGAGTGGGACTTGGTGAGGACACGGGCTGATAGGTAAGTGGACTTGGTGAGGACAGAGACTGATAGGTGAGTGGGATTTGGGAAGGACAGAGACTGGTAGGTGAGTGGGACATGGTGAGGACAGGGGCTGATAGGTAAGTGGACTTGGTGAGGACAGAGACTGATAGGTGAGTGGGATTTGGTAAGGACAGAGACTGATAGGTGAGTGGGACTTGGTGTGGACAGAGACTGATAGGTGAGTGGGACTTGATGAGGACAGAGACTGATAGGTGAGTTGGACTTGGTGAGGACAGAGACTGATAGGTGAGTGGGACTTGGTGAGGACAGGGGGCTGATAGGTGAGTGGGACCTGGTGAGGACAAAGGCTGATAGGTGAGTGGGACTTGGTGAGGACAGGGGCTGATAGGTGAGTGGGACTTGCTGAGGACAGGGGGCTGATAGGTGAGTGGGATTGGTGAGGACAGGGGCTGATAGGTGAGTGGGACTTGGTGAGGACAGGGGCTGATAGGTGAGTGGGACTTGGTGAGGACAGAGACTGATTGGTCAGTGGGACTTGGTGTGGACATGGGGGCTGATAGGTGAGTGGGACTTGGTGAGGACAGGGGCTGATAGGTGAGTGGGACTTGGTGAGGACAGGGGGCTGATAGGTGAGTGGGACTTGGTGAGGACAGGGGCTGATAGGTGAGTGGGACTTGGTGAGGACAGGTGCTGATAGGTGAGTGGGACTTTGTGAGGACAGAGACTGATAGGTGAGTGGGACTTGGTGAGGACAGGGGGCTGATAGGTGAGTGGGACTTCGTGAGGACAGAGACTGATAGGTGAGTGGGACTTGGTGTGCACAGGGGCTGATAGGTGAGTGGGACGGTGAGGACAGGGGGCTGATAGGTAAGTGGGACTTGGTGAGGACAGGGGCTGATAGGTGAGTGGGACTTGGTGAGGACAGGGGGCTGATAGGTGAGTGGGAATTGGTGAGGACAGAGACTGATAGGTGTGCAGGACTTGGTGAGGACAGGAGCTGATAGGTGAGTGGGACTTGGTGAGGACAGGGGCTGATAGGTGAGTGGGACTTGGTGAGGACAGGGGCTGATAGGTGAGTGGGACTTGGTGAGGACAGAGACTGATGGTGAGTGGGACTTGGTGAGGACAGGGGCTGAAAAGTGAGTGGCAATTGGTGAGGACAGGGGCTGATAGGTGAGCAGGACTTGGGGAGGACAGGAGCTGATAGGTGAGTGGGACTTGGTGAGGACAGGGGCTGATAGGTGAGTGGGACTTGCTGAGGACAGGGGCTGATAGGTGAGTGGGACTTGGTGAGGACAGGGGCTGATAGGTGAGTGGGAATTGGTGAGGACAGAGACTGATAGGTGAGCAGGACTTTCGGAGGACAGGAGCTGATAGGTGAGTGGGACTTGGTGAGGACAGGGGCTGATAGGTGAGTGGGACTTGGTGAGGACAGGGGCTGATAGGTGAGTGGGACTTGGTGAGGACAGGGGCTGATAGGTGAGTGGGACTTGGTGAGGACAGGGGCTGATAGATGAGTGGGACTTGGTGAGGACAGGGGCTGATAGGTAAGTGGGGCTTGGTGAGGACAGGGGCTGATAGGTGAGTGGGACTTGGTGAGGACAGAGACTGATGGTGAGTGGGACTTGGTGAGGACAGGGGATGAAAAGTGAGTGGGAATTGGTGAGGACAGGTGCTGATAGGTGAGCAGGACTTGGGGAGGACAGGAGCTGATAGGTGAGTGGGACTTGGTGAGGACAGGGGCTGATAGGTGAGTGGGACTTGGTGAGGACAGGGGTTGATAGGTGAGTGGGACTTGGTGAGGACAGGGGGCTGATAGGTGAGTGGGTCTTGGTGAGGACAGGGGCTGATAGGTGAGTGGGACTTGTTGAGGACAGAGACTGATAGGTGAGTGGGACTTGGTGAGGACAGAGACTGATTGGTGAGTGGGACTTGGTGTGGATAGGGGGCTGATAGGTGAGTGGGACTTGGTGAGGAGAGGGGCTGAAAGGTGAGTGGGACTTGGTGAGGACAGGGGACTGATAGGTGAGTGGGACTTGGTGAGGACAGGGGCTGATAGGTAAGTGGACTTGTTGAGGACAGAGACTGATAGGTGAGTGGAACTTGGTGAGGACAGGGGCTGATAGGTAAGTGGACTTGTTGAGGACAGAGACTGATAGGTGAGTGGAACTTGGTGAGGACAGGGGCTGATAGGTAAGTGGACTTGTTGAGGACAGAGACTGATCGGTGAGTGGGACTTGGTGTGGACAGAGACTGATCGGTGAGTGGGACTTGGTGAGGACAGAGACTGATAGGTGAGTGGGACTTGGTGTGGACAGGGGCTGATAGGTGAGTGGGACTTTGGGGGGGCAGGGGCTGATAGGTGAGTGGGACTTGGTGAGGACAGGTGCTGATAGGTGAGTGGGACTTGGTGAGGACAGGGGCTGATAGGTGAGTGGGACTTGGTGAGGACAGGAGCTGATAGTTGAGTGGGACTTGGTGAGGACAGGGGCTGATAGGTGAGCGTGACTTGGCGAGGACAGGGGCTGATAGGTGAGTGGGACTTGGGGAGGACAGGGGCTGTGTAGGGGGTTTCTCTTGCTCTTTCTGGTCTCCTGCCAGGCTTCATGCAATAATTACCCTTGAGTGGTTCGACCCACTCCCCCTACGGTTCTAGACCTTGGACTTAGATGCAGAGAACAGTAGTGCAGAGAAAGAACTCAATAGACCAGGTTGAATAGCACGAAATGGATGCTTTTATTTTTAAACAGTTTGAAGCATTACAAAATACATGTCATAGGCACAGATTAAAGTTACTACAATCATGCACAAATTTATGAACTTGACTCTATGGAAATGGGGAACGCACGGCACATCGAAAAAGGGGAAACACATTACGATTTCCCTTAACTCCCTCCCCTATACCTAAACTAAGTTTCGACCTGGGGAACTTGGGATCATGCTCACCACTCTCGAAATCGCGAGAAAGGGGGTGTTCGCAGCCTTTTTGGCACTGCTTTCCGTCGTCACGTGGATTTGGAAACTTCTGGCGCAGTCGATATTCTCTCCTCCCTCGAGGCGGTGGGGTCGACCCAGCCTCGATGAGCGCTCGTTAAGGTTGAGATCCACTAAGTCGATTTGGGTTCATGGAGCAGACCCAGATGCAGGCTATGCACTTGGGAGAATCTTGTGGCCTAGATCGCCAGTCCTCCAGAGGGTTTCTTCTCCGTCGGCCTGGGTCGTCGATGATCTCCCGACCCCAGTACCCGGGCCACCCTCGTCGTCTTCTCGTCGTGGCCGAGCCTTGTTTGGCTGAACACCGACCACGTTGTCCTTTTACCGAAACCGTCCGTCTTTAAAAAGACGAAAACGTTTTCATCGATCTGCCGAAGTGGAAGAGGCGCCGATCCGGGCACCGTCCGCCCTTCGTTCGTTCCTCGTAGAAGAAAGTTCTTGAAGAAATGGAAGCCTGAAGTCGCCCAACAAGAAGCCGTGGCAGTGAAGAAGAAGTTGTTCAAGTAACCCGAAGTCCGAAGTAACTTAGATGGACTTTCAATCCATAGTTATACTCTTTTGGGACAGTCTTATCTCCCGCCAAATCATAGTCCTGTCTTTGTATTAATTTTGGCGGGCAGAAATCTCTGCAGGGGCGCTTTGTCTTGTAACGGAGCCGGTGATAACTTAAACTGGCCTTCCCGGCCGATAATGTCTTTCAATGTCTTTTGCATTGTCACCGTGGCTCGGTTCGCATATTGATCGGTCCGGACATTTTCCTTGATGGCTGCTAAACGGTTTTTCCTTTGTACGATAAATGGGTATAAGTGTTTTTACATTGTCCGCCCATATCTTGATGGGCCCCATCCTGTACTTATAATCCATTGAATATGTATGCTGTTGCTCTGAGTTTCGGTTCCCAGAGACTGGCTTTCGTGGGCTCACTGTCTTCAATCCACAAGCCTGTCTGGCTTGCAGTAACAGAAATAAAATGGTTCATAAACTGATCACGGGGCCTGGCGGCCATTTTGTATGCCCTTTTATCAAAGGTTTTTCTGCGCAAGCTTACTTTGGTCAATAAACAGTCTTATTTTATCCAGTTTTCTTGCGTGATTTTTGCTGAAAATTGCGAATCTTACAGGCCCCCCTGTGATACTGATAGCTTGCTTAAAGTATCAATAATCCTTGATGAGCAAATTTTCCCTGATTCCCCACATCCAAACATTCCTGGCACTTAACTATCTATGCCCCTCACGACACATGCAGTTCCCATTTCCGGAGAAAATGAAAATTACCTCATGCACATTTGGAATCATAGACAGCTAATCTTAAACTATAACACCTTCACCTGTCAGATGGGCAGGGGTTGATACCCTTTTGCGCCATCTGCATGCATCTTTTATTAATCCAAAAAAACTTAAGAACAACTAATAACATAACAATACTTATTTCCTTATAACCCAAAACAATCAAAAAAAATTTTTTTAAATGGAGGGACGCTTAATCTTATACTAGCAGCTTAGAGTGGGGTATCTGCTTCCCCCATCCGCACATAGCGTTCTCTCCATTCTCCTGTGTTCTCGTGCCTCTGGAGGCGTTTGCCTCTTTTGCAATGCACGAAGAGCAAAAATATCACAATCAAAACCTGACATACTACTAGGATATGGGATGCTATTCTAATCCAGGCGGGGACCTCTATGTTGGTGAACAAGTCCCACCATGGTGGGATGGTTATGTCCAATATGTCTTTTCCTATCTCTAAAGTCTTCTGCTCCAGTGTGTAGAAATGTTTCTGCGAAATTATAACGGCTTTTAAAATCTTGGTGAGGTGTTCGGGAAGAGGGGGAATGACATAACCAAAATGCGCGACAAATCGTTGTAAGTCTGTGAAATTCTCTTTGATAGTGATGTGTACGGTGGAGGGCGCAGGAATGGGAACAATTCGTTGTTGTGCCACTTGAACCTCGGCCCTGGGTTTGAAACAGAAACTGCTATCACCGACCGAACACCACTCGTGTTGTCCATATCGGTACTGAGGCGCTGCAGTGGTGACGCAGTATGTCCCACCCCCGATATATGCTACCTGTGGGGGCACATGGTCCTCTGCCATTGCCTCCATGGTGCAATTCACCGGCTTCGCGCTAGCGGTTCTGAACCCGCACTGTGGTTTCAAAAAGGCATTCAAGTGCTGGGGACACAGGATGATGTGTGCTCCCCGGCTCCGACATCCCGAGAGGTCGGTGCCTGTCATCGTACGCTCCCATCTGATGACGTAAGGCGGGACCACTGCGTAACGAATGTGTGCGCCCCCCTGAATGACTCCAATGTTCTCTACTCTGTATACCGGGGCGGGCTTTGCTGCGGGACCCAACACCGGCATTCTTACTACTATTCCCATAATAGTGTGATTCGAATGTCCGCAGTCCACTGGAACTGGGTATGCTTCTGCGGCTAGTCTGAGCTGGCACGGGCTTAATGCATTCTCAAAAGGGTGGAGCGCTTGCAAGTGCTTGTTGCTGATCCAGGACGGGACCAAACCCTGTTTTAAATCCTCAAGATTACTGCGGCCCTCGCCCAATAACCACGCCCCGTACAGCACACAGGCCTCGTTTTGCGCAGCTTGATCGGACGCATTCCGATCCTCCTTAATGAGTGCATTTACCGTTCTCGCGTGTTTCTCCAGCTCAGCAATTATGTCCTTAAAGTGTAGTGTCATGGCCTGGTCCTCATGCAACTCAGAACCCACGACCTTGTTTTCGTCTGTCAATATGTTCCTTAACTGGGCTTTTAAACCGTTGATCTGTGTCTGCAGCTCCACGTTATCTAGAGCGTTGACAACAGATGTCCCGGTATTAAAAGCAGTGAATATGTCATTTACAGTACCCCTTCTTTGTCTCCCGACTTGATCCAAAACTTCTGGTGGTGTGGTGTATAATTTGTCTCTGTCGATGTCGGCAAAGTCAAATTCGTAAAATTGTCTAAACATACTGGTTAACAGGACCTGGTATAATTGTTCCGTTTCTTTGGGACACCACTCCGGCAATCTTACCTCAGTGAGATTTAAAATCACTGAGGCCACCGCGTAGTGTACCCCTTGGTACAGCACCTGACCGGTGGGTACCAATACTAAACCGTTCCCGGGTCCCTTGGTGGTGGTTGGGCACCCTCCTTTCTGGGCTAGTGCTACCGGAAGCGTGGGCAGGGGCTTGCGTGGGCGGGTGATGAGTTCAGTGGCGTTCACCGGAATAGGGGAGTATGGGGCTCCGCACGCTCGAGTGCTAACATCCCATCTCATCCCCTTCCCTTCATCCTGCCACTGCCTCTGGAAGAAGATGGACACGCCCTTGGGGCAGACGCGTCTCGAACCCCACATACAGACATATATTCCCTCATCCGGTTCCCACCATTTGTCCCAACACACACGTAATTGTCCGTGAGTTCCCGTAATAGTCCGATGGGTATTATTACCCAGTCGCTCCCACTCGACCGTAGAGTTTCTCATGTCCTTTCCCAGCTTTCGTAGCCACCACCATCGCCTTGGTGGTACGTTCCCATTGCACACCAGACAAATCCTCTTTCCCACGGTGACGCTGACTCTGGGCGCTAGGATCCTCACTCGAGGGCACGTTAATGAAGTCTCTTGGTAGGCAAAACCGAAATTGCTGGAATATTCCGTAGAATTCGTTCCCAGCCAACCTGGCCATCTCCCTTGGTGGAAGTAGGTGGCGGTTTCCTCTACCTCTCGCTCCCCCGTCCCATCCGTTGCGATGGGGGCCGTGTCCCCGGAGCACCCGAAAATGATGACGTCCTTGGTGCGGCCTCGGTAGGCCCACCCGCACCCGATCGCCATGAACGCGACGACAATCCTTTCCATCGTATCCCAGGTTTCTGTAACCAACAAAATGATGTAGCCGGGCTCCCGATAGGTGCTGGCCTAAATTAATTGGGCGCGCGGGTTCCTGGACCCCGCTCCCTAACAAACACACATACCGGGCAGACCTCAAAATTGTACTCTTAACACCATATACTTTACATTCCTTAAACTATGACCGTAATTACCTATCTTAACTTATGTACAGCGCCACCCTCCGTGGGGCGGCTTTCCGAATCCCTGTGAGGTCTGTCGTGTGCCACACCCTGCGGTGGGGCTGCATTGATCTTTGGCCTTGATCCCCCGCAGCCTGTCGCTGCTGAACGGGGATCATGTCTTCCTGGGGCTGCTTTAAACCGTGGTTGGGGAGGATGGGGAGAATCTGGCCAAAATTTTCTGGCCTGGGGCGCTCGAGCCGACCTACGAGGGGCTGCTTTGGGTTGGGCTCCCGGGGCCGATGGACCTGGAGTCGTGACTGTTACCGTTACAGCCTGTGGTTCCTCCACAGCTGCCGGCTCCAGCTCCCCTCCCTCAGGCTCCGCCCCCCCGGGGTCGGGATCTGTGGCTTCCGACTCCACCTCACCTGTCCCTACAGGTAACGAGTCTCCACCCCCACTCCCTACCTCCCCCAAGCTTGAGTCGAGGGCGGGACTGCCGTCCTCTGACTCTTCCTCCTCCGTGATTGGGTCTAAAGCGAGGTTGAGCTGTTCGGGCTCTCCCCTGCCTAAATCCCATTCAAAAGATGAGACCTCCCACTCCAATGGGATGGCCTCTCCCTTCACGCAGGCTACTGCTCCAGCCTGTGTGGTCTGTGACTCTGTTACAGGCTGAGGATCTTTGTTCTCAGACCTGGTCCCCTTTGGTGGCCCTTGTGTACCCGGTTTAAACAGTTTACACTGGTTGATGTGAAACCATTTGGTACGTCGGGGCGTCTTCACTGCATAAACCATGGGGCTGGCTTTGTCTACAATGCTGTATGGCCCCATGTACAGTGGTTCAAAACTCCCTACCCTGGCGTAGTTTCGGACCATGACCTGGTCCCCGACTACCCACTCTTGTTGTTTCCGAGGTTCCAACAACAGTTTATTTCCCTGGTGCTGTCTTCCCATGTTCCCAGCCACCTGCCCATAAATCTGTCTCAGGCGCTCCAAGAGGGTTTGGGCGAATTTGTCCCGTTTCACCTCTCGGAGCTGGCCCTCAGTGAGCACCGGGGCTAGCACATGGGTGGGTGTTCGCATGATCCTTCCAGTCATTAACTCGTGCGGGGAATACCCCGTGCTTTTGGACTGGCTGGCTCGGATCCCCATGAGGACTAAAGGCAGGACCTCCGCCCATTTCTGGGGCGAGCCCATTGTCTCTTTCCTCAGCTTTTCCTTGAGGGACCGATTCATACGCTCAACAATCCCGGATGACTGGGGATTGTATGCTACGTGCCACTTTCCCTCAATGCCCAAGAGCCTGAGGGCGTTCTGCATTACTTGACCGGTGAACTGACTCCCTTGGTCGGACTCTACAAAACGGGGGAGTCCCCACCGTGAGAACACTTCCCGAATCAAGATCTTAGCAGTACCCAGTGCCGTAGCTGTTCTGCACGGGAAGGCTTCTACCCATTTGGTGAACACATCTACCAGGACAAGGCAGTACTTATAGCCTCCCTGGGCGGCGGGCAGGGGCCCTATGTAGTCGACCTGAATCGACTGCCATGGTCCCTCTACCCTCCTGATGTGCCCCATGGGCACCTTCCTTTTGTGGGGGTCTGGGTTGTTAGCAGCACACACAAGACAGCTTGCGCAGAACTCGCGGACATCGTCCCGAAGTCCCGGCCACCATCCCGCCTGCTCCACCCGTTGCCAGGTGACCTCAGGTCCAGGGTGTCCCGCTCCTGGACCCTCGTGGGCCAATTGCAGAAATTCCCTTCGGTGCTGCTGCGGCACAACCCACTGCTCCTTTCGGAACAGCATACCTTCTTTGACTGTGAGGGCTGCCGTACTGTACGGACCTTCTACCTGTTTGCCCTCTGTGATGGCTTTTAGGACTGCTTTTAGGGCGGGATCCAGGGTTTGGACGGTCTTTAGGTCTGGGGGCGGTGTCACCCCTGTGTTCCCGGGAATTCCCTCCCTGCCTTGGATTGCTGCCACGGGTCCAGGTTCGTATGGGTCCCAGAGAATGCCATTGCGGGCACCCTCCCTGGCTAGCGCATCCGCCTGCTGGTTGCCCTGACTGCGGGGTTCTGTAATGGAGTGAGCCCTCACCTTATGGATGAACACCTCTCCTTTCTCCCCCACAGCTGCTAGGATCTTCTCCAGCAAGGGCTTAACTGTTAAAGGCCGCCCGTCCGCGGAGGTGTACCCGCGTCGGGACCAGATGGCGAGGTACTCTGTACACGAATTGCACGTGAACATGCTGTCTGAGCAAATCGTGTATGGGGTTGGGAAAATCTCGGGGTGGGTAACCACGTACGCCACCGCGGACAGTTCAGCCTGCTGCGCGCTCATAGTGTTGGGGAGCTTAATTGCCAGGGCAATGTTTGCCGCAGGGTCATAAACTCCACACCCTGTGAGTCGCTTGCCGTCAGCTACAGTGCTAGAACCGTCTACGTAGATCTCGCGGCCCGTGGGATGTATCCCGGCCCGTAAACCTATGTTAACTTCCCATACCCCTTCTACGGAACATTGATGGGCTGTCCCGGGATATGCCATATTGGCTGCGAGCCTTGGCGCGCAGAGGCCTTTAACTTTGAGATCCATCTGGGAAAGGAGGAGGGTCCAGCGCGCAATCCGAGCGCTGCTTATGGTCCCATCCTTAATCCTCCCGTCCAGAAGCATCTTCGTGGGGGTGTGATGGGTGAGGAGCATAATGGGAGAGGTCCCTGTGAAGATCACTGATCTGTTCACAGCCCAATGCGTGGCCAGGAGATGCCGTTCGCAATTGGAGAAACTCCTCTCCACATCCGTGAGCACCCTGGAGGAATAAACTACTGGTCTTAGCTTGCCGTGCCGCTCTTGGAGCAGCACTGCGCTCAGGCTGTCCCCACTAGCGGCTACCTCCAGAAAGAACTCCTCTCCCCCATCTATGGCCCCTAGGGCTGGCGCGGTCTGCAGATCTCTTTTCAACTTCTCGAATGCTGCCTGGCACCCCTCGTCCCAAGACCACTCGACTCCCTTGTGTAAGAGTCGAAGTAGCGGGGCCGCTGTGGCAGCATAGTCCTCGATGAAATCTCTGCAGTACCCGGTCAATCCCAAAAAGGACCTTACACCCGTTACTGTGTTGGGAATCGGCAGATCTTGTATAGATTCCCGTCTGGCCTTATCTATGGCTCTTTCCCCAGCGCGGATGGCCAGACCCAGGAATTTAACTTCCTGCTGGCCGATCTGGGCTTTCTTTGGGTTTACTTTGAAACCCTTCCTTTCTAACAGTTCCAACAATTCGGCTAACAGTGGGCCGTGCTGCTCCCTTGTATCTGTGAACAGGAGTAAGTCGTCCACATACTGCACTATCTGGTTGGGCTGGCTGAACTCTTTCAAACTCCCCGCCATGCACTGATGGAAAATGCTGGGGCTGTTGTGAAAACCCTGTGGTAAGCAGTTCCAGGTGTACTGTTGCCCTTTGAAAGTAAAGGCAAACTTGTACTGGTCCTCCCGCCGCAGCGGAATGGACCAAAAACCGTTCGAGATGTCCAGCACCGTGAATGTGGTCGCCGATGCTGGAATACTCCCTATTAAGTCTGCAACTGCTGCTACCGTGGGCGCGCAGGCTGGGATATTACTATTGAGGACTCTATAGTCCACCGTGGCTCTCCACGAATTGTCCGGTTTCTTTACCGGCCATAATGGGGAGTTCACGTGGGTGGCTATCGTCCTCAATACGCCCTGCTGTACCAATGAAGATATTGCTGTCTCCATGTCGGGTTCTGCCTCCTTGGGGAAATTATACTGCTTTTGGGGTCGGATCATGGGGTCCCCATCTACGCTGACTTCGAACCCAGTGACTCTCCCGCAGTCGTGCTTGTGGGTGGCGAACGCGGTCAGATTTTCTGACACACGCGCCTGCAAGTCCGTTGGGACGTTTGTTATCATGAGCTCGAGATCGTAACCTCCTGATGGCTTCATAGTGCACAAGGCCCCCTTTTCTTCCTTCCCCGGGATTACGACTACCTTACCTAAACCGCCCTCGGCTCCCCAGAGACAGTGATTTCTCAGGTCCACGAGGATCCCGTGTTCCACCAAGAAATCAGCCCCGAGGATGCCTTTCCCCCCCCCCTCTTTCCACTTCAATAGGATGCACGTCCATGTGGTGTGGAGCGCTCCCAACTGAATGGAGAGCGGGAGGGAGTGCGCGCCAGCCTGTGCTCTACCTGTGAAACCCGCTACTAAATATGGAGCCTGGGCGGACAGAGGTGAGACAAAAGGTTTGTCCGTGTGGATCACGGTACACGAAGCTCCCGTATCCAACAGGTAACTACCCCTTTGTTTCTCCACCTCCATCTCCACCACAGGTCTTCTCCAAGCGTCATAGCGGAGCGGACACAAGTAGATGGGCTGCGCGGGCGTCAGTCATTTAGGTGTTTCGGCTGGGGTCTCGGGGGCGATAGGGCTGTTAGCAACCGCTACCTTCCCCTGCCAGGTCATCAGAGACCGCATAGTCTCCAAGACTGACTCGATCGCAGCGGGGTCCACAACCGCACCACCCCCTTTATTCGGGGCAGAGGCTACGGTTGGGTTCTGGACTGGTGTTGGGGCAGCGGCCTGCACTTGTGGTTGTGCTGGTGTTGGGTAAACTCTCGGGCCGTTGGCGACTCGGGCTTGGGCTTGATCTTGGGCTGCGGCGAACGCTCTCTCCCTCTTATCCTTCCAAGGATTCCTACAGTCCTTGCGCCAATGACCCTCCTTCCCACACCCGTAACAACTGCTATTTGCTTGGGGATGGCGATTTCCCTCCTGACGCCATTCCTTTTTAGCAGAGGCTGCGGGTCTCACCTCATGCACCTTTCCTTTCACAACAGGCGTTTTCTTGCCCTTGTTGTTTCTATAACTGATCGTGAGCTGATCTAGTACTACTTCCTCCGTGGAGTGGGCGTTAGTGGGGTCAAACCATGCTTTGGCCTGTTCCTTCACTACTGGCAGGCAACCTGCTACCAGGCACCGAAGCCAGTGAGCCCTTTGTTCGCCATCCAGCCCGGCCCGGGCCGGCCCGCCCGGGCAGCTGCGCCGATACACTGGCCACAACCTGTCGGCGAAAACCCGTGGGGGTTCTCCCTCTAGCTGCACTGTCTTTTCTAAACGGAGGAACGGAGTTCCGTCCCCCTCTCCCATGATCTCCAGAATCTCATCCCGTAGCAACTCATAGTCCCTGTGCCCTCTCTTGCTCTCGTCAGGGAGGCACTGGAGGAGCGAACTGTCCAGGGAGAACAGCAGCATTTTAGACTGTTCAACCCCGTCGCAGTCATTGACTGCTGCGGTCTGCTCCACGTCCCTGAAATGCACGGAGGGATCTCCTGACTCGGAGAGTTTTGGGATGTGACTTATCATCTCTCTTAGCTGTCGTGCGCTATGAGGCATTATGATCTGACTCTCAAGGGGTCCGTCATCGCCATTTTCTTCATTTGGACCGATCCTCCGGTGTCTCGTAGGACACATTGGCGCCGACCCCGACTCTACTGTTTGGGGTTGCTCTACCTCAGGGCTCTCTTCCTCTACCGTCTCCGTCTCCTGTCCCGGAGTCCAAGACTCCTCATAGGCAGGAGGCGCAGAAGGTTCGGGGGTTGGTACCCCAACTGCCTCTTGTGGAATCGGTCTTTTGGATTCCTTGGCTAGCAACAGCTGACTCGCTGGTGGATTTATGAGACACACCAACCCGTTTGCCTTCGCTAGGGCCTTTCTCAGGTCCTCTAGCTCCCGGCGGCAAGTGCTGTGGTCGGTGTTCTCAGATCTATCCTCCATGGCCATCTTATATGCTGCCCTGGCTCCCAGGAGCTTTTCCTCTTGGGCATCTACTTGTTTGGCTAGACGGGAACACCTCTCTCTCATTCTACCTTCACTGGCCTTGGCCTCAACGACCTGACATTTTAAATATTCTACCCGGGCTTCGTGGCAGCGAATTACAGAGCGGCGTTCCTGGTTCAGCGCGTCAAGCGATTCAATCAGTTTTTGACCTCCCGCAACCTTTTCCTCTACGCCTTTAAGCAAGCCGTTGATCTGGACTGTCTGTGCTGCAACTACCTGGTCCAAAAGCTGGACTTGCTTCTTGTAGCACATCAGCCAGACCGCCTTTTCTACAGATTTCTTATGCTCTCTACCCGCTGTCCACTTGATGGCTGCATCTAGCGGGCGCCTATCCCTTAGTAGATCAGATATCCATTGTTTTGTGAGGTTGACTTTTCCAAAAACATAATCTGCTATTCTTTCATCCATCACATTTCGTTTATTCAGATCTTGATCTAACACACTACTTTTCTGCTGCCAAGGTCCTGCCGCGGTCGCCATTTCTGTAGGGGGTTTCTCTTGCTCTTTCTGGTCTCCTGCCAGGCTTCGTGCAATAATTACCCTTGAGTGGTTCGACCCACTCCCCCTACGGTTCTAGACCTTGGACTTAGATGCAGAGAACAGTAGTGCAGAGAAAGAACTCAATAGACCAGGTTGAATAGCATGAAATGGATGCTTTTATTTTTAAACAGTTTGAAGCATTACAAAATACATGTCATAGGCACAGATTAAAGTTACTACAATCATGCACAAATTTATGAACTTGACTCGATGGAAATGGGGAACACACGGCACATCGAAAAAGGGGAAACACATTACGATTTCCCTTAACTCCCTCCCCTATACCTAAACTAAGTTTCGACCTGGGGAACTTGGGATCATGCTCACCACTCTCGAAATCGCGAGAAAGGGGGGGTTCGCAGCCTTTTTGGCACTGCTTTCCGTCGTCACGTGGATTTGGAAACTTCTGGCGCAGTCGATATTCTCTCCTCCCTCGAGGCGGTGGGGTAGACCCAGCCTCGATGAGCGCTCGATAAGGTTGAGATCCACTAAGTCGATTTGGGTTCATGGAGCAGACCCAGATGCAGGCTATGCACTTGGGAGAATCTTGTGGCCTAGATCGCCAGTCCTCCAGAGGGTTTCTTCTCCGTCGGCCTGGGTCGTCGATGATCTCCCGACCCCAGTACCCGGGCCACCCTCATCGTCTTCTCGTCGTGGCCGAGCCTTGTTTGGCTGAACACCGACCACGTTGTCCTTTTACCGAAACCGTCCGTCTTTAAAAAGACGAAAACGTTTTCATCGATCTGCCGAAGTGGAAGAGGCGCCGATCCGGGCACCGTCCGCCCTTCGTTCGTTCCTCGTAGAAGAAAGTTCTTGAAGAAATGGAAGCCTGAAGTCGCCCAACAAGAAGCCGTGGCAGTGAAGAAGAAGTTGTTCAAGTAACCCGAAGTCCGAAGTAACTTAGATGGACTTTCAATCCATAGTTATACTCTTTTGGGACAGTCTTATCTCCCGCCAAATCATAGTCCTGTCTTTGTATTAATTTTGGCGGGCAGAAATCTCTGCAGGGGCGCTTTGTCTTGTAACGGAGCCGGTGATAACTTAAACTGGCCTTCCCGGCCGATAATGTCTTTCAATGTCTTTTGCATTGTCACCATGGCTCGGTTCGCACGGTCCGGACATTTTCCTTGATGGCTGCTAAACGGTTTTTCCTTTGTACGATAAATGGGTATAAGTGTTTTTACATTGTCCGCCCATATCTTGATGGGCCCCATCCTGTACTTATAATCCATTGAATATGTATGCTGTTGCTCTGAGTTTCGGTTCCCAGAGACTGGCTTTCGTGGGCTCACTGTCTTCAATCCACAAGCCTGTCTGGCTTGCAGTAACAGAAATAAAATGGTTCATAAACTGATCACGGGGCCTGGCGGCCATTTTGTATGCCCTTTTATCAAAGGTTTTTCTGTGCAAGCTTACTTTGGTCAATAAACAGTCTTATTTTATCCAGTTTTCTTGCGTGATTTTTGCAGAAAATTGCGAATCTTACAGCTGATAGGTAAGTGGGACTTGGTGAGGACAGAGACTGATGGTGAGGGGGACTTGGTGAGGACAGGGGCTGATAGGTGAGTGGGACTTGGTGAGGACAGGAGCTGATAGGTGAGTGGGACATGGTGAGGACAGAGACTGATAGGTGAGTGGACTTGGGGAGGACAGAGTCTGATAGGTGAGTGGACTTGGTGAGGACAGGGGCTTATAGGTGAGTGCGACTTGGTGAGGACAGAGACTGATAGGTGAGTGGGACTTGGTGAGGACAGGGGCTGATAGGTGAGCAGGACTTGGTGAGGACAGAGACTGATAGGTGAGTGGGACTTGGTGAGGACAGGGGCTGATAGGTGAGTGGGACTTGGTGAGCACAGGGGCTGATAGGTGAGTGGGACTTGGTGAGGACAGGGGGCTGATGGGTGAGTGGGACTTGGTGAGGACAGGGGCTGATAGGTGAGTGGGACTTGGTGAGGACAGGAGCTGATAGGTGAGTGGGAATTGGTGAGGACAGAGACTGATAGGTGAGTGGGAATTGGTGAGGACAGGGGCTGATAGGTGAGTGGGACTTGGTGAGGACAGGGGCTGAGAGGTGAGTGGGACTTGGTGAGGACAGGGGCTGATAGGTGAGTGGGATTTGGTGAGGACAGAGACTGATAGGTGAGTGGGACTTGGTGAGGACAGGGGCTGATAGCAGAGTGGGACTTGGTGAGGACAGGGGCTGATAGGTGAGTGGGACTTGGTGAGGACAGGGGCTAATGGTGAGTGGGACTTGGTGTGGACAGAGACTGATCGGTGAGTGGGACTTGGGCAGGACAGGGGCTGATAGGTGAGTGGGACTTGGTGAGGACAGAGACTGATGGTGAGTGGGACTTGGTGTGGACAGAGACTGATAGGTGAGTGGGACTTGGTGAGGACAGGGGTTGATAGGTGAGTGGGACTTGTTGAGGACAGAGACTGATAGGTGAGTGGGACTTGGTGAGGACAGAGACTGATTGGTGAGTGGGACTTGGTGAGGAAAGCGGCTGATAGTTGAGTGGGACTTGGTGAGGACAGGGGACTGATAGGTGAGTGGGACTTGGTGAGGACAGGGGCTGATAGGTAAGTGGACTTTTTGAGGACAGAGACTGATAGGTGAGTGGAACTTGGTGAGGACAGGGGCTGATTGGTAAGTGGACTTGTTGAGGACAGAGACTGATAGGTGAGTGGAACTTGGTGAGGACAGGGGCTGATAGGTGAGCAGGACTTGGTGAGGACAGAGACTGATAGGTGAGTGGGACTTGGTGAGGACAGGGGCTGATAGGTGAGTGGGACTTGGTGAGCACAGGGGCTGATAGGTGAGTGGGACTTGGTGAGGACAGGGGGCTGATGGGTGAGTGGGACTTGGTGAGGACAGGGGCTGATAGGTGAGTGGGACTTGGTGAGGACAGGAGCTGATAGGTGAGTGGGAATTGGTGAGGACAGAGACTGATAGGTGAGTGGGAATTGGTGAGGACAGAGACTGATAGGTGAGTGGGACTTGGTGAGGACAGGGGCTGATAGATGAGTGGACTTGGGGAGGACAGAGACTGATAGGTGAGTGGACTTGGTGTGGACAGGGGCTAATAGGTGAGTGTGACTTGGTGAGGACAGGGGCTGATAGGTGAGTGGGACTTGGTGAGGACAGGGACTGATAGATGAGTGGGACTTGGTGAGGACAGGGGCTGATAGGTGAGTGGGACTTGGGGAGGACAGAGGCTGATAGGTGAGTGGGACTTGGTGTGGACAGAGACTGATAGGTGAGTGGGACTTGGTGAGGACAGGGGCTGATAGATGAGTGGGACTTGGTGAGGACAGGGGCTGATGGTGAGTGGGACTTGGGGAGGACAGAGGCTGATAGGTGAGTGGGACTTGGTGTGGACAGAGACTGATAGGTGAGTGGGACTTGGTGAGGACAGGGGCTGATAGATGAGTGGGACTTGGTGAGGACAGGGGCTGATAGGTGAGTGGGACTTGGTGAGGACAGGGGCTGATAGGTGAGTGGGACTTGGTGAGGACAGGGGCTGATAGGTGAGTGGGACTTGGTGAGGACAGGGGGCTGATAGGTGAGTGGGACTTGGTGAGGACAGGGGCTGATAGGCGAGTGGGACTTGGTGAGGACAGGAGCTGATAGGTGAGTGGGAATTGGTGAGGACAGAGACTGATAGGTGAGTGGGACTTGGTGAGGACAGAGACTGATAGGTGAGTGGACTTGGTGTGGACAGGGGCTGATAAGTGAGTGGGACTTGGTGAGGACAGGGGCTGATAGGTGAGTGGGACTTGGTGAGGACGGGGGCTGGTAGGTGAGTGGGAATTGGTGAGGACAGGGGCTGATAGGTGAGTGGGACTTGGTGAGGACAGAGACTGATAGGTGAGTGGGACTTGGTGAGGACAGGGGCTGATAGGAGAGTGGGACTTGGTGAGGACAGGGGCTGATAGGTGAGTGGGACTTGGTGAGGACAGAGACTGATAGGTGAGTGGGACTTGGTGAGGACAGGGGCTGATAGGAGAGTGGGACTTGGTGAGGACAGGGGCTGATAGGTGAGTGGGACTTGGTGAGGACAGGGGCTGATAGGTGAGTGGGACTTGGTGAGGACAGGGGCTGATAGGTGAGTGGGACTTGGTGAGGACAGAGACTGATAGGTGAGTGGGACTTGGTGAGGACAGGGGCTGATAGCAGAGTGGGACTTGGTGAGGACAGGGGCTGATAGGTGAGTGGGACTTGGTGAGGACAGGGGCTAATGGTGAGTGGGACTTGGTGTGGACAGAGACTGATCGGTGAGTGGGACTTGGGCAGGACAGGGGCTGATAGGTGAGTGGGACTTGGTGAGGACAGAGACTGATGGTGAGTGGGACTTGGTGTGGACAGAGACTGATAGGTGAGTGGGACTTGGTGAGGACAGGGGTTGATAGGTGAGTGGGACTTGTTGAGGACAGAGACTGATAGGTGAGTGGGACTTGGTGAGGACAGAGACTGATTGGTGAGTGGGACTTGGTGAGGAAAGCGGCTGATAGGTGAGTGGGACTTGGTGAGGACAGGGGACTGATAGGTGAGTGGGACTTGGTGAGGACAGGGGCTGATAGGTAAGTGGAGTTTTGAGGACAGAGACTGATAGGTGAGTGGAACTTGGTGAGGACAGGGGCTGATTGGTAAGTGGACTTGTTGATGACAGAGACTGATAGGTGAGTGGAACTTGGTGAGGACAGGGGCTGATAGGGAAGTGGACTTGTTGAGGACAGAGACTGATCGGTGAGTGGGACTTGGTGCGGACAGAGACTGATCGGTGAGTGGGACTTGGTGAGGACAGAGACTGATAGGTGAGTGGGACTTGGTGCGGACAGGGGCTGATAGGTGAGTGGGACTTTGGGAGGGCAGGGGCTGATAGGTGAGTGGGACTTGGTGAGGACAGGTGCTGATAGGTGAGTGGGACTTGGTGAGGACAGGGGCTGATAGGTGAGTGGGACTTGGTGAGGACAGGAGCTGATAGGTGAGTGGGACTTGGTGAGGACAGGGGCTGATAGGTGAGCGTGACTTGGCGAGGACAGGGGCTAATAGGTGAGTGGGACTTGGGGAGGACAGGGGCTGATAGGTAAGTGGGACTTGGTGAGGACAGAGACTGATGGTCAGGGGGACTTGGTGAGGACAGGGGCTGATAGTTGAGTGGGACTTGGTGAGGACAGGAGCTGATAGGTGAGTGGGACATGGTGAGGACAGAGACTGATAGGTGAGTGGACTTGGGGAGGACAGAGTCTGATAGGTGAGTGGACTTGGTGAGGACAGGGGCTTATAGGTGAGTGCGACTTGGTGAGGACAGAGACTGATAGGTGAGTGGGAATTGGTGAGGACAGGGGCTGATAGGTGAGCAGGACTTGGCGAGGACAGAGACTGATAGGTGAGTGGGACTTGGTGAGGACAGGGGCTGATAGGTGAGTGGGACTTGGTGAGTACAGGGTCTGATAGGTGAGTGGGACTTGGTGAGGACAGGGGGCTGATGGGTGAGTGGGACTTGGTGAGGACAGGGGCTGAGAGGTGAGTGGGACTTGGTGAGGACAGGAGCTGATAGGTGAGTGGGTATTGGTGAGGACAGAGACTGATAGGTGAGTGGGACTTGGTGAGGACAGAGACTGATAGGTGAGTGGGACTTGGTGAGGACAGGGGCTGATAGATGAGTGGACTTGGGGAGGACAGAGACTGATAGGTGAGTGGACTTGGTGTGGACAGGGGCTGATAGGTGAGTGGGACTTGGTGAGGACAGGGGCTGATAGGTGAGTGGGACTTGGTGAGGACAGGGGCTGATAGGTGAGTGGGACTTGGTGAGTACAGGGGCTGATAGATGAGTGGGACTTGGTGAGGACAGGGGCTGATAGATGAGTGGGACTTGGTGAGGACAGGGGCTGATGGTGAGTGGGACTTGGTGAGGAAAGAGACTGATGGTGAGTGGGACTTGGTGTGGACAGAGACTGATAGGTGAGTGGGACTTGGTGAGGACAGGGGCTGATAGGTGAGTGGGACTTGGTGAGTACAGGGGGCTTATAGGTGAGTGGGACTTGGTGAGGACAGGGCCTAATAGGTGATTGGGGCTTGGTGTGGACAGAGGCTGATAGGAGAGTGGGACATGGTGAGGACAGGGCCTAATAGGTGATTGGGGCTTGGTGAGGACAGAGACTGATAGGTGAGTGGGACTTGGTCAGGACAGGGACTGATACATGAGTGGGACTTGGTGAGGACAGGGGCTGATCGGCGAGTGGGACTTGGGGGGGACAGGGACTGATAGGTGAGTGGACATTGTGAGGACAGGGGCTGATAGGTGAGTGGGACTTGGTGAGGACAGGGGGCTGATAGGTGAGTGGGACTTGGTGAGGACAGGGGCTGATAGGTGAGTGGGACTTGGTGAGGACAGGGGCTGATAGGTGAGTGGGACTTGGTGAGGACAGGGGCTGATAGGTGAGTGGGACTTGGTGAGGACAGGGGACTGATAGGTGAGTGGGACATGGTGAGGACAGGGGCTGATAGGTGAGTGGGACTTGGTGAGGACAGGGGCTGAGAGGTGAGTGGGACTTGGTGAGGACAGGGGCTGATAGGTGAGTGGGACTTGGTGAGGACAGGGGCTGATAGGTGAGTGGGACTTGGTGATAACAGGGGCTGATAGGTGACTGGGACTTGGTGAGGATGGGGGCTGATAGGTGAGTGGGACTTGGTGAGGACAGAGGCTGATATGTGAGTGGGACTTGGTGAGGACAGGGGGCTGATAGGTGAGTGGGGCTTGGTGAGGGCAGGGGCTGATAGGTGAGTTGGACTTGGTGAGGGCAGGGGCTGATAGGTGAATGGGACTTGGTGAGGACAGGGGCTGATGGTGAGCAGGACTTGGGGAGGACAGGGGCTGATAGGTGAGTGGGACTTGGTGAGGACAGGGCCTGATGGTGAGTGGGACTTGGTGAGGACAGGGGCTGATAGGTGAGTGGGACTTGGTGAGGACAGGGACTGAAAGGTGAGTGGGACTTGGTGAGGACAGGGGCTGATAGATGAGTGGACTTGGGGAGGACAGAGACTGATAGGTGAGTGGACTTGGTGTGGACAGGGGCTGATAGGTGAGTGGGACTTGGTGAGGACAGGGGCTGATAGGTGAGTGGGACTTGGTGAGGACAGGGGCTGATAGGTGAGTGGGACTTGGTGAGTACAGGGGCTGATAGATGAGTGGGACTTGGTGAGGACAGGGGCTGATAGGTGAGTGGGACTTGGTGAGGACAGGGGCTGATAGATGAGTGGGACTTGGTGAGGACAGGGGCTGATGGTGAGTGGGACTTGGTGAGGAAAGAGACTGATGGTGAGTGGGACTTGGTGTGGACAGAGACTGATAGGTGAGTGGGACTTGGTGAGGACAGGGGCTGATAGGTGAGTGGGACTTGGTGACTACAGGGGGCTTATAGGTGAGTGGGACTTGGTGAGGACAGGGCCTAATAGGTGATTGGGGCTTGGTGTGGACAGAGGCTGATAGGAGAGTGGGACATGGTGAGGACAGGGCCTAATAGGTGATTGGGGCTTGGTGAGGACAGAGACTGATAGGTGAGTGGGACTTGGTCAGGACAGGGACTGATACATGAGTGGGACTTGGTGAGGACAGGGGCTGATCGGCGAGTGGGACTTGGGGGGGACAGGGACTGATAGGTGAGTGGACATTGTGAGGACAGGGGCTGATAGGTGAGTGGGACTTGGTGAGGACAGGGGGCTGATAGGTGAGTGGGACTTGGTGAGGACAGGGGCTGATAGGTGAGTGGGACTTGGTGAGGACAGGGGCTGATAGGTGAGTGGGACTTGGTGAGGACAGGGGCTGATAGGTGAGTGGGACTTGGTGAGGACAGGGGACTGATAGGTGAGTGGGACATGGTGAGGACAGGGGCTGATAGGTGAGTGGGACTTGGTGAGGACAGGGGCTGAGAGGTGAGTGGGACTTGGTGAGGACAGGGGCTGATAGGTGAGTGGGACTTGGTGAGGACAGGGGCTGATAGGTGAGTGGGACTTGGTGATAACAGGGGCTGATAGGTGACTGGGACTTGGTGAGGATGGGGGCTGATAGGTGAGTGGGACTTGGTGAGGACAGAGGCTGATATGTGAGTGGGACTTGGTGAGGACAGGGGGCTGATAGGTGAGTGGGGCTTGGTGAGGGCAGGGGCTGATAGGTGAGTTGGACTTGGTGAGGGCAGGGGCTGATAGGTGAATGGGACTTGGTGAGGACAGGGGCTGATGGTGAGCAGGACTTGGGGAGGACAGGGGCTGATAGGTGAGTGGGACTTGGTGAGGACAGGGCCTGATGGTGAGTGGGACTTGGTGAGGACAGGGGCTGATAGGTGAGTGGGACTTGGTGAGGACAGGGACTGAAAGGTGAGTGGGACTTGGTGAGGACAGGGGCTGATAGGTGAGTGGGACTTGGTGAGGACAGGAGCTGATAGGTGAGTGGGACTTGGTGAGGACAGGGGCTGATAGGTGAGTGGGACTTGGTGAGGACAGGAGCTGATAGGTGAGTGGGACTTGGTGAGGACAGGGACTGATATGTGAGTGGGACTTGGTGAGGACAGGGGCTGATAGGTGAGTGGGACTTGGGGAGGACAGAGACTGATAGGTGAGTGGGACTTGGTGAGGACAGGGGCTCATAGGTGAGTGGGACTTGCGGAGGACAGAGGCTGATAGGTGAGTGGGACTTGGTGTGGACAGAGACATTTAGGTGAGTGGGACTTGGTGAGGACAGGGGCTGATAGGTGAGTGGGACTTGGTGAGGACAGAGACTGATAGGTGAGTGGGACTTGGTGAGGACAGGGACTGATAGATGAGTGGGACTTGGTGAGGACAGGGGCTGATAGGCGAGTGGGACTTGTGGAGGACAGGGACTGATAGGTGAGTGGGACTTGGTGAGGACAGGGGCTGATAGGTGAGTGGGACTTGGTGAGGACAGAGACTGATAGGTGAGTGGGACTTGGTGAGGACAGGGGCTGATAGGTGAGTGGGACTTGGTGAGGACAGGGGCTGATAGGTGAGTGGGACTTGGTGAGGACAGGGGCTGAAAGGTGAGTGGGACTTGGTGAGGACAGGGGCTGATAGGTGAGTGGGACTTGGTGAGGGCAGTGGCTGATAGGTGAGTGGGACTTGGTGAGGACAGGGGGCTGATAGGTGAGTGGGACTTGGTGAGGACAGGGGCTGATAGGTGATTGGGACTTGGTGAGGACAGGGGCTGATCGGTGAGTGGGACTTGGTGAGTACAGGGGCTGATAGGTGAGTGGGACTTGGTGAGGACAGGGGGCTGATAGGTGAGTGGGACATGGTGAGGACAGGGGCTGATAGGTGAGTGGGACTTGGTGAGGACAGGGGCTGATAGGTGAGTGGGACTTGGTGTGGACAGGGGCTGATAGGTGAGTGGGACTTGGTGAGGACAGGGGGCTGATAGGTGAGTGGGACATGGTGAGGACAGGGGCTGATAGGTGAGTGGGACTTGGTGAGGACAAGGGCTGATAGGTGAGTGGGACTAGGTGATAACAGGGGCTGATAGGTGAGTGGGACTTGGTGAGGACAAGGGCTGATAGGTAAGTGGGACTTGGTGAGGACAGAGACTGATGGTCAGGGGGACTTGGTGAGGACAGGGGCTGATAGGTGAGTGGGACTTGGTGAGGACAGGAGCTGATAGGTGAGTGGGACATGGTGAGGACAGAGACTGATAGGTGAGTGGACTTGGGGAGGACAGAGTCTGATAGGTGAGTGGACTTGGTGACGACAGGGGCTTATAGGTGAGTGCGACTTGGTGAGGACAGAGACTGATAGGTGAGTGGGAATTGGTGAGGACAGGGGCTGATAGGTGAGCAGGACTTGGCGAGGACAGAGACTGATAGGTGAGTGGGACTTGGTGAGGACAGGGGCTGATAGGTGAGTGGGACTTGGTGAGTACAGGGGCTGATAGGTGAGTGGGACTTGGTGAGGACAGGGGGCTGATGGGTGAGTGGGACTTGGTGAGGACAGGGGCTGAGAGGTGAGTGGGACTTGGTGAGGACAGGAGCTGATAGGTGAGTGGGAATTGGTGAGGACAGAGACTGATAGGTGAGTGGGAATTGGTGAGGACAGAGACTGATAGGTGAGTGGGACTTGGTGAGGACAGGGGCTGATAGATGAGTGGACTTGGGGAGGACAGAGACTGA
Source organism: Somniosus microcephalus (assembly GCF_052327205.1). Classification (NCBI taxonomy): domain Eukaryota; kingdom Metazoa; phylum Chordata; class Chondrichthyes; order Squaliformes; family Somniosidae; genus Somniosus; species Somniosus microcephalus. The sequence goes on from NC_140987.1 coordinate 340,656,484, forward strand.
TAGGTGAGTGGACTTGGTGTGGACAGGGGCTGATAGGTGAGTGGGACTTGGTGAGGACAGGGGCTGATAGGTGAGTGGGACTTGGTGAGGACAGGGACTGATAGATGAGTGGGACTTGGTGAGGACAGGGGCTGATAGGTGAGTGGGACTTGGTGAGGACAGGGGCTGATAGATGAGTGGGACTTGGTGAGGACAGGGGCTGATAGGTGAGTGGGACTTGGTGAGGACAGGGGCTGATAGATGAGTGGGACTTGGTGAGGACAGGGGCTGATGGTGAGTGGGATTGGTGAGGAAAGAGACTGATGGTGAGTGGGACTTGGTGTGGACAGAGACTGATAGGTGAGTGGGACTTGGTGAGGACAGGGGCTGATAGGTGAGTGGGACTTGGTGAGTACAGGGGGCTTATAGGTGAGTGGGACTTGGTGAGGACAGGGGCTGATAGGTGAGTGGGACTTGCGGAGGACAGAGGCAGATAGGTGAGTGGGACTTGGTGTGGACAGAGGCTGATAGGAGAGTGGGACATGGTGAGGACAGGGCCTAATAGGTGATTGGGGCTTGGTGAGGACAGAGACTGATAGGTGAGTGGGACTTGGTGAGGACAGGGCCTAATAGGTGATTGGGGCTTGGTGTGGACAGAGGCTGATAGGAGAGTGGGACATGGTGAGGACAGGGCCTAATAGGTGATTGGGGCTTGGTGAGGACAGAGACTGATAGGTGAGTGGGACTTGGTCAGGACAGGGACTGATACATGAGTGGGACTTGGTGAGGACAGGGGCTGATCGGCGAGTGGGACTTGGGGGGGACAGGGACTGATAGGTGAGTGGACATTGTGAGGACAGGGGCTGATAGGTGAGTGGGACTTGGTGAGGACAGGGGGCTGATAGGTGAGTGGGACTTGGTGAGGACAGGGGCTGATAGGTGAGTGGGACTTGGTGAGGACAGGGGCTGATAGGTGAGTGGGACTTGGTGAGGACAGGGGCTGATAGGTGAGTGGGACTTGGTGAGGACAGGGGACTGATAGGTGAGTGGGACATGGTGAGGACAGGGGCTGATAGGTGAGTGGGACTTGGTGAGGACAGGGGCTGAGAGGTGAGTGGGACTTGGTGAGGACAGGGGCTGATAGGTGAGTGGGACTTGGTGAGGACAGGGGCTGATAGGTGAGTGGGACTTGGTGATAACAGGGGCTGATAGGTGAGTGGGACTTGGTGAGGATGGGGGCTGATAGGTGAGTGGGACTTGGTGAGGACAGGGGCTGATATGTGAGTGGGACTTGGTGAGGACAGGGGGCTGATAGGTGAGTGGGGCTTGGTGAGGGCAGGGGCTGATAGGTGAGTTGGACTTGGTGAGGGCAGGGGCTGATAGGTGAATGGGACTTGGTGAGGACAGGGGCTGATGGTGAGCAGGACTTGGGGAGGACAGGGGCTGATAGGTGAGTGGGACTTGGTGAGGACAGGGCCTGATGGTGAGTGGGACTTGGTGAGGACAGGGGCTGATAGGTGAGTGGGACTTGGTGAGGACAGGGACTGAAAGGTGAGTGGGACTTGGTGAGGACAGGGGCTGATAGGTGAGTGGGACTTGGTGAGGACAGGAGCTGATAGGTGAGTGGGACTTGGTGAGGACAGGGGCTGATAGGTGAGTGGGACTTGGTGAGGACAGGAGCTGATAGGTGAGTCGGACTTGGTGAGGACAGGGACTGATATGTGAGTGGGACTTGGTGAGGACAGGGGCTGATAGGTGAGTGGGACTTGGGGAGGACAGAGACTGATAGGTGAGTGGGACTTGGTGAGGACAGGGGCTCATAGGTGAGTGGGACTTGCGGAGGACAGAGGCTGATAGGTGAGTGGGACTTGGTGTGGACAGAGACATTTAGGTGAGTGGGACTTGGTGAGGACAGGGGCTGATAGGTGAGTGGGACTTGGTGAGGACAGAGACTGATAGGTGAGTGGGACTTGGTGAGGACAGGGACTGATAGATGAGTGGGACTTGGTGAGGACAGGGGCTGATAGGCGAGTAGGACTTGTGGAGGACAGGGACTGATAGGTGAGTGGGACTTGGTGAGGACAGGGGCTGATAGGTGAGTGGGACTTGGTGAGGACAGAGACTGATAGGTGAGTGGGACTTGGTGAGGACAGGGGCTGATAGGTGAGTGGGACTTGGTGAGGACAGGGGCTGATAGGTGAGTGGGACTTGGTGAGGACAGGGGCTGAAAGGTGAGTGGGACTTGGTGAGGACAGGGGCTGATAGGTGAGTGGGACTTGGTGAGGGCAGTGGCTGATAGGTGAGTGGGACTTGGTGAGGACAGGGGGCTGATAGGTGAGTGGGACTTGGTGAGGACAGGGGCTGATAGGTGATTGGGACTTGGTGAGGACAGGGGCTGATCGGTGAGTGGGACTTGGTGAGTACAGGGGCTGATAGGTGAGTGGGACTTGGTGAGGACAGGGGGCTGATAGGTGAGTGGGACATGGTGAGGACAGGGGCTGATAGGTGAGTGGGACTTGGTGAGGACAGGGGCTGATAGGTGAGTGGGACTTGGTGTGGACAGGGGCTGATAGGTGAGTGGGACTTGGTGAGGACAGGGGGCTGATAGGTGAGTGGGACATGGTGAGGACAGGGGCTGATAGGTGAGTGGGACTTGGTGAGGACAAGGGCTGATAGGTGAGTGGGACTAGGTGATAACAGGGGCTGATAGGTGAGTGGGACTTGGTGAGGACAAGGGCTGATAGGTAAGTGGGACTTGGTGAGGACAGAGACTGATGGTCAGGGGGACTTGGTGAGGACAGGGGCTGATAGGTGAGTGGGACTTGGTGAGGACAGGAGCTGATAGGTGAGTGGGACATGGTGAGGACAGAGACTGATAGGTGAGTGGACTTGGGGAGGACAGAGTCTGATAGGTGAGTGGACTTGGTGACGACAGGGGCTTATAGGTGAGTGCGACTTGGTGAGGACAGAGACTGATAGGTGAGTGGGAATTGGTGAGGACAGGGGCTGATAGGTGAGCAGGACTTGGCGAGGACAGAGACTGATAGGTGAGTGGGACTTGGTGAGGACAGGGGCTGATAGGTGAGTGGGACTTGGTGAGTACAGGGGCTGATAGGTGAGTGGGACTTGGTGAGGACAGGGGGCTGATGGGTGAGTGGGACTTGGTGAGGACAGGGGCTGAGAGGTGAGTGGGACTTGGTGAGGACAGAGACTGATAGGTGAGTGGGAATTGGTGAGGACAGAGACTGATAGGTGAGTGGGACTTGGTGAGGACAGGGGCTGATAGATGAGTGGACTTGGGGAGGACAGAGACTGATAGGTGAGTGGACTTGGTGTGGACAGGGGCTGATAGGTGAGTGGGACTTGGTGAGGACAGGGGCTGATAGGTGAGTGGGACTTGGTGAGGACAGGGACTGATAGATGAGTGGGACTTGGTGAGGACAGGGGCTGATAGGTGAGTGGGACTTGGTGAGGACAGGGGCTGATAGATGAGTGGGACTTGGTGAGGACAGGGGCTGATAGGTGAGTGGGACTTGGTGAGGACAGGGGCTGATAGATGAGTGGGACTTGGTGAGGACAGGGGCTGATGGTGAGTGGGATTGGTGAGGAAAGAGACTGATGGTGAGTGGGACTTGGTGTGGACAGAGACTGATAGGTGAGTGGGACTTGGTGAGGACAGGGGCTGATAGGTGAGTGGGACTTGGTGAGTACAGGGGGCTTATAGGTGAGTGGGACTTGGTGAGGACAGGGGCTGATAGGTGAGTGGGACTTGCGGAGGACAGAGGCAGATAGGTGAGTGGGACTTGGTGTGGACAGAGGCTGATAGGAGAGTGGGACATGGTGAGGACAGGGCCTAATAGGTGATTGGGGCTTGGTGAGGACAGAGACTGATAGGTGAGTGGGACTTGGTGAGGACAGGGACTGATAGATGAGTGGGACTTGGTGAGGACAGGGTCTGATAGGCGAGTGGGACTTGGGGGGGACAGGGACTGATAGGTGAGTGGACATTGTGAGGACAGGGGCTGATAGGTGAGTGGGACTTGGTGAGGACAGGGGGCTGATAGGTGAGTGGGACTTGGTGAGGACAGGGGCTGATAGGTGAGTGGGACTTGGTGAGGACAGGGGCTGATAGGTGAGTGGGACTTGGTGAGGACAGGGGCTGATAGGTGAGTGGGACTTGGTGAGGACAGGGGACTGATATGTGAGTGGGACATGGTGAGGACAGGGGCTGATAGGTGAGTGGGACTTGGTGAGGACAGGAGCTGAGAGGTGAGTGGGACTTGGTGAGGACAGGGGCTGATAGGTGAGTGGGACTTGGTGAGGACAGGGGCTGATAGGTGAGTGGGACTTGGTGATAACAGGGGCTGATAGGTGAGTGGGACTTGGTGAGGACGGGGGCTGATAGGTGAGTGGGACTTGGTGAGGACAGAGGCTGATATGTGAGTGGGACTTGGTGAGGACAGGGGGCTGATAGGTGAGTGGGGCTTGGTGAGGGCAGGGGCTGATAGGTGAGTTGGACTTGGTGAGGGCAGGGGCTGATAGGTGAATGGGACTTGGTGAGGACAGGGGCTGATGGTGAGCAGGACTTGGGGAGGACAGGGGCTGATAGGTGAGTGGGACTTGGTGAGGACAGGGGCTGATAGGTGAGTGGGACTTGGTGAGGACAGAGACTGATAGGTGAGTGGGACTTGGTGAGGACAGGGACTGATAGATGAGTGGGACTTGGTGAGGACAGGGGCTGATAGGCGAGTGGGACTTGGGGAGGACAGGGACTGATAGGTGAGTGGACATTGTGAGGACAGGGGCTGATAGATGAGTGGGACTTGGTGAGGACAGGGGCTGATAGGTGAGTGGGACTTGGTGAGGACAGAGACTGATAGGTGAGTGGGACTTGGTGAGGACAGGGGCTGATAGGTGAGTGGGACTTGGTGAGGACAGGGGCTGATAGGTGAGTGGGACTTGGTGAGGACAGGGGCTGAAAGGTGAGTGGGACTTGGTGAGGACAGGGGCTGATAGGTGAGTGGGACTTGGTGAGGACAGGGGCTGATAGGTGAGTGGGACTTGGTGAGGACAGGGGCTGAAAGGTGAGTGGGACTAGGTGATAACAGGGGCTGATAGGTGAGTGGGACTTGGTGAGGACAGGGGCTGATAGGTGAGTGGGACTTGGTGAGGACAGAGGCTGATAGGTGAGTGGCACTTGGTGAGGACCGGGGGCTGATAGGTGAGTGGGACTTGGTGAGGACAGAGACTGATAGGTGAGTGGGACTTGGTGAGGACAGGGGCTGATAGGTGAGTGGGACTTGGTGAGGACAGAGGCTGATAGGTGAGTGGGACTTGGTGAGGGCAGGGGCTGATAGGTGAGTGGGACTTGGTGAGGGCAGGGGCTGATAGGTGAGTGGGACTTGGTGAGGACAGGGGCTGATGGTGAGCAGGACTTGGGGAGGACAGGGGCTGATAGGTCAGTGGGACCTGGTGAGGACAGGGGCTGATGGTGAGTGGGACTTGGTGAGGACAGGGACTGATAGATGAGTGGGACTTGGTGAGGACAGGGGCTGATAGGTGAGTGGGACTTCGGGAGGACAGGCGCTGATAGGTGAGTGGGACTTGGGGAGGACAGAGGCTGATAGGTGAGTGGGACTTGGTGTGGACAGAGACTGATAGGTGAGTGGGACCTGGTGAGGACAGGGGCTGATAGGTGAGTGGGACTTGGTGATAACAGGGGCTGATAGGTGAGTGGGACTTGGTGAGGACGGGGGCTGATAGGTGAGTGGGACTTGGTGAGGACAGAGGCTGATATGTGAGTGGGACTTGGTGAGGACAGGGGGCTGATAGGTGAGTGGGGCTTGGTGAGGGCAGGGGCTGATAGGTGAGTTGGACTTGGTGAGGGCAGGGGCTGATAGGTGAATGGGACTTGGTGAGGACAAGGGCTGATGGTGAGCAGGACTTGGGGAGGACAGGGGCTGATAGGTGAGTGGGACTTGGTGAGGACAGGGCCTGATGGTGAGTGGGACGTGGTGAGGACAGGGGCTGATAGGTGAGTGGGACTTGGTGAGGACAGGGACTGAAAGGTGAGTGGGACTTGGTGAGGACAGGGGCTGATAGGTGAGTGGGACTTGGTGAGGACAGGAGCTGATAGGTGAGTGGGACTTGGTGAGGACAGGGGCTGATAGGTGAGTGGGACTTGGTGAGGACAGGAGCTGATAGGTGAGTGGGACTTGGTGAGGACAGGGACTGATATGTGAGTGGGACTTGGTGAGGACAGAGGCTGATAGGTGAGTGGGACTTGGGGAGGACAGAGACTGCTAGGTGAGTGGGACTTGTTGAGGACAGGGGCTGATAGGTGAGTGGGACTTGGGGAGGACAGAGACTGATAGGTGAGTGGGACTTGGTGAGGACAGGGGCTCATAGGTGAGTGGGACTTGCGGAGGACAGAGGCTGATAGGTGAGTGGGACTTGGTGTGGACAGAGACTGATAGGTGAGTGGGACTTGGTGAGGACAGGGGCTGATAGGTGAGTGGGACTTGGTGAGGACAGAGACTGATAGGTGAGTGGGACTTGGTGAGGACAGGGACTGATAGATGAGTGGCACTTGGTGAGGACAGGGGCTGATAGGAGAGTGGGACTTGGTGAGGACAGGGGCTGATAGGTGAGTGGGACTTGGTGAGGACAGGGGCTGATAGGTGAGTGGGACTTGGTGAGGACAGGGGCTGATAGGTGAGTGGGACTTGGTGAGGACAGAGACTGATAGGTGAGTGGGACTTGGTGAGGACAGGGGCTGATAGCAGAGTGGGACTTGGTGAGGACAGGGGCTGATAGGTGAGTGGGACTTGGTGAGGACAGGGGCTAATGGTGAGTGGGACTTGGTGTGGACAGAGACTGATCGGTGAGTGGGACTTGGGCAGGACAGGGGCTGATAGGTGAGTGGGACTTGGTGAGGACAGAGACTGATGGTGAGTGGGACTTGGTGTGGACAGAGACTGATAGGTGAGTGGGACTTGGTGAGGACAGGGGTTGATAGGTGAGTGGGACTTGTTGAGGACAGAGACTGATAGGTGAGTGGGACTTGGTGAGGACAGAGACTGATTGGTGAGTGGGACTTGGTGAGGAAAGCGGCTGATAGGTGAGTGGGACTTGGTGAGGACAGGGGACTGATAGGTGAGTGGGACTTGGTGAGGACAGGGGCTGATAGGTAAGTGGACTTTTTGAGGACAGAGACTGATAGGTGAGTGGAACTTGGTGAGGACAGGGGCTGATTGGTAAGTGGACTTGTTGAGGACAGAGACTGATAGGTGAGTGGAACTTGGTGAGGACAGGGGCTGATAGGTGAGCAGGACTTGGTGAGGACAGAGACTGATAGGTGAGTGGGACTTGTTGAGGACAGGGGCTGATAGGTGAGTGGGACTTGGTGAGCACAGGGGCTGATAGGTGAGTGGGACTTGGTGAGGACAGGGGGCTGATGGGTGAGTGGGACTTGGTGAGGACAGGGGCTGATAGGTGAGTGGGACTTGGTGAGGACAGGAGCTGATAGGTGAGTGGGAATTGGTGAGGACAGAGACTGATAGGTGAGTGGGAATTGGTGAGGACAGAGACTGATAGGTGAGTGGGACTTGGTGAGGACAGGGGCTGATAGATGAGTGGACTTGGGGAGGACAGAGACTGATAGGTGAGTGGACTTGGTGTGGACAGGGGCTGATAGGTGAGTGTGACTTGGTGAGGACAGGGGCTGATAGGTGAGTGGGACTTGGTGAGGACAGGGACTGATAGATGAGTGGGACTTGGTGAGGACAGGGGCTGATAGGTGAGTGGGACTTGGTGAGGACAGGGGCTGATAGATGAGTGTGACTTGGTGAGGACAGGGGCTGATAAGTGAGTGGGACTTGGTGAGGACAGGGGCTGATGGTGAGTGGGACTTGGGGAGGACAGAGGCTGATAGGTGAGTGGGACTTGGTGTGGACAGAGACTGATAGGTGAGTGGGACTTGGTGAGGACAGGGGCTGATAGATGAGTGGGACTTGGTGAGGACAGGGGCTGATGGTGAGTGGGACTTGGGGAGGACAGAGGCTGATAGGTGAGTGGGACTTGGTGTGGACAGAGACTGATAGGTGAGTGGGACTTGGTGAGGACAGGGGCTGATAGATGAGTGGGACTTGGTGAGGACAGGGGCTGATAGGTGAGTGGGACTTGGTGAGGACAGGGGCTGATAGGTGAGTGGGACTTGGTGAGGACAGGGGCTGATAGGTGAGTGGGACTTGGTGAGGACAGGGGGCTGATAGGTGAGTGGGACTTGGTGAGGACAGGGGCTGATAGGCGAGTGGGACTTGGTGAGGACAGGAGCTGATAGGTGAGTGGGAATTGGTGAGGACAGAGACTGATAGGTGAGTGGGACTTGGTGAGGACAGGGGCTGATAGATGAGTGGACTTGGGGAGGACAGAGACTGATAGGTGAGTGGACTTGGTGTGGACAGGGGCTGATAAGTGAGTGGGACTTGGTGAGGACAGGGGCTGATAGGTGAGTGGGACTTGGTGAGGACGGGGGCTGGTAGGTGAGTGGGAATTGGTGAGGACAGGGGCTGATAGGTGAGTGGGACTTGGTGAGGACAGAGACTGATAGGTGAGTGGGACTTGGTGAGGACAGGGGCTGATAGGAGAGTGGGACTTGGTGAGGACAGGGGCTGATAGGTGAGTGGGACTTGGTGAGGACAGAGACTGATAGGTGAGTGGGACTTGGTGAGGACAGGGGCTGATAGGAGAGTGGGACTTGGTGAGGACAGGGGCTGATAGGTGAGTGGGACTTGGTGAGGACAGGGGCTGATCGGTGAGTGGGACTTGGTGAGTACAGGGGCTGATAGGTGAGTGGGACTTGGTGAGGACAGGGGCTGATAGGTGAGTGGGACTTGGTGAGGACAGAGACTGATAGGTGAGTGGGACTTGGTGAGGACAGGGGCTGATAGCAGAGTGGGACTTGGTGAGGACAGGGGCTGATAGGTGAGTGGGACTTGGTGAGGACAGGGGCTAATGGTGAGTGGGACTTGGTGTGGACAGAGACTGATCGGTGAGTGGGACTTGGGCAGGACAGGGGCTGATAGGTGAGTGGGACTTGGTGAGGACAGAGACTGATGGTGAGTGGGACTTGGTGTGGACAGAGACTGATAGGTGAGTGGGACTTGGTGAGGACAGGGGTTGATAGGTGAGTGGGACTTGTTGAGGACAGAGACTGATAGGTGAGTGGGACTTGGTGAGGACAGAGACTGATTGGTGAGTGGGACTTGGTGAGGAAAGCGGCTGATAGGTGAGTGGGACTTGGTGAGGACAGGGGACTGATAGGTGAGTGGGACTTGGTGAGGACAGGGGCTGATAGGTAAGTGGAGTTTTGAGGACAGAGACTGATAGGTGAGTGGAACTTGGTGAGGACAGGGGCTGATTGGTAAGTGGACTTGTTGAGGACAGAGACTGATCGGTGAGGGGGACTTGGTGCGGACAGAGACTGATCGGTGAGTGGGACTTGGTGAGGACAGAGACTGATAGGTGAGTGGGACTTGGTGCGGACAGGGGCTGATAGGTGAGTGGGACTTTGGGAGGGCAGGGGCTGATAGGTGAGTGGGACTTGGTGAGGACAGGTGCTGATAGGTGTGTGGGACTTGGTGAGGACAGGGGCTGATAGGTGAGTGGGACTTGGTGAGGACAGGAGCTGATAGGTGAGTGGGACTTGGTGAGGACAGGGGCTGATAGGTGAGCGTGACTTGGCGAGGACAGGGGCTGATAGGTGAGTGGGACTTGGGGAGGACAGGGGCTGATAGGTAAGTGGGACTTGGTGAGGACAGAGACTGATGGTCAGGGGGACTTGGTGAGGACAGGGGCTGATAGTTGAGTGGGACTTGGTGAGGACAGGAGCTGATAGGTGAGTGGGACATGGTGAGGACAGAGACTGATAGGTGAGTGGACTTGGGGAGGACAGAGTCTGATAGGTGAGTGGACTTGGTGAGGACAGGGGCTTATAGGTGAGTGCGACTTGGTGAGGACAGGGGCTGATAGGTGAGTGGGACTTGGTGAGGACAGGGGCTGATAGGTGAGTGGGACTTGGTGAGGACAGGGACTGATAGATGAGTGGGACTTGGTGAGGACAGGGGCTGATAGGTGAGTGGGACTTGGTGAGTACAGGGGCTGATAGATGAGTGGGACTTGGTGAGGACAGGGGCTGATAGGTGAGTGGGACTTGGTGAGGACAGGGGCTGATAGATGAGTGGGACTTGGTGAGGACAGGGGCTGATGGTGAGTGGGACTTGGTGAGGAAAAAGACTGATGGTGAGTGGGACTTGGTGTGGACAGAGACTGATAGGTGAGTGGGACTTGGTGAGGACAGGGGCTGATAGGTGAGTGGGACTTGGTGAGGACAGGGACTGATAGATGAGTGGGAATTGGTGAGGACAGGGGCTGATAGGTGAGTGGGACTTGGTGAGTACAGGGGCTGATAGATGAGTGGGACTTGGTGAGGACAGGGGCTGATAGGTGAGTGGGACTTGGTGAGGACAGGGGCTGATAGATGAGTGGGACTTGGTGAGGACAGGGGCTGATGGTGAGTGGGACTTGGTGAGGAAAGAGACTGATAGGTGAGTGGGACTTGGTGAGGACAGAGGCTGATAGGTGAGTGGGACTTGGTGAGGGCAGGGGCTGATAGGTGAGTGGGACTTGGTGAGGGCAGGGGCTGATAGGTGAGTGGGACTTGGTGAGGACAGGGGCTGATGGTGAGCAGGACTTGGGGAGGACAGGGGCTGATAGGTCAGTGGGACCTGGTGAGGACAGGGGCTGATGGTGAGTGGGACTTGGTGAGGACAGGGACTGATAGATGAGTGGGACTTGGTGAGGACAGGGGCTGATAGGTGAGTGGGACTTCGGGAGGACAGGCGCTGATAGGTGAGTGGGACTTGGGGAGGACAGAGGCTGATAGGTGAGTGGGACTTGGTGTGGACAGAGACTGATAGGTGAGTGGGACCTGGTGAGGACAGGGGCTGATAGGTGAGTGGGACTTGGTGATAACAGGGGCTGATAGGTGAGTGGGACTTGGTGAGGACGGGGGCTGATAGGTGAGTGGGACTTCGTGAGGACAGAGGCTGATATGTGAGTGGGACTTGGTGAGGACAGGGGGCTGATAGGTGAGTGGGGCTTGGTGAGGGCAGGGGCTGATAGGTGAGTTGGACTTGGTGAGGGCAGGGGCTGATAGGTGAATGGGACTTGGTGAGGACAGGGGCTGATGGTGAGCAGGACTTGGGGAGGACAGGGGCTGATAGGTGAGTGGGACTTGGTGAGGACAGGGCCTGATGGTGAGTGGGACGTGGTGAGGACAGGGGCTGATAGGTGAGTGGGTCTTGGTGAGGACAGGGACTGAAAGGTGAGTGGGACTTGGTGAGGACAGGGGCTGATAGGTGAGTGGGACTTGGTGAGGACAGGAGCTGATAGGTGAGTGGGACTTGGTGAGGACAGGGGCTGATAGGTGAGTGGGACTTGGTGAGGACAGGAGCTGATAGGTGAGTGGGACTTGGTGAGGACAGGGACTGATATGTGAGTGGGACTTGGTGAGGACAGAGGCTGATAGGTGAGTGGGACTTGGGGAGGACAGAGACTGCTAGGTGAGTGGGACTTGTTGAGGACAGGGGCTGATAGGTGAGTGGGACTTGGGGAGGACAGAGACTGATAGGTGAGTGGGACTTGGTGAGGACAGGGGCTCATAGGTGAGTGGGACTTGCGGAGGACAGAGGCTGATAGGTGAGTGGGACTTGGTGTGGACAGAGACTGATAGGTGAGTGGGACTTGGTGAGGACAGGGGCTGATAGGTGAGTGGGACTTGGTGAGGACAGAGACTGATAGGTGAGTGGGACTTGGTGAGGACAGGGACTGATAGATGAGTGGGACTTGGTGAGGACAGGGGCTGATAGGAGAGTGGGACTTGGTGAGGACAGGGGCTGATAGGTGAGTGGGACTTGGTGAGGACAGGGGCTGATAGGTGAGTGGGACTTGGTGAGGACAGGGGCTGATAGGTGAGTGGGACTTGGTGAGGACAGAGACTGATAGGTGAGTGGGACTTGGTGAGGACAGGGGCTGATAGCAGAGTGGGACTTGGTGAGGACAGGGGCTGATAGGTGAGTGGGACTTGGTGAGGACAGGGGCTAATGGTGAGTGGGACTTGGTGTGGACAGAGACTGATCGGTGAGTGGGACTTGGGCAGGACAGGGGCTGATAGGTGAGTGGGACTTGGTGAGGACAGAGACTGATGGTGAGTGGGACTTGGTGTGGACAGAGACTGATAGGTGAGTGGGACTTGGTGAGGACAGGGGTTGATAGGTGAGTGGGACTTGTTGAGGACAGAGACTGATAGGTGAGTGGGACTTGGTGAGGACAGAGACTGATTGGTGAGTGGGACTTGGTGAGGAAAGCGGCTGATAGGTGAGTGGGACTTGGTGAGGACAGGGGACTGATAGGTGAGTGGGACTTGGTGAGGACAGGGGCTGATAGGTAAGTGGACTTTTTGAGGACAGAGACTGATAGGTGAGTGGAACTTGGTGAGGACAGGGGCTGATTGGTAAGTGGACTTGTTGAGGACAGAGACTGATAGGTGAGTGGAACTTGGTGAGGACAGGGGCTGATAGGTGAGCAGGACTTGGTGAGGACAGAGACTGATAGGTGAGTGGGACTTGGTGAGGACAGGGGCTGATAGGTGAGTGGGACTTGGTGAGCACAGGGGCTGATAGGTGAGTGGGACTTGGTGAGGACAGGGGGCTGATGGGTGAGTGGGACTTGGTGAGGACAGGGGCTGATAGGTGAGTGGGACTTGGTGAGGACAGGAGCTGATAGGTGAGTGGGAATTGGTGAGGACAGAGACTGATAGGTGAGTGGGAATTGGTGAGGACAGAGACTGATAGGTGAGTGGGACTTGGTGAGGACAGGGGCTGATAGATGAGTGGACTTGGGGAGGACAGAGACTGATAGGTGAGTGGACTTGGTGTGGACAGGGGCTGATAGGTGAGTGTGACTTGGTGAGGACAGGGGCTGATAGGTGAGTGGGACTTGGTGAGGACAGGGACTGATAGATGAGTGGGACTTGGTGAGGACAGGGGCTGATAGGTGAGTGGGACTTGGTGAAGACAGGGGCTGATAGATGAGTGTGACTTGGTGAGGACAGGGGCTGATAGGTGAGTGGGACTTGGTGAGGACAGGGGCTGATGGTGAGTGGGACTTGGGGAGGACAGAGGCTGATAGGTGAGTGGGACTTGGTGTGGACAGAGACTGATAGGTGAGTGGGACTTGGTGAGGACAGGGGCTGATAGATGAGTGGGACTTGGTGAGGACAGGGGCTGATGGTGAGTGGGACTTGGGGAGGACAGAGGCTGATAGGTGAGTGGGACTTGGTGTGGACAGAGACTGATAGGTGAGTGGGACTTGGTGAGGACAGGGGCTGATAGATGAGTGGGACTTGGTGAGGACAGGGGCTGATAGGTGAGTGGGACTTGGTGAGGACAGGGGCTGATAGGTGAGTGGGACTTGGTGAGGACAGGGGCTGATAGGTGAGTGGGACTTGGTGAGGACAGGGGGCTGATAGGTGAGTGGGACTTGGTGAGGACAGGGGCTGATAGGCGAGTGGGACTTGGTGAGGACAGGAGCTGATAGGTGAGTGGGAATTGGTGAGGACAGAGACTGATAGGTGAGAGGGACTTGGTGAGGACAGGGGCTGATAGATGAGTGGACTTGGGGAGGACAGAGACTGATAGGTGAGTGGACTTGGTGTGGACAGGGGCTGATAAGTGAGTGGGACTTGGTGAGGACAGGGGCTGATAGGTGAGTGGGACTTGGTGAGGACGGGGGCTGGTAGGTGAGTGGGAATTGGTGAGGACAGGGGCTGATAGGTGAGTGGGACTTGGTGAGGACAGAGACTGATAGGTGAGTGGGACTTGGTGAGGACAGGGGCTGATAGGAGAGTGGGACTTGGTGAGGACAGGGGCTGATAGGTGAGTGGGACTTGGTGAGGACAGAGACTGATAGGTGAGTGGGACTTGGTGAGGACAGGGGCTGATAGGAGAGTGGGACTTGGTGAGGACAGGGGCTGATAGGTGAGTGGGACTTGGTGAGGACAGGGGCTGATAGGTGAGTGGGACTTGGTGAGGACAGGGGCTGATAGGTGAGTGGGACTTGGTGAGGACAGAGACTGATAGGTGAGTGGGACTTGGTGAGGACAGGGGCTGATAGCAGAGTGGGACTTGGTGAGGACAGGGGCTGATAGGTGAGTGGGACTTGGTGAGGACAGGGGCTAATGGTGAGTGGGACTTGGTGTGGACAGAGACTGATCGGTGAGTGGGACTTGGGCAGGACAGGGGCTGATAGGTGAGTGGGACTTGGTGAGGACAGAGACTGATGGTGAGTGGGACTTGGTGTGGACAGAGACTGATAGGTGAGTGGGACTTGGTGAGGACAGGGGTTGATAGGTGAGTGGGACTTGTTGAGGACAGAGACTGATAGGTGAGTGGGACTTGGTGAGGACAGAGACTGATTGGTGAGTGGGACTTGGTGAGGAAAGCGGCTGATAGGTGAGTGGGACTTGGTGAGGACAGGGGACTGATAGGTGAGTGGGACTTGGTGAGGACAGGGGCTGATAGGTAAGTGGAGTTTTGAGGACAGAGACTGATAGGTGAGTGGAACTTGGTGAGGACAGGGGCTGATTGGTAAGTGGACTTGTTGATGACAGAGACTGATAGGTGAGTGGAACTTGGTGAGGACAGGGGCTGATAGGGAAGTGGACTTGTTGAGGACAGAGACTGATCGGTGAGGGGGACTTGGTGCGGAAAGAGACTGATCGGTGAGTGGGACTTGGTGAGGACAGAGACTGATAGGTGAGTGGGACTTGGTGCGGACAGGGGCTGATAGGTGAGTGGGACTTTGGGAGGGCAGGGGCTGATAGGTGAGTGGGACTTGGTGAGGACAGGTGCTGATAGGTGAGTGGGACTTGGTGAGGACAGGGGCTGATAGGTGAGTGGGACTTGGTGAGGACAGGAGCTGATAGGTGAGTGGGACTTGGTGAGGACAGGGGCTGATAGGTGAGCGTGACTTGGCGAGGACAGGGGCTGATAGGTGAGTGGGACTTGGTGAGGACAGGGGCTGATAGGTAAGTGGGACTTGGTGAGGACAGAGACTGATGGTCAGGGGGACTTGGTGAGGACAGGGGCTGATAGTTGAGTGGGACTTGGTGAGGACAGGAGCTGATAGGTGAGTGGGACATGGTGAGGACAGAGACTGATAGGTGAGTGGGACTTGGGGAGGACAGGGGCTGATAGGTAAGTGGGACTTGGTGAGGACAGAGACTGATGGTCAGGGGGACTTGGTGAGGACAGGGGCTGATAGTTGAGTGGGACTTGGTGAGGACAGGAGCTGATAGGTGAGTGGGACATGGTGAGGACAGAGACTGATAGGTGAGTGGACTTGGGGAGGACAGAGTCTGATAGGTGAGTGGACTTGGTGAGGACAGGGGCTTATAGGTGAGTGCGACTTGGTGAGGACAGAGACTGATAGGTGAGTGGGAATTGGTGAGGACAGGGGCTGATAGGTGAGCAGGACTTGGCGAGGACAGAGACTGATAGGTGAGTGGGACTTGGTGAGGACAGGGGCTGATAGGTGAGTGGGACTTGGTGAGTACAGGGTCTGATAGGTGAGTGGGACTTGGTGAGGACAGGGGGCTGATGGGTGAGTGGGACTTGGTGAGGACAGGGGCTGAGAGGTGAGTGGGACTTGGTGAGGACAGGAGCTGATAGGTGAGTGGGAATTGGTGAGGACAGAGACTGATAGGTGAGTGGGACTTGGTGAGGACAGAGACTGATAGGTGAGTGGGACTTGGTGAGGACAGGGGCTGATAGATGAGTGGACTTGGGGAGGACAGAGACTGATAGGTGAGTGGACTTGGTGTGGACAGGGGCTGATAGGTGATTGGGACTTGGTGAGGACAGGGGCTGATAGGTGAGTGGGACTTGGTGAGGACAGGGACTGATAGATGAGTGGGACTTGGTGAGGACAGGGGCTGATAGGTGAGTGGGACTTGGTGAGTACAGGGGCTGATAGATGAGTGGGACTTGGTGAGGACAGGGGCTGATAGGTGAGTGGGACTTGGTGAGGACAGGGGCTGATAGATGAGTGGGACTTGGTGAGGACAGGGGCTGATGGTGAGTGGGACTTGGTGAGGAAAGAGACTGATGGTGAGTGGGACTTGGTGTGGACAGAGACTGATAGGTGAGTGGGACTTGGTGAGGACAGGGGCTGATAGGTGAGTGGGACTTGGTGAGTACAGGGGGCTTATAGGTGAGTGGGACTTGGTGAGGACAGGGCCTAATAGGTGATTGGGGCTTGGTGTGGACAGAGGCTGATAGGAGAGTGGGACATGGTGAGGACAGGGCCTAATAGGTGATTGGGGCTTGGTGAGGACAGAGACTGATAGGTGAGTGGGACTTGGTCAGGACAGGGACTGATACATGAGTGGGACTTGGTGAGGACAGGGGCTGATAGGCGAGTGGGACTTGGGGGGGACAGGGACTGATAGGTGAGTGGACATTGTGAGGACAGGGGCTGATAGGTGAGTGGGACTTGGTGAGGACAGGGGGCTGATAGGTGAGTGGGACTTGGTGAGGACAGGGGCTGATAGGTGAGTGGGACTTGGTGAGGACAGGGGCTGATAGGTGAGTGGGACTTGGTGAGGACAGGGGCTGATAGGTGAGTGGGACTTGGTGAGGACAGGGGACTGATAGGTGAGTGGGACATGGTGAGGACAGGGGCTGATAGGTGAGTGGGACTTGGTGAGGACAGGGGCTGAGAGGTGAGTGGGACTTGGTGAGGACAGGGGCTGATAGGTGAGTGGGACTTGGTGAGGACAGGGGCTGATAGGTGAGTGGGACTTGGTGATAACAGGGGCTGATAGGTGAGTGGGACTTGGTGAGGATGGGGGCTGATAGGTGAGTGGGACTTGGTGAGGACAGGGGCTGATAGGTGAGTGGGACTTGGTGAGGACAGGGGGCTGATAGGTGAGTGGGGCTTGGTGAGGGCAGGGGCTGATAGGTGAGTTGGACTTGGTGAGGGCAGGGGCTGATAGGTGAATGTAACTTGGTGAGGACAGGGGCTGATGTTGAGCAGGACTTGGGGAGGACAGGGGCTGATAGGTGAGTGGGACTTGGTGAGGACAGGGCCTGATGGTGAGTGGGACTTGGTGAGGACAGGGGCTGATAGGTGAGTGGGACTTGGTGAGGACAGGGACTGAAAGGTGAGTGGGACTTGGTGAGGACAGGGGCTGATAGGTGAGTGGGACTTGGTGAGGACAGGAGCTGATAGGTGAGTGAGACTTGGTGAGGACAGGGGCTGATAGGTGAGTGGGACTTGGTGAGGACAGGAGCTGATAGGTGAGTGGGACTTGGTGAGGACAGGGACTGATATGTGAGTGGGACTTCGTGAGGACAGGGGCTGATAGGTGAGTGGGACTTGGGGAGGACAGAGACTGATAGGTGAGTGGGACTTGGTGAGGACAGGGGCTCATAGGTGGGTGGGACTTGCGGAGGACAGAGGCTGATAGGTGAGTGGGACTTGGTGTGGACAGAGACATTTAGGTGAGTGGGACTTGGTGAGGACAGGGGCTGATAGGTGAGTGGGACTTGGTGAGGACAGAGACTGATAGGTGAGTGGGACTTGGTGAGGACAGGGACTGATAGATGAGTGGGACTTGGTGAGGACAGGGGCTGATAGGCGAGTGGGACTTGTGGAGGACAGGGACTGATAGGTGAGTGGGACTTGGTGAGGACAGGGGCTGAAAGGTGAGTGGGACTTGGTGAGGACAGGGGCTGATAATTGAGTGGGACTTGGTGAGGGCAGTGGCTGATAGGTGAGTGGGACTTGGTGAGGACAGGGGGCTGATAGGTGAGTGGGACTTGGTGAGGACAGGGGCTGATAGGTGATTGGGGCTTGGTGAGGACAGGGGCTGATCGGTGAGTGGGACTTGGTGAGTACAGGGGCTGATAGGTGAGTGGGACTTGGTGTGGACAGGGGGCTGATAGGTGAGTGGGACATGGTGAGGACAGGGGCTGATACGTGAGTGGGACTTGGTGAGGACAGGGGCTGATAGGTGAGTGGGACTTGGTGTGGACAGGGGCTGATAGGTGAGTGGGACTTGGTGAGGACAGGGGGCTGATAGGTGAGTGGGACATGGTGAGGACAGGGGCTGATAGGTGAGTGGGACTTGGTGAGGACAAGGGCTGATAGGTGAGTGGGACTAGGTGATAACAGGGGCTGATAGGTGAGTGGGACTTGGTGAGGACAAGGGCTGATAGGTAAGTGGGACTTGGTGAGGACAGAGACTGATGGTCAGGGGGACTTGGTGAGGACAGGGGCTGATAGGTGAGTGGGACTTGGTGAGGACAGGAGCTGATAGGTGAGTGGGACATGGTGAGGACAGAGACTGATAGGTGAGTGGACTTGGGGAGGACAGAGTCTGATAGGTGAGTGGACTTGATGAGGACAGGGGCTTTTAGGTGAGTGCGACTTGGTGAGGACAGAGACTGATAGGTGAGTGGGAATTGGTGAGGACAGGGGCTGATAGGTGAGCAGGACTTGGCGAGGACAGAGACTGATAGGTGAGTGGGACTTGGTGAGGACAGGGGCTGATAGGTGAGTGGGACTTGGTGAGTACAGGGGCTGATAGGTGAGTGGGACTTGGTGAGGACAGGGGGCAGATGGGTGAGTGGGACTTGGTGAGGACAGGGGCTGAGAGGTGAGTGGGACTTGGTGAGGACAGGAGCTGATAGGTGAGTGGGAATTGGTGAGGACAGAGACTGATAGGTGAGTGGGAATTGGTGAGGACAGAGACTGATAGGTGAGTGGGACTTGGTGAGGACAGGGGCTGATAAATGAGTGGACTTGGGGAGGACAGAGACTGATAGGTGAGTGGAACTTGGTGAGGACAGGGGCTGATTGGTAAGTGGACTTGTTGATGACAGAGACTGATAGGTGAGTGGAACTTGGTGAGGACAGGGGCTGATAGGGAAGTGGACTTGTTGAGGACAGAGACTGATCGGTGAGGGGGACTTGGTGCGGACAGAGACTGATCGGTGAGTGGGACTTGGTGAGGACAGAGACTGATAGGTGAGTGGGACTTGGTGCGGACAGGGGCTGATAGGTGAGTGGGACTTTGGGAGGGCAGGGGCTGATAGGTGAGTGGGACTTGGTGAGGACAGGTGCTGATAGGTGAGTGGGACTTGGTGAGGACAGGGGCTGATAGGTGAGTGGGACTTGGTGAGGACAGGAGCTGATAGGTGAGTGGGACTTGGTGAGGACAGGGGCTGATAGGTGAGCGTGACTTGGCGAGGACAGGGGCTGATAGGTGAGTGGGACTTGGTGAGGACAGGGGCTGATAGGTAAGTGGGACTTGGTGAGGACAGAGACTGATGGTCAGGGGGACTTGGTGAGGACAGGGGCTGATAGTTGAGTGGGACTTGGTGAGGACAGGAGCTGATAGGTGAGTGGGACATGGTGAGGACAGAGACTGATAGGTGAGTGGGACTTGGGGAGGACAGGGGCTGATAGGTAAGTGGGACTTGGTGAGGACAGAGACTGATGGTCAGGGGGACTTGGTGAGGACAGGGGCTGATAGTTGAGTGGGACTTGGTGAGGACAGGAGCTGATAGGTGAGTGGGACATGGTGAGGACAGAGACTGATAGGTGAGTGGACTTGGGGAGGACAGAGTCTGATAGGTGAGTGGACTTGGTGAGGACAGGGGCTTATAGGTGAGTGCGACTTGGTGAGGACAGAGACTGATAGGTGAGTGGGAATTGGTGAGGACAGGGGCTGATAGGTGAGCAGGACTTGGCGAGGACAGAGACTGATAGGTGAGTGGGACTTGGTGAGGACAGGGGCTGATAGGTGAGTGGGACTTGGTGAGTACAGGGTCTGATAGGTGAGTGGGACTTGGTGAGGACAGGGGGCTGATGGGTGAGTGGGACTTGGTGAGGACAGGGGCTGAGAGGTGAGTGGGACTTGGTGAGGACAGGAGCTGATAGGTGAGTGGGAATTGGTGAGGACAGAGACTGATAGGTGAGTGGGACTTGGTGAGGACAGAGACTGATAGGTGAGTGGGACTTGGTGAGGACAGGGGCTGATAGATGAGTGGACTTGGGGAGGACAGAGACTGATAGGTGAGTGGACTTGGTGTGGACAGGGGCTGATAGGTGATTGGGACTTGGTGAGGACAGGGGCTGATAGATGAGTGGGACTTGGTGAGGACAGGGGCTGATAGGTGAGTGGGACTTGGTGAGTACAGGGGCTGATAGATGAGTGGGACTTGGTGAGGACAGGGGCTGATAGGTGAGTGGGACTTGGTGAGGACAGGGGCTGATAGATGAGTGGGACTTGGTGAGGACAGGGGCTGATGGTGAGTGGGACTTGGTGAGGAAAGAGACTGATGGTGAGTGGGACTTGGTGTGGACAGAGACTGATAGGTGAGTGGGACTTGGTGAGGACAGGGGCTGATAGGTGAGTGGGACTTGGTGAGTACAGGGGGCTTATAGGTGAGTGGGACTTGGTGAGGACAGGGCCTAATAGGTGATTGGGGCTTGGTGTGGACAGAGGCTGATAGGAGAGTGGGACATGGTGAGGACAGGGCCTAATAGGTGATTGGGGCTTGGTGAGGACAGAGACTGATAGGTGAGTGGGACTTGGTCAGGACAGGGACTGATACATGAGTGGGACTTGGTGAGGACAGGGGCTGATAGGCGAGTGGGACTTGGGGGGGACAGGGACTGATAGGTGAGTGGACATTGTGAGGACAGGGGCTGATAGGTGAGTGGGACTTGGTGAGGACAGGGGGCTGATAGGTGAGTGGGACTTGGTGAGGACAGGGGCTGATAGGTGAGTGGGACTTGGTGAGGACAGGGGCTGATAGGTGAGTGGGACTTGGTGAGGACAGGGGCTGATAGGTGAGTGGGACTTGGTGAGGACAGGGGACTGATAGGTGAGTGGGACATGGTGAGGACAGGGGCTGATAGGTGAGTGGGACTTGGTGAGGACAGGGGCTGAGAGGTGAGTGGGACTTGGTGAGGACAGGGGCTGATAGGTGAGTGGGACTTGGTGAGGACAGGGGCTGATAGGTGAGTGGGACTTGGTGATAACAGGGGCTGATAGGTGAGTGGGACTTGGTGAGGATGGGGGCTGATAGGTGAGTGGGACTTGGTGAGGACAGGGGCTGATAGGTGAGTGGGACTTGGTGAGGACAGGGGGCTGATAGGTGAGTGGGGCTTGGTGAGGGCAGGGGCTGATAGGTGAGTTGGACTTGGTGAGGGCAGGGGCTGATAGGTGAATGGGACTTGGTGAGGACAGGGGCTGATGGTGAGCAGGACTTGGGGAGGACAGGGGCTGATAGGTGAGTGGGACTTGGTGAGGACAGGGCCTGATGGTGAGTGGGACTTGGTGAGGACAGGGGCTGATAGGTGAGTGGGACTTGGTGAGGACAGGGACTGAAAGGTGAGTGGGACTTGGTGAGGACAGGGGCTGATAGGTGAGTGGGACTTGGTGAGGACAGGAGCTGATAGGTGAGTGAGACTTGGTGAGGACAGGGGCTGATAGGTGAGTGGGACTTGGTGAGGACAGGAGCTGATAGGTGAGTGGGACTTGGTGAGGACAGGGACTGATATGTGAGTGGGACTTGGTGAGGACAGGGGCTGATAGGTGAGTGGGACTTGGGGAGGACAGAGACTGATAGGTGAGTGGGACTTGGTGAGGACAGGGGCTCATAGGTGAGTGGGACTTGCGGAGGACAGAGGCTGATAGGTGAGTGGGACTTGGTGTGGACAGAGACATTTAGGTGAGTGGGACTTGGTGAGGACAGGGGCTGATAGGTGAGTGGGACTTGGTGAGGACAGAGACTGATAGGTGAGTGGGACTTGGTGAGGACAGGGACTGATAGATGAGTGGGACTTGGTGAGGACAGGGGCTGATAGGCGAGTGGGACTTGTGGAGGACAGGGACTGATAGGTGAGTGGGACTTGGTGAGGACAGGGGCTGAAAGGTGAGTGGGACTTGGTGAGGACAGGGGCTGATAATTGAGTGGGACTTGGTGAGGGCAGTGGCTGATAGGTGAGTGGGACTTGGTGAGGACAGGGGGCTGATAGGTGAGTGGGACTTGGTGAGGACAGGGGCTGATAGGTGATTGGGACTTGGTGAGGACAGGGGCTGATCGGTGAGTGGGACTTGGTGAGTACAGGGGCTGATAGGTGAGTGGGACTTGGTGAGGACAGGGGGCTGATAGGTGAGTGGGACATGGTGAGGACAGGGGCTGATACGTGAGTGGGACTTGGTGAGGACAGGGGCTGATAGGTGAGTGGGACTTGATGTGGACAGGGGCTGATAGGTGAGTGGGACTTGGTGAGGACAGGGGGCTGATAGGTGAGTGGGACATGGTGAGGACAGGGGCTGATAGGTGAGTGGGACTTGGTGAGGACAAGGGCTGATAGGTGAGTGGGACTAGGTGATAACAGGGGCTGATAGGTGAGTGGGACTTGGTGAGGACAAGGGCTGATAGGTAAGTGGGACTTGGTGAGGACAGAGACTGATGGTCAGGGGGACTTGGTGAGGACAGGGGCTGATAGGTGAGTGGGACTTGGTGAGGACAGGAGCTGATAGGTGAGTGGGACATGGTGAGGACAGAGACTGATAGGTGAGTGGACTTGGGGAGGACAGAGTCTGATAGGTGAGTGGACTTGATGAGGACAGGGGCTTTTAGGTGAGTGCGACTTGGTGAGGACAGAGACTGATAGGTGAGTGGGAATTGGTGAGGACAGGGGCTGATAGGTGAGCAGGACTTGGCGAGGACAGAGACTGATAGGTGAGTGGGACTTGGTGAGGACAGGGGCTGATAGGTGAGTGGGACTTGGTGAGTACAGGGGCTGATAGGTGAGTGGGACTTGGTGAGGACAGGGGGCTGATGGGTGAGTGGGACTTGGTGAGGACAGGGGCTGAGAGGTGAGTGGGACTTGGTGAGGACAGGAGCTGATAGGTGAGTGGGAATTGGTGAGGACAGAGACTGATAGGTGAGTGGGAATTGGTGAGGACAGAGACTGATAGGTGAGTGGGACTTGGTGAGGACAGGGGCTGATAGATGAGTGGACTTGGGGAGGACAGAGACTGATAGGTGAGTGGACTTGGTGTGGACAGGGGCTGATAGGTGAGTGGGACTTGGTGAGGACAGGGGCTGATAGGTGAGTGGGACTTGGTGAGGACAGGGACTGATAGATGAGTGGGACTTGGTGAGGACAGGGGCTGATAGGTGAGTGGGACTTGGTGAGGACAGGGGCTGATAGATGAGTGGGACTTGGTGAGGACAGGGGCTGATAGGTGAGTGGGACTTGGTGAGGACAGGGGCTGATAGATGAGTGGGACTTGGTGAGGACAGGGGCTGATGGTGAGTGGGATTGGTGAGGAAAGAGACTGATGGTGAGTGGGACTTGGTGTGGACAGAGACTGATAGGTGAGTGGGACTTGGTGAGGACAGGGGCTGATAGGTGAGTGGGACTTGGTGAGTACAGGGGGCTTATAGGTGAGTGGGACTTGGTGAGGACAGGGGCTGATAGGTGAGTGGGACTTGCGGAGGACAGAGGCAGATAGGTGAGTGGGACTTGGTGTGGACAGAGGCTGATAGGAGAGTGGGACATGGTGAGGACAGGGGCTGATAGGCGAGTGGGACTTGGGGGGGACAGGGACTGATAGGTGAGTGGACATTGTGAGGACAGGGGCTGATAGGTGAGTGGGACTTGGTGAGGACAGGGGCCTGATAGGTGAGTGGGACTTGGTGAGGACAGGGGCTGATAGGTGAGTGGGACTTGGTGAGGACAGGGGCTGATAGGTGAGTGGGACTTGGTGAGGACAGGGGCTGATAGGTGAGTGGGACTTGGTGAGGACAGGGGACTGATAGGTGAGTGGGACTTGGTGAGGACAGGGGCTGATAGGTGAGTGGGACTTGGTGAGGACAGGGGGCTGATAGGTGAGTGGGGCTTGGTGAGGGCAGGGGCTGATAGGTGAGTTGGACTTGGTGAGGGCAGGGGCTGATAGGTGAATGGGACTTGGTGAGGACAGGGGCTGATGGTGAGCAGGACTTGGGGAGGACAGGGGCTGATAGGTGAGTGGGACTTGGTGAGGACAGGGCCTGATGGTGAGTGGGACTTGGTGAGGACAGGGGCTGATAGGTGAGTGGGACTTGGTGAGGACAGGGACTGAAAGGTGAGTGGGACTTGGTGAGGACAGGGGCTGATAGGTGAGTGGGACTTGGTGAGGACAGGAGCTGATAGGTGAGTGAGACTTGGTGAGGACAGGGGCTGATAGGTGAGTGGGACTTGGTGAGGACAGGAGCTGATAGGTGAGTGGGACATGGTGAGGACAGGGACTGATATGTGAGTGGGACTTGGTGAGGACAGGGGCTGATAGGTGAGTGGGACTTGGGGAGGACAGAGACTGATAGGTGAGTGGGACTTGGTGAGGACAGGGGCTCATAGGTGAGTGGGACTTGCGGAGGACAGAGGCTGATAGGTGAGTGGGACTTGGTGTGGACAGAGACATTTAGGTGAGTGGGACTTGGTGAGGACAGGGGCTGATAGGTGAGTGGGACTTGGTGAGGACAGAGACTGATAGGTGAGTGGGACTTGGTGAGGACAGGGACTGATAGATGAGTGGGACTTGGTGAGGACAGGGGCTGATAGGCGAGTGGGACTTGTGGAGGACAGGGACTGATAGGTGAGTGGGACTTGGTGAGGACAGGGGCTGAAAGGTGAGTGGGACTTGGTGAGGACAGGGGCTGATAGGTGAGTGGGACTTGGTGAGGGCAGTGGCTGATAGGTGAGTGGGACTTGGTGAGGACAGGGGGCTGATAGGTGAGTGGGACTTGGTGAGGACAGGGGCTGATAGGTGATTGGGACTTGGTGAGGACAGGGGCTGATCGGTGAGTGGGACTTGGTGAGTACAGGGGCTGATAGGTGAGTGGGACTTGGTGAGGACAGGGGGCTGATAGGTGAGTGGGACATGGTGAGGACAGGGGCTGATACGTGAGTGGGACTTGGTGAGGACAGGGGCTGATAGGTGAGTGGGACTTGGTGTGGACAGGGGCTGATAGGTGAGTGGGACTTGGTGAGGACAGGGGGCTGATAGGTGAGTGGGACATGGTGAGGACAGGGGCTGATAGGTGAGTGGGACTTGGTGAGGACAAGGGCTGATAGGTGAGTGGGACTAGGTGATAACAGGGGCTGATAGGTGAGTGGGACTTGGTGAGGACAAGGGCTGATAGGTAAGTGGGACTTGGTGAGGACAGAGACTGATGGTCAGGGGGACTTGGTGAGGACAGGGGCTGATAGGTGAGTGGGACTTGGTGAGGACAGGAGCTGATAGGTGAGTGGGACATGGTGAGGACAGAGACTGATAGGTGAGCAGGACTTGGCGAGGACAGAGACTGATAGGTGAGTGGGACTTGGTGAGGACAGGG
This sequence comes from Somniosus microcephalus, assembly GCF_052327205.1. Classification (NCBI taxonomy): domain Eukaryota; kingdom Metazoa; phylum Chordata; class Chondrichthyes; order Squaliformes; family Somniosidae; genus Somniosus; species Somniosus microcephalus. Next base: position 340,681,992 of record NC_140987.1, read on the forward strand.
GCTGATAGGTGAGTGGGACTTGGTGAGTACAGGGTCTGATAGGTGAGTGGGACTTGGTGAGGACAGGGGGCTGATGGGTGAGTGGGACTTGGTGAGGACAGGGGCTGAGAGGTGAGTGGGACTTGGTGAGGACAGGAGCTGATAGGTGAGTGGGAATTGGTGAGGACAGAGACTGATAGGTGAGTGGGAATTGGTGAGGACAGAGACTGATAGGTGAGTGGGACTTGGTGAGGACAGGGGCTGATAGATGAGTGGACTTGGGGAGGACAGAGACTGATAGGTGAGTGGACTTGGTGTGGACAGGGGCTGATAGGTGAGTGGGACTTGGTGAGGACAGGGGCTGATAGGTGAGTGGGACTTGGTGAGGACAGGGACTGATAGATGAGTGGGACTTGGTGAGGACAGGGGCAGATAGGTGAGTGGGACTTGGTGAGGACAGGGGCTGATAGATGAGTGGGACTTGGTGAGGACAGGGGCTGATAGGTGAGTGGGACTTGGTGAGGACAGGGGCTGATAGATGAGTGGGACTTGGTGAGGACAGGGGCTGATGGTGAGTGGGATTGGTGAGGAAAGAGACTGATGGTGAGTGGGACTTGGTGTGGACAGAGACTGATAGGTGAGTGGGACTTGGTGAGGACAGGGGCTGATAGGTGAGTGGGACTTGGTGAGTACAGGGGGCTTATAGGTGAGTGGGACTTGGTGAGGACAGGGGCTGATAGGTGAGTGGGACTTGCGGAGGACAGAGGCAGATAGGTGAGTGGGACTTGGTGTGGACAGAGGCTGATAGGAGAGTGGGACATGGTGAGGACAGGGCCTAATAGGTGATTGGGGCTTGGTGAGGACAGAGACTGATAGGTGAGTGGGACTTGGTGAGGACAGGGACTGATAGATGAGTGGGACTTGGTGAGGACAGGGGCTGATAGGCGAGTGGGTCTTGGGGGGGACAGGGACTGATAGGTGAGTGGACATTGTGAGGACAGGGGCTGATAGGTGAGTGGGACTTGGTGAGGACAGGGGGCTGATAGGTGAGTGGGACTTGGTGAGGACAGGGGCTGATAGGTGAGTGGGACTTGGTGAGGACAGGGGCTGATAGATGAGTGGGACTTGGTGAGGACAGGGGCTGATAGGTGAGTGGGACTTGGTGAGGACAGGGGACTGATATGTGAGTGGGACATGGTGAGGACAGGGGCTGATAGGTGAGTGGGACTTGGTGAGGACAGGGGCTGAGAGGTGAGTGGGACTTGGTGAGGACAGGGGCTGATAGGTGAGTGGGACTTGGTGAGGACAGGGGCTGATAGGTGAGTGGGACTTGGTGATAACAGGGGCTGATAGGTGAGTGGGACTTGGTGAGGACGGGGGCTGATAGGTGAGTGGGACTTGGTGAGGACAGAGGCTGATATGTGAGTGGGACTTGGTGAGGACAGGGGGCTGATAGGTGAGTGGGGCTTGGTGAGGGCAGGGGCTGATAGGTGAGTTGGACTTGGTGAGGGCAGGGGCTGATAGGTGAATGGGACTTTGTGAGGACAGGGGCTGATGGTGAGCAGGACTTGGGGAGGACAGGGGCTGATAGGTGAGTGGGACTTGGTGAGGACAGGGGCTGATAGGTGAGTGGGACTTGGTGAGGACAGAGACTGATAGGTGAGTGGGACTTGGTGAGGACAGGGACTGATAGATGAGTGGGACTTGGTGAGGACAGGGGCTGATAGATGAGTGGGACTTGGTGAGGACAGGGGCTGATAGGTGAGTGGGACTTGGTGAGGACAGAGACTGATAGGTGAGTGGGACTTGGTGAGGACAGGGGCTGATAGGTGAGTGGGACTTGGTGAGGACAGGGGCTGATAGGTGAGTGGGACTTGGTGAGGACAGGGGCTGAAAGGTGAGTGGGACTTGGTGAGGACAGGGGCTGATAGGTGAGTGGGACTTGGTGAGGACAGGGGCTGATAGGTGAGTGGGACTTGGTGAGGACAGGGGCTGAAAGGTGAGTGGGACTAGGTGATAACAGGGGCTGATAGGTGAGTGGGACTTGGTGAGGACAGGGGCTGATAGGTGAGTGGGACTTGGTGAGGACAGAGGCTGATAGGTGAGTGGGACTTGGTGAGGACCGGGGGCTGATAGGTGAGTGGGACTTGGTGAGGACAGAGACTGATAGGTGAGTGGGACTTGGTGAGGACAGGGGCTGATAGGTGAGTGGGACTTGGTGAGGACAGAGGCTGATAGGTGAGTGGGACTTGGTGAGGGCAGGGGCTGATAGGTGAGTGGGACTTGGTGAGGGCAGGGGCTGATAGGTGAGTGGGACTTGGTGAGGACAGGGGCTGATGGTGAGCAGGACTTGGGGAGGACAGGGGCTGATAGGTCAGTGGGACCTGGTGAGGACAGGGGCTGATGGTGAGTGGGACTTGGTGAGGACAGGGACTGATAGATGAGTGGGACTTGGTGAGGACAGGGGCTGATAGGTGAGTGGGACTTCGGGAGGACAGGCGCTGATAGGTGAGTGGGACTTGGGGAGGACAGAGGCTGATAGGTGAGTGGGACCTGGTGTGGACAGAGACTGATAGGTGAGTGGGACCTGGTGAGGACAGGGGCTGATAGGTGAGTGGGACTTGGTGATAACAGGGGCTGATAGGTGAGTGGGACTTGGTGAGGATGGGGGCTGATAGGTGAGTGGGACTTTGTGAGGACAGAGGCTGATATGTGAGTGGGACTTGGTGAGGACAGGGGGCTGATAGGTGAGTGGGGCTTGGTGAGGGCAGGGGCTGATAGGTGAGTTGGACATGGTGAGGGCAGGGGCTGATAGGTGAATGGGACTTGGTGAGGACAGGGGCTGATGGTGAGCAGGACTTGGGGAGGACAGGGGCTGATAGGTGAGTGGGACTTGGTGAGGACAGGGCCTGATGGTGAGTGGGACTTGGTGAGGACAGGGGCTGATAGGTGAGTGGGACTTGGTGAGGACAGGGACTGAAAGGTGAGTGGGACTTGGTGAGGACAGGGGCTGATAGGTGAGTGGGACTTGGTGAGGACAGGAGCTGATAGGTGAGTGGGACTTGGTGAGGACAGGGGCTGATAGGTGAGTGGGACTTGGTGAGGACAGGAGCTGATAGGTGAGTGGGACTTGGTGAGGACAGGGACTGATATGTGAGTGGGACTTGGTGAGGACAGAGGCTGATAGGTGAGTGAGACTTGGGGAGGACAGAGACTGCTAGGTGAGTGGGACTTGTTGAGGACAGGGGCTGATAGGTGAGTGGGACTTGGGGAGGACAGAGACTGATAGGTGAGTGGGACTTGGTGAGGACAGGGGCTCATAGGTGAGTGGGACTTGCGGAGGACAGAGGCTGATAGGTGAGTGGGACTTGGTGTGGACAGAGACTGATAGGTGAGTGGGACTTGGTGAGGACAGGGGCTGATAGGTGAGTGGGACTTGGTGAGGACAGAGACTGATAGGTGAGTGGGACTTGGTGAGGACAGGGACTGATAGATGAGTGGGACTTGGTGAGGACAGGGGCTGATAGGCGAGTGGGACTTGGGGAGGACAGGGACTGATAGGTGAGTGGACATTGTGAGGACAGGGGCTGATAGATGAGTGGGACTTGGTGAGGACAGGGCCTAATAGGTGATTGGGGCTTGGTGAGGACAGAGACTGATAGGTGAGTGGGACTTGGTGAGGACAGGGACTGATAGATGAGTGGGACTTGGTGAGGACAGGGGCTGATAGGCGAGTGGGACTTGGGGGGGACAGGGACTGATAGGTGAGTGGACATTGTGAGGACAGGGGCTGATAGGTGAGTGGGACTTGGTGAGGACAGGGGGCTGATAGGTGAGTGGGACTTGGTGAGGACAGGGGCTGATAGGTGAGTGGGACTTGGTGAGGACAGGGGCTGATAGGTGAGTGGGACTTGGTGAGGACAGGGGCTGATAGGTGAGTGGGACTTGGTGAGGACAGGGGACTGATATGTGAGTGGGACATGGTGAGGACAGGGGCTGATAGGTGAGTGGGACTTGGTGAGGACAGGGGCTGAGAGGTGAGTGGGACTTGGTGAGGACAGGGGCTGATAGGTGAGTGGGACTTGGTGAGGACAGGGGCTGATAGGTGAGTGGGACTTGGTGATAACAGGGGCTGATAGGTGAGTGGGACTTGGTGAGGACGGGGGCTGATAGGTGAGTGGGACTTGGTGAGGACAGAGGCTGATATGTGAGTGGGACTTGGTGAGGACAGGGGGCTGATAGGTGAGTGGGGCTTGGTGAGGGCAGGGGCTGATAGGTGAGTTGGACTTGGTGAGGGCAGGGGCTGATAGGTGAATGGGACTTTGTGAGGACAGGGGCTGATGGTGAGCAGGACTTGGGGAGGACAGGGGCTGATAGGTGAGTGGGACTTGGTGAGGACAGGGGCTGATAGGTGAGTGGGACTTGGTGAGGACAGAGACTGATAGGTGAGTGGGACTTGGTGAGGACAGGGACTGATAGATGAGTGGGACTTGGTGAGGACAGGGGCTGATAGGCGAGTGGGACTTGGGGAGGACAGGGACTGATAGGTGAGTGGACATTGTGAGGACAGGGGCTGATAGATGAGTGGGACTTGGTGAGGACAGGGGCTGATAGGTGAGTGGGACTTGGTGAGGACAGAGACTGATAGGTGAGTGGGACTTGGTGAGGACAGGGGCTGATAGGTGAGTGGGACTTGGTGAGGACAGGGGCTGATAGGTGAGTGGGACTTGGTGAGGACAGGGGCTGAAAGGTGAGTGGGACTTGGTGAGGACAGGGGCTGATAGGTGAGTGGGACTTGGTGAGGACAGGGGCTGATAGGTGAGTGGGACTTGGTGAGGACAGGGGCTGAAAGGTGAGTGGGACTAGGTGATAACAGGGGCTGATAGGTGAGTGGGACTTGGTGAGGACAGGGGCTGATAGGTGAGTGGGACTTGGTGAGGACAGAGGCTGATAGGTGAGTGGGACTTGGTGAGGACCGGGGGCTGATAGGTGAGTGGGACTTGGTGAGGACAGAGACTGATAGGTGAGTGGGACTTGGTGAGGACAGGGGCTGATAGGTGAGTGGGACTTGGTGAGGACAGAGGCTGATAGGTGAGTGGGACTTGGTGAGGGCAGGGGCTGATAGGTGAGTGGGACTTGGTGAGGGCAGGGGCTGATAGGTGAGTGGGACTTGGTGAGGACAGGGGCTGATGGTGAGCAGGACTTGGGGAGGACAGGGGCTGATAGGTCAGTGGGACCTGGTGAGGACAGGGGCTGATGGTGAGTGGGACTTGGTGAGGACAGGGACTGATAGATGAGTGGGACTTGGTGAGGACAGGGGCTGATAGGTGAGTGGGACTTCGGGAGGACAGGCGCTGATAGGTGAGTGGGACTTGGGGAGGACAGAGGCTGATAGTTGAGTGGGACCTGGTGTGGACAGAGACTGATAGGTGAGTGGGACCTGGTGAGGACAGGGGCTGATAGGTGAGTGGGACTTGGTGATAACAGGGGCTGATAGGTGAGTGGGACTTGGTGAGGACGGGGGCTGATAGGTGAGTGGGACTTTGTGAGGACAGAGGCTGATATGTGAGTGGGACTTGGTGAGGACAGGGGGCTGATAGGTGAGTGGGGCTTGGTGAGGGCAGGGGCTGATAGGTGAGTTGGACTTGGTGAGGGCAGGGGCTGATAGGTGAATGGGACTTGGTGAGGACAGGGGCTGATGGTGAGCAGGACTTGGGGAGTACAGGGGCTGATAGGTGAGTGGGACTTGATGAGGACAGGGCCTGATGGTGAGTGGGACTTGGTGAGGACAGGGGCTGATAGGTGAGTGGGACTTGGTGAGGACAGGGACTGATAGGTGAGTGGGACTTGGTGAGGACAGGAGCTGATAGGTGAGTGGGACTTGGTGAGGACAGGGGCTGATAGGTGAGTGGGACTTGGTGAGGACAGGAGCTGATAGGTGAGTGGGACTTGGTGAGGACAGGGACTGATATGTGAGTGGGACTTGGTGAGGACAGAGGCTGATAGGTGAGTGAGACTTGGGGAGGACAGAGACTGCTAGGTGAGTGGGACTTGTTGAGGACAGGGGCTGATAGGTGAGTGGGACTTGGGGAGGACAGAGACTGATAGGTGAGTGGGACTTGGTGAGGACAGGGGCTCATAGGTGAGTGGGACTTGCGGAGGACAGAGGCTGATAGGTGAGTGGGACTTGGTGTGGACAGAGACTGATAGGTGAGTGGGACTTGGTGAGGACAGGGGCTGATAGGTGAGTGGGACTTGGTGAGGACAGAGACTGATAGGTGAGTGGGACTTGGTGAGGACAGGGACTGATAGATGAGTGGGACTTGGTGAGGACAGGGGCTGATAGGCGAGTGGGACTTGGGGAGGACAGGGACTGATAGGTGAGTGGACATTGTGAGGACAGGGGCTGATAGATGAGTGGGACTTGGTGAGGACAGGGGCTGATAGGTGAGTGGGACTTGGTGAGGACAGAGACTGATAGGTGAGTGGGACTTGGTGAGGACAGGGGCTGATAGGTGAGTGGGACTTGGTGACGACAGGGGCTGATAGGTGAGTGGGACTTGGTGAGGACAGGGGCTGAAAGGAGAGTGGGACTTGGTGAGGACAGGGGCTGATAGGTGAGTGGGACTTGGTGAGGGCAGGGGCTGATAGGTGAGTGGGACATGGTGAGGACAGGGGGCTGATAGGTGAGTGGGACTTGGTGAGGACAGGGGCTGATAGATGAGTGGGACTTGGTGAGGACAGGGGCTGATAGGTGAGTGGGACTTGGTGAGGACAGGGGCTGATAGATGAGTGGGACTTGGTGAGGACAGGGGCTGATGGTGAGTGGGATTGGTGAGGAAAGAGACTGATGGTGAGTGGGACTTGGTGTGGACAGAGACTGATAGGTGAGTGGGACTTGGTGAGGACAGGGGCTGATAGGTGAGTGGGACTTGGTGAGTACAGGGGGCTTATAGGTGAGTGGGACTTGGTGAGGACAGGGGCTGATAGGTGAGTGGGACTTGCGGAGGACAGAGGCAGATAGGTGAGTGGGACTTGGTGTGGACAGAGGCTGATAGGAGAGTGGGACATGGTGAGGACAGGGCCTAATAGGTGATTGGGGCTTGGTGAGGACAGAGACTGATAGGTGAGTGGGACTTGGTGAGGACAGGGACTGATAGATGAGTGGGACTTGGTGAGGACAGGGGCTGATAGGCGAGTGGGACTTGGGGGGGACAGGGACTGATAGGTGAGTGGACATTGTGAGGACAGGGGCTGATAGGTGAGTGGGACTTGGTGAGGACAGGGGGCTGATAGGTGAGTGGGACTTGGTGAGGACAGGGGCTGATAGGTGAGGGGGACTTCGGGAGGACAGGCGCTGATAGGTGAGTGGGACTTGGGGAGGACAGAGGCTGATAGGTGAGTGGGACCTGGTGTGGACAGAGACTGATAGGTGAGTGGGACCTGGTGAGGACAGGGGCTGATAGGTGAGTGGGACTTGGTGATAACAGGGGCTGATAGGTGAGTGGGACTTGGTGAGGACGGGGGCTGATAGGTGAGTGGGACTTTGTGAGGACAGAGGCTGATATGTGAGTGGAACTTGGTGAGGACAGGGGGCTGATAGGTGAGTGGGGCTTGGTGAGGGCAGGGGCTGATAGGTGAGTTGGACTTGGTGAGGGCAGGGGCTGATAGCTGAATGGGACTTGGTGAGGACAGGGGCTGATGGTGAGCAGGACTTGGGGAGGACAGGGGCTGATAGGTGAGTGGGACTTGGTGAGGACAGGGCCTGATGGTGAGTGGGACTTGGTGAGGACAGGGGCTGATAGGTGAGTGGGACTTGGTGAGGACAGGGACTGATAGGTGAGTGGGACTTGGTGAGGACAGGAGCTGATAGGTGAGTGGGACTTGGTGAGGACAGGGGCTGATAGGTGAGTGGGACTTGGTGAGGACAGGAGCTGATAGGTGAGTGGGACTTGGTGAGGACAGGGACTGATATGTGAGTGGGACTTGGTGAGGACAGAGGCTGATAGGTGAGTGAGACTTGGGGAGGACAGAGACTGCTAGGTGAGTGGGACTTGTTGAGGACAGGGGCTGATAGGTGAGTGGGACTTGGGGAGGACAGAGACTGATAGGTGAGTGGGACTTGGTGAGGACAGGGGCTCATAGGTGAGTGGGACTTGCGGAGGACAGAGGCTGATAGGTGAGTGGGACTTGGTGTGGACAGAGACTGATAGGTGAGTGGGACTTGGTGAGGACAGGGGCTGATAGGTGAGTGGGACTTGGTGAGGACAGAGACTGATAGGTGAGTGGGACTTGGTGAGGACAGGGACTGATAGATGAGTGGGACTTGGTGAGGACAGGGGCTGATAGGCGAGTGGGACTTGGGGAGGACAGGGACTGATAGGTGAGTGGACATTGTGAGGACAGGGGCTGATAGATGAGTGGGACTTGGTGAGGACAGGGGCTGATAGGTGAGTGGGACTTGGTGAGGACAGAGACTGATAGGTGAGTGGGACTTGGTGAGGACAGGGGCTGATAGGTGAGTGGGACTTGGTGACGACAGGGGCTGATAGGTGAGTGGGACTTGGTGAGGACAGGGGCTGAAAGGAGAGTGGGACTTGGTGAGGACAGGGGCTGATAGGTGAGTGGGACTTGGTGAGGGCAGGGGCTGATAGGTGAGTGGGACATGGTGAGGACAGGGGGCTGATAGGTGAGTGGGACTTGGTGAGGACAGGGGCTGATAGGTGAGTGGGACTTGGTGAGGGCAGGGGCTGATAGGTGAGTGGGACATGGTGAGGACAGGGGGCTGATAGGTGAGTGGGACTTGGTGAGGACAGGGGCTGATAGATGAGTGGGACTTGGTGAGGACAGGGGCTGATAGGTGAGTGGGACTTGGTGAGGACAGAGACTGATAGGTGAGTGGGACTTGGTGAGGACAGGGGCTGATAGGTGAGTGGGACTTGGTGACGACAGGGGCTGATAGGTGAGTGGGACTTGGTGAGGACAGGGGCTGAAAGGAGAGTGGGACTTGGTGAGGACAGGGGCTGATAGGTGAGTGGGACTTGGTGAGGGCAGGGGCTGATAGGTGAGTGGGACATGGTGAGGACAGGGGGCTGATAGGTGAGTGGGACTTGGTGAGGACAGGGGCTGATAGATGAGTGGGACATGGTGAGGACAGGGGCTGATAGGTGAGTGGGACTTGGTGAGGACAGGGGCTGATAGATGAGTGGGACTTGGTGAGGACAGGGGCTGATGGTGAGTGGGATTGGTGAGGAAAGAGACTGATGGTGAGTGGGACTTGGTGTGGACAGAGACTGATAGGTGAGTGGGACTTGGTGAGGACAGGGGCTGATAGGTGAGTGGGACTTGGTGAGTACAGGGGGCTTATAGGTGAGTGGGACTTGGTGAGGACAGGGGCTGATAGGTGAGTGGGACTTGCGGAGGACAGAGGCAGATAGGTGAGTGGGACTTGGTGTGGACAGAGGCTGATAGGAGAGTGGGACATGGTGAGGACAGGGCCTAATAGGTGATTGGGGCTTGGTGAGGACAGAGACTGATAGGTGAGTGGGACTTGGTGAGGACAGGGACTGATAGATGAGTGGGACTTGGTGAGGACAGGGGCTGATAGGCGAGTGGGACTTGGGGGGGACAGGGACTGATAGGTGAGTGGACATTGTGAGGACAGGGGCTGATAGGTGAGTGGGACTTGGTGAGGACAGGGGGCTGATAGGTGAGTGGGACTTGGTGAGGACAGGGGCTGATAGGTGAGGGGGACTTCGGGAGGACAGGCGCTGATAGGTGAGTGGGACTTGGGGAGGACAGAGGCTGATAGGTGAGTGGGACCTGGTGTGGACAGAGACTGATAGGTGAGTGGGACCTGGTGAGGACAGGGGCTGATAGGTGAGTGGGACTTGGTGATAACAGGGGCTGATAGGTGAGTGGGACTTGGTGAGGACGGGGGCTGATAGGTGAGTGGGACTTTGTGAGGACAGAGGCTGATATGTGAGTGGAACTTGGTGAGGACAGGGGGCTGATAGGTGAGTGGGGCTTGGTGAGGGCAGGGGCTGATAGGTGAGTTGGACTTGGTGAGGGCAGGGGCTGATAGCTGAATGGGACTTGGTGAGGACAGGGGCTGATAGATGAGTGGGACTTGGTGAGGACAGGGGCTGATGGTGAGTGGGATTGGTGAGGAAAGAGACTGATGGTGAGTGGGACTTGGTGTGGACAGAGACTGATAGGTGAGTGGGACTTGGTGAGGACAGGGGCTGATAGGTGAGTGGGACTTGGTGAGTACAGGGGGCTTATAGGTGAGTGGGACTTGGTGAGGACAGGGGCTGATAGGTGAGTGGGACTTGCGGAGGACAGAGGCAGATAGGTGAGTGGGACTTGGTGTGGACAGAGGCTGATAGGAGAGTGGGACATGGTGAGGACAGGGCCTAATAGGTGATTGGGGCTTGGTGAGGACAGAGACTGATAGGTGAGTGGGACTTGGTGAGGACAGGGACTGATAGATGAGTGGGACTTGGTGAGGACAGGGGCTGATAGGCGAGTGGGACTTGGGGGGGACAGGGACTGATAGGTGAGTGGACATTGTGAGGACAGGGGCTGATAGGTGAGTGGGACTTGGTGAGGACAGGGGGCTGATAGGTGAGTGGGACTTGGTGAGGACAGGGGCTGATAGGTGAGGGGGACTTCGGGAGGACAGGCGCTGATAGGTGAGTGGGACTTGGGGAGGACAGAGGCTGATAGGTGAGTGGGACCTGGTGTGGACAGAGACTGATAGGTGAGTGGGACCTGGTGAGGACAGGGGCTGATAGGTGAGTGGGACTTGGTGATAACAGGGGCTGATAGGTGAGTGGGACTTGGTGAGGACGGGGGCTGATAGGTGAGTGGGACTTTGTGAGGACAGAGGCTGATATGTGAGTGGAACTTGGTGAGGACAGGGGGCTGATAGGTGAGTGGGGCTTGGTGAGGGCAGGGGCTGATAGGTGAGTTGGACTTGGTGAGGGCAGGGGCTGATAGCTGAATGGGACTTGGTGAGGACAGGGGCTGATGGTGAGCAGGACTTGGGGAGGACAGGGGCTGATAGGTGAGTGGGACTTGGTGAGGACAGGGCCTGATGGTGAGTGGGACTTGGTGAGGACAGGGGCTGATAGGTGAGTGGGACTTGGTGAGGACAGGGACTGATAGGTGAGTGGGACTTGGTGAGGACAGGAGCTGATAGGTGAGTGGGACTTGGTGAGGACAGGGGCTGATAGGTGAGTGGGACTTGGTGAGGACAGGAGCTGATAGGTGAGTGGGACTTGGTGAGGACAGGGACTGATATGTGAGTGGGACTTGGTGAGGACAGAGGCTGATAGGTGAGTGAGACTTGGGGAGGACAGAGACTGCTAGGTGAGTGGGACTTGTTGAGGACAGGGGCTGATAGGTGAGTGGGACTTGGGGAGGACAGAGACTGATAGGTGAGTGGGACTTGGTGAGGACAGGGGCTCATAGGTGAGTGGGACTTGCGGAGGACAGAGGCTGATAGGTGAGTGGGACTTGGTGTGGACAGAGACTGATAGGTGAGTGGGACTTGGTGAGGACAGGGGCTGATAGGTGAGTGGGACTTGGTGAGGACAGAGACTGATAGGTGAGTGGGACTTGGTGAGGACAGGGACTGATAGATGAGTGGGACTTGGTGAGGACAGGGGCTGATAGGCGAGTGGGACTTGGGGAGGACAGGGACTGATAGGTGAGTGGACATTGTGAGGACAGGGGCTGATAGATGAGTGGGACTTGGTGAGGACAGGGGCTGATAGGTGAGTGGGACTTGGTGAGGACAGAGACTGATAGGTGAGTGGGACTTGGTGAGGACAGGGGCTGATAGGTGAGTGGGACTTGGTGACGACAGGGGCTGATAGGTGAGTGGGACTTGGTGAGGACAGGGGCTGAAAGGAGAGTGGGACTTGGTGAGGACAGGGGCTGATAGGTGAGTGGGACTTGGTGAGGGCAGGGGCTGATAGGTGAGTGGGACATGGTGAGGACAGGGGGCTGATAGGTGAGTGGGACTTGGTGAGGACAGGGGCTGATAGGTGAGTGGGACTTGGTGAGGGCAGGGGCTGATAGGTGAGTGGGACATGGTGAGGACAGGGGGCTGATAGGTGAGTGGGACTTGGTGAGGACAGGGGCTGATAGATGAGTGGGACTTGGTGAGGACAGGGGCTGATAGGTGAGTGGGACTTGGTGAGGACAGAGACTGATAGGTGAGTGGGACTTGGTGAGGACAGGGGCTGATAGGTGAGTGGGACTTGGTGACGACAGGGGCTGATAGGTGAGTGGGACTTGGTGAGGACAGGGGCTGAAAGGAGAGTGGGACTTGGTGAGGACAGGGGCTGATAGGTGAGTGGGACTTGGTGAGGGCAGGGGCTGATAGGTGAGTGGGACATGGTGAGGACAGGGGGCTGATAGGTGAGTGGGACTTGGTGAGGACAGGGGCTGATAGATGAGTGGGACATGGTGAGGACAGGGGCTGATAGGTGAGTGGGACTTGGTGAGGACAGGGGCTGATAGATGAGTGGGACTTGGTGAGGACAGGGGCTGATGGTGAGTGGGATTGGTGAGGAAAGAGACTGATGGTGAGTGGGACTTGGTGTGGACAGAGACTGATAGGTGAGTGGGACTTGGTGAGGACAGGGGCTGATAGGTGAGTGGGACTTGGTGAGTACAGGGGGCTTATAGGTGAGTGGGACTTGGTGAGGACAGGGGCTGATAGGTGAGTGGGACTTGCGGAGGACAGAGGCAGATAGGTGAGTGGGACTTGGTGTGGACAGAGGCTGATAGGAGAGTGGGACATGGTGAGGACAGGGCCTAATAGGTGATTGGGGCTTGGTGAGGACAGAGACTGATAGGTGAGTGGGACTTGGTGAGGACAGGGACTGATAGATGAGTGGGACTTGGTGAGGACAGGGGCTGATAGGCGAGTGGGACTTGGGGGGGACAGGGACTGATAGGTGAGTGGACATTGTGAGGACAGGGGCTGATAGGTGAGTGGGACTTGGTGAGGACAGGGGGCTGATAGGTGAGTGGGACTTGGTGAGGACAGGGGCTGATAGGTGAGGGGGACTTCGGGAGGACAGGCGCTGATAGGTGAGTGGGACTTGGGGAGGACAGAGGCTGATAGGTGAGTGGGACCTGGTGTGGACAGAGACTGATAGGTGAGTGGGACCTGGTGAGGACAGGGGCTGATAGGTGAGTGGGACTTGGTGATAACAGGGGCTGATAGGTGAGTGGGACTTGGTGAGGACGGGGGCTGATAGGTGAGTGGGACTTTGTGAGGACAGAGGCTGATATGTGAGTGGAACTTGGTGAGGACAGGGGGCTGATAGGTGAGTGGGGCTTGGTGAGGGCAGGGGCTGATAGGTGAGTTGGACTTGGTGAGGGCAGGGGCTGATAGCTGAATGGGACTTGGTGAGGACAGGGGCTGATGGTGAGCAGGACTTGGGGAGGTCAGGGGCTGATAGGTGAGTGGGACTTGGTGAGGACAGGGCCTGATGGTGAGTGGGACATGGTGAGGACAGGGGCTGATAGGTGAGTGGGACTTGGTGAGGACAGGGACTGATAGGTGAGTGGGACTTGGTGAGGACAGGAGCTGATAGGTGAGTGGGACTTGGTGAGGACAGGGGCTGATAGGTGAGTGGGACTTGGTGAGGACAGGAGCTGATAGGTGAGTGGGACTTGGTGAGGACAGGGACTGATATGTGAGTGGGACTTGGTGAGGACAGAGGCTGATAGGTGAGTGAGACTTGGGGAGGACAGAGACTGCTAGGTGAGTGGGACTTGTTGAGGACAGGGGCTGATAGGTGAGTGGGACTTGGGGAGGACAGAGACTGATAGGTGAGTGGGACTTGGTGAGGACAGGGGCTCATAGGTGAGTGGGACTTGCGGAGGACAGAGGCTGATAGGTGAGTGGGACTTGGTGTGGACAGAGACTGATAGGTGAGTGGGACTTGGTGAGGACAGGGGCTGATAGGTGAGTGGGACTTGGTGAGGACAGAGACTGATAGGTGAGTGGGACTTGGTGAGGACAGGGACTGATAGATGAGTGGGACTTGGTGAGGACAGGGGCTGATAGGCGAGTGGGACTTGGGGAGGACAGGGACTGATAGGTGAGTGGACATTGTGAGGACAGGGGCTGATAGATGAGTGGGACTTGGTGAGGACAGGGGCTGATAGGTGAGTGGGACTTGGTGAGGACAGAGACTGATAGGTGAGTGGGACTTGGTGAGGACAGGGGCTGATAGGTGAGTGGGACTTGGTGACGACAGGGGCTGATAGGTGAGTGGGACTTGGTGAGGACAGGGGCTGAAAGGAGAGTGGGACTTGGTGAGGACAGGGGCTGATAGGTGAGTGGGACTTGGTGAGGGCAGGGGCTGATAGGTGAGTGGGACATGGTGAGGACAGGGGGCTGATAGGTGAGTGGGACTTGGTGAGGACAGGGGCTGATAGATGAGTGGGACTTGGTGAGGACAGGGGCTGATAGGTGCGTGGGACTTGGTGAGGACAGGGGCTGATACATGAGTGGGACTTGGTGAGGACAGGGGCTGATGGTGAGTGGGATTGGTGAGGAAAGAGACTGATGGTGAGTGGGACTTGGTGTGGACAGAGACTGATAGGTGAGTGGGACTTGGTGAGGACAGGGGCTGATAGGTGAGTGGGACTTGGTGAGTACAGGGGGCTTATAGGTGAGTGGGACTTGGTGAGGACAGGGGCTGATAGGTGAGTGGGACTTGCGGAGGACAGAGGCAGATAGGTGAGTGGGACTTGGTGTGGACAGAGGCTGATAGGAGAGTGGGACATGGTGAGGACAGGGCCTAATAGGTGATTGGGGCTTGGTGAGGACAGAGACTGATAGGTGAGTGGGACTTGGTGAGGACAGGGACTGATAGATGAGTGGGACTTGGTGAGGACAGGGGCTGATAGGCGAGTGGGACTTGGGGGGGACAGGGACTGATAGGTGAGTGGACATTGTGAGGACAGGGGCTGATAGGTGAGTGGGACTTGGTGAGGACAGGGGGCTGATAGGTGAGTGGGACTTGGTGAGGACAGGGGCTGATAGGTGAGTGGGACTTGGTGAGGACAGGGGCTGATAGGTGAGTGGGACTTGGTGAGGACAGGGGCTGATAGGTGAGTGGGACTTGGTGAGGACAGGGGACTGATATGTGAGTGGGACATGGTGAGGACAGGGGCTGATAGGTGAGTGGGACTTGGTGAGGACAGGGGCTGAGAGGTGAGTGGGACTTGGTGAGGACAGGGGCTGATAGGTGAGTGGGACTTGGTGAGGACAGGGGCTGATAGGTGAGTGGGACTTGGTGATAACAGGGGCTGATAGGTGAGTGGGACTTGGTGAGGACGGGGGCTGATAGGTGAGTGGGACTTGGTGAGGACAGAGGCTGATATGTGAGTGGGACTTGGTGAGGACAGGGGGCTGATAGGTGAGTGGGGCTTGGTGAGGGCAGGGGCTGATAGGTGAGTTGGACTTGGTGAGGGCAGGGGCTGATAGGTGAATGGGACTTTGTGAGGACAAGGGCTGATGGTGAGCAGGACTTGGGGAGGACAGGGGCTGATAGGTGAGTGGGACTTGGTGAGGACAGGGGCTGATAGGTGAGTGGGACTTGGTGAGGACAGAGACTGATAGGTGAGTGGGACTTGGTGAGGACAGGGACTGATAGATGAGTGGGACTTGGTGAGGACAGGGGCTGATAGGCGAGTGGGACTTGGGGAGGACAGGGACTGATAGGTGAGTGGACATTGTGAGGACAGGGGCTGATAGATGAGTGGGACTTGGTGAGGACAGGGGCTGATAGGTGAGTGGGACTTGGTGAGGACAGAGACTGATAGGTGAGTGGGACTTGGTGAGGACAGGGGCTGATAGGTGAGTGGGACTTGGTGAGGACAGGGGCTGATAGGTGAGTGGGACTTGGTGAGGACAGGGGCTGAAAGGTGAGTGGGACTTGGTGAGGACAGGGGCTGATAGGTGAGTGGGACTTGGTGAGGACAGGGGCTGATAGGTGAGTGGGACTTGGTGAGGACAGGGGCTGAAAGGTGAGTGGGACTAGGTGATAACAGGGGCTGATAGGTGAGTGGGACTTGGTGAGGACAGGGGCTGATAGGTGAGTGGGACTTGGTGAGGACAGAGGCTGATAGGTGAGTGGGACTTGGTGAGGACCGGGGGCTGATAGGTGAGTGGGACTTGGTGAGGACAGAGACTGATAGGTGAGTGGGACTTGGTGAGGACAGGGGCTGATAGGTGAGTGGGACTTGGTGAGGACAGAGGCTGATAGGTGAGTGGGACTTGGTGAGGGCAGGGGCTGATAGGTGAGTGGGACTTGGTGAGGGCAGGGGCTGATAGGTGAGTGGGACTTGGTGAGGACAGGGGCTGATGGTGAGCAGGACTTGGGGAGGACAGGGGCTGATAGGTCAGTGGGACCTGGTGAGGACAGGGGCTGATGGTGAGTGGGACTTGGTGAGGACAGGGACTGATAGATGAGTGGGACTTGGTGAGGACAGGGGCTGATAGGTGAGTGGGACTTCGGGAGGACAGGCGCTGATAGGTGAGTGGGACTTGGGGAGGACAGAGGCTGATAGGTGAGTGGGACCTGGTGTGGACAGAGACTGATAGGTGAGTGGGACCTGGTGAGGACAGGGGCTGATAGGTGAGTGGGACTTGGTGATAACAGGGGCTGATAGGTGAGTGGGACTTGGTGAGGACGGGGGCTGATAGGTGAGTGGGACTTTGTGAGGACAGAGGCTGATATGTGAGTGGGACTTGGTGAGGACAGGGGGCTGATAGGTGAGTGGGGCTTGGTGAGGGCAGGGGCTGATAGGTGAGTTGGACTTGGTGAGGGCAGGGGCTGATAGGTGAATGGGACTTGGTGAGGACAGGGGCTGATGGTGAGCAGGACTTGGGGAGGACAGGGGCTGATAGGTGAGTGGGACTTGGTGAGGACAGGGCCTGATGGTGAGTGGGACTTGGTGAGGACAGGGGCTGATAGGTGAGTGGGACTTGGTGAGGACAGGGACTGAAAGGTGAGTGGGACTTGGTGAGGACAGGGGCTGATAGGTGAGTGGGACTTGGTGAGGACAGGAGCTGATAGGTGAGTGGGACTTGGTGAGGACAGGGGCTGATAGGTGAGTGGGACTTGGTGAGGACAGGAGCTGATAGGTGAGTGGGACTTGGTGAGGACAGGGACTGATATGTGAGTGGGACTTGGTGAGGACAGAGGCTGATAGGTGAGTGAGACTTGGGGAGGACAGAGACTGCTAGGTGAGTGGGACTTGTTGAGGACAGGGGCTGATAGGTGAGTGGGACTTGGGGAGGACAGAGACTGATAGGTGAGTGGGACTTGGTGAGGACAGGGGCTCATAGGTGAGTGGGACTTGCGGAGGACAGAGGCTGATAGGTGAGTGGGACTTGGTGTGGACAGAGACTGATAGGTGAGTGGGACTTGGTGAGGACAGGGGCTGATAGGTGAGTGGGACTTGGTGAGGACAGAGACTGATAGGTGAGTGGGACTTGGTGAGGACAGGGACTGATAGATGAGTGGGACTTGGTGAGGACAGGGGCTGATAGGCGAGTGGGACTTGGGGAGGACAGGGACTGATAGGTGAGTGGACATTGTGAGGACAGGGGCTGATAGATGAGTGGGACTTGGTGAGGACAGGGGCTGATAGGTGAGTGGGACTTGGTGAGGACAGAGACTGATAGGTGAGTGGGACTTGGTGAGGACAGGGGCTGATAGGTGAGTGGGACTTGGTGAGGACAGGGGCTGATAGGTGAGTGGGACTTGGTGAGGACAGGGGCTGAAAGGAGAGTGGGACTTGGTGAGGACAGGGGCTGATAGGTGAGTGGGACTTGGTGAGGGCAGGGGCTGATAGGTGAGTGGGACATGGTGAGGACAGGGGGCTGATAGGTGAGTGGGACTTGGTGAGGACAGGGGCTGATAGGTGATTGGGACTTGGTGAGGACAGGGGCTGATCGGTGAGTGGGACTTGGTGAGTACAGGGGCTGATAGGTGAGTGGGACTTGGTGAGGACAGGGGGCTGATAGGTGAGTGGGACATGGTGAGGACAGGGGCTGATAGGTGAGTGGGACTTGGTGTGGACAGGGGCTGATAGGTGAGTGGGACTCGGTGAGGACAGGGGGCTGATAGGTGAGTGGGACATGGTGAGGACAGGGGCTGATAGGTGAGTGGGACTTGGTGAGGACAAGGGCTGATAGGTGAATGGGACTTGGTGAGGACAGGAGCTGATAGGTGAGTGGGACTTGGTGATAACAGGGGCTGATAGGTGAGTGGGACGTGGTGAGGACAGGGGCTGATAGGTGAGTGGGACTTGGTGAGGACAGAGGCTGATAGGTGAGTGGGACTTGGTGAGGACCGGGGGCTGATAGGTGAGTGGGACTTGGTGAGGACAGAGACTGATAGGTGAGTGGGACTTGGTGAGGACAGGGGCTGATAGGTGAGTGGGACTTGGTGAGTACAGGGGGCTTATAGGTGAGTGGGACTTGGTGAGGACAGGGGCTGATAGGTGAGTGGGACTTGCGGAGGACAGAGGCAGATAGGTGAGTGGGACTTGGTGTGGACAGAGGCTGATAGGAGAGTGGGACATGGTGAGGACAAGGCCTAATAGGTGAGTGGGGCTTGGTGAGGACAGAGACTGATAGGTGAGTGGGACTTGGTGAGGACAGGGACTGAGAGATGAGTGGGACTTGGTGAGGACAGGGGCTGATAGGCGAGTGCGACTTGGGGTGGACAGGGACTGATAGGTGAGTGGACATTGTGAGGACAGGGGCTGATAGGTGAGTGGGACTTGGTGAGGACAGGGGGCTGATAGGTGAGTGGGACTTGGTGAGGACAGGGGCTGATAGGTGAGTGGGACTTGGTGAGGACAGGGGCTGATAGGTGAGTGGGACTTGGTGAGGACAGGGGCTGATAGGTGAGTGGGACTTGGTGAGGACAGGGGGCTGATAGGTGAGTGGGAGATGGTGAGGACAGGGGCTGATAGGTGAGTGGGACTTGGTGAGGACAGGGGCTGAGAAGTGAGTGGGACTTGGTGAGGACAGGGGCTGATAGGTGAGTGGGACTTGGTGAGGACAGGGGCTGATAGGTGAGTGGGACTTGGTGATAACAGGGGCTGATAGGTGAGTGGGACTTGGTGAGGACGGGGGCTGATAGGTGAGTGGGACTTGGTGAGGACAGAGGCTGATATGTGAGTGGGACTTTGTGAGGACAGGGGCTGATAGGTGAGTTGGACTTGGTGAGGGCAGGGGCTGATAGGTGAATGGGACTTGGTGAGGACAGGGGCTGATGGTGAGCAGGACTTGGGGAGGACAGGGGCTGATAGGTGAGTGGGACTTGGTGAGGACAGGGCCTGATGGTGAGTGGGACTTGGTGAGGACAGGGGCTGATAGGTGAGTGGGACTTGGTGAGGACAGGGACTGAAAGGTGAGTGGGACTTGGTGAGGACAGGGGCTGATAGGTGAGTGGGACTTGGTGAGGACAGGAGCTGATAGGTGAGTGGGACTTGGTGAGGACAGGGGCTGATAGGTGAGTGGGACTTGGTGAGGACAGGAGCTGATAGGTGAGTGGGACTTGGTGAGGACAGGGACTGATATGTGAGTGGGACTTGGTGAGGACAGGGGCTGATAGGTGAGTGGGACTTGGGGAGGACAGAGACTGATAGGTGAGTGGGACTTGTTGAGGACAGGGGCTGATAGGTGAGTGGGACTTGGGGAGGACAGAGACTGATAGGTGAGTGGGACTTGGTGAGGACAGGGGCTCATAGGTGAGTGGGACTTGCGGAGGACAGAGGTTGATAGGTGAGTGGGACTTGGTGTGGACAGAGACTGATAGGTGAGTGGGACTTGGTGAGGACAGGGGCTGATAGGTGAGTGGGACTTGGTGAGGACAGAGACTGATAGGTGAGTGGGACTTGGTGAGGACAGGGACTGATAGATGAGTGGGACTTGGTGAGGACAGGGGCTGATAGGCGAGTGGGACTTGGGGAGGACAGGGACTGATAGGTGAGTGGACATTGTGAGGACAGGGGCTGATAGGTGAGTGGGACTTCGTGAGGACAGGGGCTGATAGGTGATTGGGACTTGGTGAGGACAGGGGCTGATCGGTGAGTGGGACTTGGTGAGTACAGGAGCTGATAGGTGAGTGGGACTTGGTGAGGACAGGGGGCTGATAGGTGAGTGGGACATGGTGAGGACAGGGGCTGATAGGTGAGTGGGACTTGGTGAGGACAGAGGCTGATAGGTGAGTGGGACTTGGTGAGGACCGGGGGCTGATAGGTGAGTGGGACTTGGTGAGGACAGAGACTGATAGGTGAGTGGGACTTGGTGAGGCCAGGGGCTGATAGGTGAGTGGGACTTGGTGAGGACAGAGGCTGATAGGTGAGTGGGACTTGGTGAGGGCAGGGGCTGATAGGTGAGTGGGACTTGGTGAGGGCAGGGGCTGATAGGTGAGTGGGACTTGGTGAGGACAGGGGCTGATGGTGAGCAGGACTTGGGGAGGACAGGGGCTGATAGGTCAGTGGGACCTGGTGAGGACAGGGGCTGATGGTGAGTGGGACTTGGTGAGGACAGGGACTGATAGATGAGTGGGACTTGGTGAGGACAGGGGCTGATAGGTGAGTGGGACATCGGGAGGACAGGCGCTGATAGGTGAGTGGGACTTGGGAAGGACAGAGGCTGCTAGGTGAGTGGGACTTGGTGTGGACAGAGACTGATAGGTGAGTGGGACTTGGTGAGGACAGGGGCTGATAGGTGAGTGGGACTTGGTGAGGACAAGGGCTGATAGGTGAGTGGGACTTGGTGATAACAGGGGCTGATAGGTGAGTGGGACTTGGTGAGGACAGGGGCTGATAGGTGAGTGGGACTTGGTGAGGACAGAGGCTGATAGGTGAGTGGGACTTGGTGAGGACCGGGGGCTGATAGGTGAGTGGGACTTGGTGAGGACAGAGACTGATAGGTGAGTGGGACTTGGTGAGGACAGGGGCTGATAGGTGAGTGGGAATTGGTGATAACAGGGGCGGATAAGTGAGTGGGACTTGGTGAGGACGGGGGCTGATAGGTGAGTGGGACTTGGTGAGGACAGAGGCTGATATGTGAGTGGGACTTGGTGAGGACAGGGGGCTGATAGGTGAGTGGGGCTTGGTGAGGGCAGGGGCTGATAGGTGAGTTGGACTTGGTGAGGGCAGGGGCTGATAGGTGAATGGGACTTGGTGAGGACAGGGGCTGATGGTGAGCAGGACTTGGGGAGGACAGGGGCTGATAGGTGAGTGGGACTTGGTGAGGACAGGGCCTGATGGTGAGTGGGACTTGGTGAGGACAGGGGCTGATAGGTGAGTGGGACTTGGTGAGGACAGGGACTGAAAGGTGAGTGGGACTTGGTGAGGACAGGGGCTGATAGGTGAGTGGGACTTGGTGAGGACAGGAGCTGATAGGTGAGTGGGACTTGGTGAGGACAGGGGCTGATAGGTGAGTGGGACTTGGTGAGGACAGGAGCTGATAGGTGAGTGGGACTTGGTGAGGACAGGGACTGATATGTGAGTGGGACTTGGGGAGGACAGAGACTGATAGGTGAGTGGGACTTGTTGAGGACAGGGGCTGATAGGTGAGTGGGACTTGGGGAGGACAGAGACTGATAGGTGAGTGGGACTTGGTGAGGACAGGGGCTAAAAGGTGAGTGGGACTTGGTGAGGGCAGGGGCTGATAGGTGAGTGGGACTTGGTGAGGACAGGGGGCTGATAGGTGAGTGGGACTTGGTGAGGACAGGGGCTGATAGGTGATTGGGACTTGGTGAGGACAGGGGCTGATCGGTGAGTGGGACTTGGTGAGTACAGGGGCTGATAGGTGAGGGGGACTTGGTGAGGACAGGGACTGAAAGGTGAGTGGGACTTGGTGAGGACAGGGGCTGATAGGTGAGTGGGACTTGGTGAGGACAGGAGCTGATAGGTGAGTGGGACTTGGTGAGGACAGGGGCTGATAGGTGAGTGGGACTTGGTGAGGACAGGAGCTGATAGGTGAGTGGGACTTGGTGAGGACAGGGACTGATATGTGAGTGGGACTTGGTGAGGACAGGGGCTGATAGGTGAGTGGGACTTGGGGAGGACAGAGACTGATAGGTGAGTGGGACTTGTTGAGGACAGGGGCTGATAGGTCAGTGGGACTTGGGGAGGACAGAGACTGATAGGTGAGTGGGACTTGGTGAGGACAGGGGCTCATAGGTGAGTGGGACTTGCGGAGGACAGAGGTTGATAGGTGAGTGGGACTTGGTGTGGACAGAGACTGATAGGTGAGTGGGACTTGGTGAGGACAGGGGCTGATAGGTGAGTGGGACTTGGTGAGGACAGAGACTGATAGGTGAGTGGGACTTGGTGAGGACAGGGACTGATAGATGAGTGGGACTTGGTGAGGACAGGGGCTGATAGGCGAGTGGGACTTGGGGAGGACAGGGACTGATAGGTGAGTGGACATTGTGAGGACAGGGGCTGATAGGTGAGTGGGACTTCGTGAGGACAGGGGCTGATAGGTGATTGGGACTTGGTGAGGACAGGGGCTGATCGGTGAGTGGGACTTGGTGAGTACAGGAGCTGATAGGTGAGTGGGACTTGGTGAGGACAGGGGGCTGATAGGTGAGTGGGACATGGTGAGGACAGGGGCTGATAGGTGAGTGGGACTTGGTGAGGACAGGGGCTGATAGGTGAGTGGGACTTGGTGTGGACAGGGGCTGATAGGTGAGTGGGACTTGGTGAGGACAGGGGGCTGATAGGTGAGTGGGACATGGTGAGGACAGGGGCTGATAGGTGAGTGGGACTTGGTGAGGACAAGGGCTGATAGGTGAGTGGGACTTGGTGATAACAGGGGCTGATAGGTGAGTGGGACTTGGTGAGGACAGGGGCTGATAGGTGAGTGGGACTTGGTGAGGACAGAGGCTGATAGGTGAGTGGGACTTGGTGAGGACCGGGGGCTGATAGGTGAGTGGGACTTGGTGAGGACAGAGACTGATAGGTGAGTGGGACTTGGTGAGGACAGGGGCTGATAGGTGAGTGGGACTTGGTGAGGACAGAGGCTGATAGGTGAGTGGGACTTGGTGAGGGCAGGGGCTGATAGGTGAGTGGGACTTGGTGAGGGCAGGGGCTGATAGGTGAGTGGGACTTGGTGAGGACAGGGGCTGATGGTGAGCAGGACTTGGGGAGGACAGGGGCTGATAGGTCAGTGGGACCTGGTGAGGACAGGGGCTGATGGTGAGTGGGACTTGGTGAGGACAGGGACTGATAGATGAGTGGGACTTGGTGAGGACAGGGGCTGATAGGTGAGTGGGACTTCGGGAGGACAGGCGCTGATAGGTGAGTGGGACTTGGGGAGGACAGAGGCTGATAGGTGAGTGGGACTTGGTGTGGACAGAGACTGATAGGTGAGTGGGACTTGGTGAGGACAGGGGCTGATAGGTGAGTGGGAATTGGTGATAACAGGGGCTGATAAGTGAGTGGGACTTGGTGAGGACGGGGGCTGATAGGTGAGTGGGACTTGGTGAGGACAGAGGCTGATAGGTGAGTTGGACTTGGTGAGGGCAGGGGCTGATAGGTGAATGGGACTTGGTGAGGACAGGGGCTGATGGTGAGCAGGACCTGGGGAGGACAGGGGCTGATAGGTGAGTGGGACTTGGTGAGGACAGGGCCTGATGGTGAGTGGGACTTGGTGAGGACAGGGGCTGATAGGTGAGTGGGACTTGGTGAGGACAGGGACTGAAAGGTGAGTGGGACTTGGTGAGGACAGGGGCTGATAGGTGAGTGGGACTTGGTGAGGACAGGAGCTGATAGGTGAGTGGGACTTGGTGAGGACAGGGGCTGATAGGTGAGTGGGACTTGGTGAGGACAGGAGCTGATAGGTGAGTGGGACTTGGTGAGGACAGGGACTGATATGTGAGTGGGACTTGGTGAGGACAGGGGCTGATAGGTGAGTGGGACTTGGGGAGGACAGAGACTGATAGGTGAGTGGGACTTGTTGAGGACAGGGGCTGATAGGTGAGTGGGACTTGGGGAGGACAGAGACTGATAGGTGAGTGGGACTTGGTGAGGACAGGGGCTGAAAGGTGAGTGGGACTTGGTGAGGACAGGGGCTGATAGGTGAGTGGGACTTGGTGAGGGCAGGGGCTGATAGGTGAGTGGGACTTGGTGAGGACAGGGGGCTGATAGGTGAGTGGGACTTGGTGAGGACAGGGGCTGATAGGTGATTGGGACTTGGTGAGGACAGGGGCTGATCGGTGAGTGGGACTTGGTGAGTACAGGGGCTGATAGGTGATTGGGACTTGGTGAGGACAGGGGGCTGATAGGTGAGTGGGACATGGTGAGGACAGGGGCTGATAGGTGAGTGGGACTTGGTGAGGACAGGGGCTGATAGGTGAGTGGGACTTGGTGTGGACAGGGGCTGATAGGTGAGTGGGGCTTGGTGAGGACAGGGGGCTGATAGGTGAGTGGGACATGGTGAGGACAGGGGCTGATAGGTGAGTGGGACTTGGTGAGGACAAGGGCTGATAGGTGAGTGGGACTTGGTGATAACAGGGGCTGATAGGTGAGTGGGACTTGGTGAGGACAGGGGCTGATAGATGAGTGGGACTTGGTGAGGACAGAGGCTGACAGGTGAGTGGGACTTGGTGAGGACCGGGGGCTGATAGGTGAGTGGGACTTGGTGAGGACAGAGACTGATAGGTGAGTGGGACTTGGTGAGGACAGGGGCTGATAGGTGAGTGGGACTTGGTGAGGGCAGAGGCTGATAGGTGAGTGGGACTTGGTGAGGGCAGGGGCTGATAGGTGAGTGGGACTTGGTGAGGGCAGGGGCTGATAGGTGAGTGGGACTTGGTGAGGACACGGGCTGATGGTGAGCAGGACTTGGGGAGGACAGGGGCTGATAGGTCAGTGGGACCTGGTGAGGACAGTGGCTGATGGTGAGTGGGACTTGGTGAGAACAGGGACTGATAGATGAGTGGGACTTGGTGAGGACAGGGGCTGATAGGTGAGTGGGACTTCGGGAGGACAGGCGCTGATAGGTGAGTGGGACTTGGGGAGGACAGAGGCTGATAGGTGAGTGGGACTTGGTGTGGACAGAGACTGATAGGTGAGTGGGACTTGGTGAGGACAGGGGCTGATAGGTGAGTGGGACTTGGTGATAACAGGGGCTGAGAAGTGAGTGGGACTTGGTGAGGACAGGGGCTGATAGGTGAGTGGGACTTGGTGAGGAAAGAGGCTGATATGTGAGTGGGACTTGGTGAGGACAGGGGGCTGATAGGTGAGTGGGGCTTGGTGAGGGCAGGGGCTGATAGGTGAGTTGGACTTGGTGAGGGCAGGGGCTGATAGGTGAATGGGACTTGGTGAGGACAGGGGCTGATGGTGAGCAGGACTTGGGGAGGACAGGGGCTGATAGGTGAGTGGGACATGGTGAGGACAGGGCCTGATGGTGAGTGGGCCTTGGTGAGGACAGGGGCTGATAGGTGAGTGGGACTTGGTGAGGACAGGGACTGAAAGGTGAGTGGGACTTGGTGAGGACAGGGGCTGATAGGTGAGTGGGACTTGGTGAGGACAGGAGCTGATAGGTGAGTGGGACTTGGTGAGGACAGGGGCTGATAGGTGAGTGGGACTTGGTGAGGACAGGAGCTGATAGGTGAGTGGGACTTGGTGAGGACAGGGACTGATATGTGAGTGGGACTTGGTGAGGACAGGGGCTGATAGGTGAGTGGGACTTGGGGAGGACAGAGACTGATAGGTGAGTGGGACTTGTTGAGGACAGGGGCTGATAGGTGAGTGGGACTTGGGAAGACAGAGACTGATAGGTGAGTGGGACTTGGTGAGGACAGGGACTCATAGGTGAGTGGGACTTGCGGAGGACAGAGGCTGATAGGTGAGTGGGACTTGGTGTGGACAGAGACTGATAGGTGAGTGGGACTTGGTGAGGACAGGGGCTGATAGGTGAGTGGACATTGTGAGGACAGGGGCTGATAGATGAGTGGGACTTGGTGAGGACAGGGGCTGATAGGTGAGTGGGACTTGGTGAGGACAGGGGCTGATAGGTGAGTGGACATTGTGAGGACAGGGGCTGATAGATGAGTGGGACTTGGTGAGGACAGGGGCTGATAGGCGAGTGGGACTTGGGGGAGGACAGGGACTGATAGGTGAGTGGACATTGTGAGGACAGGGGCTGATAGATGTGTGGGACTTGGTGAGGACAGGGGCTGATAGGTGAGTGGGACTTGGTGAGGACAGAGACTGATAGGTGAGTGGGACTTGGTGAGGACAGGGGCTGATAGGTGAGTGGGACTTGGTGAGGACAGGGGCTGATAGGTGAGTGGGACTTGGTGAGGACAGGGGCTGAAAGGTGAGTGGGACTTGGTGAGGACAGGGGCTGATAGGTGAGTGGGACTTGGTGAGGACAGGGGGCTGATAGGTGAGTGGGACTTGGTGAGGACAGGGGCTGATAGGTGATTGGGACTTGGTGAGGACAGGGGCTGATCGGTGAGTGGGACTTGGTGAGTACAGGGGCTGATAGGTGAGTGGGACTTGGTGAGGACAGGGGGCTGATAGGTGAGTGGGACATGGTGAGGACAGGGGCTGATAGGTGAGTGGGACTTGGTGAGGACAGGGGCTGATAGGTGAGTGGGACTTGGTGTGGACAGGGGCTGATAGGTGAGTGGGACTTGGTGAGGACAGGGGGCTGATAGGTGAGTGGGACATGGTGAGGACAGGGGCTGATAGGTGAGTGGGACTTGGTGAGGACAAGGGCTGATAGGTGAGTGGGACTTGGTGATAACAGGGGCTGATAGGTGAGTGGGACTTGGTGAGGACAGAGGCTGATAGGTGAGTGGGACTTGGTGAGGACCGGGGGCTGATAGGTGAGTGGGACTTGGTGAGGACAGGGGCTGATAGGTGAGTGGGACTTGGTGAGGACAGGGGCTGATAGGTGAGTGGGACTTGGTGAGGACAGAGGCTGATAGGTGAGTGGGACTTGGTGAGGGCAGGGGCTGATAGGTGAGTGGGACTTGGTGAGGGCAGGGGCTGATAGGTGAGTGGGACTTGGTGAGGACAGGGGCTGATGGTGAGCAGGACTTGGGGAGGACAGGGGCTGATAGGTCAGTGGGACTTGGTGAGGACAGGGGCTGATGGTGAGCTGGACTTGGTGAGGACAGGGACTGATAGATGAGTGGGACTTGGTGAGGACAGGGGCTGATAGGTGAGTGGGACCTCGGGAGGACAGGCGCTGATAGGTGAGTGGGACTTGGGGAGGACAGAGGCTGATAGGTGAGTGGGACTTGGTGTGGACAGAGACTGATAGGTGAGTGGGACTTGGTGAGGACAGGGGCTGATAGGTGAGTGGGACTTGGTGAGGACAGGGGCTGATAGGTGAGTGGGACTTGGTGAGGACAGAGGCTGATATGTGAGTGGGACTTGGTGAGGACAGGGGGCTGATAGGTGAGTGGGGCTTGGTGAGGGCAGGGGCTGATAGGTGAGTGGGACTTGGTGAGGGCAGGGGCTGATAGGTGAATGGGACTTGGTGAGGACAGGGGCTGATGGTGAGCAGGACTTGGGGAGGACAGGGGCTGATAGGTGAGTGGGACTTCGTGAGGACAGGGGCTGATGGTGAGTGGGACTTGGTGAGGACAGGGGCTGATAGGTGAGTGGGACTTGGTGAGGACAGGGACTGAAAGGTGAGTGGGACTTGGTGAGGACAGGGGCTGATAGGTGAGTGGGACTTGGTGAGGACAGGAGCTGATAGGTGAGTGGGACTTGGTGAGGACAGGGGCTGATAGGTGAGTGGGACTTGGTGAGGACAGGAGCTGATAGGTGAGTGGGACTTGGTGAGGACAGGGACTGATATGTGAGTGGGACTTGGTGAGGACAGGGGCTGATAGGTGAGTGGGATTGGCGAGGACAGAGACTGATAGGTGAGTGGGACTTGTTGAGGACAGCGGCTGATAGGTGAGTGGGACTTGGGGAGGACAGAGACTGATAGGTGAGTGGGATTGGTGAGGACAGGGGTCATAGGTGAGTGGGACTTGCGGAGGACAGAGGCTGATAGGTGAGTGGGACTTGGTGTGGACAGAGACTGATAGGTGAGTGGGACTTGGTGAGGACAGGGGCTGATAGGTGAGTGGGACTTGGTGAGGACAGAGACTGAGAGGTGAGTGGGACTTGGTGAGGACAGGGACTGATAGATGAGTGGGACTTGGTGAGGACAGGGGCTGATAGGCGAGTGGGACTTGGGGAGGACAGGGACTGATAGGTGAGTGGACATTGTGAGGACAGGGGCTGATAGGTGAGTGGGACTTGGTGAGGACAGGGGCTGATAGGTGAGTGGGACTTGGTGAGGACAGAGACTGATAGGTGAGTGGGACTTGGTGAGGACAGGGGCTGATAGGTGAGTGGGACTTGGTGAGGACAGGGGCTGATAGGTGAGTGGGACTTGATGAGGACAGGGGCTGAAAGGTGAGTGGGACTTGGTGAGGACAGGGGCTGATAGGTGAGTGGGACTTGGTGAGGACAGGGGCTGATAGGTGAGTGGGACTTGGTGAGGACAGGGGCTGATAGGTGAGTGGGACTTGGTGAGGACAGGGGCTGATCGGTGAGTGGGACTTGGTGAGTACAGGGGCTGATAGGTGAGTGGGACTTGGTGAGGACAGGGGGCTGATAGGTGAGTGGGACATGGTGAGGACAGGGGCTGATAGGTGAGTGGGACTTGGTGAGAACAGGGGCTGATAGGTGAGTGGGACTTGGTGTGGACAGGGGCTGATAGGTGAGTGGGACTTGGTGAGGACAGGGGGCTGATAGGTGAGTGGGACATGGTGAGGACAGGGGCTGATAGGTGAGTGGGACTTGGTGAGGACAAGGGCTGATAGGTGAGTGGGACTTAGTGATAACAGGGGCTGATAGGTGAGTGGGACTTGGTGAGGACAGGGGCTGATAGGTGAGTGGGACTTGGTGAGGACAGAGGCTGATAGGTGAGTGGGATTGGTGAGGACCGGGGGCTGATAGGTGAGTGGGACTTGGTGAGGGCAGGGGCTGATAGGTGAGTGGGACTTGGTGAGGGCAGGGGCTGATAGGTGAGTGGGACTTGGTGAGGACAGGGGCTGATGGTGAGCAGGACTTGGGGAGGACAGGGGCTGATAGTTGAGTGGGACTTGGTGAGGACAGGGGCTGATGGTGAGTGGGACTTGTTGAGGACAGGGACTGATGGTGAGTGGGACTTGGTGAGGACAGGGACTGAAAGATGAGTGGGACTTGGTGAGGACAGGGGCTGATAGGTGAGTGGGACTTGGTGAGGACAGGAGCTGATAGGTGAGTGGGACTTGGTGAGGACGGGGGCTGATAGGTGAGTGGGACTTGGTGAGGACAGGGGCTGATGGTGTGTGGGACTTGGTGAGGACAGGGGCTGATAGGTGAGTGGGACTTGGTGAGGACAGGGACTGAAAGATGAGTGGGACTTGTTGAGGACAGGGGCTGATAGGTGAGTGGGACTTGGTGAGGACAGAAGCTGCTAGGTGAGTGGGACTTGGTGAGGACAGGGGCTGATAGGTGAGTGGGACTTGGTGAGGACAGGAGCTGATAGGTGAGTGGGACTTGGTGAGGACAGGGGCTGATAGGTGAGTGGGACTTGGGGAGGACAGAGACTGATAGGTGAGTGGGACTTGGTGAGGACAGGGGCTGATAGGTGAGTGGGACTTGGGGAGGACAGAGACTGATAGGGGAGTGGGACTTGGTGAGGACAGGGGCTGATAGGTGAGTGGGACTTGCTGAGGACAGGGGCTGATAGGTGAGTGGGACTTGGGGAGGACAGAGGCTGATAGGTGATTGGGACTTGGTGTGGACAGAGACTGATAGGTGAGTGGGCCTTGGTGAGGACAGGGGCTGATAGGTGAGTGGGACTTGGTGAGGACAGAGACTGATAGGTGAGTGGGACTTGGTGAGGACAGGGGCTGATAGGTGAGTGGGACTTGGTGAGGGCAGGGGCTGATAGGTGAGTGGGACTTGGTGAGGACAGGGGCTGATAGGTGAGTGGGACTTGGTGAGGGCAGGGGCTGATAGGTGAGTGGGACTTGGTGAGGACAGGGGCTGATAGGTGAGTGGGACTTGGTGAGGGCAGGGGCTGATAGGTGAGTGGGACTTGGTGAGGACAGGGGGCTGATAGGTGAGTGGGACTTGGTGAGGACAGGGGCTGATAGGTGAGTGGGACTTGGTGAGGGCAGGGGCTGATAGGTGAGTGGGACTTGGTGAGGACAGGGGGCTGATAGGTGAGTGGGACTTGGTGAGGACAGGGGCTGATAGGTGAGTGGGACTTGGTGAGGACAGGGGCTGATCGGTGAGTGGGACTTGGTGAGCACAGGGGCTGATAGGTGAGTGGGACTTGGTGAGGACAGGGGGCTGATAGGTGAGTGGGACATGGTGAGGACAGGGGCTGATAGGTGAGTGGGACTTGGTGAGGACAGGGGCTGATAGGTGAGTGGGACTTGGTGTGGACAGGGGCTGATAGGTGAGTGGGACTTGGTGAGGACAGGGGGCTGATAGGTGAGTGGGACATGGTGAGGACAGGGGCTGATAGGTGAGTGGGACTTGGTGAGGACAAGGGCTGATAGGTGAGTGGGACTTGGTGATAACAGGGGCTGATAGGTGAGTGGGACTTGGTGAGGACAGGGGCTGATAGGTGAGTGGGACTTGGTGAGGACAGAGGTTGATAGGTGAGTGGGACTTGGTGAGGACAGGGGGCTGATAGGTGAGTGGGACTTGGTGAGGGCAGGGGCTGATAGGTGAGTGGGACTTGGTGAGGGCAGGGGCTGATAGGTGAGTGGGACTTGGTGAGGACAGGGGCTGATGGTGAGTGGGACTTGGTGAGGACAGGGGCTGATGGTGAGTGGGACTTGGTGAGGACAGGGGCTGATAGGTGAGTGGGACTTGGGGAGGACAGGGACTGATAGATGAGTGGGACTTGGTGAGGACAGGGGCTGATAGGTGAGTGGGACTTGGGGAGGACAGAGGCTGATAGGTGAGTGGGACTTGGTGTGGACAGAGACTGATAGGTGAGTGGGACTTGGTGAGGACAGGGGCTGATAGGTGAGTGGGACTTGGTGAGGACAGGGGCTGATAGGTGAGTGGGACTTGGTGAGGACAGGGGGCTGAAAGGTGAGTGGGACATGGTGAGGACAGGGGCTGATAGGTGAGTGGGACTTGGTGAGGACAGAGACTGATAGGTGAGTGGGACTTGGTGAGGACAGGGGCTGATAGATGAGTGGGACTTGGTGAGGACAGGGGGCTGATAGGTGAGTGGGACATGGTGAGGACAGGGGCTGATAGGTGAGTGGGACTTGGTGAGGACAGGGGCTGATAGGTGAGTGGGACTTGGTGAGGACAGGGGCTGATAGGTGAGTGGGACTTGGTGAGGACAGGGGGCTGATAGGTGAGTGGGACATGGTGAGGACAGGGGCTGATAGGTGAGTGGGACTTGGTGAGGACAGGGGCTGATAGGTGAGTGGGACTTGGTGATAACAGGGGCTGATAGGTGAGTGGGACTTGGTGAGGACAGGGGCTGATAGGTGAGTGGGACTTGGTGAGGACAGAGGCTGATAGGTGAGTGGGACTTGGTGAGGACAGGGGGCTGATAGGTGAGTGGGACTTGGTGAGGGCAGGGGCTGATAGGTGAGTGGGACTTGGGGAGGACAGAGACTGATAGGGGAGTGGGACTTGGTGAGGACAGGGGCTGATAGGTGAGTGGGACTTGGTGAGGACAGGGGGCTGATAGGTGAGTGGGACTTGGTGAGGACAGGGGCTGATAGGTGAGTGGGTCTTGGGGAGGACAGAGGCTGATAGGTGAGTGGGACTTGGTGTGGACAGAGACTGATAGGTGAGTGGGCCTTGGTGAGGACAGGGGCTGATAGGTGAGTGGGACATGGTGAGGACACAGACTGATAGGTGAGTGGGACTTGGTGAGGACAGGGGCTGATAGATGAGTGGGACTTGGTGAGGACATAGACTGATAGGTGAGTGGGACTTGGTGAGGACAGGGACTGATAGATGAGTGGGACTTGGTGAGGACAGGGGCTGATAGGTGAGTGGGACTTGATGAGGACAGGGGTTGATAGGTGAGTGGGACTTGGTGAGGACAGGGGCTGATAGGTGAGTGGGACTTAGTGAGGACAGGGGCTGATAGGTGAGTGGGACTTGGTGAGGACAGGGGCTGATAGGTGAGTGGGACTTGGTGAGGACAGGGCCTGATGGTGAGTGGGACTTGGTGAGGACAGGGGCTGATAGGTGAGTGGGACTTGGTGAGGACAGGGGCTGATGGTGAGTGGGACTTGGTGAGGACAGGGGCTGATGGTGAGCAGGCCTTGGGGAGGACAGGGGCTGATATGTGAGTGGGACTTGGTGCAGGATAGGATACAAGCAGCAGAAATTTTGATGAGTTGGAGTTTCTGGAGGGGAGAGGATGGGAGGTTGCCATTAAGAGTATTGAAATAACTGAGTCTAGAAGTGATGGAGGTAGTATCAGGTTTTCAGCAGCTGATGGACTATGGGAGGAGCAAAGGCGGATGACGTTATGGATGTAAAAATCTTTATGTTTGAGAGGATATGGGCGTGGAAACTTAGCTGGGGGTTAAACAGGATGCCATATTTGATGACAATTATTTACCAGTAGATAAATAATTTAAAAATATTTGCTTAATGAAGTAGAGGGTTTATCTTAGACGAATGTGCACTGCCCACAAAAGGCCATTATGCAGACTGTGGTACTTGGACTTTATGGGTAACGGGCTTTGATGTTTGGGTTTATGGGTAATTGGGTTTGGGATTATGGATAATGGGGTTTCGGATGATGGGTAATGGGTTTTGGTGCTTGGGATTATGGGTAATGGGGTTGGTGCTTGGGATTGTGCGTAATGGGATTGGTGCTTGGGATTATGGGTAATGGGGTTTGGTGCTTGTGATCGTGGGTAATGGGATTGGTGCATGGGATTGTGGATAATGGGGTTGGTGCTTGGGATTATGGGCTCTCATCCAAGTCACAAATTCTATTATTTGTGACTGTGACAAAGGTAAACTATCCCTCCTTATCTTTCTTGCTTTGTCTGCAGCCTTTGACACAGTTGCCAAATCCATCCTTCTCCAACGCCTCTCCACTGTCATCCAGCTGGGTGAGACTGCACTCGCCTGGTTCCATTTTTATCTATCTAATCGTAGCAAGAGAATCACCTGCAAAGGCTTCTCTTCCTACTCCCGCATTGTTACCTCTGGTGCCCCCCAAGGATCTATCCTTGCCTCCCCACACCCCTCCATTTCTCATCTACATGTTGACCCTTGGCAAGATCATCCGAAAACACAGCGTCAGTTTCCACATGTACGCTGACAATACCCAGCTCTACCTCACTACCACTTCTCTCAAGCCCTCCATGGTCTCTAAATTGTCAGACTGCTTGTCCGACATCCGGTTCTGGATGTGCAGAAGTTTTCTCTAATTAAATATTGAGAAGGCAAATGCCATTGTTTTCGGTCCCTGGCGCAAACTCTGTTCCCTAGCCAGTGACTCCATCCCTCTCCCTAACATCTGTCTGAGGCTGAACCACACTGTTTGCAACCTTGGTGTCATATTTGACCCTGAAATGAGCTTCCAACCACATATCCGCAACATAACTGAGACCCCCTATTTCCACCTCCATAATATTGCCCGTCTCTGCCCTTGCCTCAGCTCATCCGCTGCTGAAACCCTCAACCATGCCTTTGTTACCTCTAGACTTGACTATTCCAATGCACTCTTGTCTGGCCTCCCACATTCCACCCTACGTAAACTTGAGGTCATCCAAAACTCGGCTGCCCATGTCCTAACTTGCACAAAGTCCCGTTCACCCATCACCCCTATGCTCGCTGACCTACATTGGCTCCCGGTTAAGCTACGCCTCAATTTTAAAATTCTCATCCTTGTTTTCAAATCCCTCCATGACCCCGCTCCTCCCTAACTCTGTAATCTCCTTCAGCCCCACAAACCTCTGAGATATCTGCGCTCCTCTAATCCTGCCCTCTTGAGCATCCCTGATTATAATCGCTCAACCATTGATGGTCCTGCCTTCTGTTGCCTAGGCCCCAAGCTCTGGAATTCCCTGCCTAAACCCCTCTACCTCTCTTTCCTCCTTTAAGACACTCCTTAAAACCTACTTCTTTGACCAAGCTTTTGGTCACCTGCCCTAATTTCTCCTTATGTGTCTCAGTGTCAAATGATTTTGTCTTATAATACCCCGTGAAGCGCCTTGGGATGTTTTACTACGTTAAAGGTGCTGTATAAATACAAGTTGTTGTTGTTGTAATGGGTTTGGTGTTTGGGATTATGGGTAAATGGGTTTGGGATTATGGGTAATTGGGTTTGGTGTTTGGACTATGGGTAATTGGATTTGGTGCTTGGGATTGTGGGTAATGGTCTTGGGGTTATGGGTAATGTTGTTGGGATTATGGGTAATGGTTCTGGGATTATGGGTAATTGGGTTTGGTGCTTGTGATTATGGGTAATGGATTTGGGATTATGGGTAATGGTTTGGGGATTATGGGTAATTAGGTTTGGTGCTTGGGGTTATGGGTAATGGTGTTGGAATTATGGGTAATTGGGTTTGGTGCTTGGGGTTATGGGTAATGGTGTTGGAATTATGGGTTATAGGTTTGGTGCTTGGGTTTATGGGAATGGATTTGGGATTATGGGTAATGGTTTGGGGATTATGGGTAATTAAGTTTGATGCTTGGGGTTATGGGTAATGGTCTTGGGATTATGGGTAATTGGTTTGGTGCTTGGGTTTATGGGAATGGGTTTGAATGTGGCTGGTAAGAGAATCAATTCCTGATTTCATTTTCGTCATATTTGAGGTTTACTTTCAAACAATTTTTTTCACCTGTTTAATTTAAATTGCACAATTCATGTACTTGTGTTTTTAGTTAACAGTTTATCGGTAAACGTTAATATGTTCCAGAAAAATTTGAATTGATAAACGTGACTGCAGTATGATACCTGATCCGCTCAAAATAGTTGAAAAATTGTCCTGTGAAATAGCATCTGACACTGGTGTTATCACAATGCCACTGAAAGCTCCCCCCATTGTGTAACATCAACACATGACTTTAATTTATTGCAGTATTAGGGAAGGATGCTAAAGAATCATCAATATACATTTTTTAGAACAGGAACTTTGACATATCTTTCACAATGCTTTGAGATCTAATACATCAAACACAAACACACATTCTATGTACATTGTCAAGAGAAGGGAAGTATTGGTTCGACATACTTTTACGGTCTGTTAAAGTAGTTCTGTTTTAATCTGAAAAGAGTCAGCATCAAACTCGTCCAAATACTTTTACCGAATTCCTCACCACAGCAATGATTTTATCATTGATTGATTAGACATTGCTCATGTACACCCCTGCCTGAGAATTTTTTTACACTGCAGCAGTGCTGCTTTTAAGCAAAGTTTCACCTGTTTTCCCCTCGTTTTTATACACTGCCAGTATCTAAAGAAAAGTAATAGCTGCCCTCAGTATTCAACGGGTGGAAAGTCAGTCTGACTGGTAAATGTTTCTCTTTTATGTCTACACTTTTTTCCCCACCCATTGCCATTAGGAGATTTGTTTTTGATGCAGTGATTTGGACAGGCTTTGGAATTCCAAATAAAACACCAGCTCAAGGGTCAACCTGAGGTGGTCTCCCCAATGCTC
This sequence comes from Somniosus microcephalus, assembly GCF_052327205.1. NCBI lineage: Eukaryota > Metazoa > Chordata > Chondrichthyes > Squaliformes > Somniosidae > Somniosus > Somniosus microcephalus. Next base: position 340,717,722 of record NC_140987.1, read on the forward strand.
ACACTGCCCTACAAAGGGCAAAATAGTGTGGCAGCTTTGTGGTGCCATTGAACAACCCACCCCCCTGAATAACTGGCTCAGGCCTTCCCTAAATCCTGCCTGTCACTCACTACTACCAGCAGTAGAAAGAACAAAATGAACCTGAAACAAAGCTATATTTGGCTCCTTACCATCATGGAACTTCTGGTAAAGAAACCACTCGTGGCCAATTTTGACAGATAGTCATCAGCAATGTCAAAATATACAGACATAAAAGATCTTGCATCAGACTTCAGATATTGCTTATTAGATACCACATTTTATGTAAGTCAGCAGCAAATCCTTGCTGAACAATCTAAAGAAGGAGAAAGCAAGCCAGTCATTTCCTGTTGGTTTTTCTTTTCTTGAGGAAAGGAGCTGCTGGCATGGAGAAACTTCCAATGGCAAGATCTTGGAATGTGCCTACTTAGACCTCGATCCCATAAGTAGTACTTTAAAGGGGCAGTGGCCTTAAAGGGACAGCTAAACATCCGACCCCAGTCTACCCATGGGCAACACCAAGGGAGATCTTCTAGTGAATGAAAACCTCCAACAGCAGGAAGTGGCTGTCATTTGGAATGTTAAATGGTATCAAATGCCAGTCAGCATCTCGTGCTGTCTTGCAAATATTCAAAATGTGCCTGGATGATCCACAAGCAAATTAAACATTGAATTTTTGGAATATTTTGATACGATAAATAAGATTAAAGAAGCCACATGATGCTTTGTGTGAACATAACTGCAGGGGAAGTAACGTGACTAACTGTGGGTGTATTTGAAAGGCCTCTAATGACAGGACATTCAGTCTAGGGGTGGATGGGGGGGGGGGAATGCAATTTCCCAATACATGTCCACAGCTCATATCCAGAACACAAAAGCAGAAAATTATTCCAGTACTTTTGGAATGTATTGTGCACAGCAAGGTCCCACAAACAGCAATTTGACGAAAGACAAGTTCATCTGCTCCTGGTGCAACGTTCCCCTAAGGTACGTGGCCACACATCGATCGGGAGGTCCCGTGCAGGGCGCTCACCAGCTATTGCCGCTGGAAAAGATACTGCTCATCTGGCAGAAAATTTAAAGGGGCCATGCACGAAAAAAAAATAGAGGGAACATTTCTCTGGTGGGATAGCAAAATACTGCGAATGCTGGAAATCCGAAATAACAGTAGTGTTGGTTGAGGAATAAATGTTGGTCAGAACACTGGGAGAACTCCCCTGCTCTTCTTCCAATAGCGCTATGAGATCTTTTATAACCTGAACGGACAGACAAGGCTTCGGTTTAAATGTGTCATCCGAAGGACAGCACCTCCGACAGTGAACAATCCTCAGCGCAGCATGGGAGTGCCAGCTTAGACAGTGTGAGCAAGTCCTGGAGTGAGGCTTGAACACACAACTTTCTGTCTCATATGTTAGAGTGCTACCACCACTGAGTCAATGTCACCACTGAGTCCTCACAAAATTCTTCCCTTTCCCTCTCTCCTCCATCTCCCCATCCCTTCTCCAAGAGTAAAGGAAATATAGAGCAGACTCCCAGCAAGAACAGTTGAAGTGGTGTCAATTAGCGCCTTGAAAACAAAACAGGATAAAATATCTACTTAGGAATGGAAGTTTTTGGGGACGGATATAGGTTGAGATGATCAAATGCTCCCTGGGCATGATGTTTCTTGTGTGATCAGAAAGGGGGGAGGGGTGGAGGGGGTTGTGAAGGAATGTTTTCTATGGAGAAGGTGGAAGGGTTTTGGATAATGGAGAAAGTAGGAATGGATGAGTTTTCTGGCTTAAGTCTAGGCATCAGAACTTTCTTTGAAGAGATGTAATGGCTGGGGTTGAGTCCTCGAAGGGATAGACTGACTGTGGAAGGAGTAGGTTTCATGGGCTGACAGACCTTTCCTGGTTCCTCACTCTCCTGTATCATTATGATGATCACCAGTTTGGGTCAGTGCTTCAGTGTGTTGTGCTCGCTAATGTTTCTGAAAGAGATGAAGAAGCCAAAAGAGCAAAACCACAGTTGACGTCATTGCAGTTTCTACTGATGACACTCTGTTATGGAAGCAATTATTCCAGTTGGGTGTTGACTCTCAGCATGAGAATGTCTGAGGCCCTGGCTGTGTGTCGCTTCTACGTAATATGCTGCTGCTGAAAGCACATTTAATATTTTTCCCCATTTAGAACATCAGACACACTATTTGTATATTAAAAATACAATCGCGGTCAAGGTCAGAGTCTATCTGGGGTTTAAGCAGCATTACTCATGTTGCAAACATGTACAAAGTCTGAAACTGCATAAAAGAGCACGCAAAGTAAAATGCAGTTAATTTGGGTCACTAAAAGCTGCCTAAATGCTACAACAGATTTTATTGTTTCAGTGCATTATGATCTATCCTTTGGTAAGTTTTGGGAGATGTGACTATGACTCTGTACAGTGTGCTTCCTATCTCAGTCCAAAATCTGCAACTGCAGGAAGACAGGCTGAACACTGCCTTCTTCTGAGTAATTGATCAAGCTGCAATTCATTCTGTCCTGCCAGATATTTTGACATCTATTATAGAAACATAGAAACATAGAAGATAGGAGCAGGAGTAGGCCATTCGGCCCTTCGAGCCTGCTTCGCCATTCAACGAGATCATGGCTGATCATCCATACCCTAGCACCCGGTCCCTACACCGACAGCCATCCCACCCAAGCCCTATCCCCGTAACCCCACGTATTTAATCCCCCCTAACACTAAGGGTCAATTTTTATCATGGTCAATCAACCTAACCCGCACATCTTTGGACTGTGGGAGGAAACCGGAGCACCCGGAGAAAACCCACGCAAACACGGGGAGAATGTGCAAACTCCACACAGACGGTCACCCGAGGCTGGATTTGAACCCGGGTCCCTGGCGCTGTGAGGCAACAGTGCGAACCACTATGCCACCGTGCTGCAAACTTTCCCCTGGCAGGAATTTGGCCTGAAAGATACAGCACAGAAGTAGGCCATTGGGCCCAGTGTGCTTGTGTTGGCTCTTTGGAAGAGCTATCCAATTAGTCCCAGCCCCTCATAGCCCTGTAGTTTTTTCCCTTTCAAAGGCTGTTATAGACCTCCAGATCAGACACCTGAAAATGATGAGTTAATATGGAAACCGTTTTCTACTCTTCTGATTGGACCTATCAGGATAACACCTCATCAACACAATTAACAAAAAATTCTAACAAAACTCCTTTATAAAAGGGCATTGTGGCAGAGCCACTGAGGGACTCTGAACAACTGTACATAATTCCCTTTAACGATGTGTTAGCTACAGATTAAATCTGTACCATTGTATATACTGTTTGCATGTACAGTGCGCGGTCCCTTTAAGAGCGCGGGCAAACGCGATGATGTCATGCCGCTAATCACTTGATCACCCAAACGCGGGAAAAACGCGATGACGCCATGACGCCATCCATGGGACTGCCCAGGCAGTGCTCGTGGAGCCTCCGACCTGTTAAGACCTGTATTCATAGTTCCCTTGCATCAATCTGTTTAAACTCGTTAGTTTGACATTAAAAACCTTTTTGATTGATTGCCTGCATCGAACTCAATCTCTAGATAGGAATTTGACCATTCCTACATTGGTGACCTCGACTTTTGTGAACGGATTTCGCAAAAGGAACACAGCATGGAGCCAAATGCCATTTCGTTGAAGCTGCCGCAGTTCTGGGAGCAACAAGCGACCTCGTGGTTCATCCAAGTGAAAGCCCAGTTCGCCCTGAGAGGCATCGTTGAGGATCAGACCCGATACTTATACGTGGTCTCCGCACTCAACGGCTCTACCGCCTTGCGGATCGTCAGTCTTCTCGGGAATCCCCCAACTGACCGCAAGTATGAGACCCTCAAGGTGCGGTTGCTACAGGTTTTCGGGCTCACAAAATCAGAGCGCGCCCGTCGGCTGCTCGCTATGCCCGGGATCGGGGAGAAGGGTACGACCCGAAACGTCAATTCAAATTTCTCTCCACGGATGTTGCCTGACCTGCTGAGTTTTTCCAGCATTTTCTGTTGTTATTTCGGGGACTCCAAACCTTCCGAGCTGATGAGCCAAATGCTCACACTCCTCGGCTCCGAACCGGAATGCTTTCTCTTCAGAGAGTTATTCCTCAGCCAATTACCGGAGCAAGTGCAAGCGGCCTTGGCGAGATCCGAGGTCGAAGACTGCGCAGCGCTCGCTGCCGAGGCAGACAAAATATTCGCAGTTATGCAACAGGACTGCGCTGCCACAAGGCGCCCATCCCCCACAGACGCTGCCCCAGCTCCTCAGCCCGCGGGGCTGTGCTTCTACCACGCGCGGTTTGGCGCGAAGACGAGATGTTACCGCCCTCCCTGCAGCTTCTCTCAAAAAAAAAACAACTCCGTCCAATGAAGAACGGGTCTAACGGGTGCCCCACGGCCGCGATGGTGATCGGCAATGCAGGCAAGCTGCTCTTCATCACAGATACCCTCTCCGGTCATCGGTTCCTGTGCGACACCAGAGCGCAGTGCAGCATCCTACCCGCGTCAGCGCTTGATGTACAGGCTGGGAGGCACGGCCTCCCCCTCGAAGCGGCTAATGGAGGAGCTATTCGGACCTTCGGCAGACGGCGGGTCCAGGTGTGCTTCGGCGGCCAGCGGTTTTTCTGGGAATTCGTTACGGCCAAGGTTTCGCAAGCCATTCTCGGTGCAGATTTCCTGTGCGCCAACGGCCTCCTGGTTGATGTAAGGAACCGGCGGCTGATCAATGCGGCCACGTTTTACTCTATCCCTTGCCACCATAGTAACACCATGTCGCGCACCATCTCCTGCTAGGCGAATTTCCAGACCTGACCAGGCCCACGTTCTCCTCCACGGCCACAAAGCATGGTGTGGAACACCACATCACCACCACCGGCCCCCCGGTCCACGCGCGGGCCCGGCGCCTCGAACCTGGCAAGCTAGCGGTCGCGAAGGCGGAGTTCGCTACAATGGAACGCTTAGGGATTATTCGCAGGTCGAATAGTCCCTGGTCTTCGCCTCTTCACATCGTTCCGAAACCTGGCGGCGGATGGCGGCCCTGCGGTGACTATCGGTGCCTAAACGATGCCACCATTCCTGATCGATACCCGATCCCCCACATTCAGGATTTCTCTGCCCATTTGGCTGGAAACAACTTCTTCTCCAAGGTCGACCTCGTCCGGGGCTACCACCAGGTCCCGGTGTACCCGCAGGACATCCAGAAGACCGCAGTCATCACCCCATTCAGCCTTTTCGAATTTCTGCGCATGCCTTTCGGCTTAAAGAACGCTGCCCAGGCTTTCCAACGCCTGATGGATTCCATGCTGCGGGACCTCAACTTCATCTTCATCTATCTGGATGACATTTTGATCGCCAGCCCCACCAAAGAGGAGCATCTTTGCCATCTACGCACCCTTTTTCAACGCCTCAGCCAATACGGCCTGATTATCAACCCGGCTAAGTGCCAGTTTGGCCTGCGACAAATCAATTTCCTGGGACATCGCATCACCGCAGAGGGAGCGGTTCCTTTGCAGGCGAAGGTGGAGGCGGTGACACACTTCCCATGCCCGCAGAACATAAAGGCTCTGCAAGAGTTCCTAGGCATGGTAAACTTCTACCACCGTTTTGTGCCTAAGGCAGCACTGCTCATGCAGCCCCTGTACGAGGCCCTCAAAGGCAAGTCTGGCAAGGATCCAGTGGGCTGGACGGTTGACATGGACCGGGCATTCACCGACACCAAGAGTGCCTTAGCCAATGCAACCATGCTGGCGCACCCGCTACCAGGAGTCACCATTGCCCTCACCACCGACGCGTCAGATTACGCAATCGGCGCTGTTCAGGAGCAGTGGGTAAATGGGACGTGGCAGCCGTTGGCATTCTTCAGCCGTCAACTGCGGCGTAACGAGCGGGCGTACAGTACTTTCGACAGGGAGTTACTAGCCCTTTTTCTGGCCATCCGCCATTTCCGGTTCTTGTTGGAAGGATGTCCTTTCACTGCTTTCGTCGACCATAAGCCACTGACTTTTGCCATGGCCAAGACCGCCGAACTGTGGTCATCTCGACAACAACGTCAGCTGACATACATCTCCGAATTTACCACGGATATTCAGCACGTGGCCGGTAAAGACAACCTGGTGGCAGATTGCCTCTCCCGCGCGACCGTGCATGCGGTCCAGCTGGGCATCAACTACGCCCTCATGGCAGCAGACCAAGTCTCAGACCCAGAAGTGCAGGCTTACCGCACCAACACCACTAGCCTCCAGTTGGCCGACGTCAGGTTCCATTCGGCTGGTACCACGTTGCTGTGTGACGTCTCCGTTCGGGACCCTCGCCCTATTGTGCCGGTCGCCTGGTGCCACAAGGTGTTTGACACCATACATGGGTTGTCACACCCAGGAATGAAGGCTTCTCAGAAGCTAATTTCGTCCAAGTTCGTTTGGTGGGGCTGTGGTAAACCACTGTAGTTCACTGTGTTCACTGTTGTTGTTGTTGTTGTTGTCGTTCACTCTTGTTTCACTGTTGTGCCTGACTATGCCTCAGCTGACTCCGCCCCTGGGCTACCGAGTATAAGAGCGGCCGCATGGCAGCTCCTGGCATTCGGTCGTCCACTAGAGGCATAGTCCTGATCTGTCTGAAGTGCAATTCAGTAGTTAATAAAAGCCTGTCGTTCTGAACTCTGCCCAGCCTTTTATTAGAATTGATAGCGCATCAATTTTATTAACTACTGAAAAAAAAAAAAAAAACGATGCTGCAGATTCTTAAGATCAAGTGCCTGGAACTCGACCCGCAAGAACCGGACTCGACTGCTAAGTTCTCGCACTGGCTGCACTGTTTTGAGTCCTTTCTGACTGCATCCGGCGAGACCGTCGCCGCCGATGCCGACAAGCTCAGGGTGCTGAACTCTAAAGTAAACCACCGAGCTTTTGCCCTTATCCGGGACGCTACGAGCTACCAGGGGGCTATCGACATCTTGAAGGAGCAATACGCACGCCCGGTCAACTATGTTTACGCAAGACATCTCCTGGGGTCTCGCAAACAACAGCCCGGGGAACCCACAGAAGCATACATACGGGCGCTGAAGGAACTCGGCCGAGCCTGCGAATGCAAGCAAGTAACAGCCACGGAACATACGGAGGAGCTCATCCGGGACGCCCTCGTGGCGGGCCTCAGGTCCACTCACACACGGCAGCGGCTGCTGGAAAGTAGCAAGCTCGACCTGAAGAAGGCGATTTCACTCACCCTCTCGTTGGACGTAGCCCACCGGAACATGGAGGCCTACTCCCCGGACCGCGCGGCCGCCTCATGGATGCCGCAGCCGCCGCCACCTTGGGACGCGGCGCCGCCACGGGCCCTGGCCTCAACTGCTGCAGCGATGTCCCGCCCGAGCCAGAAATGTTATTTCTGTGGCCAAACCAAACACCCCAGGGCGCGCTGCCCGGCGAAAAACGCGGTCTGCTCTGCCTGCGGTAAGAAGGGACACTACGCTGGCGTCTGCAGAAGTCAGAAGACCCCTACCTCCAGCAGCGCCGCGTGCGATTCGTGGGAGCGGCCATCTTGCCTCCCTCCAGCCTCGTGGGGATCGGGATCGTCATGGGCGCCGCCATTTTGTCCTTCCTCTCCGACGCCGCCATCTTGTCCGCCATTCTGCCAACGGGCCCCCGACTCACCCACCGCCGCCTCACCGGGGTTCTACAGCGACGCTACCGACTCCACAGCGGCCTCCATCACGCTGGATCAATCCAGACCCCATCAGCTAGCCAGGTCCACGATGGACATCCAGGTAAATGGCCGCGCCACAACTTGCCTTTTTGATTCCGGGAGCACGGAGAGCTTCATACACCCTGATACAGTACGGCGCTATTCCCTCTCGGTCCGGCCAACGCGCCATCGGATCTCCATGGCCTCGAAATCCCACTCAGCAGACGTCGGCGGCTATTGCGTAGTGACCTTCTCGGTGAAGGGCTCCGTATATAAAAATGTAAAGCTATTCGTCCTGCCACATCTCTGCGCTGCCGTTCTACTGGGGTTGGACTTTCATTGTCACTTTAAGAGTGTCACCTTGACATACGGTGGACCTCTTCCCCCGCTCACTGTCTGCAACCAGCAGTTTTTAAATTGCCCGCCGCGCCCCACCTGTAGTCTCTCCACCCTCAAAATCACACCCCCCCCCCTGTTCGCCAACCTCACCCGCGACTGCAAGCCTATCGCCACAAAGAGCAGGCGATACAGCACCGGGGACAGATCCTTCATAAGATCTGAGGTGACGCGGCTCCTGAAAGAGGGGATTATTGAGGATAGTACCAGCCCCTGGCGAGCCCAGGTGGTAGTCGTTAAGACTGGCAACAAGCAGCGCCTAGTCATCGACTACAGCCAGACTATCAACAAGTACACCCAGTTGGACGCATACCCCCTCCCCCGCATAGCCGACATGGTTAATAAGATAGCGCAATACCGCGTTTTCTCGACCATTGACCTCAAGGCAGCATACCACCAAATCCCTATCCGCCCTGAGGACCGCCAGTACACAGCTTTCGAGGCAAACGGCCGCCTTTTTCACTTCCTCAGGGTTCCTTTTGGCGTCACCAACGGTGTCTCCGTCTTCCAGAGGGAGATGGACCGGATGGTCGACGAGAATGCGTTACAGGCCACGTTTCCCTACCTGGACAACGTGACCATCTGCGGCCATGACCTGCAGGACCATGACGCCAATCTTGATAAGTTCCTCCGCACGGCCCAACTCCTAAACCTCACGTACAACAAGGAAAAGTGCATATTCCGCACAGCCCGCCTCGCTATCCTTGGTTGCGTGGTGAAACACGGAGTCATCAGTCCTGACCCTGACCGGATGCGCCCGTTGATGGAACTTCCCCTGCCCCACTGTCTCAAGGCCCTCAAAAGGTGCCTGGGCTTCTTTTCCTATTACGCCCAGTGGGTCCCTCATTATGCGGACAAAGCCCGTCCACTTATCAAGTCCACTTCCTTCCCCCTGACGGCGGAGGCCCGCTTAGCCTTTCACCGTATAAAAGATGACATTGCCAAGGCCACCATGCACTCGGTAGACGAGTCCATCCCCTTCCAGGTGGAGAGCGATGCATCCGACTTTGCCCTGGCCGCTACCCTTAACCAGGCGGGAAGACCCGTGGCCTTCTTTTCACGAACCCTCCAGGGCTCCGAACTCAGACACTCCTCTGTGGAAAAAGAGGCCCAGGCCATTGTGGAGGCGGTGCGCCACTGGCGGCACTACCTGGCTGGAAAACGATTTACCCTGCTTACTGACCAGCGTTCAGTTGCTTTCATGTTCAACAACAAGCAGAGGGGTAAAATCAAAAATGACAAGATTTTGAGGTGGAGAATCAAACTTTCCACCTACAACTACGACATCTTGTACCGGCCAGGGAAACTCAACGAACCCTCAGACGCTCTATCGCGAGGCACATGCGCCACCGCGCAGATCGATAGACTACGGGGCCTCCACAACGACCTCTGCCACCCGGGGGTCACCAGGTTCTTCCATTTCATTAAGGGCCGCAACCTGCCTTACTCCATCGAGGAGGTCAGGACCATGACCAGGAGCTGCCCAGTCTGTGCAGAGTGCAAGCCGCGCTTCTATAGGCCTGACAGAGCAAACCTGATCAAGGCCACCCGCCCTTTTGAGCGCCTGAGTATCGACTTTAAAGGGCCCCTCCCCTCCTCTGACCGCAATGTGTACTTCCTCAACATAGTTGATGAGTACTCCCGTTTCCCTTTTGCCATCCCCTGCCCGGACATGACCACCGCTACGGTCATTAAATGCCTGCACAACCTCTTTGCTCTGTTCGGTTTTCCCAGCTATATTCATAGCGACCGGGGCTCGTCCTTCATGAGCGACGAACTCCGTCAGTACCTGCTCATGAGAGGTATTGCCTCAAGCCGGACCACCAGCTACAACCCCCGGGGGAACGGACAGGTTGAAAGAGAGAACGCGACGGTCTGGAAGGCGGCCCTCCTAGCCTTAAAATCTAGGGGCCTTCCGACCTCCCGTTGGCAGGATGTCCTACCCGATGCGCTCCACTCCATCCGGTCACTGCTGTGTACAGCCACCAACGCAACCCCCCATGAGCGAATGTTTGTTTTTCCCCGGAGGTCCACATCCGGTAACTCACTACCACACTGGCTGACGTCCCCAGGGCCCGTCCTGCTGAGGAAGCATGTAAGGTCCCACAAAACGGCTCCCCTGGTAGAGAAGGTTCACCTCCTCCATGCCAACCCCCAGTACACCTACGTGGCATACCCGGACGGGCGGGAGGATACAGTCTCCATTAGAGATCTGGCACCCTCGGGGTCCACTGACCCGCCACCATTGCCCCCCACCACAACCCCCTCCGACACGACCCAAAATTCAGTAGACCCAATTCTCACCCCTGTCCATTCCACCCCAGTAGACGGCATGCCGCGCCCCCAGGACCAGCCGGAGTCCACTCGCCCACCCAACACCAAAGGGGACGATACGCCGGTGCTGGACCCCGCTCAAGACGCGTCGTAGGAAGCTGTACCATCGCAACCGTCGCCACGAAGATCTCAACGGCAAACGAGGCCGCCCGACAGACTCGCCTACTCGAACTTTTGATACACTTCACCCCGCCGGACTTAATTTTAAACGAGGGGTGAATGTGGTAAACCACTGTAGTTCACTGTGTTCACTGTTGTTGTTGTTGTTGTCGTTCACTCTTGTTTCACTGTTGTGCCTGACTATGCCTCAGCTGACTCCGCCCCTGGGCTACCGAGTATAAGAGCGGCCGCATGGCAGCTCCTGGCATTCGGTCGTCCACTAGAGGCATAGTCCTGATCTGTCTGAAGTGCAATTCAGTAGTTAATAAAAGCCTGTCGTTCTGAACTCTGCCCAGCCTTTTATTAGAATTGATAGCGCATCAGGGGCATGCATAAAGATGTCCGCGACTGGGCCAACACCTGCATGGTCTGCCAAAAGGCCACGGTGCAGCGCCACATCAAGGCTTCATTGGCCACCTTTGCAGTTCCTGAGCGACGGTTTGACCACGTTAATGTGGACCTGGTAGGACCACTTCCACCTTCCCATGGTTTTACGCACATCCTGACCATAGTAGATCGCACCACCAGATGGCCGGAGGCGGTTCCCCTGTCATCTACTACTTCGGCGGACGTGGCCAGGGCGTTCATCTCTTCATGGGTCGCCCATTTTGGAGTGCCTGCTGACATCTCTTCGGACCGGGGACCGCAATTTTCCTCCGCACTCTGGAATGTGGTGGCTCAACAACTCGGTGTCAAGTTACACTGCACCACAGCCTACCACCCACAAGTGAACGGTCTGTGCGAATGTTTTCACAGGTCGCTTAAGGCCGCACTGAGGGCCAGCCTCCAAGACGCCGGATGGGCAGACAAGCTGCCATGGGTCATGTTGGGCCTTCGCACGGCCCCCAAGGAAGATCTTCATTCTTCCGCGGCAGAGCTCATTTATGGTTAGCCGCTGCGAGTGCCAGGGGATTTCCTGCCAACACCAGCGGAGCCATGGTCCGCCTCACGCCAGCTTATCAGTCACCAGGAAGCAGCCAGATGTTTCACGCCAGTTCCCACATCGCATCACGGGTTTCAGGGCTCTCACGTTCCAGCGGAGCTGAAACAAGCCGACTACATGTTCATCCGCCACGATGCTCACCGGGATCTGCTCAAGGCCCCATACACTGGTCCTTTCCGCGTGTTAGAGGCAGGAGACAAAACCTTCAAGGTGGATGTCGGTGGTAAACCGGACCACATTTCGGTCGACCGTTTGAAGCCAGCACACCTGGACCTTGACCGGCCCATCGAGACAGCACAGCATCCGAGATGAGGTCGGCCACCTACCATCATCACGCCAGAACAAGTGCAACCACCCGCCAGACCGCCCGCCGTCCAACAGCTTCCGCTTCGAGAATACCAGAGTCGTTCTGACAGGCTTGTCAGACCCCCTCACCGTTTGACTTTTTCCGTTAAAGACAATTCTGGGGGGGCGCATGTGGCAGAGCCACTGAGGGACTCTGAACAACTGTACATAATTCCCTTTAACGATGTGTTAGTTACAGACTAAATCTGTACCATTGTATATACTGTTTGCATGTACAGTGCGCGGTCCCTTTAAGAGCGCGGGCAAACGCGATGACGTCATGCCACTAATCACGTCATCACCCAAATGCGGGAAAAACGTGATGACGTCATGACGCCATCCACGGGACCACCCAAGCAGTGCTCATGGAGCCTCCGACCTGTTAAGACCTGTATTCATAGTTCTCTTGCATCAATCTGTTTAAACTCGTTAGTTTGACATTAAAAACCTTTTTGATTGATTGCCTGCGTCGAACTCAATCTCTAGATAGGAATTTGACCATTCCTACAGCACAAACAGTAAACACCCAATTCATACAAAAAGAGAAAAGAAACTTATCAACTTAAACCATAATATTACTTACACTGTTGACAACACACTCCAGTCCCTGCAGTGCCCACTGGTCGTGGAAAGCCCCATGCGTACCGACGGACACTATGTGCTCCCTCTCCGGGGCCACCCGGGCGCGGACGTAACCTTAGAAGAGAGGCAGGCAGCCGGAGCGACCACCCCCACGGACCTGTTAATGGCTACCTTGGCCAGGCCCAGGTGCAGACTCCACCCCGCCCCCGCCCTCCACACTGGGTGTCCAAAAGATCAAGAGCGTGGGACTGAAGTGCAGCCAGAAATTGAGGAGCAGTCCCTTCAAATAATGGAAGAGGAGCTGCAACCGCTCACATTCTATGTAAACATGGAACACTCATCCAGGCTGCCAAAGTTACAAATAGATACAAATGGGTATGATCTGATCGCCATTACAGAGACTTGGTTGCTAGGTGACCAGGGCTGAGAACTGAATATTCCAGGGTATTTGACAATTCGGAAGGATAGACAGAAAGGAAAGGGAGGTGGGATGGCTTTGTTGGTAAAGAATGGGATCAGTGCTGTGGTGAGAAGTGATATTGGCTCTGAAGATCAAGATGTAGAATCGGTTTGGGTGGAGATAAATAATAATAAGGGGAAAAAGTCTCTGGTGGGCGTAGTCTACAGGCCCCCGAACAGTAGCAATACTGTTGGACAGAGTATAAATCAACAAATAATGGAGGCCTGTAAAAAAGGTACGGTAATAATCATGGGTGATTTTAATCTCCATATTGATTGGACAAATCAAATTGGCCATGGTAGCCTTAAGGAGGAGTTCATAGAATGTATCCGGGATGGTTTCCTCGAACAGTATGTAATGGAACCAACCAGGGAGCAGGCTATCTTGGATCTGGTACTGTGTAATGAGACAGAATTAATAAATGATCTCATAGTAAAGAATCCTCTCGGAAAGAGTGATCATAACATGGTAGAATTTCAAATTCAGTTGGAGGGTGGCTATCTAAGGAAGTAAAGGATGGTATCACATTGAAAACAAAGGCATACAATGTTGCCAAGGTTGGTGGGAGGCCAGAGGATTGGGAAATTTTTAAAAACCAGCAAAGGATGACTAAAAAAAAAATAAAGAGAGAGAAGATGAGTTATGAGAGTAAACTGGCAAGAAATATTAAAAGAGAAAGAGCTTCTACAGGTATATAAAAAGGAAGAGAGTAGCTAAGGTAAATGTTGGTCCCTTAGAGGATGAGAATGGGGAATTAATAATGGGGAATGGGGAAATGGCAGAGACTCTGAACAAATATTTTGTATCTGTCTTCACAGTAGAAGACACTAACAACATCCCAATAATGGATAATCAAGGGGCCATAGGGAGGGGGGAACTAAAGACAATCACTATCACTAAGGAATAAGTACTTAGTAAAATAATAGGACTAAAAGCCGACAAGTCCCCTGGACCAGATGGTCTGCATCCCAGGCCTTAAAAGAAGTGGCTGCAGAGATAGTGGGTGCATTGGTTGCAATATACCAAAATTCCCTGGACTCTGGAGAGGTCCCAGCAGTTTGGAAAACCACAAATGTAACATCCCTATTTAAGAAAGGAGGGAGACAGAAAGCAGGAAACTATAAACCAGTTAGCCTAACATCTGTCCTTGGGAAAATGCTCGAGTCCTTCATTAAGGAAGCAGTAGCAGGGCATTTGGAAAATCATAATGCACTCAAGCAGAGTCAGCATGGTTTTATGATAGGGAAATCATCTTTAACAAATTTGCTGAAGTTCTTTGAGGATGTAATGAGCAGGGTGGATAAGGGTGAGCCAGTGCATGTGGTGTATTTGGATTTCTAGAAGGCATTCGATAAGGTGCCACATAAAAGGTTATTGCATAAGATAAGAGCTCACGGAGTTGGGGTAATATATTAGCATGGATAGAAAATTGGCTAACTAACAAAAAGCAGAGAGTCGGGATAAATGGGTCATTTTCCGGTTGGCAAATGATAACTACTGGGGTACCACAGGGATCGGTGCTGGGGCCTCAACTATTTACAATCTACATTAATGACTTGGATGAAGGGATCGAGTGTAATGTAGCCAAGTTTGCGGATGATACAAAGATGGGTGGGAAAGCAAGTTGTGCAGAGGACACAAAGAATCTGCAAAGGGATATAGACAGGCTAAGTGAGTGGGCAAACATGTGGCAGATGGAGCATAATGTGGGAAAGTGTGTGGTTATCCACTTTGGCAAGAAAAATAAAAAAGCAAATTATTATTTAAATGGCGAGAGATTAAAAAATGCTACAGTTCAGAGGGACCTGGGGGTCCTTGTGCATGAAACACAAAAAGTTAGCATGCAGGTGCAGCAAGTAATCAAAAAGGCAAATGGAATGTTGGCCTTTATTTCAAGGGGGTTGGAGTATAAAAGTAGGGAAGTCCTGCTACAACTGTGCAGGGTATTGGTGAGACCACACCTTGGCCTAGAAATTCAGTAAGGCCCCGCCAGCTGGCTAGCGCCCAAAAGTTAGCGCTGCGCGCGGAGCCAGTTGCGCCCGTCAGATATTCAGTTTTTGCGCCCCAAGTCGGAACCGGGCGCTATTCCAGGGTGTGCCCGTCCCCGCTTGGGGCGCTGAAACTGAATTTCAGCGCTGTAGGTGCCGCTGCGCCACCCGCTGCGGAGCGGCAGGCTGCAGTACTGCAGGCCTCCTCCTTCTCTTAAGGGGGAGGTGCCTGCAACGGGGTGCTCGCCGCTTGATAGTGCCGGCAAATGAGCCCGGCGGAGAAGTGCCGGGCTCGCGGAAAGCAGCTGGCAATGCCGCGGGGGGGGCGGTGGGGGAGGCCGGGGAAGGAGGTGCGGCCAGGCGGCCGCCGAAAAAGCGGCCAGCCGCACCTCCGCCTTAACTAGCGCCACTAAGGCTGCAGCACGGCCCGGTCTTCACAACGTTGTTTGCGGCCGCTGCGGAAGAGACGGCCGCAACTAAATATGGGGGTCGGGCCGGTAGCGGGGCGAAACCGGGGCACTGCGCACACCGCTGACGTCATCGGTGCCGGCGCAGCGCTACCGGCTACCGCCGCCATTACCACAGCGCTGAATATCAGCGCAAACTCCTCTACTGGCGCAGAAGCCCTCTTTGGGTGGTAACTGGCCGCACACGCAACTGAATTTCTAGCCCCTTGAGTATTGCGTACAGTTTTGGTCTCCTTATTTAAGGAAGGATATACTTGCATTGGAGGCAGTTCAGAGACGATTCACATGGTTGATTCCAGAGATGAGGGGGTTGACTTATGAGGAAAGGTTGAGCAGGTTGGGCTTATACTCATTGGAATTTAGAAGAATGAGAGGTGATCTTATTGAAACATATAAGATACTGAGGGGGCTTGACAAGGTAGATGCAGAGAGGATGGGGTAGATTTTCCCGAACCTGTCGGGAAGAAGGCGGGACTTCCCCTTTCGGGTTTTTGACCCACCTACTTCGACGTCCGGCCAAATCGCGCGATTTTCCCTTGATTGATCTTGTTGAGCCCGCCCAGCGGGCTCAGCAGGCCAATTAAGGGCCACCCGGCAACAGGTGACGTCACAGACTGCAATTTCATCTGTCAAGAGTTCTTTGACAGATGAAATATCAGTGTTTCACAGCTGTTTGAAGCTTTGAAACACTGACACTCTGAGTTCTGACATGAGTCCTTCTGCGCAGACTCAGTTAGAACTCTCACCGGCACTCAAAGCTGAAGGCTGTCACTTTTGACAGATCGCAGCCGTTCAGCTTTAAGTACCGGCTGAGTGATGCGCTCCCGACGGCTACAGGAAGAAAGGCTGTTAAGATAAGTACACGTAAGTAAAGGTTATTTACACACTTTAGACACACCAAACACACTTACCTTTACACTCATGCACCCATCACACACCTGAGCACCGACATCACGACCCCTCCAACTCCTTCAACTCGACGGCCCGCCTGCTCTAACCTGGCGTGGTTTGGAGCCGTCGGGGAAACCCACACGAAACCCCTCAAAATAGGGATTAGGCTAAAAGCTGCCTGTTAACTTCCTGTTAACAAGCAGTTAATTGGCACTAATCCCTTCCCGCCTGGTTTCGTCGGGTCCCAGTGCGGGGCAGGTACCCGCCGCCCCTGAAACTTACGTGGGGCGGGGTTTTGGGCGGGATGGTGTCGGGACCCCCAAATTCAGGATTTCACCCCCCCACACGCCTGAAACCCCGCCTGATGGCTCCACGAAAATCTAGCCCGATGTTTCCCCTCGTGGGGAAATCTAGAACTCGTAGGCATAGTTTCAGAATAAAGGGTTGCCCTTTTAGAACTGAGATGAGGAGGAATTTCTTCTCTCAGAGGGTCATAAATCTGTGGAATTCTCTGCCCCAGAGAGCCGTGGAGGCTGGGCCATTAAATATATTTAAGGTGGAGATAGACAGATTTTTGCAAGGTAAGGGAGTGAAGGGTTATGGGGAGTGGGCAGGGAAGTGGCTTTGAGCCCAAGATCAGCCATGATCTTATTGAATGGCGGAGCAGGCTCGAGGGGCCAAGTGGCCTATTCCTGCTCCTATTTCTTATGTTCTTATGTTACGGTCTGTGAAGTGTCTCAGAAATGTGTTTGTCAGCACTGGTCCGTGCAACACTCTCCACCCCAGATCCCCAATGGAAAGCAGATTTCTAAAGCTTCTGAAGCATGTCTATTTTGAGTCAACCAATATAAGTGATACTGGATTGCCCATAATTAGCATATTATAATGAGCCTGCTGCATAATGAGGCCTTCCTGCGAATCAGGCGTGAGGGCCTGCATGCTCGGTGTCACTCTCCCCTCCCCTCCCCTCACCAACCAAGCCTCATAAAGTCGGGGCTCTCATCAATTGTCCTTTAAAGGAAACCAAAATTAATTTAAACTGATAAACACGGCAAGAAAAATTGACTTTTAATAAAAAGAAATGAATGGCAGAAATTTCTATTGTTTTTCTGCCTTGGGCCGTTTTACTATGTTAAAGGTGCTATATAAATATAAGTTGTTGTTGTTGTTCCCTTTCAAAAGTTGGGAAAAAATGTAACAATCATAAAATAACATTTCTTGGGGCCTTATCAATACTGGGTATTTATTGATATCCCATTGAAGCGTATACTCACCAGTTGAAGGGTAGAAGTATCTGTTGGTGGGATTAATTGATCCAGAATCCAAGGGAGATTTATGCCCAGTGTAGAAGTGCCTTACTTCTTAGCTCTGGGTAATGACTCAATACACACTTGGATTCGTCAGACGGACAGGCCTTTTATTTCACTTCTTGCAAGGGGAATCAGCACCTCTACTCAAGGGGTGAGGCTACTATTCCAATGATACAGCGTAAGCGTTCCATATTTATACAGTGTAACAAACAAGTTTAATTGGCATTCCTTTGTTCCTCTATCAGGATACATTTTAGATTAATCATCAGGTATTAATGACATATTAACAGAAGGATCCTGGACACATAAGTCAACCGTTAATCTATAACAGGGCATGAGTCGTGTAACCGGAGGTCCTCTTTAATCATGTATTGGGAGGCTAGGTTTGCTTAGGTCGCAAGTTGTCAGGTCACTGGGTACATCAAAGGAACTCATTATTTCACTTCTACATTCTCATTAGGTGGGCAGACATCTGTTCTTGGCTGTAATCCGAATACGTGCAATAGCTCTAGTTACACATCGACACTTGCCCAGTGTCAAGTCTGAAAACTTTTACCCAGCAAGCACTTGAAATTAACCCCTTATATCATGTAGATTTCCTCATTCCCCCCTTTTGTCCTTTCTAAGGACAATCTATTTCGCTAAGTTTAAGAAACTCTGCATCAAAGGTCTCACCCTTAATATCCTCATATTCAGACATCATTGGTACTGGAGGAGTTGACGTTAATAAGGAAAGGACTTTTGTACACAATAATTTTAAACAACCAATCAATAAACTAATTAAAATGATTATCATCACAATTGCGATTAAGGCTTCCAAAATTTGCTTTCCTAGTGCTCCTCCCCATCCTGAAATCCAATCCCACATGGACCACGGTTCAGGTTGACGTAGTTTCTCTACAGCCTCCTTTATGTGGTTTACCAGGTTGGTGATATTCTCTGAGCTATCTGGGATATAGGTGCAACATTCGGTTTTTATGATTGCACATGTGCCCCCTTCTTTTGCCAACAAATAGTCCAGAGCCATGCGGTTTTGTAAGGCAACAGTGCGCAAAGCCACCATTTCTGCGTTTACATCATTAAGAGCATCAGCAGTATCATTGGCTATTTGTTCCAACACTGCTGCCATGTTTATAGATTCTCTTGCTAACTTCCCTGTTCCATACCAGGGAAATGCTATAGCAAAGAACCTTTCAGTTTCTGTAATGGCTCGTTTTGCTCGTGTCCCAGGGTGGCTATCCAAAGATGAAATATGATGTATATAGGGCACTACATATCCCAAGTAACATGACCCAGTCCAATTTTGTGGTAACCAAGGGTCTGCTCTATGCCCACAGATGAAATAGGTGTTATTATAGGCTTCAAATTTGTTCCATATCTGGTGCATCATTCCTATTCCGTGTTCTCCTTTCCAGATTTTTTTACTAGTCAAATTTTGTACTGTGGACAGGTTCCACCGTCCCCAATAGGGCCATTCGACTGCACCCGGTGGTTTAGTAGTAGTTTTAGTCAAAGTGTAGTTACATTTGCACTCACTCCATCCAACCATCAATCCTTCTCCATTGTCGTTTACCAGACAGACTTCTCCTTTTGTTTTATTTACGGTTCCCATTGACGTCACTAATAGACTCTCTGGATTCCTTCGATTATCATATTGGGGATGAAACCATCCTTCGAATTTCGTTAGGTTATATCCTGCTCCCTTCCACTCATCTTCTAGTTGTTCTGGATCTGTCTTATTAAGTTTTCTTTTCTGAGTGGCTAATGTTGAAATAAAGGGCTCTGTAACTGGATTGTTACAAAACATTGGCCTGGCCGTCAGGGCCAGTCCTCCCTTTGGATTACCACTACAGATAACTCCTTCATTCGCAATTCTTTCACTTGGTGACACAGTATCGGGGCATATAACCCATAGCTTATCAAGCTTCTGTCCACTATCTTCTTCTACTATCTTATTCTGCCTAATCCTAAGACTCAGGGGTTGATACGGGGGTACCTGCATAGTGTGATCCTGAAGCTGAACCTTCATAGTCTCGTTATAGCATATAGTATAAAAGAAATCACTGTTTAAAAGTACACATTCTTCTATGCATGGTTTGCCCTTCAGGGGATCTGGGTAAATCAATATGGCAGTTTCAATTATCGTTAACAAAGGGAACAGTCTTATTAGAGTCCAAATCCAGTTCATCTTGGCAGTGTATCGTCTTCAACTGATGCCTTCTTACAATGGGACGCGTGTATCCATGTTGGTCGCTCCTTTACTTTTACAGCGGTGTTTGTGGTCAGGAGTACTTGGAAGGGTCCCTCAAATCTGGGTTGAAGGCCATTTTTTCGCTTGAAGATTTTTATGTAGACGTTATCTCCTGGCTCGAAAGTATGGCACTTTCCTTCAGCGGGATCGACCTGGGCTTCCTTCACCTGTTGATGGAAACTAGAAATGCATTTGGTTAGTGCAATGCAATAACTCAACATATCTTCCTCCATTTTATGAATGTCCATTTGTTTAGCTGTTAAAGGTGCCGAAAAGGGCAATCTTTGTGGTCTTCCCATGACGATCTCGTGAGGCGACAATCCTGTAGTTCTGTTGGTAGCAGACTGCATTGTCATTAAAGCTATGGGTAACAAATCAACCCATTTAAGTCCAGTTTCTTTACACAGTTTTGCAGGCTTGTTTTTCAGCATCCCGTTATATCTTTCCACTAGTCCAGCCGACTGTGGATGATAACTGCAATGGAGGTGTTGGTTAATCTGTAAGGCTTTGCATAGTTCCTTAATCAATGTTCCCGTAAAATGGGACCCATTGTCACTTGACAGTTTTGCTGGTATCCCAAAGCGAGGTACAATGTCCTTCAATAAACATTTAGCAACAGTAGTGGCGTCACTCTTTCTACAAGGAAACGCTTCAATCCATCTTGAAAACATATCAACAATAACTAATACATATTTAAAGCTCATACACACAGGTAGTTCAATAAAATCCATTTGCAAGTGTACAAAAGGGCCCATGGGGTTTGGGTGGGATGCGGGCTGTACCTTCTTTATTTTCCCTGCATTCATGGTCTGGCAGATAGTACAATTTTCACATATTTGTTTTGCCAACTTTGAGATTCCTGGTGCATACCAGGTCTTGAGGATATAGTCCGCCATCCCCCCTTTGCCCGCATGGGTGAATTTATGAACACATCGGGCAATTGGTGATAGTAATGATTTGGGTGCCACCATGCGGCCGTCATGATGAACCCATAAGCCGTCAGTGTTTTTTTAAAACAATGATTAACAACCCATTCCTTTACTTCATCAGAACTGGCCCTATCTTGATGGGTCAGCACATCATCTAAGGACGGGGGCTGCGGTATCTCTGGCTTTTCCCTAACAGGGAAGGCTGAAACTTGTCGTTCAGTACTTGATATAGCTACTGGCTTAGCAGCGCTATCTGCAGCAGCGTTTCTAAGCGCAACCTTGTCCAAATGCCCCGTGTGCGCTTGGCACTTAATAATTGCAATCTGTTTACGTCTCTGAATAGCTAGTAAAAGATTTTGCACTTCTTGTGCATTTTTAATCTGGGTTCCCGAGGAAGTCAGGTAACTGCGAATTTTCCAAATTTGTCATGCTCATGTCTGGTTATTTCTGAATAGTTCAATATCCATTGTCTACAATAGCCAGTCATTCCTAGAAAATGCTTCATTTCTCTTTTAGTTTTTGGCAACGATATGTTGCAAACGACCTTTATTCTATCCGGCGTTAACTCCCTGTTTTAACAATGATTCCATCACTGGCTCAATTCCTTTTTCTGCTTTCTCTGACAATGGATACTGTGACCTTTTGGGTAATGGTGCAGCTGGATTAATTGTAACTTTATAGGGCTGTGCAGTCTAATAGTTAGGAGGTATTTTAAATTTTAAAAACGGCTGATAATCTTGTCCTGTTTTGTCATAGCAGGCCGTGCAGTGCAATTTTGAATGCCATTTCCCTAGTTTCAGGGATTCCTGGTATTGTTTTATGGAGCTTGTAACGAATCCCCACGCTCCTAACAGACTGACAAGTTTGGGACTCAAACTTGGGTCGGCAATTTCCCATGTGTAAAGAACAGGGTGTTTTATTTCTGTTACCGGGTACGCATATGCCTTATCTACTTGGATTTCTACCGTTACTCCTGATGGGGAGCAAATAATTGTAGCATTCATTTTGCACAGCAAGTCTCTTCCACATAAATTCATAGAGACATCTCCTGATAACAGAAAGGAGTGTTCTTCCTCAAATTCTTCTACTTTTACTGTGAGGGGAGTCGATTGATTCAAGCATTGTAGTATTCAAGCCAATCCAGCTATCGGGGTCTTTTTCCCATTAATAGGCATTCCTTCAGAATATCCTTTCCCTAACACTGAAAAGGTTGCTCCTGTATCTACTAAAATGACATAGGTCTCCCAGCTATTTGCATTTTAATTTCAGGTTCGCTGCGTGAATTTAAAGAAACAACGGGCATTTGGTGGTCTGTGGCGCCTGGGGCTGCTGGTGTCAGTCAGTAATTCTGATCTCTATTTCTCCTAAATCCCTGTCCGTTTGTAGGGTAACCTCCTGACTGGTCCGAAACAGGGTTATGGACAGTGAAATTAGGACCTTTATTCTCTAACGGAGGTCCATTATTGGTGGTTTTGTTCTGACAATTTTTCGCAGGGCATTGGTTTGCCCAATGTCCGGGTTGTCCGCAATTGTAACAATTACCAGATCGTCCATACCCTCTTACTCTACCACGTCTTCCTCTATATTCCCCTCTATTCATCCTTCTATAGTTACCTTGTTATCCTACCATAATAGAGGAGAAAGGTGTTTCTTCGGGGTAATTAATTTTTTTTTTCTTCTGACTCAACAAACATAGAGGCAGTCTTTTTATCTGGCTGTTCTCTATTTCTCTCTTGTCCGTTAAACATTCCTCGAGGCAAGTAATTCTTTCTATGTTAAATGAACCATCTGAGGGAAAGGGTCTAGTCTTATTTACAGTCCATTTGGACCAATTTGGTAGGTGATCAATGGATGATTGACCAGTTCTTTAACATAAAGGTTGCTGGCGTGCCTTTCTCGGGTGGCTTACTGGTGCTAGCACCCATTTTAGTAGCTTAAATGGTTCACTTAAAACAATCTAAACTCCCGTGACAATCCGTGATCTGCGTTGTACGCCCCTACAGATCAGATTAATAAACTATACATACGTATCAAAATTACAGTCACATCCAATCTTCTTGGTCTTTACTTCAAATCAGTGTCACAAAGTCCTTGACCATTTGTCACTCCGAGTGCCTTTAGAGTTTCGGCGCCTACTTTATGGTCCCGGCCTTCACGTGGGGCATTTGCCCTCTTAATAACCGGCCTGAGGCTAGGCGACTGAAACTCAGCACTTCCCGACTGAATTTAGTCAACTGACTGCAACAAGGTTTTTTTTAAAATATTTACAACACATTAAGACATATCCTTATGCTTTAAAACTCGAGGGTTCTCAACCCTCGTGGAAGGTATTTCTAACTGGGGAAAATACTGAATCCACAATAGCTTAGTGGATCATGTAAAAGACATCACTATTTTCTCAACCATACATTCCGCCGCGGGACTCACTTCCCCGGCTTGGGTCTTTTCCAACCCCTTCTGCAGTTTTTTTTTCAGCTTAAATATTTTAGTTAAAACATACAACAATTTCGTAACACTCTATGATCTGCGTGGGACGCCTCTACAGATCAGACATGACTAAACATTAATACATATAACAATAAACAATACACTTGTTAAACAACAACCAAAGTGTTACTAAATCCCCAACCTATGCAGCCTTACTGGACAAAGTTGATTGATAATAACAAGTAGTTAAATACTCACTCTCATAAACATTAAACATTGACACTGTGTTTCAGACAATCGCCCACTCTTCTTCCCTCTACCTTACTCCCTTTAGCCAAATTTTTTAGCAAAAAGGGCCTTCAATTTGTCCCAACTAACTTCACCCACTCTCTCTCCTTCTACCCTACTCCCTTTATGGAACCTTGCTAGTTCAATTTCCAGTAAATCGCTAGCTCCTTAGTTAATCAAATTCCTGACTTAACCTTCTCTCTCTGGTACCTTTATACAGTCCTTTTCTGCACGATCCTGTTCGCGGGGCGTCAGCGCCTCATGGCTGATCCTCTGTTCCGTTTCTGAAAGGGAAGCAGTCACAACGGCAGTTTAACCTCTGAACCTTGTGAGTCAATTACCCGATGGCAGTACTGTCCAATGGAATAAACAGACTATGCGCAGCTATGCTTCTGGCAGGAAAAGTCCCAAAAATGTGGCAAAACACCACCTTCGGCCGATGGGATTTTTCCTAACCGAGCAACGTACTCGGCGTCTGTTAACTCACCAATTGGTACAGCAAGCCATCTCGGTGGAACCTCCAAATTGTAGAAGTGCCTTACTTCTTAGCTCTGGGTAATGACTCAATACACACTTGGATTCGTCAGACGGACAGGCCTTTTATTTTCTCTTCTTGCAAGGGGAATCAGCACCTCTACTCAAGGGGTGAGGCTACTATTCCAATGATACAGCGTAAGCGTTCCATATTTATACAGTGTAATAAACAAGTTTAATTGACATTCCTTTGTTCCTCTATCAGGATACATTTTAGATTAATCATCAGGTATTAATGACATATTAACAGAAGGATCCTGGACACATAAGTCAACCGTTAATCTATAACAGGGCATGAATCATGTAACCGGAGGTCCTCTTTAATCATGTATTGGGAGGCTAGGTTTGCTTAGGTCGCAAGTTGTCAGGTCACTGGGTACATCAAAGGAACTCATTATTTCACTTCTACATTCTCATTAGGTGGGCAGACATCTGTTCTTGGCTGTAATCCGAATACGTGCAATAGCTCTAGTTACACATCAACACTTGCCCAGTGTCAAGTCTGAAAACTTTTACCCAGCAAGCACTTGAAATTAACCCCTTATATCATGTAGATTTCCTCACCAGTCTGTATACAGGTGAATCTGCATTCATTTTCCCCAACAGGACATCGGTGCAGGGTAGGGCAATATAATGCATCCCTTATCAGAATAGGGTTGTAAACCCAATAATCTACAGGACACTTCTACAAGCAACCTGGGCATTAAAAAATAGTTCCTTTTCATTTTATTTGAACACCTTTTTGTTTATTAGTTCTAAAAATATTGGAGATGGGGAAAAATGGCTGTTCGACAGGGTGGGGCGGTTGGAGGCAGGTGATCACCTGAAACTTCCAGGAATACATCCAACCAGAGGCCAAGGGAAACTCCCAGTTTGACCAGTAAGGTGAGGTTTGAGTTGAGGAACATGATCAGATCTTTAGATTCTGGTTGAAAAACATCCACAGTTTTAGACTCCAAACTGAAGAAACACCAATATTCCTGTCTAAGGGAAGTGTGCTTCAAAAGTTGTCACAATGGCCGTGATTTTGCCGGCGCTCAGAGGACGGGTTCGGAGGCGGATCAGCTGTTAAAGTCGCAATGATTGACGGTGGGTTGGAAACCTCCCGCGAACCTGCCTCCATGTGAGTTTCAAGAGTGCCGTGTCTGCAGTTTCACAACAGACCCGACACCAAACGGCGAGTAAGGCATTTAAGGCACTTAACTCCTTGTTAAGTGTTTGTTAACTGCTATTTTAAAAGCCTTTTGCAATTTTCCAACATTTTATTCAGGTTTCGCGACGTTCAGAGATCACGCCAGGTTAGTCTGTCGGAAAGACGAATGAGCTGGAAACTTCACAGCTGCAACTGTAGCCTAAAAGCTGCACTATCACATCTGCTCAATTTCAAATGTCAGAAGTTGCTGATTTCACGATTTGGGAGACTGTCTTGAGGCTGTAAGTGTCTGGTGTTAACTCTATATCCACTGTCACCTGCATTGCTGGACATAAAAGGCACCCTCACCCTTCACTGTGCTACCTCAAATTGGGATCACACAAATGGCAATGATGTCAAATGTTCATACAAGATTAATTTATTCCAACAAAATAAAAGAACATAAACTTAACATTGAATTCTATCAGAACACCCAAGTGAGTACCCTTGTGATCATTTATGCGTCAGCTTTCTCTTACGCGTACTTCAACATTGTGCTACCCCTGTGGCTTTAACAGATGTAGAGGCAGCCTGCCCACTTCCCTGCTGCGCCTGCTTAAGTGCCTTTGGCGGTCATCCTCTGGGTTTTGGAGCCTTTGAAGGCCCCGCCAAAGGCTGCTCCTCCTGCGGCTGCACAGGGGTAGACTCGGCCATCACTGCTCTGGCGGTCATCTGGGGCTCTGACTGAGGGGTTGGCAAGGGGATGGAAGTTGGAGTGCTTGAAGAGGAGCCCCCACTGGCATGTCGCCTCCCACCATCATCCCTCTCAGGGGCCACCCGCACTTCTCTGCTAGCAAGGAGCTGGAGAGCAACTTGCTGCACATCAGTGGGGCCATGAGGACCCGTCTCTGTACTGACAGTCCTCATAATGGCGGCGTCCATGAACCTCTGGTTCCTCTCCATGATAGATGCCCATCTATCCTCCATAGCTGACCATCTATTTAGAAGAGTCACCATGTTCATTTGAGTCTGGCAATTTATGTCCTCCATGGAGGTTGCCATCCTTTCCATGGCAGGACCTACATTCGCCATTGTGTGCACCACGGCATTGCTCATGTTTGAGATGGACTCCTCCATTCTCTGCACACTCGCAGTCACCATGGTTGCAAACCCAGTCAGAGCCTCCTGCACTTGTTCCTGAAGCTCCAGCACCGCTCTCTTTCTGGATGGACCCAGAGGCTCAGCATCTACATGCAGCTGAGCAGAGCTAGGAGTGCCCTGCAGCCTCCAACGTTGACTCTCCACAACTGTCCCTGTCTCCACCATCTGCTCGTGCTCACTCGTGACTTGTAATACACCAGGTGACAACACTACTCTATCTCGCATATGACTCACCAAGGTGTGTGTCTCTGCGCTGGTGCTGCGTGCGATCATTTCTGCTGACGCTGCTCCCTCAGATGCAGCATCCTCTGAGGAGTCCTCCTGCTCTTCATCCTGGGCAGTAGGGAGGGTCTTGTGGGAGAGTAAAGACATGAGTTAGACATGTGGTATGTAGATTGCAGAAACATCCCATTGTTCACATCATGAGCATTCAATTTCTAATGGCATCAGATGTCATATGAGTCACTCATGAAAGCCAAATAAGAAGGATGGCGAATTATTCTGTCATCAGGTTGTTCAACTGAGCCTGTCTCTCCATCCCCCACTTCGAGCTGTTCCACTGATCCCCCAATGTCCAGAGCGGCCTCCTCGGTGTTGGTCAGCTGTGAGAACGATGGTGGTCCTCCTCCTGTTCTCTCCCTCTCCCTCTTATTGTGGCCTCTCTTTTCCTGCAATGAGGGAAAGAAGTGGAGTTTCAGTGAGAGTGATGGAATGAGTGTAAAGAATGGATAGGATAGATGTTTAGAGGGAGGTTGTGAAGGAGTGGGTTCCCTCCTTTTGAGCTGTTAGTTATTGTCAGTGCATAACCTTGAGGGTGGGTGTGAGGGGTGCACAGTAAGATGGGGAAGTGATTCTTTGCATAGGGAGAGACGGATGGGGGATGGTGCAAGGGATGTTGGGGTGAGTTAGGATGTGCAGGAGTAGGGATGGCAACGCAGAGTGATGTGGATGTGATGACAGACACAGCAGAATTAAGGTAACTGAGCTTTTATACTCACTTTTCCAGAACGCAGGAAACCCGCTTCCAGGAAGAAAATCACAGCAAATGACTCGCTGCGCAGCCAGAATTGCAGCACCATCATTCTTCCAGAGGAGGGCAGTGTTCAACAACTCAAATTCAGCACATCTTTCTGAAGTTGCAGATTCTGGGCAGAGAGGAGCTGGGGGCCAGGGGAAGCAAACAGCACAAAGCAAACAGGGTTATCGTAATGTCCCTCAAGCCTTGCCGAAGGGTAGATCTTAATGAAGCAAAAAGTTATTGATTTAATGACAGTCTACTTTGCTTTCACTTCTATATACATTTTTATTAAACTGCTTCTCTGGAGACAGAGAGACAGACAGAAAGGCAGACAGAGAGAGAGACAGAAATAGAGACATAGAGAGAGAGACAGAGAGAGAGACAGAGAGAGACACACAGAGACAGAGACATAGAGAGACAGAGACATAAAGACAGAGAGAGAGAGAGACAGAGAGAGAGAGAGAGAGAGAGCCAGACAGAGAGACAGAGAGAGAGACAGAGAGAGAGAGAGACAGAGGGACAGAGACAGAGAGAGAAAGAGACAGAGAGAGAGACAGAGACAGAGAGACAGAGACAGAGAGAGAGAGAGAGAGACAGAGAGACAGAGAGAGAGAGAGAGAGAGACAGAGACAGAGAGAGAGAGAGAGAGAGACAGACAGACAGAGAGAGAGAGAGACAGAGAGAGAGACAGAGAGAGAGAAAGACAGAGAGAGACAGAGAGAGAGACAGACAGAGAGAGACAGACAGACAGAGAGAGAGAGACATAGCGAGAGAGAGGCCACGCTTTACCAGCATTATCCGTGCACATGTGAGATTGCGAGAGGTAGAGGCTGCAAGACATTGATCTCATTCTTGAACATACATGTCAACCTTGAAACCAAAGCTTCAAAAAAGCTGACACTATAAAGTTACGTTTCAGTTGCTAGGGAGCAAGGGGTTACCAATGAAAATGGACCTTTGCATTAGGCACAAAGAAAAAAGTACAGTATTTGGATTGAGTTCAAATGAATGCATGATGTCTAAAAGTGCTTCACAGCCAATGAGGTACTTTTGAAGTGCAGTCACTGCTGTAATGTAGGGAAACGTGGCAGTCAATTTGTGCACAGCAAGGTCCCACAAACAGCAATGAGATTAATGAGCAGATAATCTGAATTTTAGTGATGTTGGACTTGACACCAGAAGAACGCCATTCCTCTTCTTCAAATAGTGCTGTGGAATCTTTTATGTTTATGTGACTAGGCAGACGGGGCTTCAACTTAACGACCTCAGAATGACAGCACCTATGTTGGGTATATTTTGTTTATAAGTATTCAGTTAAATGACAGTAAAAAGCGTGTGATGCAGCACTCCCTCACTGAGTTTCAGGCTAGATTATGTGCTTCATTCCTAGAGTGGGTTTGAATTCACAATTTTCGGTCTGAGAGGGGGTGTGATACTAGTGAGACAAGGCTGACAGTCTTCTGAATAAAAAAATATAAATGATGATTCCTTTCCAAGGCTAATAGAGAGATTAACTACAGCAGCCCGAAACTACAATATTGAACAAGTGGACTGTTCCTTTGTTTAGGGGTGTGATTTTTATAGCGAGGACCGAAAATGATAAAACTTAAGATGAAACTAATTTGCATCTTCTCTTCTTTACAAAATATCCCTGCAGCAGTATTTCAGTCTCTAATTAAATCTACAGATGAACTATGTGGTGAGGTAGAATCACTGCAGCCCTTTAAAAGGGAACTCCTAAAACAAGAGCTCATTTCCAGTTGTAGAGGCCAATTACGTCCACCTGAGGGAGCAGACCGGCCCTTGGTTTAATATCTCATCCAACAGACGGCACCTCCGGCAGTGCAGCACTCCCTCAGCACTGCACTGATTATGTGCTCAAGTCTTTGGAGTGGGGCCTGAACCCACAACCTTCTGACTCAGAGCCAAGAAAGCTACCACTGAGCCACAGCTGACACCTAATATACAAAGAAACCACACAGGATAAAGGACAAGAGAAAAGGTGGAAAAAGTAGAGGAAGATGGGGCGAGAAGAATGTGAGCTGAAAGCCGATATATTAACGTCACTGGCCCAGGGTCTGTGTCTCACAAATAAACAAATGAAGCTTTGCCGATTACAGCCACCTTGGTGCTTTTTGACATGACAGGTACCACAGGTATGGGATTCCTGACTGAAGATATTACATTTCAAATTTGCTCAATCTTTTCTTTTCAACTGTGATGCAGAAAATACAAGTTAGTGTTCAATCACATTTATCATGACAGGTGTCAAAATTTGCTTCTCCTGAACTATTAAGACCACTGAATCTTTTAAGGGACCGGCAGAAGCAAAGGAAGATACAGGGTTATGGGGAGCGGGGAGCGGGGGCGGGGGGGGGGGGGGGTGGGGGGAGACCGTGGGATTAGCTTTGGATTGGTCTAGCAGAGAGCCAAGACGAACACAAAGGGGTCATTTTGATTTTGTGTGATAGTGTAAAACAGGTGATAGCGAATCGGCAGCCCATTTTACATCTCTCCCGATTTTTTATTTCCATTGAAGTCAATCGGGAGACACGTAAGACGGGCTGCCAATTCGTTATTGCCTGCTTTACACTATCGCACTAAGTAAAGATCTACCCCGGTGTGTTCCCTGGTCCTCTTCTGCTCATAGAACTCGGGTTCTATATGAAGAAGAGCACATTTTAATTCTTCCATTTGTGAGCTGACAGCACCGTGAGTTTCCTTATGATTATGTCACTGAGAGTGACATTACTGAATTAGGCCAGAGTGCTTTCAAACAGCTGTAACAAGAGGTTAGAGCTGGAAGCCCACTTATTCAAGTAGTACACTTGTAATTAGTGGTGTACTTTGACAGTTCTACAGACTGATAATACAGCACACCCATGAACTTTATAAACCTGCCATTCCAGGTTATTGCCGAGTGAGATGTCCCAACACTGCTGCCTCTTGTATAATGCACCTTAGAGATTGCAGTTTAAGATGAAAATAACAGGCTACAGTTCCATCAGAAGTAATCTTGATTGCCTGTGTTGTTCCTTCCTTTCAACTGAGGTTGTGTGTGGGAGGGACAGGTGTTCCTGCCAGGGTCTGTACTCTCAGAGGGCAGGTTACACCACTGGGGAATGGTGAAGGACAAGTCGTGGTGTTAGTTAGCAAGCTGTCCCACCAGTTCCATTAACAGCAGGGATGACTAAGTCGTCACTGCTGTTAAACCGCTCATTCCCCACTAACTAGCTGTCTGACTGACGGAGGCCTAATTAACAATATTTCACTTCCCACTGTGTGCATTTTGAATCCTGCAAACGATTAGCGTGCACAACAAGTATGGAAATACATACTAGATATTTCGACAAATAAAACTCATCCAGGTTCTTGCATTTACTGACCTCTTCCTTTCCCATCTGCAGAGGGTATCAGGGATGTGGGTCAGAGTCGGGTAAATGGAGTTGAGGTACAGATCAGTCATGATCTAATTGAATGGCAGAACAGGCTGGAGGGGCTGAATGGCCTCCTCCTGTTCCTATGTTTCTTGAGTAGCCCCCAACCCCCCAGAAATCCATTAGTCAATGTGACTCTATCTAAGAACCCACCCCAAAAAATTTAAATCACATTGAAGAAATGAGGAACATGTTTTAAAAGTGTGAAACATGAAGTAATTTCTAGTTAATGTAGTTGAATAATTTAAAATTATTTAACATGTAGAAAGTTTCAAACACTTCCCGGGACACTGGTCTCCTGTCCTTCTCTCTCACTGCCTGCGGGGGCATGAAGTGGAGCCAGTTGCCAGTCTCCAGTCTCTTGTTGCAGCAGCCTGACCGGGGCTGGGTCACTGGATCCGCGTTTCTTCAGTCGCTCCTTTGAGGTGAGAAGTCCGATCGGGAATCCCTTCCATCCGACAAGATTCGGCCACCTTGTTGCGCCGTTTGCAGCGAAATTCAAGCCAACTCGCTCACTCGCCTGGGCGGCGAATCACTCCAAGTAACCCGGCAGCCTTGGGAGAGAGGTTGTCCGACCCCCGGGCTACTCCTCCTTCACCGATCCGTGGTGGCATCTCTCCGGGGTCTTCAGTGAGACTGCGGCGAGCTCAGGTTCCAGCTGGTCACATCCCATCCCCACCCAACCATCCTATCACCTCCCAAACATCCCATCCTCCAACCACCCCATCCTCTTCAACCATCCCATCACCTCCCAAACATCCCATCCTCCAACCATCCCATCCTCTTCAACCATCCCATCACCTCCCAAACATCCCATCCTCCAACCATCCCATCCTCTTCAACCATCCCATCACCTCCCAACCATCCCATCCTCCAAACGTCCCATCACCTCCCAACCATCCCATCCTCCAAACGTCCCATCACCTCCCAAACATCCCATCCTCCAATCATCCCATCCTCTTCAACCATCCCATCACCTCCCAACCATCCCATCACCTCCCAAACATCCCATCCCCTCCCAAACGTCCCATCACCTCCCAACATTTCCATCACCTCTACAACCGTCCCATCATTTTCCAACCAGCTCCCAAACATCCCACCATCTTCAACCATCCCATCTCCTCCCAACCATCCCATCGTCTAATCATCCCACCATCTTCAACCATCCCATCTCCTCCCAACCATCCCATCGTCTAATCATCCCACCATCTTCAACCATCCGAACCCCAAAGACTTCTCGGCCGGGACAAGTTGTGAATGAAGAACCCTTTTGCTGCTTTCTCGAATTGCAGAATCTTCTTTGGACGGAGAAAGGAAATAAAGAGGTTCCAGGATGGCTAAGTTCATGATCCGTAATGCCACATCTACCGACTGTGCTGATATCCTGCGAATGATTAAGGTAACAAACCTACCGTGCATTTTAAACCCACAGTCTGAGAGAGCTTCCTCCATATTTCAGCCCAGTGAAAGCATTGGTTTCGAACAGTAGTTGTGCTAAACTCTTTGGATTGCAATTGTGTAGTTTGATTTGAAAAGCTATTGTGCATTTAGTAGTTCTACGTCTACACAATATAGTGCAGCTTGTTACTGGTCATACAGACATGTTGATATTGACGGTATCTGAAATTAACAATATTTGAAACAGAGTCAAAGTACTGCAGATGCTGGAAATCTGAAATAAAAACAGAAAATACTCAGCAGGTCAGGCAACATCTGTGGAGAAAGAAATAGAGTTAACGGCCCAGAAATTCGGGTTGGGGGCTTCCCGCGGGTGCAAGCCCCCGACCTGCACTTACCTAGCGCGCTGGCCATTGAGCTGTGGGCCCGTGTGGTATTCCGATCCTGGGCCTCCTCCAACTGCCGGCGCACAGTGCTTGCATATCCCAGGGGCGCAGTTAGTTCGATGCATCCCCTGGGATCACGTGGGCCATGGAGAGCCAATGGTAGCAGGGAATGCTTCATTCATAAGTTTGACAGGAAGACCTGTCAAACCTATAAATACTATAAGCCCCAAAACATCACTAAATCTTAAAATAATTTTTTTTTAATCACATTTTTAAATAAACTATAAATTACATGAAATAACTATTTTAAACAATAATTTAAATTTTTGAAAAAAATAATTTTATTTTCTAATGGGGCTAAAAATAAACTTACCTTTCTTTAAAGTATTTAAAAATAATAAACCTGTGGAAAAAATGTTTTAATTTTAATTAATTCACCACTTACCTTGTAAAAAGCAAGCCTTGCGACTGCTTTTTACATGTCTAACTTCTGGAGACTTACCTTCCCGGGAAAACCTGCAAAAAAACGTAAGTTCGATGCGCACGCGCAGCCCCTCCCGCGCACGTGTTCCACCTCTTAACCCCTTCTTTCAGGGGAATGGAAGTGCCGGTTTCCCGCGCATGCGCAGTGCGTGCAGGAAACCGGCACTTCCATTGGGCCTATGGGTGAGTACCCCGTGCGTACTCACCCGTGGAGACCCGAATTTCTGGGCCAACGTTTGGGGTCGATGGCCTTTCATCAGAACTGGAAAAAGTGAAAGGTGAAAAGCTTTTAATCAAGTACATAGCCAGGGAAAAGGGGAGCAGGAAAAGAACAAAAGGGAAGGTCTGTGATAGGGTGGCAGGCAGGAGTTATTCAATGGGAAAAGGGATGATGGTGCGAGGTAAAAGGGGGTGGTAATGGGACAAGTAAAGAAACAAAAGATGTGTCCAGAGGAGGTGTGAACAGTTACAGCAGAATAGAAGAGGGGGAGGGAAGCATGGAAAATCTGGGAAAGAGCAGAAGGCTGCGGTGGCCCAAGAATGTGGTGGAGAAAGGTGAGTAGACCCCAGCAGTGTGAACCCCCCCCCTGGCCTTGTACCGATGGAGTATCCCCACCCCAAGCACCAGCTCACACCTCCTCCACTCCCAGTGCCTCTGGAGCAGCCGTCCTCCATTACCACCACTTGCTGTCTGAAAGAAAATGGGAGTGGGGGTTTAGTACTGAAGTTGTTAAACTCAATGTTAAGGCCAGAAGGCTGTAAAATGTCTAGTAGAAAGATGGGGTGTTGTTTCTTGAGCTTGCGTTAAACTTCATTAGGAGTGTTTCCAGCATTTTCTGTTTTGATTTCAGTTTTCCAACAACCACAGTATTTTGATTCTGTTTCAGCTATTGCTAACTTCAGACACGGTACGGACTGAACAGATGTATTCAGTAAAACAATCACCCAATTTGTGTTTGGTCTTTCCAATGTAGAGCAGACAGCATTGTGAGCAGCGAATACAGTATACTAAATTGAAAGAAATACAAGTAAATCACTGGTTCACCTGGAAGGAGAGTTTGAGGACATGGACGGTGGGAAGGGAGAAGGTGAAAGGGCAGGTGTTGCATCTCCTCCGCTTGCATGGGAAGGTGCCGTGGGAAGGGGAGGGGTTGTTGGGGTGATGGAAGAGTGGACCAGGCTATCCCGGAGGAAATAGTCCCTTTGGAATTCTGAAAGAGGAGGGGAAGATGTGTTTGGTGATGGCATCGCGCTGGAGGTGTTGGAAATGGCATAGGATGATCCGTTGAATGTGGAGGCTGGTGGGGTGAAAGGTGAGGACAAGGGGACCCCATCGTGGTGCTGGGAGGGAGGGGTAATACTGGTGGCAGAAGTGTGGGAAATGGGATGGACATGGTCGAGGGCCCGTTCAACCTCCGTGGAGGGGAATCCTCGGCTGAAGAAAAGGGAAGACAATTCAGACAAAATATGTGAAGCAGGCTTGCTGGTCACACATACATAGCAAACCCTGTTAAACAGTACTAGACAGCAACAGAACGCAAGCCCAGGCAGGCTGCAAAGCCCGAGCCAGTTTGGAACCAAGGTTCACCATCAGCTGAGAGATAAAGCTGTACAGTTTTGGTGTTTTGCTTTCCCATCAGTTATTTTACAACACTTACTAAAATCTGATACCAAACTTGTAACCTTCTGGTCTGTCAGTGCTGCTCCAGACAGTGTCCTTCTTTACTGGAACTTCAAGCGGAGCGCGACTAAGCGACTGTACCATAAGCAAATTGTGTCATTCTAACTGTTAGTGTCTGTGTTAATGCTAAAATGTTGCACACTTCCCATGTATTTGGTCCTCAGTAATATAGTTTGGCTGAAAAGAAAACCCCATCGCATTGCTGGTTTGTATAGGCAGGCTTTAGCGCTCAGCTCGGTCTTGCCCAGAAGAGGAATTTCCCACGTTGCCAGCAGCAGTTCACGTCCTTACTCGAAATGTGCAAGCACCAGTCCTTCTGTCTTGGGGTGCTGCACAGAACCACCTCATTTACACACAGCCCTTCTGTCATGGGGTGCTGCACAGAACCACCTCATTTACACACAGCCCTTCTGTCATGGGGTGCTGCACAGAACCACCTCATTTACACACAGCCCTTCTGTCATGGGGTGCTGCACAGAACCACCTCATTTACACACAGCCCTTCTGTCATGGGGTGCTGCACAGAACCACCTCATTTACACACAGCCCTTCTGCCATGGGGTGCTGCACAGAACCACCTCATTTACACAACAGCCCTTCTGTCATGGGGTGCAGCACAGAACCACCTCATTTACACACAGCCCTTCTGTCATGGGGTGCTGCACAGAACCACCTCATTTACACACAGCCCTTCTGTCATGGGGTGCAGCACAGAACCACCTCATTTACACAACAGCCCTTCTGTCATGGGGTGCAGCACAGAACCACCTCATTTACACAACAGCCCTTCTGTCATGGGGTGCTGCACAGAACCACCTCATTTACACAACAGCCCTTCTGTCATGGGGTGCTGCACAGAACCACCTCATTTACACACAGCCCTTCTGTCATGGGGTGCAGCACAGAACCACCTCATTTACACACAGCCCTTCTGTCATGGGGTGCAGCACAGAACCACCTCATTTACACAACAGCATTTCTGCCTTTGGAACAAGGCCTTAAGCACCTGGCTTTGAACACTGCTATTTTCCTCATGCCTCCTGTGGAGAAAGGGAAGAATCAGTGGGCAGCTCGCTCTGGGCGGCGCTTTTGTCCGCCTAGCAGAGTGAGTGCTATCAGAGGTCAAAGAACCATTTTTCACCCAGGGAATGGTGCATATCGTGGAGAGGTGAGGAGTGGGGGGAATGAACAAATGGAGAAATGGGGGTGGAGGGAATTAACAAATGGAAAGGTGAGGGAATTAACAAACAGAGGTGAGGAGAGAAGGGAATTATCTAATGGAGAGATTTATAACAAATACAGAAAAAATACATTTTGATTAACTGCACCTCATTGTATTAGTTTGTAATTTTAGTTATAAAAGTCATTTAACAAGCAGTAATAGATGAAACTTTCTTTTTAAAAAAGGAACTTGCTTCATATGAAAATATGGCAAATGCAGTCAAGTTGACAGAAAAAGGTAAGACACTATCCTTGTTCAATAGAAAGCATTGAAGGAAAAGTTTTTTGGCCAGTCCTCTCATAGGCCATGTACAATCTACCCTATCATAGACGCTACCCCACCCATTTAAACCCCCTGAGCGAAAGTTCTCTATAAATACAACAATTACAATTCTATAGAGCTCATCACAAATAAAGAGATGGTTCAGAGCACTTTCATAAAATCATAGAATCATGCAGCACTGAAGGAGGCCCATTGTGCCTGTGCCGGCTCTTTGAAACAGTTATCCAATTATTCCCACTCTTTCCCCATAACCCTGCAAATTGTTCCTTTTAAGTATATATCCAATTCTTTTTTGAAAGTTAGTACTGAATCTGCTTCCACCATCCTTTCAGGCAGCGCACTCCAGATCATAACATCTCGCTGAGTAAAAAAATTCTCCTCATCTCTCTTCTGCTTCTTTTGCCAGTTACCTTAAACCTGTGTCCTTCGGTTACCCACCCTCCTGCCACTGAAAATGGTTTCTCCTTAATAACTATCAAAACCCTTCATCATTTTCAACACCTGCATTAAATCTCCCCTTAACCTTCTCTGCTCTAAGGAGAACAATCTCAGATTCTGGAAATATTTGGGAACCAAGGGCCTAGTGAAAATGTGGAACATTAAAGAAATTAGTATTTGTAAAGAAATTGTACTGGAGGAAAGCTGTTGATGATCGGTCAATCGAAAATTTCAAAACTGGGATAAATAGATTTTTGTTAGGCAAGGTTATTAAGGGTTATGGAACCAAGATGGGTGGATGGAGTTAAGATACAGATCAGCCATGATCTAATTGAGTGGCGGAACAGGCTCAAGGGGATGAATGGCCTACTCCTGTTCCTATGAAGCATAACCAGCAATTTATAAAGATTTAGCATAACTTTCTTGCTTTTGCAAACTGTGCCTCTATTAATATGCTTTTTTAACAGCCTTCTCAACATGTCCTGCCACCTTCAAAGATTTTTGTATGTGAACCCCCAGGTCTCTCTCCTGCTCCCCTTTTAAAATGGTACCATTTAGCTTATATTGCCTTTCCTCATTCTTCCGTTCAAAATGTATCACATCACAATTCTCTGCATTAAATTTCACCTGCCATGTGTCTTCCCATTTCACCAGTCTGTCTATGTCCTCCTGAAGTCTGCTACTATCCTCCTCACTGTTTACTACTTTACAAGGTCATGGATGGTGAATGGACACTGAGGGCCATTGTCTCTGATGCCCCTGCTTCCTTAGGTAGAGAAGTCTCCACATGCACTAACTGGCTGCCAAAGTCAGGTATGATCACCTCTGCCTGCAGATGTTAAAATATAGGTTCTGGACGGTGAGCACAGACACCTCTCCTGAAGCTTGGCACCACACCACAAATCTTCCTCCTCTTCCAAATATATCAGATAGGAGAATTACCATTGGGAACCCCACTGGTGCAGCAGTAGTCCTGGGAGCAGGAGATAAATGTGCAAAAAGTGGCATAGAAACATAGAAACATAGAAGATAGGAGCAGGAGTAGGCCATTCGGCCCCTCGAGCCTGCTCCGCCATTCAATTCGATCATGGCTGATCATCCAAATTCAGTACCCTGTCCCTGCTTTCTCCCCATACCCCTTGATCCCTTTAGCCTTAAGAAATATATCCAACTCCTTCTTGAATATATTTAAAGAATTGGCCTCTACTGCCTTCTGTGGTAGAGAATTCCACAGGTTCACCACTCTCTGGGTGAAGAAATTCCTCCTCATCTCTGTCCTAAATGGCTTACCCCTTATCCTTAGACTGTGACCCCTGGTTCTGGACTCCCCGACCATCGGGAACATCCTTCCTGCATCTAGTCTGTCTAGTCCTGTTAGAATTTTATAAGTTTTAATGAGATCCCCACAAAGATTCTGTCAGTGGAAAAAAAATTGCATGGTTAAATAATAGCTGAAAGAGACAATATTGTGTAGTTTTCATGACATCCAGTATACTGACTGTTGCTGAGCAACCCTGGGCACCTGTTCCACATATATCAATGGGTAACTCGGAGTGGAAAAATCCAGACTCACGTCCGTGCAGCAAGCATTGAGGCCAGGAACAGAGCACGCTTCAGCTTACTCCAAAACTCAGACTGTCATTGCACGGGCACACACAGGGTGGTACTCTGAGGTTCTGGTGTGTGTGTGTGTGTGCATTTACTGGTGTGCATGTTAGTGTGTATATGTGTGTATGTAGACGTGTGCACTCTGGCTGCTAAGCGTGAAGCATTATTCAGGCTTCAAATAATATTGTTACAGCGAACACCACTTCCCAGCAGACACTAGTTTGAATTATTTCAGTCTCGACAATCATCAATTTTATTGCTTCAGATCATCAATGATCTTTGTGTCACCAGCTGTCAGGTAACTTTCAAAAGTACATGGGAAATATATCATGTTTGTACCAATGGCCCTTGTACATTTACGTAGCATGTTGATGCATATTGTCAAATGGAGGAGATTTCTGATGCTAGTTCTGCTGGTTCCACACCCAACTCAAGCCGATCTCTTAACAGCAATGATTTGGACCAGTTACTGCCCCAAGCAGGCCACTAGTCTGCAAACTAACCCCATCTTCCACAAAAGTTAAGCTGATGCTTTCCTGGTGGATGCCTTCCCACTACCTGAAGCCCCTCTCCTCTGCCTTCAATATCGGCTTCCTTTGCTCAGCAGATAAGAATGTGCAAACAACATCCAGCTTAAGAGTGATAAAATAGTGCGTTAGTTAAACTCAATGATTTGGGGTGTGGGGCGGCGGCGGGTGGTGGGAATTATTAATATTCCTCCTTCTCCATTCCACCTTCTTTCTTCTCCTTTCCTGATCTGGCAAATCTGCTGAACAGTAAAATGACTTTCCTAACCCCCGCCCCCCATCACTC
This sequence comes from Somniosus microcephalus, assembly GCF_052327205.1. Taxonomy (NCBI): domain Eukaryota; kingdom Metazoa; phylum Chordata; class Chondrichthyes; order Squaliformes; family Somniosidae; genus Somniosus; species Somniosus microcephalus. The sequence continues at coordinate 340,756,791 of NC_140987.1, forward strand.
CATGATGGTGCCAGCCCCTCCCCAGTCTCCGACTGTACCCGCCCCTCCCCAGTCTCCGACTATGCCCGCCCGTCCCCAGTCTCCGACTGTACCCGCCCCTCCCCAGTCTCCGACTGTACCCGCCCCTCCCCAGTCTCCGACTGTACCCGCCCGTCCCCAGTCTCCGACTGTACCCGCCCCTCCCCAGTCTCCGACTGTACCCGCCCCTCCCCAGTCTCCGACTGTACCCGCCCCTCCCCAGTCTCTGACTGTACCTGCCCCTCCCCGGTCTCCAACTGTACCTGCCCCTCCCCAGTCTCCGACTGTACCCGCCCCTCCCCAGCCCGACTGTACCCGCCCCTCCCCAGTCTGACTGTACCCGCTCCTCCCCAGTCTGACTGTACTCGCCCCTCCCCAGTCTCCGACTATACCTGCCCCTCCCCAGTCTCCGACAGTACCCGCCCCTCCCCTGTCTCCGACTATACCCGCTCCTCCCCAGTCTGATTGTACCCGCCCCTCCCCAGTCTCCGAGTATACCCGCCCCTCCCCAGTCTCCGACTGTACCCGCCCCTCTCCAGTCTCCGACTATACCTGCCCCTCCCCAGTCTCCGACTATACCTGCCCCTCCCCAGTCTCCGACTATACCTGCCCCCCCCAGTCTCCGACTATACCCGCCCCTCCCCAGTCTCCGACTATACCTGCCCCTCCCCAGTCTCCGACTATACCTGCCCCTCCCCAGTCTCCGACTGTACCCGCCCCTCCCCAGTCTCTGACTATACCTGCCCCTCCCCAATCGCTGACTGTACCTGCGTGTATTACGTGGTCTCCGCCCTCGACAGCGCCGCAGCCTCGCGGATCATCAGCCTACTTGGTAGTCCACCTACTGATCGCAAGTATGACACGTTAAAGGCGTGGTTGCTGCAGGTCTTCATGCTCACGAAGTCGGAGCGCGCCCGCCGGCTGCTCGCTATGCCCGGCCTCGGGGACTCCAAGCCATCCGAGCTCATGAGCCAAATGCTCACGCTCCTCGGTTCCGAACCGGAAGGCTTCCTCTTCAGGGAGCTATTCCTCAGCCAACTACCGGAGCAAGTTCAGGCTGCCCTAGCCAGGTCCAAAGTCACAGACTGCGAGGAGCTTGCTGCCGAAGCGGACAAGCTTTTTGCGGTGACACAGCAGTACTGCGCTGCCACGAGGCGCCCATCCCCCACAGACGCTGCTCCAGCTCCTCAATCAGCAGGGTTGTGCTTCTACCACGCCCGTTTTGGCGTGAAAGCAAGAGGCTGCCGCCCTCCCTGCAGCTTTTCGCTCAAACAAAAAAAACATCTACAGCAACCCTGGCGAAAGAGGACTGGGTCTAACGAGCGCCCCGCGGCTGCGATGGCCATCGGAGATTCGGGAAAGCTTCTCTTCCTCACCGACTCCCTATCTGGTCGACGTTTCCTTTGCGACACCGGGGCGTAGTGTAGCATCCTACCTGCGTCAAATCTCGATATACAAGCTGGGGGCCACGGCCCCTCCCTCGAGGCGGCTAATGGCGTGGCCATTCGGACCTTCGGAAGGCGGCGGGTCCAGGTGTGTTTCGGCGGCCAGCGCTTCCACTGGGAATTCATCACGGCCAAAGTCTCACGGGCCATCCTCGGAGCGGATTTTTTGTGCGCCAACGGCCTCCTGGTCGATGTCAGGCACCGGCGGTTGATCAATGCGACCACGTTCCACTCCATCCCGTGCCACACTCCTGTGTGTTCCCACCTCCAGATGACTTTACTCACCTCCTCGGAGAGTTCCCAGATCTGACCAGGCCTACTTTCTCCTCCTCGGCCACGAAACATGGTGTCGAACATCACATCACCAGTACTGGCCCCCCGGTTTACACAAGGGTCCGACGACTCGAACCCGGCAAGCTCGCGGCTGCGAAAGCGGAGTTCGACATGATGGAGCGGCTGGGGATTATTCGCCGGTCGAATAGTCCCTGGTCTTCGCCTCTCCACATTGTTCCGAAACCCGGCGGCAGATGGCGGCCATGCGGCGACTACCGACGCCTGAACGACGCCACTATTCCTGATCGGTACCCGAACCCACATATTCAAGATTTCTCGGCCCATTTGGCGGGAAATACCTTTTTTCCAAAAGTCGACCTCGTCTGTGGTTACCACCAGGTCCCCGTGCACCCGCAAGACGTCCCGAAGACCACAGTCATCACCCCATTCGGCCTGTTTAAATTTCTGCGGATGCCGCTTGGCTTGAAGAACGCTGCACAGGCTTTCCAGTGCTTGATGGACTCCGTGCTTCAGGACCTAAAATTCCTCTTCGTCTACCTCGACGACATCCTCATCACCAGCCCTAGCAAAGAGGAGCACTTCTGCCATTTGCGCACCCTCTTCACACGCCTCAGTCAACACAGTTTGATTATCAACCCGGCCAAGTGCCAGTTCGGCCTGCAGCGGATTGATTTCTTGGGCCACCGCATCACATCAGACGGCGCAATTCCCTTACAGACGAAGGTCGAGGCGGTTACATCTTTCCCGCGCCCGCAGACCGTCAAGGCCCTACAAGAGTTCCTCGGGATGGTCAATTTTTATCACCGGTTCGTCCCTAAGGTGGCTCTGATTATGCGGCCCTTGTATGAGGCCCTCAAGGCCAAGTCCGGTAAGGATCTTATCAGCTGGACGGCCGAGATGGATCGGGCGTTCGTCGACACCAAGGGCACCTTGGCCAACGCGACCATGCTGGCGCACCCACTTCCAGGTGCCACCATCGCCCTTACCACCGACGCGTCGGACTACGCAATCGGCGCAGTGCAGGCGCAGTGGGTGAATGGGACGTGGCAACCGCTGGCGTTTTTCAGCTGTCAACTATGGCGAAATGAAAGAAAGTACAGCACTTTCAACCGGGAGTTGCTGGCCCTTTTTCTAGCCACCCGCCATTTCCGGTTCTTACTAGAGGGACGTCCGTTCATGGCTTTTGTAGACCACAAGCCACTAACGTTCACTATGGCCAAAACCGCCGAACCATGGTCAGCTCGGCAACAACGTCACCTGACGTTCATTTCAGAATTCACCACGGAGATTCAGCATTTGTCCGGTAATGACAACCTGGTGGCGGATTGCCTCTCCTGCGTGACTATTCACACAGTCCAACTCGGAATCGACTATGCCCTAATGGCTGCGGATCAAGCCTCGGACCCAGAGGTCCAATCGTACAAAACCAGCCCCTCTAGCTTCCAAGCGGCCGACGTCAAATTCCATGCCGCAGGCACCACGCTACTTTGCGACGTCTTCATGGGAGCTCCCCGCCTTATCGTACCAGTCGCCTGGCGCGGAAAAGTGTTCGACGCCATACACGGGTTGTCACACCCTGGCATGAAGGCCTCGCAAAGGCTGATGTCGTCAAAATTCGTCTGGAGGGGTATGCATATGGATGTCCGCGACTGGGCCAACACCTGCGTGGTCTGCCAAAAGGCCAAGGTACAGCGTCATGTAAAAGCTCCATTGGCCACTTTCGCTGTACCAGACCGTTGGTTCGATCACGTGAATGTGGACCTCGTGGGGCCGTTTCTGCCTTCTCAAGGTTTTACTCACATCCTCACAATGGTAGACCACACCACTAGATGGCCAGAGGCAGTTCCTTTGGTTTCCACCACTTCGGCAGACGTGGCCAGAGCTTTCATCTCCTCTTGGGTTGCTCATTTTGGGGTACCGGCGGACATCTCTTCCAATCGTGGACCGCAGTTTTCCTCTGAGCTCTGGAATGCTGTGGCTCAGGGGCTCGGCACCAGACTACATCGCACCACCGCCTATCATCCACAGGCAAACGGCCTGTGCGAGCGATTCCACAGGTTGCTCAAAGCCGCTCTGCGGGCCAGTCTTCAAGGCGCGGGATGGGTGGACAGACTTCCATGGGTCCTTTTGGGTCTTCGTACGGCGCCCAAAGAAGATTTGCAATCGTCCTCGGCGGAACTTGTATATGGCCAGCCACTACGAGTACCAGGGGATTTCCTCCCGTCTCCAACGGAGCCATGGTCTACATCCCAGCAACTCGTCAGCCACCAGGAGGCAGCCAGATGTTTCGCTCCAGTGCCTACGTCGCATCATGGCTTACAGAGCTCCCATGCCCCAGCTGAGCTGAAGAGCGCTGAGTACGTGTTTATCCGCCACGATGCTCACCGGGATCAGCTCAAGCCTCCTTACACTGGTCCCTTCCGCGTCATTGAGCCGGGAGACAAAACCTTTTTGGTCGATATCGGAGGTAAACCGGACCACATTTCAGTTGATCGGTTGAAGCCGGCACACTTAGACCTGGACCGCCCAGTCGAGATCGGTCAACCGCCAAAACGGGGCCGACTGCCCACAGTCGCCATGCCAGATCCACCACAACCGCCCGCCAGCTCGACCACCGTCCATCAGCTTCCACTTCAGGGTTACAGGAGTCGCTCGGACAGGCTTGTCAGGCCTCCTCGCCATCTTACTTTTGCTGTTAAAGACAATTCTGGGGGGGCACATGTGGCGGAGCCACTAAAGGACTCAGATTGTTTGTATATAATTCCCTTTAACAACATGTTAGCTACAGCCTGAGTCTGTATCTTTATTCATACTGTTTACTTGTACAGAGCGTGATTACTTTAACAGCGCGGGTAAACGCGATGACGTCACACCGTTCATCACGTGATCCCCCACTGGCGGGAAGAACGTGATGACGTCATGACGTCAACCATGGGACCGCCCGAGCAGTCCTCGTGGAGCCTCCGAACTGAGCAGACCTACACTCGATGTTCTCCTGTAGTTACTTGTTTAAACCTGTTAGTTTCCATTAAACTTTGTTTTGTTTGATCGCCTGAGTGGACCTCAGTCTTTGGATAGGAACTAGACATTCCTACAATATAATGGATTTCTTTCCCTCAGGAAGTCGATTCTTCACCTTGATATTCTTCGTTGCAGACTTGCTGGAAGATGGTTTTGGTGAACACCCCTGCTATCATTGCCTCATTGCAGAAGTAGCGAAAGAGGACCAAGCACCAAACGGTAGAATTACTTTGTCTGTACCATGATTGGGGTTTTCTAACATATGATTCACTTTGGAGTATTTCAGTTCATTTATCTTCCTTGCTTTCTTTGCCTTGCCCCTGTTCTGCAGACAGTAGCTTGCACTTGGGTACAGTCCCCTGAGTGCTGGTGGACACTCAGTGCTTTGTCTAAAAGCCCATTCACCTTGAGTGATGGGCAGTGATTGTTGGAAGACAGTTTGACTGTGAGCCTGGATGACTCAGCCTCAGCCTATCCTCATCTGGCAATCATGCAGTTCTAGTGTGGGGGGAGGGAGCTGAATATTCATCAAACTGCAAAACCCTGAGCAACATTTGATTTTACTTTCACAGCACAGGGAATGCTGAGGCTAACTATACATCACCAACACCACCCTGGCTAAACTTTGCTAATGTAGTACAGACTCGAGATTTAATGTGTGGTCTTGGTGGTTTGTACGGCCCAGCACCATACCACATGCACAGTGTGTGACAGCCATGGCTCAGTGGTGGCACTGTCACCGCTGAGTCAGAAGGCCATGGGTTCAAGCCCCACTCTAGGTCTTGAGCACATAATCTAGGCTGACCCTTCAGCACAGTGCAGTATGGAGGGAGTATTATACTGTCAGAGGTGGATGAAACATTAAACCAAGGCTCCATATGCCTGCTCCGGTGGACATGAAAGATCCCACGGCACTATTTGAAGAACAGGGGAGTTCTCCCAATGTCCTGGCCAAGATTTATTTGTCAACCAGCATCACCAAAACAGATTAGCTAGTCAATTACCTTATTGCTAATTTGGGATCTTGCTGTGCACAAATTGGCTGTTATGTTTGTCTACAACAGTGACTACACTTCAAAAGTACTTAACTGGCTGTGAAGCATTTTGGGATGTCCCGAGGATTTGAAAGTCACAATATAAATGCAAGTTCTTTCTTTTCTTATATAAGTTAAGAAGCACTTTACTATAACTTTTAACAATTCATTCTCGGGATATTGGCATCGCTGGCAAGGCCAGCATTTATTGTTCATCCCTAGTTGGCCTGAGAAGGTGGCAGTGTCCTTATTCTTGAACTGCTTCAGATACTATTCTTTGTAGCAGTTTGATAGAACTGAGTGGCTTGCTAGGCCATTTCAGAGGGCAGTTAAGTGTCAACTACGTTGGTGTGGGACTGGAGTCACATATAGGCCAGTCCAGGTAAGGATGGCGGGTTTCCTTCTCTACAGGGCATTAGTGAACCAGTTGGATTTTTATGACAATCCGACAACTTCATGGTCACTTTGCCTGCTACCAGGCCTCTGAATTGCCAGACCAGTAACATGTGTCATACAAATTAAGGGGAAGTTTTAGCAGGAAGCAGCAGGGAGTTCATGGAACAAGCTGCCCTTGCCATTCATGCCATGGAAACACACATTACTTTGAATCATCGACTTATAGTGGTGCGCCGGCCACCTCTTCAGGGAGTTGAAGTGATCTCCAAGATGAAACCACTATAGATTTTCCGCTCAACAACATTTTATATACCGGTGGGAACTCATTTGAAATAAATGTCTTACTTCCAGCATTAAAATAACACTGCTAGGAAATCCTAAGCCTACATATTTAAATTAATTGTATAGAAAAGTACTGGAAGTGCACAGTCGGTCAGTCAGTATTTGAAAAGAGAAAAGGCGGGTTTTCGGGCGAAGACGCTCCTTCAGAACTCAAAAGGTACTCGACTCCCTTTACATAGCTTCATACAATGAAGATGGTTTATCGGGAGGGGAGAGAATAAAAGGTAAAGTCAAGAAATTTGCTGCTATGCTCAAGAGGAACTTGAATTGCTGCTGGACCTCATCCATATTTTTAAACAGACTTTGATGACAGAAATATCTCCTGTTTCTACAACTGCCCCAACTTTTATTGAATTTGAAACCTCACCACCATGATTATCTTAGATTTTATCCCATACATCTGGCAGATGTGTGTAAAACTTTGACTGACATGTTGTAGACTGTGTCAAGTGTTAAGAATGCCAGTCCATAAATAGTTGAGAATAGTCGAGGCTCTCTTCCCCAGCAGAGCGGGCAAGATCTATAAATTCAGTCATTATAATTCTAGTTAGGTCATACAACTGACTTTTGTTCTTCATTGTAGTTTCTGGCAGCTGTGTCCACTGCCTTCAGGTGACAGCCATGGCTCAGATGGTAGCACCCTCGCTCGCAGGCTGTGAGCACAAAAATCTAGGCTGACACTCAGTGCAGTCCTGAGGAGGTGCTGCACTGTCGGAGAAGCTGTTTTTTGAATGAGACGTTAAACCGAGGCCCCGTCTGCTCTCTCAGGTGGATGTAAAAGATTCCATGGCACTATTCGAAGAAGAGCAGGGGAAGTATTACAGTAGGGACTACACTTTATAAAATATACTTCATTGGTTGTAAAGCACTTTGGGATGTCCTGAGGTTTTGAAACGTGCTATATAAATGCAAGATCTTTCCTTTCCTTATACTAGCAATAGTTAACATGTAGAAAACAGGTTAATATTTAAAAGGCAGAGTTCTCAATTCGAATCATTAGAAAGTTGTATGTTTTGACACGTGCATACTCATAGGTGTGTGTGTGCTTGTGACCAATTTGTCAACTAATTTATATTGGCGGAATGCTCATTGACATGGTCAGTGTTCCCTTTCCTCAAGCTTTGTCCCCTCCTTACAAAAGTGATTTTATCACTCTCTTCATTGACTGTATGTTCTGTAATAAATATTTCTTTACTCTCAGGGCACACTGTTGTGGGCTTTGCCATGTATTACTTCACATATGATCCGTGGACTGGAAAGATGATTTATCTTGAAGACTTCTATGTAATGGAACCGTATAGAGGTAAACAGTGCTGATGAAAAGTATAATTACATTTTTTAGAAGACTTATTAATTTTCCATGATTAATTTTGCATAATTCACACAGGCAATAAAGATCCATCACCATGAATAGGGACACAGCCAGTGTCTCATGGCAGCCCTCTGTGCACAATAACCAAGAGACTAACCCAAACACCTGGACACATTTTATTCTCCAGTTTTAGGCACTTGATAACTGTCTCTGACTGAGCTGCCTCCAGTGACTGAGCTGGAGTCCAGTGACTGAGCTGGAATCCAGTGACTGAGCTGCCTCCAGTGACTGAGCTGGAATCCAGTGACTGAGCTGCCTCCAGTGACTGAGCTGGAATCCAGTGACTGAGCTGGCCTCCAGTTGAGCTGGATTCCAGTGACTGAGCTGGCCTCCAGTGACTGAGCTGGCCTCCAGTGACTGAGCTGGAATCCAGTGACTGAGCTGGATTCCAATGACTGAGCTGGGCTCCAGTGACTGAGCTGGATTCCAATGACTGAGCTGGGCTCCAGTGACTGAGCTGGGCTCCAGTGACTGAGCTGGATTCCAATGACTGAGCTGGATTCCAATGACTGAGCTGACCTCCAGTGACTGAGCTGGCCTCCAGTGACTGAGCTGCCTCCAGTGACTGAGCTGGCCTCCAGTGACTGAGCTGGCCTCCAGTGACTGAGCTGGATTCCAGTGACTGAGGTGGCCTCCAGTGACTGAGCTGGCCTCCAGTGACTGAGCTGCCTCCAGTGACTGAGCTGGCCTCCAGTGACTGAGGTGGCCTCCAGTGACTGAGCTGACCTCCAGTGACTGAGCTGGCCTCCAGTGACTGAGCTGCCTCCAGTGACTGAGCTGGCCTCCAGTGACTGAGCTGGCCTCCAGTGACTGAGCTGGATTCCAATGACTGAGGTGGCCTCCAGTGACTGAGCTGGCCTCCAGTGACTGAGCTGCCTCCAGTGACTGAGCTGGCCTCCAAAGCAGGCAGCTTCACCTGTTTCCAGACTCATGCACAGCATAAAGGAGGAGTCTCCTTATGAGGACCTTTATAGAGGTGTTCAAGATTCCAAGTGGAATAGGAAAGGTGAATGTTGGGATTGACGTACACAAATCCCTTTCAATGTGCTCGTCAGTGTGTGGAATTGTCTCATAGTAAACAAGAGCCCCCAGGTATCCCTGGAGATGTGTGTCAGGATTAGATCCCTTCCAGCATTTCTGTGGGTCCCAATGCTGAAACCTAGCAGGTGTTTAGTATGCGGCATGGCAGATTTTGTTGTACTTCCACTAACACAATTGCTGAAGGTAACCTACTACAATGTAACACTTCTTTCCACTTACCAGGTTTTTCTCCCCTCAACAATCTTCTCCTCACCAAGACCTACTGAGCCATTCCAAATACCCACTGAACATTTTAACCATCCTTAATGCTGCTGATGTACTTGTAGATGACCACATGTAAAGGTCTTTTTATAATAAAGATCGTAAGGATAAGTACAAATGATCGAGCTTATCCTTTCATAGAAACCTATGCTCCTCCATCCATCACAGCATCAGTCTGTCTCATTAATAACTCCTTGCCTCCACTACCATACTCAGAAGACCATTCCGACATCAGTCCTGAGCTTGCCTTTCACTAGTTTGTACCTATCTTCCCTCCCCCACTACAGTTGTGGTTTAACTCAAGTGTTCTCAGCATTCACCTTTCCTATTCCACTTGGAATCTTGAACACCTCAATTGTTTGCTTTCAAGGCTCGAGTCCAGGTTTTTCCTAACCTGTCCTCATCATTCAGTCCATTGACATGGGGGAGCAGCCAATTTTTTAATGTAATTTCTGCGCAGAAGTGAAATATGTTTTGAATGAAAGCTTTGTGACTTTTCTTGCAGGTTTGGGTATAGGATCTGAAATCCTGAAGATGATTAGTCAGGTAAATAATATTCAAGATTTCTGAATAACTGCCAAATGTATTACTGCTTTAGGATTTTAAAGCCCTCCTTTTCATCACTGTGATTTAAATTGGATTTCTGTTGCTCTGTTTAGATAGCAATCCAGAACAGGTGTTGCAGTATGCATTTTCTTGTTGTGGGGTGGAACACGGCCTCTATAGAATACTACACAAGACGAGGCGCTCTGGATCTGTCAAAACAGGAAGGGTGGCATCTGTTTAAATTCAGCAAAGAGAGCATGATCAAACTGGCATCTGAGGAATGACAGGAGCACCGGAGGACAGCAAAGGCAGAAGGATGCTGCATGTTTCTTTTCCCTATTTGAAGGAATGAACAATTTTTGGTACAGGCGTTCTTCCTGCAAGAGGATGTCGGAGCATCTCTCTTTACATCAAAACTACTGAGATCTTTTCAAATATTGCACGGTAATTCAATGACTGCACTTTCCAAGAGATACCATGCTGTATTACTCACAGAACTTGAAAGTTCTGTTGCCATTGGAAGTGAAGCAGATACTTGATTCAAGAAGCATGAGTATGTTTGTTACCAGTGATGTTTATTAACACTCAGCTGTTGTGTGAACTAAAGTGCCTTTTTGTTTTATAATGTACAGTCCTTAATACAGATTTGTATCGTGAAGAGTCCTGTATGGAACTATTTTAGATAAGTTTTTGATGTGAATTACAAGAGGGAATTTGATATGACTTCTTTACTGTTTAACATCAATGAACCAATTGTATACGTGTCAGACACGGAGAGGTTGATGCGATGATTGAGTCATGTCTGCCATTTTCCATCAAGCTTCACTTTGGGAAAGCTGTCACATAAATGGCAGAATATGAGCAAGCTGTGTGCCAGGACATGAACATGTGAAGTGATTTAAAACAGCTTATGTGTTGCTGCTGTGTAGGTTGGGGTTGGGGTGGGGAAAGAGAATGGGCTACTGAAAGGAAAGGGAAAGGCCACTTTTTCTGACTATTTTGACACCAACTTCTATGAACCCCCATCCCATTGACGAGCAGAATACTTCACTTTCTGGCAGTACAATTTGTTGCACCTAGAATGATACAGCACAGGAAGACATTCGACCCGTCATGCCTGACTGGCACCCGTAGCAAGTGTCAATTAATTAAGTCGTTTCATTAATCCCTCTGGGCTAGCTAAGCAGTAAAGCTACATACAGCCACAGAAAAGCAGTTAGTAAGTTGCTCTTATTTTTTTTTATGGCTTAAGAGGGGGTGGTTTCATTCAACCTTTTTTTGTGTGCGTGTGTATAAACTGAGTGACTTTTCAACTTTAAAACTGCCTTGGTTTTGACAGCAATTTCATGGCTTCAATCTAATGGGCCAAAATAGACTGATGTAACATTTGGACTAAAATGCAGGAGTTGGTACTCTATATTAGAACGCGGAGCTATCACATGGACAAAACCACCTCCTATTTGTTTCTCTGCTACAGTTTCTGATCCAAATGTTGAAATCTCCAATTCTGAATAAATAACTAAACCTAGTCAACTCCCTCCCAAATCAAATCTAGAGACAGTAACATATCATAATAGTCCAATTACATCTATATAAATATGGTTGTGACATTTTTTTTCTGTTGTAGTTGAATCATTGAATAAATAAATCATCTCTGCTCCAAAGATTTGTAAACTGGCTGTTTTTATCCACAGTTTTTAGAAACTGATCCAGGTATTACATTTGTCAAGGTATCATGTGTCTTGTGTCAAGCACAGATGTGTCACACTACAACTGTCATACTTTGTTAGATACAAAATGTTATTTTACAAAAGCCAGTTTTTTCCTTGTGGTCTTCTTTGACCTTACGAAGGCCTCTCGCGAAGGTCAACAGCTAGGGATTCACAAGCAGCTGCCAATCTAAAGAAACTTCCATCAACAATTAGCTTTAGGATATGCCTATTTAAACCACTTCCACACAGTGAGTATGCAAGAGCTAGGCTTAAACACAGCCTTGGTACATAAACATCAAAACTCTTTCTTACAGACCCTAACCTAATCATAAGCAATGCTGGGACATATTGCCAAGGGGGACAATATTGCCCATGTATGTAAAATGATAGAAAGTCTGAATGATTAAAAGATGACTTTTTTGTGGTCTCTAATGCTTGAAAGGCTGCATTTGCTTCCGAGAGATACTTTTTTGAAGATTTTAAAGCATTGATCTTTATGGCCAATCAGTACCTAATTACACCTCACTTCCCTCATACAAAAACAGATCACAGCCCATTGGAGTTTCTGGTCTATTTTCCTTTAAGGGCTGCAAGTTATGTTCAATCTCTCCAAATCACCAAAACACAATTCTTACCATTTTAAGGGACGACACATTCCACTGAATTGTCCCACAATCCTAAATGGAATAAAGCGATACCTGTATACCATTAGCATCTCTGTCATCCCCTTTCTTATTTCAGGCTTTAGAACCTCCGCGTGCAGACTCCTTGTGTTGAACTAGTTTTGTGACATGAATTAGGAAAGCTACTGTCACCATCCATACTATAGAATTTCAACACATCTGCCTCACCCACAATAACGCAATGGAGAGGTGATTGAGATTCCAACAATGGTATCTCCATTTAGGATTATGTGACAACTTAGCACAATGTGTTCCTCTTTTAAGGCAAAGTCATTAAGCTCTAAAAATGTTAGGCAAAGTAAATCTTCGGCTGCTTGAGCTTGATACTGGTTTAATTACTTAATTAACACCAGCAGGAGAAATTAAGGCCATAGCTGCTAAGCTTAGAGAACAAGAGGCAAGATCTGCAAGCCACATTTAACCAGTTCCTTTTAGTACTTTTAATCCTCCCTCTACTTTATGCTTGTATTTACTTTTGAATGTTAATTTCATCACTATTTATTGGTTTCGTGTCCAGAGGAAAATCCATCTTTTTACCGGATGCAAGAGATTCCTCAACATGCACTTATCACATGAAGCGTGAATGGAATCGAGAAGTCTGAACATACGCTACACTAACGTGTAATTCAAAATATTTGGTGTTCAGTAATATTTTCAATAGTACCTTCCAACACATCCAATTCCCAATTAGAATGAGCACTGCTATGACTATGAGGAAAGAATGGGGGATTGGAACTAATTGAATATTGCTTTCAAAAGAGCCGGCACAGGCACAGGTTAAAAACAGAAAAGTATTTTCTGCAAAGGGGAGGAGGTAGACTCAGCCAAGCCATTTCGCCGCAATTCACAGGAGCTGGGTGGCCTGGGAGAGCACGATACAGAAAGGGAATGATGTGTGACTTGGGAATTGGGGCCTGCATTCAGAATGCAAAAACAAACTTGTGGTGCTGTGCAACAACAAAATGTGATTTCAATTAAATGCAACTTTTGTGCTCCCCAAGGTGTACAAAGTCTGTGTACAAGAACAGAGCATTATACACTTCTTGCACTTGGGTGGCAGCTGTACTCCATTTTTAGAGTCAAGTCTTCCTAAAGAATTTCTCCCTCCTCAAAATGTAGCTTCATGCCCTCTGAATAATATTTGAGTTTGGTGGGAAAAGGAGAAAGTGCTACTAAAACAAAATAATCCCATTTAGCTCTCACCAGAACCTGATCTCCTTATGCATTCCCAGGGACAAGGGTCTACATGGCATCCCTGCAGTTACTCTATTTATTTTATAGATGTAACATACGATTAAACAATGTGGTATAGACAGAAACAACAATTTATTAAATGTGTCAATTGAATGTGTAAAATTTTAACAGGAGATAAGTTTATAATCAACACATTATCAGAGATATAAATAAATAGGCACTGTATAATAAAGTAAGTTCACACACATTAGCATAAATGGTGGCCATTAACGATTCGGGATTTACAAATTTATTCCACTACCAACAAAGACACTTTAAAACACCAGAAAGCATATTGTAAATGTCTGCAGTCTTCAGGACCCTTAACTTCGAGTGCTGTACAAGTCTGTATCTTCAGGATTTGACTGACCATGGTCCATCAAGCTAGGGTCACGCGCAATCATTTGCTTTTCTGCTGTACAACAAAAAAAAAATAGGTGGGCGTCACTTCATACTGGAATTATGAAACATGCTTCACATCAACACAACTTAAGAACAGACACGTGACCATTTCACTTTAGGTGTCACAGGTGTTCATTTCTGTCACACTAAATAAAAATAAATAGGGCGCCAATTATTTCCAGTGTACAGAGAAAATTCTCCATTAACGGAACATACTTTCTAATGGTACCCTTACAAAAAAGTACAAAAAGCCAGTCTGATATCCAATTGACCTGTGAGAGAACAATTAGCCTCCAGTGATCCAGGGTAGTAGATTGCCTGCTACATGGTATAACCTTCCTGTTAGAATAAAAGAGCACATCATTTAACCAACCACAAGCAGCGCTAGAGAGAGGGGGGGGGGGGGCGGGTGAGCGAGAGGGGGGGGGCGCGCGAAAGAGAGGGGGGGCGCAAAAGCATTTGTAAAAAGGTGGATGAATTAGCTGCGCAAATAGAGGTAAACGAATATGATTTGATTGGGATTACGGAAACATGGCTCCAGGGTGGCGAAGGCTGGGAACTCAACATCCAGGGGTATTCAATATTCAGGAAAGATAGGCAAAAAGGAAAGGGAGGTGGGATAGCATTACTGGTTAAAGAAGGGATTAACACAATTGTAAGGAAGGATATTAGCTCTGATGATGTAGAATCTGTATGGGTAGAACTGAGAAATACCAAGGGGCAGAAAACGTTAGTGGGAGTGGTATATAGACCTCCAAAAATGCGGAGGTTGGGAATGGCATTAAAAGGGAAATTAGAGAAGCGTGCAAAAAGGGCACAGCAGTCATCATGGGTGACTTTAATCTACATATAGATTGGGCTAACCAAATTAGTAACAATACTATGGAGGAGGAATCCTGGAGTGTTAACGGGATGGTTTCCTGGACCAATATGTCGAAGAACCAACCAACGATCAGGCCATGTTAGACTGGGTATTATGTAACGAGAAAGGATTAATTAGCAATCTTGTTGTACGAGGCCCCTTGGGTTGGAGCGATCATAATATGATCGAATTCTTCATTAAGATGGAGAATGAAGTAGTTGACAGAGACTAAGGTCCTGAATTTAAATAAAGGAAACTACGATGGTCTGAGGTACGAATTGGGTAGGATTGATTGGGGAATGTCACTCAAAGGGTTAATGGTGGCTAGGCAATGGCAAACATTCAAAGACCGCATGGATGAACTACAGAATTTGTTCATCCCAGTTTGGCATAAAAATAAAACAAAAAAGGTGACTCAACTGTGGCTAATGAGGGAAATTAGGGATAGCATAAGATCCAAGGAGAGGACATATAAATTGGCCAAAAAAAGCAGTAATCCAGGGGATTGGGAGCAGTTTAGGATTCAACAAAGGAGGACAAAGGGACTAATTAAGAAAGGGAAAACAGAATATGAGAGTAAGCTTGCAGGGAACATAAAAACTGACTGTAAAAGCTTTTATAGATATGTGAAGAGAAAAAGATTGGTGAAGTCAAGCGTAGGTCCCTTGCAGTTAGAATCAGGGGAATTTATAATGGGGAACAAAGAAATGGCGGACCAATTAAATACATATTTCGGTTCTGTCTTCACAAAGGAGGACACAAATAACCTCCCGGAAATGTCGGGGAACATAGGGTCTGATGAAAGGGAGGAACTGAAAGAACATAAGAACATAAGAAATAGGAGCAGCAGTAGGCCAATCGGCCCCTCGAGCCTGCTCCGCCATTCAATAAGATCATGGCTGATCTGATCCTAACCACCAATCTACAATCACAGAACCATCTCCTGAATCTAACAGAATTAGACACATGAAATAGGAGCAGGATCAGGCTACACGGCCCCTGGGCCCGCTCCGCTACCCACAGGGCCATGTCCGATCCGAACCTAGACTCATGTCCAAATTCCTGCCCGCTCCCCGTAACCCTTAATTCCCTTTACTTCTAGGAAACTGTCTATTTCTGTTTTAAATTTATGTAATGATGTAGCTTCTACAGCTTTTTGGGGCAGCATATTCCATGGACCTACCACCCTCTGAGTGAAGTAGTTCCTCCTCATCTCAGGTTTGAAAGAGCAGCCCCTTATTCTAAGGCTATGCCCCCTAGTTCTAGTTTCACCCATCATCGGGAACATCCTCCCCGCATCCACCCGATCCAATCCCTTCACAATCTTACATGTTTCAATAAGATCGCCTCTCATTCTTCTGAACTCCAATGAGTAGAGTCCCAATCTACTCAACCTCTCCTCATATGTCCATCCCCTCATCCCCGGGATTAACCGAGTGAACCTTCTTTGTACTGACTCGAGAGCAAGTATGTCTTTTCTTAAGTATGGACACCAAAACTGTATGCAGTATTCCAGGTGCGGTCTCACCAATGCCTTGTACAACTGAAGCAATACCTATTTTTATATTCTATCCCCCTAGCAATGAAAGCCAACATTCCATTGGCCTTCTTAATCACTTGAAAGAAATCAGTATTTGTAGGGAAATGGTGTTAGGGAAATTGATGGGATTGAAGGCCGATAAATCCCCAGGGCCTGATAATCTACATCCTAGGGTACTTGAGGAAGTGGCCCTAGAAATTGTAGATGCATTGCTGATCATCTTCCAACATTCGATGGAATCTGGAACAGTACCCATGGATTGGAGGGTAGCTAATGTTACCCCACTATTCAAAAAAGGTGGTAGAGAGAAAACGGGGAATTACAGACCGGTAAGCCTGACATCAGTAGTGGGGAAAATGCTAGAGTCCATCATAAAAGATGTAATAGCAGAGCACTTGGAAAACAGTGACAGGATCGGACAAAGCCAACATGGATTTACAAAAGGTAAATCGTGCTTGACTAATCTACTGGAATTTTTTGAGGATGTAACTAGTAAAATAGGTAAGGGAGAACCAGTGGATGTGGTGTATTTGGACTTTCAGAAGGCTTGATAAGGTCCCACATAAGAGATTAGCGTGTAAAGTTAAAGCACATGGGATTGGGGGCAAGGTACTGACTTGTATAGAGAACTGGTTGGCAGATAGAAAACAAAAAGTTGGAATAAACAGGTCTTTTTCCGAGTGGCAGGCAATGATAGTGGGGTACCGCAGGGATTGGTCCTTGGACCCCAGCTATTCACAATATATATTACTGATCTAGACAAGGGAACTAGATGTAATACAGGAAACTTTGTGCTATCCGGCACTGACGGGACCGAGCTGTTGCCGTTCCCTCCAAACTGCCGGACACACCAGCGTTAATGTTGAAGCATACGGAGCTTTTCATCTCCGTATCTGACAACAAACACTGTTGCTTAGCAACAGCTTCTAAACAGTCGGCCCGTAACTTGGAAGCGTCTCTCTGAAGCTGTTGCTAAGCTACAGAGACTTTGCAGAGCCGGACTGTTGAAAAAAAAGGCACGAGAAGAAAAAAAACCTAACAAAACGGCTCCTGATTTTTGCCGGTGGCTCGAGCTTGCCGGACATTTAGCCTCCGGATAACACAAAGTTTCCTGTATCTCCAAATTTGCAGACGACACGAAGCTGGGTGGCCGTGTGTGCTGTGAGGAGGATGCCGAGAAACTACAGGACGAGGTGGACAAGTTGGGTGATTGGGCAGAAGCATGGCAGATGCAATATAACGTGGATAAATGTGAGGTTATCCACTTTGGTGTCAAAAACAGGAAGGCAATTATCTGAATGGCAATAGATTGGGAGAAGGGAAGTGCAACGAGATCTGGGTGTCCTTGTGCACCAGTCGCTGAAGGTAAGCATGCAGGTGCAGCAGGCGGTTAAGAAGGCAAATGGTATGTTGGCCTTCATAGCGAGAGGGTTTGAGTACAAGAACAAGGATGTCTTACTAAAGTTGTACAGGGCCTTGGTGAGACCACATCTTAAGTATTGTGTGCAGATTTGGTCGCCTTATCTGAGGAAGGATATTCTTGCCATGGAAGGAGTTCAGCGAAGATTCACCAGGCTGATACCTGGGATGGCAGGAATGACGTATGAGGAGAGATTGGGTCGATTGGGCTTGGACTCGCTGGAGTTTAGAAGAATGAGAGGGGATCTCATTGAAACTTATAAAATTCTGGCAGGACTGGACAGACTAGATGCAGGGAGGATGTTCCCGATGGTCGGGGAATCCAGAACCAGGGGTCACAGTCTAAGGACAGAAATGAGGAGGAATTTCTTCACCCAGAGAGTGGTGAACCTGTGGAATTCTCTACCACAGAAGGCAGTAGAGGCCAATTCATTAAATATATTCAAGAAGGAGTTGGATATATTTCTTAAGGTTAAAGGGATCAAGGGGTATGGGGAGAAAGCAGGGACCAGGTACTGAACTTTGATCGCATTGAATGGCGGAGCAGGCTAGAGGGGCTGAATGGCCTACTCCTGCTCCTATCTTCTATGTTTCTATGAAAGGGGGGGGCGCGAAAGAGAGGGGGGTATGGGGGGAGAAAGAGATACACTTAATTAACATAAAATAATGAAAGTTTCAGCACCCACCACACACTGATTCTATATTAAGATATACAAGTTGTTAATGTCCAAACTGAGAACAGTAGAAATGCTGGTTAGTACCTTCTGCTGGCACAAAGGTAACTTCTGATTTTAGTAGTTTTTGAGGAGAGTCCTCAAGTGGAGTACCAGTGCTTTCCACTATACCAAGTACCTCTTGCTTTGGCTGGTCCTCCTGTGCTTTAGTGGTCTAAAAGGAACAAGTAACACACCAGCAATAAAAACACAGATCTTACATAATGTTCATTTCAAGCAAGCAGAATAATTAAATGCCAGCTCAACATTTCTTCAGTTAACACAGATTGTTAATTTTGTCAAGTTGTACATGAGGTAGATTTTTGTGTGTGGCTCAGCTGGCAAGACCAAAGCTGCCTTGTTCAGCTCCTGGCAGAATCTCTGCATTCTATCCCCGATTTCTCCCCCCCCCTCCCCCCCATCTTGCTCAAGCACAACCTGACTGTGCACAATCTATGTCCTTCCCAGCCCCAA
This sequence comes from Somniosus microcephalus, assembly GCF_052327205.1. Classification (NCBI taxonomy): domain Eukaryota; kingdom Metazoa; phylum Chordata; class Chondrichthyes; order Squaliformes; family Somniosidae; genus Somniosus; species Somniosus microcephalus. The sequence goes on from NC_140987.1 coordinate 340,775,599, forward strand.
GTTGAGCTTCAACACCCTGATTTTTGCCAACCTCCAATGGCTCCCCATTGACCAGTTTAGTTGCACTATTTCATTAAAATGTGTACCCTGTAACCATTACACTTTATACACAAAAATGTAATCATGTCTATTTTACTCTTTGGGGCAATTTCACGATCCTGCACTCCCTGTGGGGAGTTGTGCTTATAAACAGAAAAGGCCTGGGACAGGTCTACAATATTGTAGCCCAGATTCTTTGACCCATGCTTGCTGGGAGTGCAGCCCCCACTGTGATCATGGAATCAATTCTTAGATGTATGAAGACAAATAACGATGTAGCTGAATTTCAGGAAAGCATAACAATGCAAATATTCCTTTTTGATTGTTATTCAGGTTGTTCTAACTTCCATGTAGGTTTACAGGAGTAGAATGTTCATTCTCAGTTGGAAAGGCTTCCTGTCAGTTTACGAAGTCTGGTCAAAAATGTTCAGCAATGTGTCATTTTCAATTATTTATTGCTAGGAAAGACAACTCTGGAATGTCCGTGGGCCTTCAATAAGCCACCAATGGCCTCAGTTTACACTGACTGCCCAAGAGTTCAAATTGTGTAATTGAAGGTTGGCAAAAATCAGGGTGATAGATGAATGGCACTTTGTGCAGGATGGAATGCAGGTGCCAGAGTTCTGGATGAGTTGGTTTATGTAGGGTGGATCTCAAAACGTCCATGGAAAATAGTCTGAAGGTGATGAAGGTGCGGATGAGAGTTTTCAGTGGCAGCAGGGGTGAGCTAGTGGTGGAGATGGGATAGACAAAAAGTAAAGTAGTACACTGCAAATGCTGGAAATCTAAAATGAAAACAGGAAAGGCTGAAAACACAGCAGGTCCCTCAGCACCCGTGATGATAAAAGCCAGGTTAACGTCAACGTTTAGAGTGTGGCCCTTCATGTTTACCGTGTGATTCCAGTATTTTCAATTTTTCCCTCAGATTTCCGGCATTTCCTCCATCTGATGGTCTCATTTCTGTGCACAAATCAACTCCAATTCAGTGAAGTTGAAGTATTAATATTTCCCTAACTTGTCTGCATTTACTATTGAATTCCTGTTAATTAGCAAGAGTTAAACAATATCGTTTTGTTTAAATTCATAGTCACATATTGGAAATATGTGCTTACTTTTAGTGAATAAGTGACTAATGTGCATCCCCAATTTTAATCACTGCCTTGGCTGCAAGCTCTGGAATTCCCTTCCTAAACCTCACCGCCTCTACCTCTCTCTCTTCCTTGAAGATGTTCCTTAAAACCTACCTTTTTGATCAAACTTTTGGTCATCTGTCCTGATATCTCCTTCTGCGGCTCAATGTCAATTAAAAAAAAAAGTTGATAACACTCGTTAAGCGCCTTGGGTCGTTTTGCTACGTTAAAGGTGCTTTATAAAAGCAAGTTGTTGTTAACGGGGCTGGGTGACTATCTCTCCAAACTTTATTTATGCATCTTGACTGAAAGAATTTTAAATCTCTTCCTCAAATGTACAAAATAATCTTAGTATTTAGCACTAATTAACGCAAATTTGCCAAACTTGCTCAGCAAAAAAGTGACAGAAATAGAAATTTATATAGGCTTGGGAGTAGTTAAAGGGGAATGCATAGGTGAAACACACGGAATGCTTTGATTGAATCTCAGTTGTGCATCAATGACAAGTGTGTAAATACTGTAGTCATTAGTGCAAAGTTGAAAAAAATCTAATTTCCCAGTGCCATTGTCCACCATCTTGGGCAGATATGCAAATAAAAATAGGTCTGATTAACAGAGGTCTCCAAAATACCAATGCAACTCAGTCAGCTCCGGGGATGCTAGAGGGTGGGGAAGAAAACAAGAGTGCTGGCAGACACAGGGACGCCAGACTCGAGAGTGACTCCGACACCCTTTTCAGTACTAAATATGAGGCAATAGTTAGCAATTAATGCCAAATCAGAGGGCCATCTTGTTCTTTGGATTTATAAACAATCTACATGTTGTTACAATGTCACCTAATTCCAAGCTCAAAAGAGCAACAGCCACTGCACTGATTAATATTCCCGTATCTCTCAATTTCTGAAATCGTGTTCTCCCAAGAGAGACGTGTTGAATTATCTCACATTTGACAACCCACAGATGTGCGTGGTCCTTTGCTGAATCCAATGATCTTTTGGAAACAAGTGTGTGTTTCCAGTCTTGCTCAAGATCTATTTTAACAGTCTGGGCTGGATTTTGTGAATGGAGGCGAGTTGGAGGCGGGACTGCTGCTTGTCGTGTCAATGTCCCGCCTCCATCCTCGCTTAACCAACCAGAGGGATTTTCCCCTGATTAACCTTGTTAAGCCCGCCCTGCAGGCTCAGCAGGCCAATTAGGGAGGAAGTCACTGACAGAGCACGTCAACGTCAGACGTGCTGTCAAGACTTCTTGAAAGAAGAAATGTCAGCGTTTGACAGCTCGGTGAAGCTGTCAAACACTGACATTCTCTTTAGTTTGATGAAGCCTTGTGTTCAGGACTCATCAAACCTTTCAAATTTGTAAATTTCACACGGCTGTTGGATCGGAGGTTCCAACAGCCAGTCCGTAAAATTGACAAGCAGGATGTCGGCTCTCCCGATCCACCGCGGCTGAAGACTGTAGGAAGAAAACAAGGTAAGTGAACACTTTTTAAAACTTATCACTCACCTTGCATACTTACCACTGCACACTTGCACCCATCACTCACCTCTACATCTTACTTCCAGGTGCCTCCGACCGCTGCAGACCTCCTCCGTATCTCCTCCAACCCGGCGGGGTTCTCCGAGGTCAGGAAGCCTTCACCTGTGAAGGTAAAATGGCACTAATCCTTTTTTCTGCCTGTTAACCACCTGTTAACAGACAGTTAAAAGGATTAAATGTCTTTCCCGCCTCCAGGAGATGGGACCCGAAGCTACACATCTTCCCGCCTCCTGGCAAAAGGGCACGGAGGCGGGTTTGCCATCCGCCCCCACTTTCTCCGAATTTACCGTCTATCCTGTTGTATCCGTGTGTTAATGGAGACACGGAATGCAGGAGTTGGTTTAACAGGTGTTTACTGAACAAAGTCTGGAGGTGAACTAAAAGATATAAGACGCTATACAGGCTTATATACCCGAATGGTCACTACCGGTATTACAGTACACAGGGGCTCTTAAAAAAGGTACATACACTGCAATTCCTCCCCTTTTAGACAATTAGTACATAACATTTTAAGTAATCATTAATTAACATGTTTACAAGAACAATAATCTACACATTTGCTGCAGTTAATCAATTATAAGTCAGTCTCTCTGGAGGCTTCCTGACTCGGTCCGGATAACGCCTCGGTGGTGTAGTAGTTTTCGGTGGTGTAGGTTCTTTTGGCAAGGTCGATTCGGCTTGAATGCCGGTGTCGGGTTCATCTGGTTCCAGTATCACCGGATCAGAGGTAGATATTATGGGTATCTCTGCTTCATCATTAGGCGTATAGAGTTGTGGTGTAGGTTGTCCCTTTTCGGATGACTCTATGATCTGGTCAGCATGGCGCCTTATTATGCTTTCTCCAATGTCCACGGTATACATCAGCGGTCCTAGTCGTGTGCAAATAGTTCCAGGCTGCCATTTCTCGGTACGGTAGTCCTGGGCCAAAACTTGTTGACCTATCTGGAAGGTTCTAGTTGGCCTTTCATTCATGCCTTGAAATTGCCGGTTCTCTACGTCCCTTCTGATGTTTGGCTTGATCAAATCCAGCTGGCATCTTAGTCTTCTATTGAAAAACATCATGGCGGGAGTTTGGTTTGTAACCACGTGTTGCATTCCTGTATGCAAACAAGAAGTTATCTACCTTATGTTGTAGATTTATGTCTTCATTACCCATGGCCTTTATGGCCTTCTTGAAGGTCTGGACAAACCTTTCAGCTAATCCATTGGTGGCGGGATAGTATGGGGCGGACGTGTAGTGCTTAACCCCATTGTTTTTTTAAGAACTTCCTGAATTCTTCGGACACAAATTGCGGTCCATTATCAGAACAGATCTGTTCAGGCAGCCCATTCCTGGCAAATATGGTCCTCAATACTGTGATGGTTTTTTCCGTGGTGGTGGAGGACATCTTTATTACCTCCGGCCACTTGGAGTGTGCATCAACCGCGATTAAGAACATTGAGTCCATAAATGGACCAGCAAAGTCGATATGTACCCTTTGCCATGGAGATGAGGGCCACTCCCATGGATGTAGAGGGGCTTGTGGTGGGGCGTTTTGGACCTTCTGGCATCCTAGACAGCTCTTGGTCATTTCTTCGATGTCTCCATCGATACCTGGCCACCACACAAACGCTCTGGCTCGGTTCTTCATTTTCACTCCACCCAGATGCCCCTCGTGAAGCTCCTTTAGCACTTTATCCTGGAGTTTGGGTGGAATCACCACTCTGGATCCACACATCAAGGTTCCTCGGCACACTGACAGCTGTTCTCTTCTTTGAGAGAATGCTGGCAACAGTGGTTCGCCATGTGCTGGCCATCCCTTCACCGTTAAATCGTAGACTCGTGAGAGTCGGGTCATTTCTCGTTTCCTTTTCAATGGCAGAATTTGTTACTGGTAGACATTCCACTATGGTTGAGTGGAACATCTCCACTGGGTCCACTGTAGGTGCCTCTTCTACCGTTGGCAACGGTAGGCGCGATAAACCGTCAGCATTCCCATGCTGTTTTGATCCTTTGTATTCTATGTCATATTGGTGTGCCCCTAGGAAAAGGGACCACCTCTGTAGCCTTTACGCTGTCATAATGGGAACGCCCTTTTTAGGGTTGAATATGGAGACGAGGGGTTGATGGTCAGTCAACAAGGTAAATTTTTCTCCGTGTAGGTAATGGTTGAATTTCTTCACTCCCCACATCAGGCTGAGTGCTTCCCTGTCGATCTGGGCATAGTTACGTTCAGCTGAGTTCAATGAGCATGACGCAAAAGCTATTGGCCGCTCCGAGCCATCAGGGAATCTATGCGATAATACCGCTCCTACGCCGTAAGGGGATGCATCGCACGCCAGTCTGATTGGCAGTGATGGGTTGTAATGAGCCAACACTTCCTTGGACGTGATCAAGCCTTTGCATTTATGGAAGGCACATTTACAGTCTTCGCTCCATTTCCAAATTACTCCCGTTTGTACCAGTGCGTTAAGAGGGTGCAGAACAGTTGACAAGTTCAGTAAAAATTTATGATAGTAATTTATCAATCCCAGGAACGACCTTAATTGTGAAACATTTTCAGGTGCTGGGGCTTTTATGACCGCTTCAATTTTTTCAGGTGACTTATGCAACCCTTCTTCGTTAATTATATGGCCACAATATGATATTTGTTTCTGGAAAAATTCGCACTTGGGGTGATTTGCTCGTAGGCCCCGTTCTCTTAGCCTAGTGAGCACCTGCTCCAAATTGGCAAGGTGCTCGTTGTCGTTTTCTCCTGTTACAAGGATGTTGTCTAGGTAGCATTGAGTCCCCGGAATCCCTTGCAGGACTTGCTCCATAGCTCTTTGCCAGATAGCTGGAGCTGATGCTACTCCGAAAACCAGTCGATTGTACTGGTACAGGCCTTTGTGTGTGTTTATCGTGAGATACTTTTTAGAGGCCTCCTCAACCTCCATCTGTAGATATGCCTGTGCCAAGTCAATTTTGGTGAAACGTTTCCCTCCAGATAGTGAGGCGAAAATATCTTCTATCCTCGGAAGGGATACTGTACCGTGTGAAGGACCGGGTTTACAGTCACCTTGAAGTCCCCACAGATGCGAATTTTTCTCTGTTCTTCAGATTTATCATTATTCAACGTTTTCTTCATGACCGGGACGATGGGTGTTGCCCACTCGCTCTAATCTACCTTGGATAACACGCCTGCCTTTTCCAAATTCTCCAGCTCTGCCTCGACCGCTGGACGAATTGCGTATGGCACCGGCCTTGCCTTAAAAAACTTGGGAATTGCCGCATCTTCTACTTTTATTGAGGTGGTGACGCCTTTCAAGGTTCCTAGTTCCTGTTGAAACACTTCTTAGGCGTTAGCCAAGATGTCTTTTAATCGTTCAGGTATGACGTCATCATCATTTTTTTTTCTTACTGGTCACCGTCAGTGCCTGAATGGAATGCCAGTCTAAACGTATCTTCCTGATCCATTCATGTCTCAACAGCGGTGGACCACCATCTTGCAGAACGTATAAATAAAACCTCTATTTCCTTGCCATTGTATACAACAGGCACCCTTATTTTCCCTCTGGGGTATACTTTCTGCCCCGTATATGTCTTCAAGATAATGGATGTGCCTTTCAAAGGTATATGCGGAAATAGCCGCTCGTAATCCCGTCGACTTATGACGGTCAGAGCTGATGCTGTATCTAGCTCCATTTTAACTGGGGACCCCGCTATCGTGAGGGTAACCCAAATGGTCTGGTAATCTTCTTTGGCAATTACATTATGTAATTTGAGACAGCTTAGTCTCTTGTTTCCGGAGTCGCTATCGCTCTTCGGAGCTACTGTCCGTCATCATTTGTACCTTTCTGTACTTTTCCTTATTGATTTTTTTTCTGTCAGTGGATTTTTTGTTTCCAGATCGGCATACACGTGCAATGTGTCCCATCTTTCCACATTGCCTGCATGCTTTGTCCTTGAACCAGCAGTCCCTCTGGTCGTGGGTGGATCTGCCGCAGCGATAACATCTCTCGAAACCCCGTGTCATTTCATGGGTGCCGAAGTCCTGTGGCTTTTGCTGTATTTCTGCAGCTCCTCTTGCTGCTGCTTCGTATGATACAGCCACACTGAAAGCCTTGTCCAGTGTCAAATCTTTCTCAGAAAGTAGCCTTTTCGGTGTTCCTTCACTTAGGAGACCGCAGACGAATTTGTCTTGTAGAAAATCTGCCAGTCCTGCCCTGAATTGGCAGTGCTTTGACAGCTTTCTTAATTCAGTGAGGTAATCAGCGTTACTTTCATTCTTGTGCTGATTCCCCCTGAAGAATTTGAATCGTTCCGCTATCAGCAGCGGTGTTGGGTTTAAGTGCTCCTGTAGGGTATCAACAATCTCCTTAAAATTCTTGTCCATCGGTTTGGCTGGAGTGATCAAGTTTCGTAACAGCCCGTATGTCCTTGCGCCCATCAGATTTAGAAGTACCGATGCCTTTTTTATCATCCTCTACTTCATTCGCTGTGCAATATACCTCCACTCTTTCCACATATGTGGTCCAATCCTCTATATCCCTATCGAAAGCAGTAATATTGCCAGTCTTAGGCATCCTGAAAATCAAAAATGGCGCCTCCCGCGCTTTCCTTTCTTCCCTGCCGAGAAAAAAATGGCACCTCCCGTGCTTTCCCGCCGCTGCCGCTGCTGACAACGCTGTTCTCCGCGGTTTTTATTTACACAGATATTTTTAATAGTTGGAGACTCGTTCCCGCCGGACTCTCTGGGACTTTTCCCTCCCTCTGCTTGGTCTGAACGCCGACCTGCTTTGCAGCGCCGGCCGTCTCCCGAGTGCTCCACCCTCCGTCTCTGTTTGCCTCCGCCTTCCGACTCGCTGCTCGGCCCCGCTGCAGAACCACCCAATCGAGCCCCAGCCCGCCGCCCAGGAAGGATTAGTGCAGTACCTGCCACCAGCCCGGCTAGCTGGTGAACTCAGTTTTTTTTTTTTCTTCGACCTTCGTCTGAGGAATCGATCTCCTTGAGGTGCTGCCGAATTGCAGGTAAGTCCGTTTCCAATTCGTCGCCACTGTTGTATCCGTGTGTTAATGGAGACACGGAATGCAGGAGTTGGTTTAACAGGTGTTTACTGAACAAAGTCTGGAGGTGAACTGAAAGATACAAGACACTATACAGGCTTATATAGCCCGAGTGGCCACTACCGGCATTACAGTACACAGGGGCTCTTAAAGGCACATACACTACAATTCCTGCCTCCATGCCCGCCTCCTCGGGGCTTGGAAAATCCAGCTCTTTGTCTCCGAAGAAACTTGGAGTATGCTAGCTACCAAACCGACAAGATTCATTCCGGAATCCCATGTGCCATTTCATACCACACGCATTTTTCCTCTTGTCCCTCTTTAGACTCCCCTTGCATAGTGAATGGGACCAGTTGAAGAAAATGCAGTTTTAAAACTATATGATGTTAATGTACAATTCATTTTATTTAAACTTCAATTTTCTTCAGCTGATCTCTATGCAGTGGCTAAAGTCAGTCAGAATGCACTGTGGGGGAATGATATTTGGCTGAGAGGCTTCGATAAGAGAAATGAGGGCCATGCTTATACACCTGCTGATTCCAAACATCAGCTGGTTTCAGAGCAGGCAAGTACTGAAGAGAGTTCCTGATCTGTGCTGAGGTAACTGATCTCAGCAAGAATGGTGATAGAGGGACTACAATGGTTTCCAGCATTCATTGATTGGAGGTGGGAAGAGGGAAGGGAGGAAAAAACAATCAGCCAGCTCTCATTATGTTAATCAGTAACCCAAGACAGGACTGGGCCAGTGGCGACACATAACCCGCTGACACACCAATGAAGAAGAATGGATACAAGGATAAGAGATGCTTGTCTTTACATAACTCAGTGAGCACTTTCAGAAGAACAGGAGAGAAAAACAGAGAGGAAGAGAGAGCTACCAGGTACAAAGAGGCTGGGTTTCATAAGTGAATCCAGCACCTTTTTCAATACTAAATAAGGCAACAGAAGCAATTATGGTTGAAGTTGAGGATCATTTTATTCTTTGCATTTATGTATGAAAGGAAAAGATAGTGTTCTCTAACACCATGCCAAGTTTCTAATTAGACAGGACAAAGAGGGTCAAAGCTTACTAGATAGAGTATCAAGTGATGTACAGTACCACAAAACACAGCTTAATTCAAAAAAAAAATGTAAATGCAAAAAAAAGGTATTTGTAAGTAGTTGCAAGATAAACTTGTCATTACTGAAAAGAGTGCATTGCCATGTATATGATCTAAATATTTTATGCATTTCATCCAATTTTAATGTAATGTTAGAATTCTGGTTCAATTACTTTTTTTCCACAGAAATCTAATTTACCTCCAGGTCTTCCTTCTTCTTTTCAGTATTTCCTTTCCAGAGAGATCGAACCGTCTCATAACTGCCTTGGCTGACAGCATACATCTTCCGGCCAGAAAACTAAAAGAAAAACATAAAATTTACAACTCCACTGCTCAAAGTTGTATCTTAGCACATAAACTATTCTGCTGATACATGCTTGATGAATTGATGCAGCCTCTGCCAAGTTAAAAAAAAATAGAATTAACACTAAAAACCTAAAGGAGACTTTAATGTGGAATTTTTAAATTATCAATTACGTGCCAAATGAAAATGCGGATAAAATGAAATACCGATGAGCCTCCCACTTGTCTAGGAAAGAGCAAACAAAACAGTCCCAGTTCAAGGTGATGTTTATATAGCTGTCATTCTAGTTCAACGTAAGGCTCATTTAGAATACCGTGCTTAGTGTCTACACTACTGGGCTTAACATCAGCATGAAGCAGTTTTTGCCTTCACAGCAATGCTATGTGCTATGTATGTGGAAAGTTAAGGCTTGGAAATGGTTCTGGAGTGAAGCAAAGTAAGGCTTCCTCTTCCAGGAGGCTCACACTGCTTCTCCAGCATTTAGTTAGGACATGACAGTTCTATATACAGGAAACTTTGTGTTATCCGGAGGCTAAATGTCCGGCAAGCTCGAGCCACCGGCAAAAATCAGGAGCCGTTTTGTTAGGTTTTTTTTCTTCTCGTGCCTTTTTTTCCAACAATCAGGCTCTGCAAAGTCTCTGTAGCTTAGCAACAGCTTCAGAGAGACGCTTCCAAGGTACGGGCCGACTGTTTAGAAGCTGTTGCTAAGCAAGAGTGTTTGTTGTCAGATACGGAGATGAAAAGCTCCGTATGCTTCAACATTAACGCTGGTGTGTCCGGCAGTTTTGAGGGAACGGCAACAGCTCGGTCCCGTCGGTGCCGGATAGCACAAAGTTTCCTGTACAAGTGTGAAGGCAAACCACTTTGCATCAGTGCTAGTTTTAGTGTAAATGCACCCTTGTATAGCAAATTTCAGCATCTCTCATTTTTGTGGAATTAAATCATAAGGTCTGCATCCTGGTGTTTGTTGGAGCTAAGCAAAAGGCAGAATGTGGTTGAGAGAGATCAGGAGAAGCCTTTTGCTTCCAACATGGAATCAAGCCGACAAATACGAAGTTTTAGCGTTTGAAATACCAAAGCCTGTGAGCAACAGTGTTGCACTAATCGAGTCCTTCTAGTTGTGAACAGAAATCAATACAGGCAACCTGGACTGCAATAGCAAGACCGCAAAACTGAAAATGATGGAAAATAATTCTTAGCACCTCTGCTGTTTCCTGGCCTCTGTAGAATTCCTTGTTAACAGATGCTTCTTAGTCATCTGTTTGTGCAATTGGATTGATTTTTCTTCTCTATTTATCTGCCCAAGTCATCATTACTATCACATCCAATGAGTTATTGGACTATTTTTATGCTGTTTATACCACCACCTCCAAGTCACACACCATCTTGACTTAGAAGTATATCACCATTCCTTCATCGTCGTTGGGTCAAAATCCTGGAACTCCCTACCCAACAGCACTGTCGGAGTACCTTCACCGCACAGACTGCAGCAGTTCAAGAAGGCGGCTCACCACCACCTTCTCAAGGGTGATTAGGGATGGGCAATAAATGCCTTGCCAGCGACGCCCAGATCCCATGAACGAATAAAAAAAAATACCAGCAATCAAGTGGTGGTTTTGTGTGTGCCACTGGAGGCAGCACAGCTACTGATGTAAAGTGGCTGCTGCTAGCATCACCACCGGGCGAGGTTTTTTGGTGACGGTTTGGAACGCTAAGTGCTGCTTTATGAAATATGGAACAGGTTATCTTTGATTAGCTACTACTGTAGCCCCAATCAGTGCAAATATGTGAATACTAGAAATTGTTTCTCTAGAATTATACCTCTCCCATTATCTTCCCTGAAGGCACCAACTCTTACTGAAATATGGTTCCACTAGCATCAACAGCACTCCAGTACCTCACCTAGGTGGCCATCCTTAAAGTATGAGCCTTGAGAGAAAGTATTGGCGCACTACTTGACTTGAGAGAGCATTACAGCCAACCTTGATCCTCTGCACACCACGCACATGCACGCTTTCTTGCCTTGGTCAATTTAAAGACAAAACAAATTAACATGTGCAACTTCTCTCCTTCCCACCCTTACACTACCTGCTGATCATTCTCAACGTTGTAGGATGAAAGGTTAATTTTTTGTATGCATGGACTTGACAGATGCATGGCTCTTCCACTGATAGCCCACAGTGGTGTAGCAGGTTAGTGTACCAGCATGGTGAGTCAGAGTGTGACTCGACATATGATTATAGTCCAAATTTCATTAAGTCATTACGAGGATGGACTATATGGAAACTGTAAGCATTCCCCAGGAGGGAGGAAATGAAAATCATAATGGCAAGAGCCACTGTTGGTCACTCTCTTGCACCTCTTACCAGCATTGGCAGAGGTTTGGGAGTAGCTTGCTTTGCTGCTCTTGCAGTTGGGGAATCTACAACAACCTAATATGCAAAATCAGCAGTGTGTCAGGATGTTGGGCTCGATGTTTTGAGCCATTGAAATGTTAAATTATCAAACCTCTAAACTAAATGATCAAACCTCTGAACTAAATTTTTTTTAAAGTGTTCACTATGGGGTTAAGAAAATTTCTTTGGCAGGCAAAGTACGACTTGGAAGCTCAGTTTAGCAGCCAACAGCGAAATGTTTTGATTTACTGTTAATATAAGAATGCCATACATTAATGATGTGTACAACTGAAGAGATGATAGAAAATCAATAATGAATTAAAAGCAATTATCTGAAAGGTTTTGGAAGCATAATTTTATAATATACAAAAATATGAATATGTTTTCATTTAACTTTTCTGGAACGCTCCCATTTACGAAACAGTTGAATTTTAGACTTCAAGAGCAGAATACAGAGCCCTTTCTCTGAATGCTAGAATTATGAAGTCTTAGCCAAAATGTCCTGCAGCAGAGGAGGTATCTGAGAAATTATGTCTCAACCTTTCTTTCTATCCAACAATTAGTCTTTATAACATGGGTACTGCAGAAGCAAGGCCTATGTCCAGTCACTAAAGCACACTCAGGACAAAAAGACATAGGAGGTGGTACCACGGAGGCTATAATCAAATTGCACATTCACAGCACACTGTTATAGATGCAATTTGATTCTTCTGACATGCAGTGTGAAACTCACCAGCATTTTTGAACCAATATACCCCCCTGCCCAAACAATTAAAAGTCTGTTGATGTCAAGAGTTTGGGTCAGATGCCATTCACCAAGTGTCTCCTTATAAGGGCTTACTATTTACTGTCAACAGCTGTAAACTAGATGAGGGAAGAGCTTTTTAAGTTTATCAAAAAGGCTTGCTCATGAACTGTGACAATTTAGGTTTAACAATCGAGAAATGTTTCCAACGTCGGCTGAGCAAAACAGTTGTTTCTTAAAAACCTTTGTTTCCTCAGCCACTTGTTTTGTTTGTGGACGTTGTTAGGAACTAGGGGTGCCTAAAAATGTATATGGCTTTTAAATGATAAGTTACGTTTTCCTGGGAAGCTTGCATTAGAATTTGAGACCATCTTTTTAATCAGTTACAGTAGATTAGGTGAAACAAACATTCCACACGGGGGCCCATAGGATGGTCCTGCCAGACTAGTTATCTGTTGTTTGTAAGTTAGGGTTTTGACTTTGTTAATGTATTGTAGGTATTCATGTTGACCTCTTGGGACGAATGCCTACTAAATAATTTAGTTCGAGTTCGGATGAATAATCACTAAGTTGTTTATTAACTGGAACTGACGAAATACAACAGGTAAGCTGGCTTTATACAGGAGCAATGCGAGATAGGTCTTACCCTGACGGGGACTCCACGAGGACTGAGTCCATAGTCCTCGGGAGAGCGTGATGACGTCATCACGCTTAGTCGCGTTTTCCTGCTCTTCAGATGTCATGTGACCGCGTCCTGACGCTAGCGCGTTGGCCCGCGCTTGGGGCGGTCACGTGACCCGCGCCGATACGCCGGCGCGTTCACCCGGTGCGGAGGTTGGCCGTTGAGGCCGAAGTCGCGGTAGGCCGGGCTGTGCCGGCGGCTGTCGCGCGTACGTCACGCAATGCGTGACGTGATGTCAGTGCGCTAGGGTGCGTCTTAAAGAGGCAACGGCTCCCACAGGTAAGTTAAAGGGGCAATGGCCCAAACAGGTAAGTAATACACGTACAGTTAGGTTAAAGTGAATTATATACATTATATGTGTAAGGGACACCCGGTGGAACCGCCACATGCGCCCCCCCAGAATTCGCTTTAACGAAAGTCCAAAGATGAGATGGTCTGACGAGCAGTTGGTCTCAGTGGGCGTGCTGTCTCGACTTGGCGGGCAAGGTCTGAAGATGCTGGTCGTCAGCGGATCCTTACGCACGTCATGGCGAATAAAACGTATCCGTCAGGTGAAGGACCGTGGAAACGTGCGAAACAGCAGGCCATGTCAGAGTGATGGGCAGGTCGGGTGGACGCGGGCGATTGCTCTGTTGATGGTAGAAGTCCTTGTTCTGACGAACTCTGCAGGAATGCCAACCGGGCGATCCAGAAGGACTTTACGGGCGAGGTTGGTGAACTCGCCGACAGGTGAGCATAATCGTTGGGAGCCTGGCACGCACAGAACGGTGCATAACATAGTGCTACGACGATCGCACAACGGAGAGTGAGCCATTGCTACGCAGAGCAGTGCTCGATGCGGACTGCAACTTTCACGTGGCCGATCGCGGCTGCGGGCTGTCCGTTGGACCCGTCCTCGATGTTTGCTGCGTCAGTAGATGTTTACGTTTGTTAAGGGGGAATGGGCGGCCGCAGCGAGCGAGTGGCTGAAAAACAGCATCGGCATGTAACGGGCTAGGATGGCAAATGTCGGCCCGCGTCAGGTGCTGTCCGAGCGTCGGAGTTGGAGACAGGCAGGCCCTTAGTTTCTAGTTCTGATCATTCTGTTGGTTCGGTCTTTTCTGTTACCAGCAGCACCACCCTCAACAAAAGGTATTGTCTTTTCGTTCATGCCACAACGTGGCAAGGACAGTTTGAAGGGCCACAAGACATCGTTGGCCATGTTGAAGTTCTTGCCGACTGTGTAGATCCCATGGATCAGATCGCCAATACAAATTATGTCATACTTTCCAAGCTGCTTTGCAATCAAGGCATTGGCAGTGAAAGCGATGCGCTGGTGTTGGATCTGTCGAAACTACGTTTGTAAATCAATTCACGGACAGACTTCAGATTTGGATATTCCCATGTAATGTATGGCTCTGCAATACGGAGCATGTTGATTGAAGCTTTATTCGTTTTTGAATTTCAGATGCTTCAAAGTGGGAAGGAGCGTTTAGGATGATAGTAGGACTAAAAGGTTCACTGGCCTGTGTTGAGCCGCACTTTTTTGAATCCTCATCACTGATGGGAGTGACCGAATCGAGTTCTTCATGAGGAAGGCAATTAGAAAAGCCACTGTCCACAGGGTAACGCAACAATTTTACCCCTTGAGTGCCCCTGCCAAAGCGTTTGAAACGAAAAACTGGTGAGGCAGCAACATTGAGGAAGCGATTGAGCAAGGGGGTGTGCATCTTGAGCACCGTCTCTGAATCTTGCCCTACTTGTCTGTTGAGGACTGGGCAATCAATCACACGCATGTCAAAGGCAGATCCTAAAAAGGATGGTTTGTGAGTCTCGTTGGCTGTAGCGATGGTGTAAGGAGGCTGAGCTGCGGATTCATCGCAATATTTCCCACACAAGCCAACCGGAAGGATTCACTGAGCGAGACTGCTACGTAGACGCTCTTTTGGGCAATTAACGTTCCGAGTGTGTCTTCCGAAGAAAATGGTCACCGTCATTGCATTAAGTCTCTGAGAGGCTTCCGGGAACGCCATTTTAAACAGTAGAGCGGACAGAAGTCATCGGTGACGTCTCATCTCAACATTACGTTCAAATCTGTGCCTTGCGGTGCTAAAGGAACTGCAAGTTAACTAAGCAGACGAGGAAACATTTGTTATTTATTGTCAATTGACGTGCAGCTGTGCTTCAAATCCTTGATGGGTACAGCTTCGCATGAATCCTGTGCCCCCTAGCCCTGGTAGGCAGGTTACTGCAGGACTTGGCACGGACCATGCCACTGTTTCAATGAGCACGAGTCTTGTGTGGTTTACCACCAGGAGTGACAGTGCTGTTCTTAGCTTTGTAGACGTAGGCACCTCTCGTGCCCAGGTAAAGGTCCGTTTCATCGCAGCAATAAACCCTCTCAATCTGCAGGAGAGCAGTGTGGTCTCTTTGGTTGCGAAAGCCTCGTTTATAGCCAGTAAACGCAGTTTTGCAGAACATATGGATATTACAAGTCCCGATATCAGTAATGAAACAGAAGAAGGAATAGTAACCTGCTTTTGGTAGGTTTTCTTTCACTGTTCCTGTAGGAAGGCTATTCGCTCGGCTCGTCAGGTCGTTAAAATCAGAGTGCAGGTTTTCGACCTTCTGTAGCTTAAAACCTGTTTCTAGCACGTGCTCTATGGAGAGGAATCGCTTCCGGACCCTTGTGCTGATGGACCAGAGAAAGGGTGGGACAGACCGGGTCGTCGTCGCGGTCGGTGGGGGAAACTGCCGGAAGGGCGGCAACGCTGCTTGTCGTTTCTGTTGACTTAGTGAAACTGCTGCCGAGAAGGCGGCACGCTTCTCTTACTCGCCGGCAAGTATGATAGGTAACACAACCAGCAGGCCGACGGGCTGGTGCGTCGTCGGCGGGGAACGAGTCTTTGTGTTGCACGAGGGGTGGAGCCTCGTGGCTTGCGAGGGATGGGTCCTCGAGGTTTGCGAGGGATGGGTCCTTGCGTTTCAAGAGGAGCGAGTCCTCGTGGTTCGCGGGGGTGAGTCCTCGTGGTATCCCCGCCAGGCGCGCTCCGATCTTGTGGGCCCGAACATGCTGTACCCCGCGCTTGGAGAGATTCATACTTGCCGTTGCGTTGGACGTAGGGGCGGACGACCCGCATGGTGGTAGAAGTGTCGACCACGGGGGCAGTAAGCAAATGCGTGGTCTGCTCCGCGTCGATGGTCCCGGTGAACTGGGCTTCTACCTTGCCAAAGCACGAGGGCGGTTGTTTCTCCCTGAAGTGCGGCAGCGACAGCAAAACGGCTGGTGCTTCCATGGCGTGCTTCTTTTGCGAAAAACGTTCGCAAAAATCGAGGTCCGGCTGGTTTTTTTTTTGTCCGTGAAAAACGTAATCACCTCCAGGCTGTGCTGCCCTTGCGAATGCGTTCGCAAAGACGGGGTCGCCAGGTTCAGGCTGCGTGCTTCCTCCGTGAAAACCATCCACAGAGTCAGTTGTTCGTCGGTTGTCTGTCGGTCGTCGTCTGTGAAGACGAGGTTCAGGATGCGCGTTTCTTCCGTGAAAAACGTTCACGGATACGGGGTCATCAATTGTAGTGTAGGAATTGATGAGCGCCCATACTCACGTCGTTGGAGGTGTTGTTGGCTGCGCTTCGGCCGTGAAAAACGTTCACGGTCTCGGGGTCACCAATTGTAGGTATTCGTGTTGACCTCTTGGGACGAATGCCTACTAAATAATTTAGTTCGAGTTCGGATGAATAATCACTAAGTTGTTTATTAACTGGAACTGACGAAATACAACAGGTAAGCTGGCTTTATACAGGAGCAATGCGAGATAGGTCTTACCCTGACGGGGACTCCACGAGGACTGAGTCCATAGTCCTCGGGAGAGCGTGATGACGTCATCACGCTTAGTCGCGTTTTCCCGCTCTTCAGAGGTCATGTGACCGCGTCCTGACGCTAGCGCGTTGGCCCGCGCTTGGGGCGGTCACGTGACCCGCGCCGATACACCGGCGCGTTCACCCGGTGCGGAGGCTGGCCGTTGAGGCCGAAGTCGCGGTAGGCCGGGCTCTGCCGGCGGCTGTCGCGCGTACGTCACGCAATGCGTGACGTGACGTCAGCGCGCTAGGGTGCATCTTAAAGAGGCAACGGCCCCCCACAGGCAAGTTAAAGGGGCAATGGCCCAAACAGGTAAGTAATACATGTACAGTTAGGTTAAAGTGAATTATATACATTATGTGTAAGGGACACCCGGTGGAACTGCCACAGTATCTTTAATTTGGCCAGTGAAGGCCCAGCCTATGTTTCTTCCATTATTACTAATAACCATATTATAATCTCCACAGATAGAATTTGGTGTTTGTTTAGCATAACTGCATGTGAAGATAATTAAAAGTTAATTAGGAAAAGACATAGAATGAAAGGAATTTGAGAAGGATATGGTATCCATCTTAGAATGAGCCATTTGCTAGATGAATGTGAGATAGCGACTGGTTAATGTGCGACAGCTCTGGCTGGGCCCATGATTAAGAGGGACAGGGCCGGGCCTTGTACTTGCTGGGAAAAAGGTGGAAGAGTAAAAAAAGAGATAAGATGGATTCCAATGGAGGAACCTTCAAAATGTAAAAACAAGAAAGATAAATTGGATGAAGTAATGAGACCTTCTTTTGGGGAGGGCTTTCATCCAAACACCAAGACAAAGAACTTAAGCCGTTATTGGTTGATGAAGTCTTGGAAGAAACTCTTTGGGGGAGAAATTGGGTGAAAAGCGCCACCTGTTAGCGCCTAAAGAGGCAGTCAGTGGCTGTAGCGCCACTGGCTGCGTCTCCCGCGATATTCATTAGGGGCGTTAATGGTGGTGTTAGGCATTTGCACTGCGCCGCCACCGATGACGTCATCGGTGTGCGCAGCGCCCCATTCGTGCCCCATTCACGATATTTGGTAGCGAACGCCGCAGTTGCGCCGCTCGCTACCCGCGCCCGGTACACGGGGCCTTACTGTGCCGGCAGCGGCGCAAGTTAAGGTGGAGGTGCGGGGCGGCCGCCTGCCAGCACCTCCGTCCCCGACCTCCTAACCACACCCCCGCGGCATTGCCGGCTGTTTCCCGAGAGCCTGGCACTTCTCCTTGGTGCCGGGCTCATTTGCCGGCACTCGCGAGCGGGGATCGCGTTGTTGCAGGCACCTCCCCCTTAACAGTGGGAGGAAGGCCTGCAGTACCGCAGCGTGCCGTGCCACAGCGTGTGGCGCTGCGATATTCAGTTTCAGCGCCCTAAGAGGGACGCGGAGCGCCTCGAGCCTCGCCCCGTGTCCCTCGAGCAGCAATGAAACTGAATATCTGACGATCGCTAAAGCCTCGAACGCTGCGCTAAATCCTGCACTCAGGCGACTTTTGCGCCACAACCCAATTTCTAGGCCTATAGGTTAAATGGTCTTGTCAATAGCTTGGCCTCAGGCCCACCCCTAAAAAGAGAATAAAAAGTGACACCCCAAGGGCTTGCACACAGACTGCAGAAGGGGGAGCTGAACAGCTGGTCGAACGCTCTTTTAAGAGTGATCCCATGCTCACCATCGAAGGCCCAAGAGAGAGAGAGAGAGAGAGAGAGAGAGAGAGAGAGAGACCAGAAGCCAGAGAACTTTTTACGCATGCCAGCCGTCTGTCCGATCGGGTCTGATATCAGCTGCTTGTCACGGTCGTATGTTTTTGCTGTATTACTAGTGTGTTATATTCCGTCCTAAACTCTGATTAAACACAATATACCCACCATATTGGTTTGCACTTGATCCCGTTTACCAGAGATACGTGAATCTCAACAACGTAGATTGAAAAATAGTTTCAACCCTATCCAATTGATTGCACTCCTAATTCTTCCATCACTTACCAACAATTGGAATGTGTTCTAATGGGACAAAGCTCCACCTTAGCAGCGGATTAATACATTGTTCATCACATGGTATTATGCACATTTTTCCTTTTAAAAAAAAATCCAGATTCCTTGCAGGTCTCAATAATTTTTCAGAAGCATTATTATGCCAAACGCCAATATTCATTGTTTGTCGAGTATGTCCAACTACTTTGTAAAGCTCCTTTATCCGAACTTCATCACTGTTTTAGGTATTCACACATCAGAGGAAAAGTATAACACGAAGTAAAATGATGGGAAATATTACCTTTGCTACTGCAATAGCTCGCTGAGGGTAACAAATGGCCAATCCTACAGCTGCAAGTCCCGCAGGATAGATCATCTTCTTAACCCGTGAACCTATGCAAAATCAAATCAGTTAGTGCAAATCAAATCAGTTAGTGCAAATAACAGACGACAGGAAAGTGACGCCAAGATTTTTGAAGCCAAGTCCTAGCTAAGCCAAGCTGCAAACTGAACCAACTTAAAGTAACGACCATACTATAAGCATAAATGGTTGGAACACAGAATAGCAGCTTTTTTTTGGGGGTAGGATGGGGGGCACATTAACTTCAAACACCAACTCTTCTTTTACATATTCATGTCTAACCTTATGCTTTCCTCACTTGTATTGTGAAAGTTAGGTAGCTCTCTTTTGATGCAAGCCTTCTCAGTCTCTCAAATTTCCTCGTTCAGTTCACTCCACATTTCCAACAGCTTTGTCAAATCCTTCCCAACTTCTCTCATCATTCCAAGTCATTCTTCAGTCAGCGATTTGGTTAAAAACACTTCCCGTCCCCCCTCCCCAGCATTTACATGTCAATTGTGGCCTCAATCTTCTAAATTTTGAATTCCATGTTTTTTTTTCTTAGTACAAACTTTGTGAGGGCTTTCTGATCTACACAACATTACAACAGGTGGGCTGCCTGCGCTCAGACTTTCATAATGTCACTGCTAACCAGTCTTATAGCTAATTGCTACGTCTTAATGGTGCTGGGTTGATCTCTTGATAATTCCTTCCCTTGAAGCCATAGTTGAAATCAGGATAATTTTAAAAAAATGATTTTTAGTGTGTGAACAGCTCTGATCAGTTAATTTATTCCTTGCTAAGTGGCATCCTAACCTTGCAGCAACTTTAGCTATGAAGCAGCCAGATTCCTTCCCCGATACTGCCTCTGATCCAATTCTCATGGTCAAATTGGAAGAGCAAGCTAATGTTGAAATACAATGCCCAGTCAAATGTTAGCTGATTCAATACATCCTATGCAATAGAACAGTCAACACAGATTCATTTGGTGCTTTCTATCAAAGAGTCAGATAGAACTGGGCTTAATACACTGATAATTGTTTGCTGATCAACAAGGTTGTGGGTTCAAGCCCCACTTCAGAAATTTGAGCATGTAATCTAGGCTGACACTCCAGTGCAGTATGGAGGGATGCTGCATTGTCAGAGGTGCCGTCTTTCAGATGAGACGTTAAATCAAGGCCCCGTCTGCCCTCAGGTGAACACAAAAGATCCCATGGCAATATTCGAAGAATCACACACAGAATCACAGAAATCCCACAGTGCAGATAGAGGCCATTTCGGCCCATCGAGCCTGCACCGACACATATCCCACCTGATCCCTGTAACCCCTACACCAACACATATCCCACCCTATCCCCGTAACCCCACGTATTTAATCCCCCTAACACTAAGGGTCAATTTATCATAGCCAATCATCCTAACCCACACATCTTTGGACTGTGGGAGGAAACCGGAGCACCCGGAGGAAACCCACGCAAACACGGGGAGAATGTGCAAACTCCACACAGTCACCCGAGGCCAGATTCGAACCCGGGTCCCTGGCGCTGTGAGGCAACAGTGCTAACCACTATGCCACCGTGCCGCCCACAGTTAACAAACGGAGTTTAATGTATTAAAACATTACAAAACAAGAAAATGCAGGAGAAGCTCTAAACAGGTCTTTTCTCTATCACTCCACACGAGGACTGGCTGGCCACGCCCTCTACCTCTGACGTCATGACGTTTCCCGCCGTTGGGGACGTCACATGACCCACGTGATGACATCATCGCGTCAGATCGCGATTTTGTCGATCTAGCTCTGTTTAACCAGAGCCAACATTGAAAGGTAATAAACATGATTAAAGGCAATTATACAAGTCCCTGTGAGAGTCTGTTAGTGGCTTTGCCACAATCTGGTCATTTATCTCATTGCTGTTTGTGGGACCTTGCTGTACACCATAAAAACATAAGAAATAGGAGTAGGCCATTTGGCACTTCGAGCCTGCTCCGCCATTCAATGAGATCATGGCTGATCTTCTACCTCAACTCCATTCACCGGCCCTATCGTCATATCCCTCGATGCCCTTACTAGTCAGAAATTTATCGACTTCTGTTTTGAATATACCCAATGACCGAGTCTCCACAGCCCTCTGGGGTAGAGAATTCCAAAGATTCACCACCCTCTGTGTGAAGAAATTTCTTCTCATCTCAGTCCTGAATGGCCTACCCTTTATCCTAAGGCTGCAGCCCCTGGTTCTAGACTCCCCAGCCAAGGGAAACATTCTCCCAGCATCCACCCTATCAAGCCCTGTAATAATTTTGTATGCTTCAATGAGATCCCCTCTCATTCTTCTGAATTCAAGAGAATACAGGCCTAGTTTACTCAATCACTTCTCATACGACAGTCCCGCCATCCCAGGAATCAATCTCGTGAACCTTCGTTGCACTCCCTCTATGGCAAGTATATCCTTCCTTCGGTAAGATCATCAAAATTATACATAGTACTCCAGGTGTGGTCTTAGCAAGGTCCTATATAACTGGAGTACTCCTGTACTCAAATCCTCTTGTAATGAAGGTCAGCATACCATTTGCCTTCCTAATGGCTTGCTGCACCTGCACATTCACTTTCAGTGACTCATGTACAAGGACACCCAGGTCCCTTTGAGCATCTGCATTCCCCAATCTTTCACCATTTAGGAAATACACTGCCTTTTCTGTTTTTTTATACCATAGTGGATAACTTCATTTATCCACATTATATTCCATCTGCCATGTTCTCGCCCACTTACTGAGCCTGTTAAGATCCCCTTGAAGCCTCGTCACAACAGGCACTGCCACCTAGCTTTGTGTCATCAGCAAATTTGGAAAGGTTACATTTAGTCCCCTCATCCAAATCATTAATCTAGATTGTGACTAGCTGGGGCCCAAGCACTGATCCTTGCGGTACCCCACTAGTCACAGCCTGCCATCCTGAAAAAGACTTGTTTATCCCTACTCTTTGTTTTCTGTCTGTTAACCAATTCTCAATCCATGCTAGTATATTACCAATTCCATGTGCCCTAATTTTGTTCACCAACCTCTTGTGTGGGACCTTATCGAAGGCCTTCTGAAAATCCAAATACACCATATCTACCGGTTCCCTTTTGTATACTCCACTAGTTACATCCTCAAAGAGCTCCAAATAGGTTTGTTAAACAGGATTTCCCTTTCATAAATCCATGTTGACTCTGCCCAATCTTACTATTAGTTTCTAAGTGCCCAGTTATTGCATCCTTTATAATAGATTCCAGCATTTTTCCAACTACTGATGTGAGGCTAGCAGGTCTGTAGTTCCCCGTTTTCTCTCTCCCTCCTTTCTTAAATAGCGGGGTTACATTTGCTATCCTCCAATCTGCAGGAACCGTTCCAGAGTCTATAGAACTTTGGAAGGTGACAACCGATGCGTTCACTATCCCAATGGCCACCTCTTTCAAAACCCTAGGATGTAGGTCATCCGGTCCTTGAAATTTATCGACTTTTAGTCCCATAAATTTTGCTAGCACTGTTTTTTTTACTGATAATTTCTTTAAGTTCCTCATTCTCGCCACACCTTGGTTTTCTCGTATTTCTGGGAGGTTTTTTGTGTCTTCTTCCGTGAAGACAGAAACAAAGTATTTATTTAATTTCTCTGCCATCTCCTCAATCCCCATTATAAATTCTCCCGTCTCTGACTGTAAAGGACCTACATTTACCTTCGCCAGTCTTTTCCTTTTCACATACCTATAGAAGCTTTTACAATCCGTTTTTATATTTTTCGCTAGTTTGTGCTCATATTCCATTTTCCCTTTCTTTATCAATTTCTTGGTCCCCCTTTGCTGATTTCTAAAAAGATCCCAATCCTCAGGCTGACTGTTTTTTCTGGCAACTTTGACTTAATACTATCTTTAATTTCTTTTGTTAGCCATGGTTGGATCACTTTTCCTTTTGGGTTTTTATGCCCTAGAGGAATAGATGTTTGTTGCAAATTATGCATTATTTCCTTGAATGTTAGCCATTGTATATCCACCTTCAGACCTTTTAGTGTAGTCTCCCAATCTACCAAGGCCAACTTGTCCCTTATACCCTTGTAGTTTCCTCTGTTTAGATTGAAGACCTTAGTTTCAGATTGGACTACATCACTCAAACTTAATGTAAAATTCAATCATATTATGATCACTTGTCCCTAAAGGTCCCTTTACCACAAGATTATTGATTAGCCCTTTCTCATTACACAGTACCAGATCCAGAATAGCCTGTTCCCTGGTTGGTTCCTCCACATACTGATCCAGGAAACCATCTCGCATGCATTCCAAGAATTCGTCCTCCACACCATTAGTGGTAATTTGATGTGCCCAGTCAATATGTAGATTAAAGTCCCCCATGATTACCGTATTGCCCTTGTTACATGCACTTCTAATTTCTTGATTGATACTGTGCCCTACATTACCACTACGGTTTGGTGGCCTATACACAACTCCCACCAATGTTTTCCGCCCTTTGCTGTTTCTTAGCTCCACCCAAACTGATTCCAATTGACTGACGTGTTTCCTACATTACAACAGTGACTACACTTCAAAAGTAGTTTGTTGGCTGTAAGGCGCTTTGGGACACTAAGGTTGTGAAAGGCGCTATACAAATCCATGTTCTTTCTTTCTAGGTGAGACACTGTCTGGAGTAAACAGTTGGTACCATAATTATCAATCACTATCCAAACACCATTTCACATGATTGGTTTAGAAATTTCTACCAACATTGCATTTTGATGCATATGACTTTGTTCCTGTGGTTACCTAGTGAAGCTTCTAAGTGCTGACGTAAACTTACTTCTGAAAAAAGAGATTTTGACCAATGTATCAAATCTGATGCTTATCCTTCCTAATTGTTTTTGATCAAGTCAGAGGCTGGCACAAATTGGAAACTTTATTTCTTGTAGTTCAGTTTGAGACTGTAATGTTAATTCTGAAAGCCAAAAACATAGGACCACTATGAAAGTGACTCATGCCAATGGGGTAATGTTACAAATTTGGGTCTGTCTTAGATACCTTCTTGGGTTAAATGGTGGCAGACATTCCCGTAAGCATTTTGAGCACCTTATTTTATGGGAGGACTCTCAGTGCCCTCTATCTACTTGCATTATACTATGAGCCAGGAACATAAAAGCCTCCCAATGTGATCCAAACTGGATAATCATGTCTGTCACACGAATGATTCTTTAATCTCTCTGGAAGTGGATTGAGCAAATATTTGGTGAGACAAGGCTTGATACAAAACTTTATGCTCTTATTTTCACAGCAAGTGAGCCAATAGATTAACAGTTATGATCAGGCTCATTTAGTTCAACTGGTACAACTTGTCTTCACATAATGGTACAAAAATACTGACCACATTATGTTACCACACAACTGTGGGTTGTCTTGTTTGACTTCAACTAATTTTTTTAAATCCTTTCTCATGCATTCCATCCTTATATTCCTTCACTGCCTCATAAGCACCCCAGTTCAAACAGAAAAACTGACAGATTGTGTGTGTCTCTCTCTCTCACCCCGTTTTATCTTTTGCTGCTCACAGGCAGAAAAACAGATCAAAGACTTTCTAATGCAATGGGCATGCTTTTTTTTGATTGTCGAGTAAAGCTAATGAATTGCTTAGTATTTACAGTCTATGAGGAAACAAAAACAAAGCTACATCATTAGCATCTTAACTATCTATCATCTCAGCTTTTTTATAAAAGCTTGTCTGGATAAACGATGCGTTTAAAAACCCAACATTAGAAGTACTTATTCCAAATCTTGTGTGGAAAAATTGCCCAAAACAAACCAAAATGTGACAGGCACAATAAAAGGGAGAGAAAGACAAAGTGTGATGGTATTATATAATGGGTCTTTTGAAGGCAGCACACCATGTAGGAAAAGAGTCAGCAAATATCCTTTTCAACTGCCAGATGTTAAATTTATGTTGACTGGAGGTTGGCAAAAAGAACTTGAAATACTGTTCTGCAATAGTAAAAACAATATAAATTATCTATACATCTGTAATCCAATAAGAGTGCTGTGCTAATTCTTTTGTGGAACCTGAAAGTATCACACTTGATTCAAATATCATTCAGTGAAAACAAATAACAACTGAACAATCTTTAAACAAAGAAAAAAGTCATTTCCTTTTGGGTTTTCTGATCTTGATAACCTGGACTCTTCTCAAGTGGAGGAGCGAGCAATTTAGAATAGCTGCAGAGCAGCAATTAGCCTTAAACTGACTTCAGAATGTGCCTATTCAGAACATATCTCGATGAGGAATGCTTTTTGTGGACAGGCCAAATTAAACACTGCTTCACCTTCACAACTATACATCACAGCCATGCTCCAGACCAACACTACAGTGAATCAGCCAACCATTTTAAAACTGTTTAATCGTATAAATTGGTTCCAAATTATGTTAGAAAGGAGCTATGAAAAATGATTCAGAAGCATAGAAACTGTGTGGAGTGCTTTTTATTAGAAGGCTGTAGTAATGATCGTGTAAAATAGATTGACAGTCACAAATGCAACTAACTAATCTGAAGTAATGTGAATCAATATATACGTGCATCCAAGTCGTGGGTTTATCCTGTGTGTTCCAAAGCAACAATTGTTTCATGGTCACTACCTACCTCTTGATGCCAGAATTAATCCAGCCAATCCGGATACTGTTATCACGCCCACTCTTGGGAAGAATCCTTCAGGTGGATCCTTGAGAAAGACATAGGCACCTTAGAAAAAGAAAAAGATGAACATTTTCCCCATCGTATCCTTCTCAATCATGGAGGTTAGTACGAGAACTCCGGGCTAATGTTACGGCTCAAACTTCGCTGTACACTTGCAACCTCTGCTCGGTTTAGAAAGTCAAGTTTGGAATGAATCCAACATGTACAGTGGTCCGGCAAGCTTCTAAAATATTAATCCTGTCAAACTGCACTCCACGATCACATTGGAATGGGAAGTGACACTGTACTTGCATTGTGACAAAAACCACCATTTACTTATAAGTAACAAAACATACATTTTGCAAGTGGAACTTGGAGCAAGAAATGGGTACTTCAATGAGTGATTAATGATGGGATAGCAAAAACGCAAGTTGTCAGACACATTCTATAATTTATAAATAAATTCTATCACTTTCAAAAAAATATTCATTTTTTCTGTCTTATTTATAGCACACTTGCAAGTTTTTCCAATAGTCCCATGTACTATTGCTACAACTATTTTGCATTGGTACTGCAAACACCCAACCCCCTACTACTGGCATTGGCAGTTGTTCCCTTCACCCAGTTGTCTTCAGTCTATTTCCAATTTGCTTTTCTGTTACAGAAATCAGTTGCAACTTCAAAATGATAGCCTCTTCTATTTATCTTCACAAGGCCCTTCCTACTGCTCTTCAATACAGTCTAATTTTCTAGAGTTTCCCAAACTTCAGTTCATGGATGCCCGAGCAGGTTTGATGGGTTGAATGACCTTTACTTGTGCCTACTGTGTGTCTGTTATTGAGGGCAATATTACTCTTCTTTTTAAAAAGTACTTTTGTTTTCTGTGCAACACACCAGTTACAGAAAATCTGCTCCCAAGACTCTGGCAATGCTGCCCTAACCTAATACACGCTAAGAAGTACACACAGAACTGCAAGAATTACTCCAGTTTTGATTGCACAGACTACTTTTGGATTCTTCTTTGACATTTTCTTGGGTTCATCCTATCCCTAAGATACACAATCCATCTTAACCTTATAATCATTATTTTACTTAAATCTGTACTTTCTGAAGCCAAAGAACTTGTTAACTCTCAAATTATACATCACATTGAAAGTCCTGGCTGAATCTATGATCGCCAGTATACTTCAGGCATAAACATGATTGGCGATTCTTGCCCATGTTATACACTCTGGAACTTTGCTCATAGACACTTGATGATTTGTTTGCCATTACTTGGAGATATTTGAAGTCTGACACGGTCTTGGCCATGTACCTTTACTACACTTCCTCCCACCCCGCCTCCTGTAAGGACTCTATTCCATTCTCCCAGTTTCTCCATCTCCGCCGCATCTGCTCTGACGATGCCACCTTCCATACCAGTTCTTCCGACATGTCTTCCTTTTTCCTCAATCGGGGATTCCCCTCTACTGTGGTTGACACGGCCCTCGACCGTGTCCGTTCTATCTCCCGCACTTCTGTCATCACCCCTGCCCCTCCCTCCCGGAACCACGATAGAGTTCCCCTTGTCCTCACCTTTCACCCCACCAGCCTCCACATTCAACGGATCATCTTTTGCCATTTCCGCCCCCTCCAGCATGATCCCACCGCCAAATGCATCTTCCCCTCACCTCCCCTTTCAGCATTCTTAGGGACCGCTCCCTCCGCGACACCCTAATCCACCACTATCACCCCCAGCACCCCTTCCCCTTCACCTTCCCGTGCAAGCGCAGGAGATGCAACACATGCCCTTATACTTCCCCCCCTTCCCACTGTCCAGGGCCCCAAACACCCCTTCCAGGTGAAACAGCGATTTACTTGTACTTCTTGCAATTTAGTATACTGTATTCGCTGCTCACGATGTGGTCTCCGCTACATTGGGGAGACCAAATGCAGATTGGGTGCCCGCTTTGCGGAACACCTCCATTCAGTCCGTAAGGGGGACACCGAGCTTCCGGTTGCCTTTAATTCCCCGCTCCATTCCCACTCAGACCTCACCGTGTTCGGCCTCTTGCATTGTTCCACGGAAGCTCAACGTAAGCTCGAGGAACAGCACCTCATCTTTCGATTAGGCACTTTACAGCCCTCTGGACTCAACATAGAGTTCAACAATTTCAGATCATAACCTTGGCTAATATCACACATATATTTATTATCCACACTTTTTGTTTGTGCTTTTTTTTCCCCACATGGCAGCTGTCTTTCATTCTGCCAGCGCAATTCACACTCCATCTAGAGCCATCCTTTGTTTCTTAAACTGTCCCATTACCATCTCCTCTTGCCTTGAATCTCTCTTAATGTCTCTTTTCTTCTCCTGCCTTCCATCCTATCACAGACCTTCCCTTTTGTTCTTTCATCCCCTCCCCCATTTCCCAGCCCCTAAACTTGCTTTAAAATCTGTTCCTTTTCCTGCTTGTTTCCAGTTCTGATGAAAGGTCTTCGACCGTTTCTCTCTCCACGGATGCTGCCTGGCCTGCTGAGTTTTTCCAGCGTTTTCTGTTGTTATTTCAGATTTCCAGCATCCGCAGTATTTTGCTATTGTACCTTTAAATATAATATGGCCTTCCACTAAAGCTATGTTTATGGCTATCTAGTTTCCTCTCAAGTTCCTTTACCTGTGCTGTATTTGATGCTTCATCCTGTGTCTCATAACTTTTATCACCAACTCATAGGCTCCCCAGGGCTTCTTTCTCTTTTCCACATTGTTTCTTCTCCATATCAATAATCTCTTCCACTCACAATTCACTCTTTTGCTGACAATTCCACTCTTTATTCATTGATTTCTTTCAGATTGCACAAACTCAATGTACATAACCTTCACTCTTCTCTCAATGCAATGGTTGAATCACCAAGAGATTTCCTCTACACTTGGTATAGTGAACATGTAAATTCATTCTTCATAAATGTATAGATCTTCCCCTTACATCTTCAGTGGACCATAAAAATCTTGCTCTTCATTTTTCAAAACACAGTTTCTTCATGTCTCTCTAATGTCTCAACAGTTAGCACTTCTTACCTTTGAAGCTGCACTTATTCCATCTTCATATACTGACCTCATTACCCCCTCGGATCTCAAAATGGAGCTCCCACATCTCCTCCAGTGCTACAACTACCTCAAAAGAAACTTGATTTCTGCTTTTTTTGTGCCGAATACTCCTTTTTCATCCAGTTCGCAACTCTTTAAAATGGCCAGTCTGCCAGAGACTGGACTATTCCTCCGATGTCTGGGGAGCATCTTCCAGCACCACTCTTGACGGAATACAACAAAAAACTGGTTGTCTGGTAGCCGATACTCTTTCCCCTTCCAGTGCAGCTTTTGTTTTTCAATATTTTATTGTTACTACGGAAATTATTCCTCAGTACTTTCCACCCTTGATCTTACCAAGCACAAAATGTGCAATTCTACACATTCTTTGTCCTCCCTGTGTTGAAAGACTCATTGAACTGTCTCCTACTCAACTCATTCCTTCCCAAAAACAAGCTGTGGAATTCCTTACCTCCCTCAGTCTCCCAATAACCCTCAGGCTTTTGAAACCCCAGCTTGATGTAACATGACCACTGCACCTTGATTTATCACACCACTCTTCTCTTCAACCTTACTATCCTACACTGTGGACCTTGGCTCTTCACACAGAGCTTGGTTATAAAACTTCTGTTTCAGCTCTCAAGAGTTAAAAAGTACTGCAGTTAATACATTTCCAAACGGTTCTGGGTCAGTCTATAATTTATGCGGTCAAAATTTTCAGTTCCAAAGCAGTGCTATTGTTAAGAAATTAAATTGTTTTATATCTTTTCTTTCCTATATTTAATCATGGTGCATAACATCTGATGACATGATGTAAACTCACATATTAATCATAATGCTCATACGACATGCAAACAGAATCCACTGATGAGCATTTATTCAAGGAAAACAACTCCCTCCCACTGCAGATGGCTCAACAAGTACTGCATAAACTGGGGCTGAGACTATGAACTAGGAGGTCCCTGGGTTGATCAGTGCGGAGTTAGCCAGTCTCAGTCAGGACCACAGTGGGGCTGCTCCAATTGGCTTCAGCGTCCGCAAGCTCTGGAAGAAGAAAAACTAAAACAAATATAACCACTCTTACCTTTCCCAAATGCAATAGTATTTTCTGCACCAGTTTTAATAGCATCATATGCACCCTAGAAAAACACAGATGAAATAATATCAAAGATAACTCTAATTGTACTAAAAAAAAAACATTATGGAGACAAATAAAGACTGCATAGTGAAAAATGCTTGGAGGTGCAGTGGAAGTTGAGTTCCTTGGGTGAAGAGAGAAATTAAAATGAGACTTATAATAAATTTAGGGCTAACAAATGAAATTAGGCAGATTATATAAACTATAGAGGGGAAGGAAATAGAAATGCCAAGAGAAGGAAAAGAAAGATGGGTAGGGAAGCAGAGAGATGTTATAAACACAAACAGTAAAAGAATAGTTAAAGAAAGGGTAGAGCTCATTCGAGATGAAAAAGAAAACCTTAATTTGCAGGATGAAGGAAAGGCAGAAATACTAAATGAGTACTTTTGCTTTGATTTTCACAGAAAAGTGTGGTAGTGGGAATATGATTGGGTATATGAGGAAGAGAAGGAGCAATTAAGTAGGATAACTACTGATTAGGAAGTAGTACTTTAAAAACTGGTGGACCTCAAACAAGAAAAGGCATTGGGTCTTGAAAACGCGCATCTCAGAATTCAGAAGAAATTTGGAGAGGAAATAGCAGAGGCCCGAACCGCAATGTTTCAAATATCTTTGGATATGGAAATTATGACCGAGGCCTGGAGAGTTGCTAATACCACACTTCTGTTCAAAAAGGGAAAAAAATGGATAAATCAGGTAACCATAGACTTAACATTGGCAGTGGGCAAGTTTCTAGCGGTCTAAAAATGAGATAAAATTAATACCTTAACATGGATTTGTAAAAGACAAGTTGTGTCTGATAAATGTAAGAGTTTTGAGGAAATAATAGATGAACTGATGAAGGAAATGCAGTGAATGTTGCGTATATGGATTTTCAAAAGGTGCCCACATAGGAGACTTGTTGATAAAATGGAGCTACACAATATTAAAGGGAAAGTGGCAACATTCAATTTTCAATTTCAATTTTATTTGTCACATAACCAAATACAACACGTGAAATCCAGTCAGTGAAATGCTTTTTTCTTAACGAGCCGAGCGCACCAAGCAGCAAGGACACTTAGCTGCCTGGTACGCACGGAGCCCACAAGGACGGCAGCCATCTTCATCGGCGCCATCACAATAGGGTCCGCTCTCGCCTCGCTCCGCCTTTCCCGCACTCCTGCCCGACAATCTTCAGCCGCCGTGGTACCGACGTGAATAGGAAGTTAGTTAAAGGACAGAAGATAAAGTAGCGTTTAATTTTTTTTTGGACTGGAGGGATGTAAGCAGCAGTGCCAGTGTTGGGGCCATTGTTGTTCTCAAAACAATGTACAAAAAAAAATGATCTGGACTTAGGCTAAGTGGGCACAATATCAAAATCTGTAAATGACAAAAATATGACATCAGGAGGCCATAGACAGGTTAGTAGATCGAGCAGATAGATGCCATGTGAAATTTTACTCCAGTGGATGCATTTTGGAAGGAAGAATAATGATAGGAATTATAATAAGTAAACCTTTAAGAAGTAGAGAGCAGAGAGACTTAATGGTCTCTGATACACAAGTCTTTAAAATGAAGCCAACACAAAATGAGATATGGACTTGTATGTCATAATCTGGGTTGGCACTTCAATGCAGTGCTGAGGGAGTGCTGCACTGCCAGAGGTGCCGTTTTTCGGATGAGATGTTAAACCGAGGCCCCGTCTACCGTCTCAGATGGATGTAAAAGATCCCATGTCACTATTTGAAGAACAGGGGTGTTCTCTTTCTGTCCTGGCCAACATTTAGCCCTCAACCAACATCATTCAAAGAAGATTATCTGGTAATTTAACATGGCTGCTTGTGGAACCTTGCTGTGCGTCAATTGGCTGCCGTGTTTCCCTACATTAGTGACTGCACTTCAAATATCGGCTGTGAAGCACACCTGAGGATGTGAAAGGTGCTATTATAAATGCAAGTTTGTTCTTTTTTCTTCCTTTGGTCCCCCCACAGCATATGGAGAAACACAGGATTGTATTTTGTCTCTTGTTCAACAAGGCATCTCTTGTTGACTCACCCTCCAAATATTCCATAATTCAACTAAGCACTCTGCCCAGACAGCATACGTAACCTAATCACACAGATCACCCAAATCAAGTAAAGCCAAGTTGCTCAGCATTAAAAGATCAATACTCAAAATAAGTCAATAAATAACTTGAGCACAGAACTGAGACTGACACTTCAGTGCAGTACTAAAGGAATGCTCCATCGTCAGAGGGGGTGACATTAAACAAAGGGCCAAACTGCAAGGTTCAGGTGCATATGAAAGATCGAATAACACTACTTTAGAAGAGCAGGGAATTCTCCCTCAATATTCCTCCCTCAAACCCAACACCACACAAAACAAGATCTGGTCATTCATTTAATTTGCTGTTTATGGGAATTTACAAAGTACTCTACTGTGTCCCCACCTCCCCCTACTTCACATGCAAGGCATATTTAAATGAGCTAAACATGGCCCCATTGTAGTTCACACCATTTGCCCAGTTTGAAAGTTGGATAAAAGGCCTGTCTGTTAGGCCCTGGTGCTCAGTCTTCAAAGCTCAGCAAAGGGAGTCTCAGAACCTGTTTAATATAAGCGGAGGGGCCTATGCAATTGTTCTCAGAATGTGACTATGCACAGGCCAAAAGGAGCGCACAAAATTTTCAGGTAGCAATTTTTCTGCCCCAGTTTAGCACGATTCCCCAATCTACACCTCTAGATTGGGGAATCCCACCAAAAGTACACTGCAAACGGAAACCCAGGCTCTTGTTTTGCTGCAAATTGATTTTTTTTTAATTCAAAGACCTGCCACACACTCAAATTTGTCATTTGAGAGATACTGGTGATTGTAAACTCTGCAGGCAGAATCTACTATTTTTAATACACATTAGAAAGATGACCGTCTTACTGCTCATAGAAACACAAGTGCAATAATTTATTAGTTTATTAATTTTTAGCACAGAAACATAATTACATCAGTCTCCACTTAGGCAAACCCACTTACCACAATATTCTGCAAATCAATACTTTTAATAAAAACTGAAAAAACACAAAACAAGCAGAGACTGAATTATGTAAATAAAGGAAACTGCACATGACTCACTGCATTGTGATGCTCACATAGTAAGTTACTATGTCCTCAAAATATTACAGCTATGGCATAAATGTTAAAATATTAAAATGGAGTTATTATTCTCAAAGAAACTGGGTTCAAAGCTTGTAGCAACTCATTCATTGCATATTACAGATATCATAAATAGTTGCAAGCCTTCGATTTTAAATTATTTCAGAACAATGGCATCATTTTAAGATTCATGTCACAGTTCTAATATTTTGATTGAAAGACTGCTCACAACCACTAATGTGTGAACAGTACAATTCAGGCTGATTCGGACATTTTTACAACTCTTCATAAAAATAGCTTAACTGGAACAATGTCATTAGCAGATCAGGAAATTAAATCTGGTAATCACATTTCTGGTTTAATAACTGTATCTGTATGATAAATGTGTTCCAGGGGAAATTCAACAGCTATACTTGTAAGCCAATACCCAATAAGAAAGTGTTGGCTCAGTTGGTAACAATCTCACCTCAGTCAGAAGGTTGTAGGCTCAAACCCCACTCCAGGATATATCAGATGAGACACTAAAACAAGACAAGACCTCACCTACCTGTTTAAGATGGACTTTAAAAATCCCATGGAACTATGCAAAACACAGCTGCGATTCCTTTCCTTAACCAATATCCCCAAAAACCCAAGTCATTTTTGACTTTTTGGCTTGGACTGAAACTTGGCTCACAGGTGGGGACACCTTGGCCCTTACCAAAGCCTCCCTGCTTGACTATACTTTCCACTACACATCCAGCCAAAACAATCACAGTGGTGGTGTGGCAGTCATCACTAACTCACACATTGATCTTTCCCCCTACTTTCTCCCTCTGGCACCTTCTCTTCCTTCAAGCATCTTTCCCTGTTCCAACCTCCTTTCCTCTCCTTTAGAATCCTTGCTGACTACTGTCCCCCTAAGCCAGAGTTTCTGGCGGCTGCCTTTATTACATTAGTGCAGCTTTTTCTTTCTATGTGGCAGAAACGATTGTTATCAAGATTAACAGATGAATGCTTAGCGTGTTCATAAGACATTCCGTCATCCGCTACTTTAAAGCAGGTGGTAATCCGTTTACTTTAAACTGGTTAATGCCACAGCTAAAATAGCAGAATGCAACACAAACATTTTAAATGTTTGTCTGTTAATACTGTAGCACCAACAGTAATTTATAAGCTTATAATTTCCTTCTGTAAAACCAAATTTATACGATCACTGTTACATTAACAGCTGTCCAGTGCAAATGACAGAAAGTATAACTGGGCTGTCCGTTAACAAAAGGTTATGTTCTAATTCAGCAGGCGACTCAGTGTTGGTGCCAGGAGAAGCAAGGACTCAGTGTGCAGCACTCCTACATCACCTTCAAGCACCACAGCGTTTTGAGAACGAGTGGGCAAACAGCAGTGACAGCAATGAAGCCAATACACAAGACAGGTGTTGGTGGAAATAAAAATGATCACAAACAGCGGCAGGCTGTAAACTGACATTTTTCCATGAGGAACATGCATCTATTCAGTTTAATTTCACTGAAAGGATTGTGAACCTTTCTTGGGGCATTGCTTAAAAAAGATTTGTTCGTGTAAATTAATTTTCCTGCATAATGCTATCCACTTGTCTCCTTATTAACCATGTAACGTGATTTCTCCCAAGATTTTCAATGAAAAGAAATATTCCTCAAATTATAAGGTTTTTAACAAGGAAGGCTTCTTCCTTGGTTGTGGCAACATTGTTAGTTCTCATGTAAACCATGGCCACTGACTGCTTGGCCAACCCTCCCAAGAATGTGTCCGCATGGCCTTTTCCCTTCATTGTGACACCAAGGATGCAATATACCATTCCAAACTCTGTATACCCTGAACATGTTGTCACTTCCCAAATCCATGCCCATCTTTCCTGCCATTCCATGTTTGATTCCCTCCAATCAAGTTTCCGTCCACACCACTGTACTGAAAAGACCCTGATCAAAGTCACAAATAGCATCCTATGTGACTGTGACCGTGGTAAACTATCCTTCCTCATCCTCCTCGACCTGGCTGCAGCCTTCGACACGGTTGACCACACCATCCTCCTCGAACGCCTCTCCTCCGTCAGCCAGCTGAGTGGGACTGCCCTCGCCTGGTTACATTCTTATCTATCTAATCGTAGCCAGAGAATCACCTGCAATGGCTTCTCTTCCCACTCCTGCATCGTTACCTCGGCTGCCCCTTGGCGACATCATAGAAACATAGAAGATAGGGGCAGGAGTAAGCGATTCGGCCCCTCGAGCCTGCTCCGCCATTCAATGCAATCATGGCTGATCATCCAAATTCAGTACCCGGTCCCTGCTTTCTCCCCATACCCCTTGATCCCTTTAGCCTTAAGAAATATATCCAACTCCTTCTTGAATATACTTAATGAATTGGCCTCTACTGCCTTCTGTGGTAGAGAATTCCACAGGTTCACCACTCTCGGTGAAGAAATTCCTCCTCATTTCTGTCCTAAATGGCATACCCTTTATCCTTAGACTGTGACCCCTGGTTCTGGACTCCCCGACCATCGGGAACATCCTTCCTGCATCTAGTCTGTCCAGTCCTGTCAGAATTTTATAAGTTTCAATGAGATTCCCTCTCATTCTTCTAAACTCCAGCGAGTACAAGCCCAATCAACCCAATCTCTCCTCATGCGTCATTCCTGCCATCCCAGGTATCAGCCTGGTGAATCTTCGCTGAACTCCTTCCATGGCAAGAACATCCTTCCTCAGATAAGGCGACCAAAACTGCACACAATACTCAAGATGTGGTCTCACCAAGGCCCAGTACAACTGCAGCAAGACATCCTTGTTCCTGTACTCAAAGCCTCTCGCTACGAAGGCCAACATATCATTTGCCTTCTTAACCGTCTGCTGCACCTGCATGCTTACCTTCAGCGACTGGTGCACAAGGACACGCAGGTCTCGTTGCACTTCCCCTTCGCCCAATATATTGCCATTCAAATAATAATCTGCCTTCCTGTTTTTGCCACCAAAGTGGATAACCTCACATTTATCCACGTTATATGGCATCTGCCATGCTTCTGCCCAATCACCCAACCTGTCCAAATCATCCTGGAGTTTCTCGGCATCCTCCTCACAGCACACACGCCCACCCAGCTTTGTGTCTGCAAATTTGGAGATATTACATCGAGTTCCCTCGTCTAGATCATTAATATATATTGTGAATAACTGGGGTCCAAGGACCGATCCCTGCGGTACCCCACTCGTCACTGCCTGCCACTCGGAAAAAGACCCGTTTATTCCAACTCTTTGCTTTCTGTCTGCCAACCAGTTTTCTATCCAAGTCCCTTGGTATTTCTCAGTTCTACCCATACAGATTCCACATCATCAGAGCTAATATCCTTCCTTACAACTGTGTTAATCCCTTCTTTAACCAGCAATGCTACCCCACCTCCCTTTCCTTTTTGCCTATCTTTCCTGAATATTGAATACCCCTGGATGTTGAGTTCCCAGCCTTAGCCACCCTGGAGCCATGTTTCCGTAATCCCAATCAAATCATATTCGTTTACCTCTATTTGTGCAGCTAATTCATCCACCTTATTCCGAATGCTCTTTGCATTAAGACACAAAGGCCTAGAAATTGGGTTGGGTCGCCAAAGTGGCGCAAAAGTCGCCCGAGCGCAGGATTTAGCGCAGCGTTCGAGGCTTTTGCGATCGTCAGATATTCAGTTCCATTGCCCCTAGAGGGAGACGGGGCGAGGCTCGAGGCGCTCCATGTCCCTCTTAGGGCGCCGAAACTGAATATCGCAGCGCAACGTGCCGCAGCGCCACACGCTGTGGCACGGCACGCTGCGGTACTGCAGGCCTTCCTCCCATTGTTAAGGGGGAGGGGCCTGCAACAGCGCGATCCCCGCTCGCAAGTGCTGGCAAACGAGCCCGGCACCAAGGAGAAGTGCCAGGCTCTCGGGAAACAGCCGGCAATGCCGCGGGGGAGGGGGAGGGGGTCAGGAGGCCGGGGACGGAGGTGCTGGCAGGCAGCCGCCGAAAAAGGCGGCTGCCCCGCACCTCCACCTTAACTTGCGCCGCTGCCGGCACAGTAAGGCCCCGTGAACCGGGCGCGGGTAGCGAACGGCGCAACTGCGCGAATGGGGCGCTACGCACACCAATGACGTCATCGGTGGCAGCGCAGCAAATGGCTAATGCCACCATTAGCGTCCCTGCTGAATATCACGGGAGGCGCAGCCAGTGGCGCTACAGCCACTGACTGCCTCTTCAGGCACTAACAGGTGGCGCTACTCACCCAATTTTTCCCCCAAAGTCTTCAGGCTTGTTTTTCTAACACTCTTAGACCTATTAGAATTATTATTTACTGTGGCCACGTTTGATTTAAACCGTTGATTTCTCTGACTGCCACTTTTGTTTTTCTCCTTCCTATCTTTTGCTTTTATCCTTGTTTCCCTTTCCTCTGTCCCCCTATTCAGGTTCCCAACCCCCTGCCATTTTAGTTTAAACCCTCCCCCAGAGCACTAGCAAACACTCCCCCTAGGACATCGGTCCCGGCCCTGCCCAGGTGCAAACCGTCCGGTTTGTACTGGTCCCACCTCCCCCAGAACCGGTTCCAATGTCCAAGGATTTTGAATCCCTCCCCCCTGCACCATTCCTCTAGCCACGTATTCATCTGAAATATCCTTCTATTTCTACTCTGACTAGCACGTGGCACTGGTAGCAATCCTGAGATTACTGCCTTTGAGGTCCTATTTTTTAATTTACCTCCTAACTCCCTATATTCAGCTTTTAGGACCTCATCCCGTTTTTTACCTATATCGTTAGTGCCTATATGCACCACGACAACTGGCTGTTCACCCTCCCCTTCCAAAATGTTCTGCAGCCGCTCGGAGACATCCTTGACCCTTGCACCAGGGAGGCAACACACCATCCTGGAGTCTCGTTTGCGGCCGCAGAAAAGCCTATCTATTCCCCTTGCAATAGAATCCCCTATTACTGTAGCTCTCCCGCTCTTTTTCCTCCCGTCCTGTGCAGCAGAGCCACCCCTGGTGCCAGGAAGTTGGCTGCTGCTGCCTTCCTCTGATAAGCCATCCGCACCTCCCCCCCCCCCCCCCCAATCAGTATCCAAAGCAGTATATCTGTTTGAGAGGGGGATGTCCACAGGGGACCCCTGCACTACCTGCCTGCACCTACTACTGTCTGTTGGTCACCCCTTCCCTTTCTGCCTGTCCAACCTTTGCCTGCGGTGTGACCAACTGATCAAACGTGTTATCCACGAATTCCTCAGCATCGCGAATGGTCCAGTATGAATCCAATCGCAGCTCCAGTGCCGCAATGCGATCTGCCAGTAGCTGCAGCTGGATACACTTCACGCACACATGGTTGTCAGGGTCACAGGAAGTGTCCGAGTGCAGGAGGAGCATGCCATGAGGCCGAGCTCTCCTGCCATGACTTACCCTTTAATTAATTAAAATTAAATTAAATCAATCCCACCAATTACACTACAGTTAAATGATATACTTAAGGGGCCTGGTTTACCAACAGTCCCTGCTACACCAGAGACCTTAAAAACTATATGCCACAGAGTTAAAGTTTAAAAAGAGAGAAATACTCACCAGCCAATCACTTACCTGCTTCCTGGTGACGTCACACTGTGATTACTTTTTACTTCCCTCCCTCTGAGCTCGGAGACTGGTATGCCTCTCGAGCCTCGCTGCCGCTTTTATTTACCTCCGGTGCTGCCTCGCTCCAATCAGGTCCGAAAACACAGCGTCAGTTTCCACATGTACTTTGACGACACTCAGCTCTACCTCACCACCGCCTCTCTTGATCTCTCTCTGTCTCTGCTTCTCTGAAATCCAGTATTGGATGAGCAGAAATTTCCTCCAACTAAATATTGGGAAGACCAAAGCCATTTTCTTCAGTCCCTGCCACAAACTCTGTTCCCTAGCCACCGAGTCCAGCCCTCTTCCTGGCAACTGTCTGAGGTTGAACCAGACCGTTTGCAAACCTTGGTGTCATATTTGTCCCAGAGTTGAGCTTCCAACCACATATCTGCTCCACCACCAAGACTGCCTACTTCCACCTCAACATCACCAGACTCCACCCCTGCCTCAGCTCATCTGCTGCTGAAACCCTCATCATGTCTTTGTTACCTCTAGACTTGACTATTCCAGTGCTCTCCTGGCCAGCCTCCCATCTTCCATCCTACATAAAATTGCCCTCATCCAAAACTCTGCTGCCCGTATCCTAACTTGGACTAAGTCCCGTTCACCCATCACCGCTTTGCTCACTGACCTACACTGGCTCCCGGTCAGTCAACAAGTCAATTTTTAAATTCTCATCCTGGTTTTCAAATCCCTCCATGACATCGCCCCTCCCTATCTCCACAAGCCTTTGAGATCTTTGTCCTCCTGCAATCCTGGCATCTTGCACATCCCTGATTTTAATTGCTCCACCATAGGCAACTGAAAGCAGGCTGCCAATGTCCTAAGTTCTAGAATTCTGTCCCTAAACCTCTCCGCCTCCTTTAAGACACTCCTTAAAACCTATCTCTTTGACCAAGTTTTTGGTCATCTGTCCCGATATCTCCTTCCGTGGTTTGGTGTCAAATTTTGATTAATAATGCTCGTGAAGTGCCTTGGGACATTTTGCTCTGTAAAGGCGTTTTATAAATGCAAGTTGTTGTTGTTTGTTTGATCAGTTTCCTAAACCTAACACCAGTCTCTTCCTATGCTTACTGGCACCCCAGGTAGTACGGTGCTCCACAGGCCCATGGTCCATTCCTCTGCTGTCTTCTGTGACATTCTTTTGGCTCTTTCCTTCATCTTCCTATCTAGGCTCACTGACGCTCAGGAATGTAATTTTCTCCCCAGCTTATGTACTGCGTAAAGCATCGAGGTGTTCCAGAAGTTCAACAATCCGCTGTTTGAGTGTACTGAGGTGATGACAATTAGTGCAGATGCAATTATTCTGTGCCTTGCTCAGGTATGCATGCATATTGCACTTCACATATTTCACTTGTCTGTCCATGGTACACACCATTTTAAAAATAATCTGCACCTCTGTGGCTTTAAAATTTACTGTCTTTTACCCTTTACATTCATCAAAATTAGACTCGAGCAGCTTGAGGTGGGGGAGAGAGAGTTGAAGGGAGAGTAAAAAACTGTCCAGTAATGGATTGCTGGGGCTTTATTGAAGAAAATAACAAAGGTTGCTACCCCATTTGACGCAGTGAGCCATTTCAATATGCAAACTGTGGATTAAGCATGTTAAGGAAAATTCTCAGCATTCGTCCACGTCTTTAGGACAACATGGGAGCCAGGAAGACATGGATCATACCAGCTCAGTAGATGCCGGCATTGCTTGATACACAGAAGAGGGAAAAAACCAATAATTCACTGTTTAACAGAAACTGG
Organism: Somniosus microcephalus; assembly: GCF_052327205.1. Classification (NCBI taxonomy): domain Eukaryota; kingdom Metazoa; phylum Chordata; class Chondrichthyes; order Squaliformes; family Somniosidae; genus Somniosus; species Somniosus microcephalus. The sequence continues at coordinate 340,816,100 of NC_140987.1, forward strand.
GAGAAGTAAAAGACAGACATAGGAGCTGCCAGAAATTTTAAATAATACAAAAAGTGAGACAGAGAATGAAAAATCATGGAAGAAATGACTGAAAGGGAAAGCAACAAAAAGAGAGATTGGAAGAATGTTTCTTAATTAATGTTCACCAGTGCAAATATATGGTCATTAGAGTGTTTATTGCTGCTAACAGAATTCAACTTTAGGATGGCAGGCAGCCATAAAATGTTGAGTGATAACAATGACGCAGAGGCTGGACATGGTTGAATCAATTTGTGAGTAAATAGTGAAACATGCCTTTATCTGACGCGCAGGCTTAATTTATCTGGTGGCAGTGACAGCCTAGGCCTCCAAACAATTACTACCATTTTCTACACTAACGGTTCCAGCAGTTCATGTAAACAAGGAGCAGAAATACACTCAAACAAACCAGAAAATCCATACAGGCAACAAACATATTAAAACAATGTAAAAGGAAAAGAAAAGCTTCAATTTTATTACAGTAAGTGACCAATGCTCCACAATGTGAACATTAGACCCCCTTCCAACAAATGATGCTCAGCAGCAACACTGCCGTAAAAAAGTGAATTCCACATGGGACCATTTAGAAGTACAGGCGAATCTTGTCAATTCAAATTCATTTGTTACACTAAAAAAAATTATCCAGTAATTCAAATTCAACAATGTAAATTTAGCAGTTTTATGCTAAAAAAAATTAAGCAATTTTGAATTAATTGTCGGCTGTACAGGTAGACTATCCTTTATCCGAAAACCTCGGGACCAGCCGTGTTTCGGTTTTCGGAAAATTTCGGATTTCGGAAGGTGAGCGAAAACACTTCGGTTTTCAGAGTAATTCGGTTTGCGGGAGTGCGGATAAAGGATACACTGGCCTAGAAATTCAGTAAGGCGCTGCAAGCTTTGCGCCCAGTTACCGCCTAAAGAGGGCTTCTGCGCCAGTATAGGAGGTTGCGCTGATATTGAGCTCGGCGGTAATGGTGGCGGTAGCCGGTAGCACTGCGCCGGCACCGATGACGTCATTGGTGTGCGCAGTGCCCCGTTTCCGCCCCGATGACGGCCCGACGCCCATATTCAGTTGCCGCCGCCTCCTCCGTGGCGGCCGCTATTAACATCTGGAGACCAGGGCCTTACTGCAGCCTTAGTGGGGCGCATAAAGGTGGAGGTGCGGCCGGCCGCTTTTTCGGCGGCCGCCTGCCCGCACCTCCTTCCCCGGCCTCCACCACCCCCCCCCGCGGCATTGCCGGCTGCTTTCCGCGAGCCCGGCACTTCTCCGTGGTGCCGGGCTCATTTGCCGGCACAATCCAGCGGTGATCTCCCTGTTGCAGGCACCTCCACATTAAGAGAAGGCCTGCAGTACCGCAGCCTGCCGCACCGCATCGGGTGGCGCAGCGGCACTTAGAGCGCTGAAATTCAGTTTCAGCGCCCCAAGCGGGGGCGGGCACACCCTGGAATAGCGGCCGGTTCCGACTTGGGGCGCAAAAAGTGAATATCGGACGGTCGCACATGGCTCCGCGCCCAGCGCTAACTTTTGGCCGTTAGCCAGCTGGCGGGGCCATAGTGAATTTCTAGGCCACTATCCCTTATCCGAAAGGGTGGGGGTCGGCGGGGGGTCGTGGTTGGGGGGGGGGGGGGCGGGGGTGGGGGCCGGCGGTGGGTCGGCGTCGTGCGCACGACTTACGCTGAGCGAAAACACTTCGGTTTTCAGATTAATTCGGTTTTCGGGAGTGCGGATAAAGGATACACTATCCCTTATCCGAAAGGGTGGGGGTCGGCGGACCTTATGAATACCTGAGTGGGATAAATAAAGACTATAAATACTCTAGTTACAGGGATAAATACTGTAGTACAGTTTATTTGTAAGGAAAACATTCAGTAAAACTTCAAACATGTACAGGTACAAACTAAGCTAAATACCTGTACATAAACATGCAATAAAGGTACATTACATCTGGCTTGAGGATCTTGGAGAAGAGGGTACATCAGTGTTGTCATCATTGTCATCAGGTTGGAGTTGGACATCTGAAGATGGGCCAGGAACAAGATTCTCAAGTGATGAAGCAGCACTACGACAGACGGCCTTTTTAAAGACTTCTTCCAGTGTCATCTGTCTCATTAACATTGGTTTCTGTCTAAGCAGTCTCTCTTTAATTGAGTAAACTTGCATAATCTCTTGCTCACTGATAAATGCACGTTGTTCAAGGCCAGCAATTAACTGATCACACATTGTCACCATATCGTCTATGGGGATTTTGTCACCTGTGTTCACAATGTCATCATCATCATCACTACTATCCTCTTGCTTGTCTTTATTTAACACCATTTCAGCAATTTCCCCATTACTCAACGAATGCACAACAGGTGCATCATTGTCAATGTTCAGCACTTCTTCGATGTCAGCTTCCTCTAACGTATTTACACTTTCGGATGATAAACCTTTTTCACCACAGATTTTCAGATATTTTATACCATGACGCTTCTTAAATTTATGCAGCCAACCTTCTGAATATTCACACTCAACTTCAATGTTCAGTTCTTCATGGTATATTCTAGCTTGCTTCATGACCATCAAACCAGTCAGTGGCACACGTTCACCTCTGCGTTGTCGAATCCACTCAATCAGCACACGGTCAAGATCTTCATTTTTTGCCCTATGCAATGTTTTCCTACTTTTCATTAGTTTATGGTCATCACTGTCAGTGTAAAATTTCAACAACTTGTCTTTCTGTTTCTTTAAATCATATACGGTGGTAGTTCCCACACCATATTCTTCAGTAAGACGTCGCACAGGCACACCACGATCAAGCTTCTGCAATAACTCCACTTTCTGCGATATCGATAATGAGAGATGCTTCCTTCTCTGCTTCTCACTGTTACCCATTGGGGTATCTGCAGCTCTTTTTAGCATTTTCACAAATTGTTAAAAGCCAGCAAATATCTAAGAGAGCAGCAAATATCTAAGAGAGCAGCAAATATCACACAGAGCAGCAAAACACCTGCGTGGGTCAAGCATCGGCAGCGTCGGGTCATGCTTTGCGCCACTTTCGGCTTTCAGAGGTTTTCTGGTTTCGGATGTGCGGATAAAGGCTGGTACACTATATCTTATCCGAAATGGGCCGGGGTCGGCGTTCGGCGGGGGGGGGCGGGGGTCGGGTTCGGCGGGAGGGTCGGCGGGGGGTCGGGGTCGTGCGCACGACTTACGCTGAGCGATTTCGGTTTTCAGAAGTGCAGAAAAATGCTACACTATCCCTTATCCGGCTAGGCCTGTAAGTCGTGCGCCACTCTGGTCATGTCGTGCGCACGACTTACGCTGACCGAAAAAACCTTCGGTTTTTAGAGGGTTTCGGTTTTCGGAAGTTCGGATAAAGGGTAGTCTACCTGTATTAGCAAATGGAACAACCACCAGCATAAATGGCATGTGTCTTTAAATGTGCATCCTGGGAAATCTCATGGCAAGGTACAATAAGGAATGATGGTTTATTGACACAAACCATCTTTACAATAAGGAATGAATTCAATAAGTTTTAGGAACAGGATAACACCATTAGCTCCAACAAGCACATTCCTTATTCAGAGATCAACCCAATCTATTAGCCCATCAGGTCCCCAAATTGCCTTGTGAACTCATTTACACTGTCCACTTTAATGGCCTCCCCGAGTAATTTATCTAGACTCTTATTTTTTGGGTAGAAAGTTCTGCTTGACTCTCCTAATCCCGAGTTCCTAATTTTTAAACTTTTGTGTCATGGTATTTGAACTGGTCAACTGGTGCGAGTTAGATGCTTTCCTTGCAACCCAGTTGTTTACACTGAATTACGCCCATTATTACATTCGGGCATATTCTATTTAGATTGGCAGAGAATTGCGGCGTATCTTGGGATTGGGAGAATGGGCGTGGAATGGATGCATTTTCGGGTCTAACTTCCACAATGTGCCCATGCAGGAAATTCAAGGCAGTGATACCCAGAATCATCATTATTCACATCTGTTACCCCCTAAAATCAAAAATATTCTTCTCCTGATTAGGGGGACCAGAACTGCAAATAGTATTTAGTGTGACTTCTAAAGTGTATTGGTAACACAGAGTGTCTTTAAAGTGGCACTGTTCCACATTTGAGGCTTTTCTACCTTTCTTGCTCTAAAATAGTTTGGGCCTCATATTTTAGATCACGCTCATGGGCGCAGGCCAACTTCCGATGTCTGCCAGAGTGCATTTGGGTCCAGGTAAGCTTTCAGTAAAATGCCTGGGAAATAAACAGCAAACCCTGTTTGGGAATTGCTGTTATCTACTGGTCTACTCTACAGATCACATTTTAACTTTAAACTACGAAGCAAATTTAATGAACAATTGAATAATCTAACAGTAGGTTACACAGAGTAGAAAGTCGATTATCTAACTCGAGTAGACAAAAGATCACCACTCAAAGAACAAGCTAGCCCTTTGTTAAAATGTTTTAAATAGGATTTTTGCATTTCTTACCACTGTGGGAGGTTATATTTATGTAAATTATTTTGGTAAAATTTCAAACCAATTTTTCTCATGAATTTCAAACTAACTGGTTCCTTCTTGCACAGTTTTTAATAATTCATATTATCACTTTTTTGATATATCCCAGAAAATAATTACCACACCTTTAAATTGTTGCATTTTCCAACCACTAAACTTATCAAGGGAACCGTCAGTTATATACAAACTGAGCCAATCACACAGCATTGCTCACGTTTGAATTAGTCCTCTCGGCAGCCCTTAAATCAATGAAACTTGCAATACTGCATGAAATAAGCTTAATGCAGGAACCCAAACTGCAGTCATTTTTTAAAAAAATGATTAAGTTCTGTGACTGGAAGTAAATGCACAAGCACCAAGCCAAAATTAGGCAAAAACACCTCACTTTTATCACATCACTCCTTCCTTTCAGATCAGATACTCTCAGTGCCACCAATGCAATGTTCGTAAGGATCCAAAAAGGTATTCATTCATAACATGACAATATGTTGATGCTTCCAGTTCAGGAACCACACAATGTTGTCTGATCGTATTGTATCCTTGTAATGTCATGTAACTACACTAATGGATTGTGGCCAGAATATACCCCTCGAAGTAGGGTTGTGGCTTCTGCAGCACCCAAACAGTTAAATATTTTTTGTTTAAATGGCAGCTTAAACGTTCTCATGGGAGTAGCTTACTTCTTAGATAAATGACTGGATGCTTCTCCCCAAGGTCATTTATTTGGCTCAATACATCACCGATACTGTTGTGAGGAGTCGGTGTGAATTGTGAAAGCTCGAGAAGAGTCATCATAGGCAGGCTTTCAAACCAATTTCAAAAGAAATGCATCATCATTTTGAATCCTACTGTAACAAATATTATGTCTCAAATAATTCTATCGTACACAGCACAAGTAACCAAAAAAGGATCATTATACAGTACCTTGCATCGAGCAGCATACGGTTGAACTGTTTGTCTCACAACAGAAATCCCTTCTAGAAGCCGACCAGGTTGTTCAGTTATGTACTTATAGTTTGTGGAAGGTTCATTGTAAACTGAAAGCTTAAAAAAAACAAATTACATTTCAATTAAAGACTGAGGTTTTTCTTAAATATAATGGCCCGCAATTTGCAGCCCCTACAGGCGTGTACACGCCCGTAAGGGCCGCGCAGGTGCCGGGTTTTCACACGCAAAGACCCGGAACTTGCGATGACAGACCATCCACATCCCCGGGAAAAGGGCATCAGCGGATGAAGAGTTGGGCTATCTGCCCAACGAATATCCGTGAAATTCTTACGCCTGGTAAAAGCAGGCGTAAGGACTGCTTTTTAACAGTGCAAGAGTTTAAAAAAAAATGAAATTTTTATTTTTATATCATTTATACATTAAAAAACCTGTGCAATAAGGCAAGTTTATTTATAGCCCCTTTAAAACACAAATATTTTTCCCAAAATTTAAATTTGTTTTAAATATTTAATTAAATGGCATGTTAATTAATTTTAAATATGTAATTTTTTTAATGTATTTTTTGGGGTATTCCCATTCATGCTTATGCGGTTTTTGTACATACGGAATTACCATAATCATAAATGGGGATTCCCTTCAATCATTCGTTGGGCGGCCCACGTGATCCTAGGGCCACTCACGAACCACCTGCGCCCCTGGGATAAGTGGGCCTCTACCCGTGGGTACCTGGAGAGGCCCAGGACCGAGAGTCTCCGTACCTCCCGGATCACCAGGTACACGGGCATTTTATTGCCGGATCAAAGGCATTTCCCCGCAAGAAGCCGCCAAACCGCAATTTCAGGGCCAATGTTTGATTATGGTGAGCATCTCCTTGTATGGAGATAGATCTTTACAAATAAAAACTTAATTAAAAAAAAGATTTTATCATGTTCATTAAGATACAAAGCTAGCTATTGTTTAATCTCTCTCTATATAGCTACCCTTTTGATTGAAATGGTAATTAGTTTGGCTAAGAGTATTCAGATCGGAGAAAGGTAGTTTATTCCAGAGCGGACGTGGGAGTGGAACAGCGAGCGCAGCAAACTTAAAAGGAGCAGCGAGGCGAGGCCCGACCAGAGCGGACCTGGGAGTGGAACAGCGAGCGCGGCGAATTTAAAAGGAGCAGCGAGGCGAGGCCCGACCAGAGCGGACCTGGGAGTGCAACAGCGAGCGCAGCAAATTTAAAAGGAGCAGCGAGGTGAGGCCCGACCAATTCAGCAGCGGGGGAGAGAGGTAAAAAGCAATCAAAGTGTGACGTCACCAGGAAGCAGATAGGGGATTGGTTGGTGAGTATTTCTCTCTTTTTTAAACTTTAACTCCGTGGTTTATAGTTACTAAGGTCTCTCTGGTGTCGTGGGGACTGTTGGTAAACCATTTAACTGTAGTGTAATTAGTGGGATTGATTAATTAATTGAATTTAAATTAAATCAAAGGGTAAATCATGGCAGGACAGTCCGGCCACGTGGTATGCTCCTCCTGCGATATGTGGGAACTCAGGGACACTTCCTGTGTCCCTGACAACTGCATGTGCAGGAAGTGCATCCAGCTGCAGCTACTGACAGACCGCATTGCGGCACTGGAGCTGCGATTGGATGCATACTGGAGCGTTCGCGATGCTCAGAACATCGTGAATAGCACGTTTACGGAGTTGGGCACACCGCAGGTGGAGGTTGGACAGGAAGAAAGGGAATGGGTGACCAACAGGCGGAGTACTAGGCGCAGGCAGGTAGTGCAGGGGTCCCCTGTGGACATCCCCCTCTCAAACAGATACACCACTTTGAGTGCTGTTGGGGGGGGGGGGATGGCTTATCAGAGGAAAGCAGCAGCAGCCAACTTCCTGGCACCAGGGGTGGCTCTGCTGCACAGCACGGGAGGAAAAAGAGCGGGAGAGCTATAGTAACAGGGGATTCTATTGTAAAGGGGAATAGATAGGCGTTTCTGCGGCCACAAACGAGACTCCAGGATGGTGTGTTGCCTCCCTGGTGCAAGGGTCAAGGATGTCTCAGAGCGGCTGCAGAACATCTTGGAAGGGGAGGGTGAACAGCCAGTTCTCGTGATGCATATAGGCACCAACGATATAGGTAAAAAGCGGGATGAGGTCCTAAAAGCGGAATATAGGGAGTTAGGAGGTAAATTAAAAAATAGGACCTCAAAAGGTAGTAATCTCAGGATTGCTACCAGTGCCACGTGCTAGTCAGAGTAGAAATAGAAGGATATTTCAGATGAATACGTGGCTAGAGGGATGGTGCAAGGGGGAGAGATTCAAGTTCCTGGGACATTGGAACCGGTTCTGGGGGAGGTGGGACCAGTTCAAACCGGACGGTTTGCACCTGGGCAGGGCTGGAACCAATGTCCTAGGGGGAGTGTTTGCTAGTGCTCTGGGGGAGGGTTTAAAGTAAAATGGCAGGGGGTTGGGAACCTGAGCAGGGAGACAGAGGAAAGGGAAACAAGGATAAAAGCAAAAGATGGGAAGGAGAAAAACAAAAGTGGCAGTCAGAGAAATCAACGGTTTAAATCAAACGTGGCCACAGTAAATAATAATTCTAATAGGTCTAAGAGCGTTAAAAAAGCAAGCCTGAAGGCTTTGTGTCTTAAAGCGAGGAGCATTCATAATAAGGTGGATGAATTGGCTGCGCAAAGAGGTAAACGAATATGATTTGGTTGGGGTTACGGAAACGTGGCTCAAGGATGGCCAAGGCTGGGAACTCAACATCCAGGGGTATTCGATATTCAGGAAAGATTAAGGGAGGTGGGGTAGCATTACTGGTTAAAGAAGGGATTAACACAATTGTAAGGAAGGATATTAGCTCTGATGATGTGGAATCTGTATGGGTAGAATTGAGAAATACTGAGGGGAAGAAAACGTTAGTGGGAGTGGTATAAATAGACCTCCAAACAGTAAGGCGGAGGTTGGGGATGGCATTAAAAGGGAAATTAAAGAAGCGTGCAATAAGGGCACAGCAGTCATCATGGGTGACTTCAATCTACATATAGATTGGGCTAACCAAATTAGTAACAATACTGTGGAGAAGGAATTCCTGGAGTGTTTACGGGATGGTTTCCTGGACCAATATGTCGAGGAACCAACCAGAGGTCAGGCCATCTTAGACTGGGTATTATGTAACGAGAAAGGATTAATTAGCAATCTTGCTGTACGAGGCCCCTTGGGTCGGAGCGATCATATGATCGAATTCTTCATTAAGATGGAGAATGAAGTCGTTGACTCAGAGACTAGGGTCCTCAAATTAAATAAAGGAAACTACGATGGTCTGAGGAGCGAGTTGGGTAGGATTGATTGGGGAATGTCACTCAAAGGGTTGACGGTGGATAGGCAATGGCAAACATTCAAGGACCGAATGGAATAATTACAGAATTTGTTCATCCCAGTTTAGCATAAAAATAAAACAAAAAAGTTGACTCAACCGTGGCTAACAAGGGAAATTAGGGATAGCATAAGATCCAAGGAGAGGACATATAAATTGGCCAGAAAAAGCAATAATCCTGAGGATTGGGAGCAGTTTAGGATTCAACAAAGGAGGACAAAGGGATTAATTAAGAAGGGGAAAATAGAATATGAGAGTAAGCTTGCAGGGAACATAAAAACTGACTGTAAAAGCTTTTATAGATATGTGAAGAGAAAAAGATTGGTGAAGTGAAGCGTAGGTCCCTTGCAGTCAGAATCAGGGAAATTTATAATGGGGAACAAAGAAATGGCAGACCAACTAAATACATATTTTGGTTCTGGCTTCACAAAGGAGGACACAAATAACCTCCCAGAGGTGCCGGGGAACATAGGGTCTGATGAAAGGGTGGAACTGAAAGAAATCAGTATTTGTAGGGAAATGGCGTTAGGAAAATTGATGGGACTGAAGGCCGATAAATCCCCAGGGCCTGATAATCTACATCCTAGGGTACTTAAGGAAGTGGCCCTAGAAATAGTAGATGCATTGCTGGTCATCTTCCAGAACTTGATAGACTCTGGAACAGTACCCATGGATTGGAGGGTAGCTAATGTTACCCCACTATTCAAAAAAGGTGGTAGAGAAAAAGCGGGGAATTATAGACCGGTAAATCTGGCATCAGTAGTGGGGAAAATGCTAGAGACCATTATAAAAGATGTAATAGCAGAGCACTTGGAAAGCAGTGACAGGATCGGACAAAGTCAACATGGGTTTACAAAAAGGTAAATCATGCTTGACTAATCTACTGGAATTTTTTGAGGATGTAACTGGTAAAATAGATAAGGGAGAACCAGTGGATGTGGTGTATTTGGTCTTTCAGAAGGCTTTCGATAAGGTCCCGCATAAGAGATTAGCGTGCAAAATTAAGCCACATGGGATTGGGGGCAAGGTATTGACTTGGATAGAGAACTGGTTGGCGGACAGAAAGCAAAGAGTTGGAATAAACGGGTCGTTTTCCAAGTGGCAGGCAGTGACTAGTGGAGTACCGCAAGGATCGGTCCTAGGACCCCAGCTATTCACAATATATATTAATGATCTGGACGAGGGAATTGGATGTAATATCTCCGAATTTGCAGATGACACAAAGCTGGGTGGGAGGGTATGCTGTGAGGAGGATGTCGTGAAACTCCAGTACGATTTGGACAGGTTGGGTGATTGGGCAGAAACATGGCAAATGCACTATAATGTGGATAAATGTGAGGTTATCCACTTTGGTGGCAAAAACAGGAAGGCAGATTATTATTTGAATGGCAATAGATTGGGAGAAGGGGAAGTGCAAAGAGACCTGGGTGTTCTTGTGCACCAGTCGTTGAAGGTAAGCATGCAGGTGCAGCAGGCGGTTAAGAAGGCAAATGGTATGTTGGCCTTCGTAGCAAGAGGGTTCGAGTATAGGAACAAGGATGTCTTGCTGCAGTTGTACAGGGCCTTGGTGAGACCGCACCTTGAGTATTGTGTGCAGTTTTGGTCGCCTTATCTGAGGAAGGATGTTCTTGCCATGGAAGGAGTGCAGCGAAGATTCACCAGGCTGATACCTGGGATGGCAGGAATGACGTATGAGGAGAGATTGTGTCGATTGGGCTTATACTCACTGGAGTTTAGAAGATTGAGAGGGGATCTCATCGAAACCTATAAAATTCTGTCAGGCCTGGACAGACTAGATGCAGGAAGGATGTTTCTGTTGGCTGGGGAGTCCAGAACCATGGGTCATAGTCTAAGGATAAGGGGTAGGCCATTTAGGACTGAAATGAGGAGGAATTTCTTCACCCAGAGAATGGTGAACCTGTGGAATTCTCTGCCACAGAGGGCGGTGGAGGCCAGTTCATTAAATATATTCAAGAAGGAGTTGGATATATTTCTTAAGGCTAAACGGATCAAGGGATATGGGGAGAAGGCAGGGACAGGGTACTGAATTTGGGTGATCAGCCATGATCTCATTGAATGGCAGAGCAGGCTCGAAGGGCCGAATGGCCTACTCCTGCTCCTATCTTCTATGTTTCTACCTTCAGGTGGAGCACCTAGCATTATTCTTTATATAAAAAAAGGTACTTTACACAGTGGTACATTCCTTATAGAACTAGTGAGGAATTATGAACAATGTATCAGTGTACAAGTGCATTCAATTTTGAGATCCGTGGTGTGCACATAAGCATTGGGAAAAAGTAAAACTATAAAGAAGTGTATTTAACTCCTTTCCCCATTTCAAATCTCCAGTGTTATCTCCTTTAATACACTCTAACCTGGGCATTATTCAAAATATCGTTTATGTTCCCTCTACCACTGCTGCAATAGAGTTTTAGCGATGCTGGATATGAAGTCTGTCTTGCCACATCTGGTGGTTCATTAGAAGGTTCAGAAAACAAATGATAACAGATTTTGAATCTCTATGTACATTTAACAAGTCAATATTAACAAAAATATGATACAACTACAACCAATGTTCCCGTGAGCTGCGCAGCTCACAGGCTGCTCACCGGCTTTACAATGGTAATAACTGCACATGCGCACAATATTGAATGGGCCGTGCAGCCTGTTAAAGTGCCCGCGCACCGAAAAAAAATTAGTGAACATTGACTACAACTATTTAGTACACCATACTGACATTAACTATTCAAGTGTAAACAAAGGCTTATGGGAGAGTTGCTAAGCTTTCATTCTCTAGTTATGTCTAGTAGAGTGTGTCCAGGTGTTCCAATCAATAGAGGGCGAGGAGGTCAGAGAGCACTGTGGTACAAGTCAAAGTGGAGTCATTTGCACAGTATGGTAGCTCATACGCCGAGTGTTGGTGCACAAAGCTAAAATATGTAGGCCGGAGAGTATTTTGCAACTTGAGCAGGCAATAGACTCTTTCTATTGCCTACGCGTGCCATACGGATTATTGTCTATTGTCCTCAATTAGTAAGAAAGTGAAAGTTTTTTCCATTAGTGTTATATCATGCATCAAAGGAAGATCGCCGATCAGTCTGGGGAAACCAAATTAAATATCCCTCGTCACCATCCATCTCCTTCCTTGTACAAGGGCGAAAGTATGTGTATAAGCTAGTACAAGGTGAATGCCAGTTTGCAAAATAGTCTCAGATTAGATCAAGTTCTTCTCTAGAACAAGCCGAATATGCATCTCTCCCCTCTCCCTCTATTTTGAGTAATAGGGAGAAAATGACCGAGAAAGAAAGTAGTTGCATTTATATAGCACCTGATCACATCTCCCAGAAATGGCTAAAATGTGCTTCATGTACAATGAATTGCACTGAGATGCAGAGACTTTTATGCAAGTAAATTCAACAGTTACAATATGCATAGGAATATCCCACAAATGACAATGAGATGAATGTGCAATGATTCGGTTTGTTTTTGGTGGTGGCTGTTGAGAGGAAGGTTGGCTAGGAAACTGCAAAATCTCGCTGCCCTTCTTAGTGTCATGGGATCTTTAATGTCCACTTGAACCAAAGGAACAGGTGGACAGGACTTCAATTTGACATCTCATCTGAAGGACGGTACTGCTAATAATGTAGTATTCCCTAAATACTACACTGGAGTGTCAAGCCTGGATTGGGGCGTGAAGCTATCACCGAGTCAAGCTGACAACTGATGAAACAATGCCAGCATTGGCTAAACCCATTACCATGCTCAAGAGTCTCCAAACCACATGACTGAGGAATCCACATAGGCAGAGATTCTTTTGCCCAATATGGAAGCCAGGAACACATCCCACCAGAGTTCACACCGCTTATTTGCAGGTTGTCAGAACCAAGGCTTAAGGACCTCAAATATGTGCAGGAGTACTGATGGATTTTAAACAGCTAAAGCTGCTCAGCTTACCAGCACAAAGCACAGATAAACGTCCTTTTTGTCCTGCTAGGATCACACTATTGGTTTGGACACTAGCTTGCAGAGTTACCTGGATCAGAGTGAGACGCGTCCCAGCCACCACTGACAAATCCACCCTTGCAAATTCTGGCTGATCAGTCATCAACAATGTCCTCGACAAATCTGCCTGGCTAAGGTATCAATTACAGTCTTCCAGAGAGTTGAATTGGTTCCCACCTTGCATTGACACGCATGTAAGTTTGGATCCAACTTGACTCCAAAGAGACCCTGGAAGACCCTCTCCCTTCCCCCAAATTAATGGTCACTAAGCAACAGGCAAGGGTGAACTTGAGCCCTTGTTAGGCAGACAACAGATACCAGGAACTCTTCAGAAACAGCATGCAGAGTTGTGTAAGTCACCATGAAATATGAGACGGCATTACCCCAATCTCCTGACTGCAACGTGCCCCATTGAACAGTGAAGAGATGTAGAACTTTTGTATGAACTTCTCGCCTCCCTGCAGCCGAATCACGATAGGCACTGAGCCTTCACGCAGCTGATTTTGCAAGCCCAACTTTCCTAGTCAACTACATGATGGAAGTCTGCCTTCGGCATGATTTAAGGACCCATGAAGGACAGCTTGTCGCCCGAGTCAGAGGTCGTGGGTTCAAGAGATTAGAGCACATAATCTGGGTTGGTACATGCAGTACTATGCAAGTGCTGCACCACAGGAGATGCCTGCTCTCAGGCCTGTGTCGGGAGAAGCAGAGAGTGGTGGTACAGTGGGTACTTAAACTCACTTTCGCGTGCTTTTTTACAGAGGCTTACCAATCTCAGACCGGCAGCGGCGTTCCGGAGCCACGTCACGATTCAAAAAAGTGACGCGGGCAAGAGGAAGCAGCTGATTGGGTAAGTACGGCCAGGTGAGTATTTATACTAATCTTAACTGTCAAGCTACTGTATAGAGTAATAGTTTATAAAATTTAGAAGGTCTTAAATTTTTGTGGTTATAGTTTCTAAGGTCTTTGTTGTGCATCGGGGAGTGCTAGTAACCAAGGGCCCTTGAGTATATCATTTAATTGTTGTGTAATTAGTGGTATTGATTTGATTTAATTTAATTTAATTTAAAGGGTAAGTCATGGCAGGTCAGCTCAGCCCCGTGGCATGCTCCTCCTGCGCTATGTGGGAAGTGTATCCAGCTGCAACTACTGACAGACCGCATTGCGGCGCTGGAGCTGCGAATGGATACATACTGGAGCATTTGCGATGCTGAGGACATCGTGGATAACATGTTTAGGGAGTTGGTCACACCGCAGGTAAAGGCTGCACAGGCAGGAAGGGAATGGGTGACCACCAGGCAGAGTAGTAGGCGCAGGCAGGTAGTGCAGGAGTCCCCTGTGGCCATCCCCCTCTCAGATATACCACTTTGGATTTTGCTGAGGAAGATGGCTTATCGGGGGAAGGCAGCAGCAGCCAACTTCCTGGCACCATGGGTGGTTCTGCTGCACAGGACAGGAGGAAAAAGAGTGGGAGAGCTATAGTGATGGGGGATTCTATTGTAAGGGGAATAGATAGGCGTTTCTGCGGCCACAAACGAGACACCAGGATGGTATGTTGCCTCCCTGGTGCAAGGGTCAAGGATGTCTCAGGGCGGCTGCAGGGCATTCTGGAGGGGGAGGGTGAACAACCAGTTGTCGTGGTGCATATAGGTATCAACGATATAGGTAAAAAACAGGATGAGGTCCTAAAAGCTTAATATAGGGAGTTAGGAGGTAAATTAAAAAATAGGGCCTCAAAAGGTAGTAATCTCAGGATTGCTACCAGTGCCACGTGCTAGTCAGAGTAGAAATAGAAGGATATTTCAGATGAATACATGGCTAGAGGAATGGTGCAAGGGGGAGGGAATCAAATTCCTGGGACATTGGAACCAGTTCTGGGGGAGGTGGGACCAGTACAAACTGGACTGTTTGCACCTGGGCGGGACCGGGACCAATGTCCTAGGGGGAGTGTTTGCTAGTGCTGTTGGGGGGGGGGGGGGGGGGGGGGGTTTAAACTAAAATGGCAGGGGGTTGGGAACCTGTGCAGGGAGACAGAGGAAAGGGAAACAAGGATAGAAGCAAAAGACAGGAAGGAGAAAAGCAAAAGTGGAAGGGTGTAAATCAAACAGGGCTATATTAAATAATAATTCTAAAAGGACTAAGAGTGTTAAAAAAACAAGCCTGAAGGCTTTGTGTCTTAATGCGAGGAGCATTCGTAATAAGGTGGATGAATTAGCTGTGCAAATAGATGTAAACGGATATGATGTAATTGGAATTTCGGAAACATGGCTTTAGGGTGACCAAGGCTGGGAATTCAACATCCAGGGGTATTCAATATTCAGGAAGGACAGGCAAAAAGGAAAAGAAAAACTGGTTGGCAGACAGGAAGCAAAGAGTTGGAATAAACGGGTCTTTTTCCAAGTGGCAGGCAGTGACTAGTGGGGTATCGCAGGGATCGGTCCTAGGACCCCAGCTATTCATAATATATATTAATGATCTAGACGAAGGAACTAGATGTAATATCTCCAAGTTTGCAGATGACACAAAGCTGGGTGGGCCTGTGTGCTGTGAGGAGGATGCCGAGAAATTCCAGTATGATTTGGACAGGTTGGGTGATTGGGCAGATGCATGGCAGATGCAGTATAATGTGAATAAATGCGAGGTTATCCACTTTGCTGGCAAAAACAGGAAGACAGATTATTATCTGAACGGCAATAAATTGGGAAAAGGGGAAGTGCAACGAGACCTGGGTGTCCTTGTGCACCAGTCACTGAAGGTAAGCATGCAGGTGCAGCAGGCGGTTAAGGCGGCAAATGGTATGTTGGCCTTCATAGCGAGAGGATTCGAGTACAGGAGCAAGGATGTCTTGCTGCAGTTGTACAGGGCCTTGGTGAGACCACACCTTGAGTATTGTGTGCAGTTTTGGTCGCCTTATCTGAGGAAGGATGTTCTTGCCATGAAGGGAGTGCAGTGAAGATTCACCAGACTGATACCTGGGATGGCAGGAATGACATATGATGAGAGATTGGGTCGATTAGGCTTATATTCACTGGAGTTTAGAAGAATGAGAGGGGATCTCATTGAAACTTATAAAATTCTAACAGGACTAGTCAGACTAGATGCAGGAAGGATGTTCCCGATGGTGGGGGAGTCCAGAACCAGGGGTCACAGTCGAAGGATAAGGGGTAAGCCATTTAGGACTGAGATGAGGAATTTCTTTACCCAGAGAGTAGTGAACCTGTGGAATTCTCTACCACAGAGGCAGTGGAGGCCAACTTATTAAATATATTCAAGAAAGGAGTTAGATATATTTCTTAAGGCTAAAGGGATCAAGGGATATGGGGAGAAAGCAGGGACAGGGTACTGAATTTGGATGATCAGCCATGATCTCATTAAATGGCGGAACAGGATCGCGGGGCCGAATGGCCTACTCCTGCTCCTATCTTCTATGTAAAAGATCCCATGGCACTATTTAAAGAAAAGCATGTGAATTTGAAGAAGTGTAGAAATTGGCTGCCGTGTTTGCTTGCATTACAACAGTGACTACATTGTAGTAAGTATTTCATTGGCTGTGGAGTGCTTAGGGATGTCCTGGAAATGTGAAAGGTGCTATATAAATGCAGGTTCTTTGTTTAGAAATGCTTTAAGGAATTCAGTATGAACATTCACACTCGTCACCCTACCAATATAGCTAGGCAACAAATGAAACTCATTCACGAAGGAATTCTTCTCCGTCAGCTTTACCAACCTCCCTGCACATGGATCGGAGTTCTGGATGAACACTCATTCTGTTACTGCTGACTCCTGATGTCATTGAACTGACATTAGCTGCATCACCTAGTTCCAGAAAGCAACTGAAGTTGGGGAATGTTTCATTTAATGGAACATTTTTCAGGCTGCAAGATCT
The DNA here is from genome assembly GCF_052327205.1 of Somniosus microcephalus. Taxonomy (NCBI): domain Eukaryota; kingdom Metazoa; phylum Chordata; class Chondrichthyes; order Squaliformes; family Somniosidae; genus Somniosus; species Somniosus microcephalus. The sequence continues at coordinate 340,832,817 of NC_140987.1, forward strand.
CATTTTAACTGGTTAGTAGGTTTTTTTTTGCTGGCGGGTTACAAACGATAAAGCTGTAGAGTTACTCAGCTCCAGAAAATGTTCAGCAGATTTGGTGGCTTCACAAACTCAAATGGAAAAATGATTTTTACATATTATATAAACACTAAATCGGAGTAGGTTTTGAAAACTTGAACGGAAATTCAATAAAGCAGTAATAAACCTTACCTGTTCAGGCTTGATTAGATCCTTATCCGGTTTACTTTTGCTTGAAGCGTACACTCTGAATGAGACCAGCCCCAGGCCAGCTGGAAGAGCTGTCAATTTGACAACCTGGGGGAATCAAAAACAAATTACACAATATTCACTCAACATTCCTACTAATTGGACTCATTTTTCAAAAACCACCACGAGGGCTTATATTAGCCAGTTGAATAGTTACACCAGTTTATTCGCTCCCTCAATCGAAACCTTTTCTTTCTTGAAAAGGTGCCTCAATAATTCATGCTGCTGCTTATTTTCCCCCAATTTAAAATCGATAAAAAAAACCTTTGCTTGCACAGTGCAAATGTCCTTTTCTTTCCCTATTTGCATCCAATTTAAAGTAGAGACAGACTTCCAACCATAACTTCACTTTGGGAGGATCATGCTAAAGGATCATGCTGTGGAACAGTAAGTAGAATTCTTTCCAAAGTGCCAAACACTACAATCTAAAATCAAAAAAGCATGAACAGTGCAGTTACAGTATATAATTATGTTGAAACCAAATAAGCTTGTTCAGTGATTTATTTTTTATTTCAAAGCAATTGGAAGTGATTAAGTGCAGATATGGAAACCCTCGCTTGTTCTACCTAAATGACACTGTTTTGCCTTACCTATACTGTAAATTCACATCTGAACTTTTGTTGAAGATTAAGAACTCAAAGACTGTTGAGAGGTTTCATTTGTGTCTCACATGTGGCTTGTTTGAAAAGCTGATTACATTGTTACATGTTAGTTGGTACAAAACAATCAGTTCTTGTATTAACATACCAAAGAATTTCACGTAGGAGCAAAACTATTGCTGCTTCAAAGGTTTTGTGTGTTTGCACTTAACTTACTGTTTTCAAGGTTAATATGCAACATAGCATTATGTTGTCAAAAAAGGAAACAGTTGTTGAGATTTGTTTTGCAAACATATGGTACTGTGTTGCAGCTATGATTTTAACATGTTACACTGCAGTGTTGACAAGGGGTTTGCATTCTTAATGTAACCCAAACATGCAATTTACATCAAGGTTAATGGATATCAATGAAGGTCACAAGCTCCATGTTCAAATATCCCACTTACACAACACACTTGGAGATATTGGGTGTTGGAACAGGTTAACTTGTGCTTCTATGACTAGAACACAACATAGAGCCCCTCGAGCCTGCTCAGCCATTCAATAATATCATGGCTGAACTTCTACATCAACTCCACTTTCCCTCCCAATACCCCTATCCCTCGATTCCCTTAGTGCCCAAAGATTTATCGCTCTCGGTCTTGAATATACTCAATGACTGAGCATCCACAGCCCTCTGGGTAGAGAATTCCAAAAATTCACAACCCTCTGCATTTGTTCATCTGGGAACTTAAAACTACTAACTGTACACTAATGTCCTTCAGGGAAGGAAATCTACCATCCTTACTTGGTCTGGCCTATGTGACTCCAGACCCACAGCAATGTGGTTGCCTCTTAACTGCACTCTGAAATGGCCTAGCAAGCCACTCAGTTGTAAAAAAACACAACGAAAAACAATAGGGATAAAACCAGACGAACCACCCGGCATCGACCTCGGCACCGGCAACGGACACGACAATGGCACACCCAGCCCAGTCGATCCTGCAAAGTCCTTCTCACCAACATCTGGATCTTGTGCCAAAATTTGGAGAGCTGTCCCACAGGCTAGTCAAGCAACAGCCTGACATAGTCATACTCAGAGTCATATCTTTCAGCCAATATCCCAAACTCCATCACCATCCCTGGGTCCTGTCCTGTCCCAGCAGCAGGACAGACCCACCAGGGGCGACGGCACAGTGGTATAGTCGGGAAGGAGTGGCTCTGAGAGTCCTCAACATTGACTCCGGACCCCATGAAGTCACATGGCTTCAGGTCAAGTATGGGCAAGGAAACCTCTTGCTGATTGCCACCTACCGCCCTCCCTCAGCTGATGAATCAGTACTCCTCCATGTTGAACACCACTTGGAAGAAGCACTGAGAGTAGGAAGGGCACTGAATGTACTCTGGGTGGGGGACTTCAACATCCATCAGCAAGAGCGGCTTGGTAGCACCACTACTGACTGAGCTGTTTGAGTCCTAAAGGACACAGCTGCCAGTCTGGACCTGCGACAGGTGGTGAGAGAACCAACACGAGGGGAAAAACCTACTTGACTTCGCCCTCACCAATCTTCAATTCAATTCAATTCAAATCGCTTTATTGGCATGACAAGGTACATCTTATGTTGCCAAAGCATCGAAAAACATTCATGGTTGAACACAAAAAATACAGATCTATCCATACAGTGTATAAACAGATATATCCCGGAGTGTATAAAATACACATTCATATAATTTGTATATACTCTTTTCTTATATTTAGTGGTTGTCCCTCTGTTTATGGCAAGCTGTAACATAGTGTGCCACTAAGGTTACACAATTTCTCTCTTCCCCTAGTAGGTATGGGAGTTTTTGGTAGTCATTCAAATTTCTGAATTCCGGGCATATTTTTGTGAATTTTGGGTAGAAATTCTCCCTTATGCCCTGATATTTTCTACAAGCTGTGAGGAAGTGCATCTCTGTCTCCACCACTCCCTGACTGCAGTGAGAGCATATCCTGTCCTCTCTTGGTAGCCGGGTCTGCCTGTGTCTACCTTTTTCGGTCGCAGATGCATCTGTCCATGGCAGTACTGGTAGCAGTGACCACCGCATAGTCATTGTGAAGTCCCATCTTCACACGGAGGACACCCTCCATCGTGTTGTGTGACACTACCACCGTGCTAAATGGGATAGATTCAGAACAGATCTGGCAGCTCAAAACTGGGCATCCATGAGGTGCTGTGGGTGATCAGCAGCAGCAGAATTGTATTCCACCACAATCTGTAACCTCATGGCCCGGCATAACCCTCACTCTGCCATTACCATCAAGCAAGGGGACCAACCCTGGTTCAATAAGTAGTGTAGAAGAGCATGCCAGGAGCAGCACCAGGCATACCTAAAAATGCAGTGCCAACCTGAGGAAGCTGCAACACAGGACTACATGCATGCTAAAAAGCAGAAGCAGCATGCTATAGACAGGCTAAGCAATCCCACAATCAACAGATCAGATCAAAGCTTTGCAGTCCTGCCACATCCAGTCGTGAATGGTGGTGGACCATTAAACAACTAACGGGAGGAGGAGGCTCCATGAATATCCCCATCCTCAATGATGGTGGAGCCCAGCACGTGAGTGCAAAAGACAAAGCTGAAGCGTTTGCAACCATCTTCAGCCAGAAATGCCAAGTGGATGATCCGTATCGGCCTCCTCCCGAGGTCCCCACCACCACAGAAGCCAGTCTTCAGGCAATTCGATTCACTCCACGTGATATCAAGGAACAGCTGAGCGCACTGGATAAACAAAGGCTGTGGGCCTCAACAACATCCCAGCTGTCATGCTGAAGACTTGTGCTCCAGAACTAGCCGCGCCTCTAGCCAAGCTGTTCCAGTACAGCTACAACACTGGCATCTATCCGACAATGTGGAAAACCGTGACCTCTACCACCTAGAAGGACACGGGCAGCAGGTGCATGGGAACACCACCACCCCCAAGTTCCTCTCCAAGTCACACACCATCCTCACTTGGAAGTATATCATCGTTCCTTCATAGTCACTGGGTCAAAATCCTGGAATTCCCTCGCTAGCAGCACTGTGGGAGTACCTTCACCACACGAACTGCAGCAGTTCAAGGCAGCGGCTCACCACCAACTTCTCAAGCGCAACTAGGGATGGGCAATAAATGCTGGCCTTGCCAACAACGCCCACATCCCATGAACGAATAAAAAAAAATAAAGTGAGGCTTTTGTGCATGAAGTTTTTTGCCTATGCTCCTGCAGCTAAAGCTGTTGGATAACAGCACTTGCTGCTCTCTAAATGAGCAACACGCCAAAAAAAGCTGCTTCAAGTCGGCAGCAACAAAAAAAACTTAGTTATTTTATCATGCATTTATTGAAGTCGGTTACCTTCTTGAGGAGAAATCTAAACTACAGTGCGTTGCATTATGGCAAATACAAAAAGGTCATATTGTCTGGACTCGGAAATCCAAAGGGACACTACAATACAAATCGCTTTATTGGCATGATAAGGTACATCTTATGTTGCCAAAGCATCATTCTTCTGTATATAGTTACACCCCTGGGATCCAACATTTACAAAATAGTAAATCAATAGTTAACTGGGAAAGCTTTTGTTATTTATTGAAATCTGCATTCATTGCCTCTGAATTCTAGTCCATTCATACTCAAAGTTACCTCAAATGGAACCCTTTCACAAGAATTGTTTCAAAAGGTGTGACCATCATAAAGGGCGACCTTCCTGGCCAAGCTGTAGCACTATATTACTTAGGGTTAGGGTTATATTCCGCATATAGGGCTACATGCGGAATTCTGTAAAAGTATCCTCCGGACTCAAAGGAAAACAGTAAACAACGCATGCAGGGCGGAACTAGGCCAATACCCATTAATAATCACTATCCAAAAAAGAGCCACCAAATTTTGGAATCACCTACAAATGAGCAACCCCCAATGCTATCACTACGACGCCCTGAAATGCCAAGAGCTGACCATAAAGAAGAATACCCTCAGTCAACTAGTCCTGGGACTCAATAAAGTAACTCATAACAATACTAACAATAACCAGTCCCAGGACAGTGACAGGGTAACACAAAGAATTCGACCCAACACAATCGTCGCTAAGCAAAAGGAAAAATATCTGTCATATTGGGCAGAAACAACAAAAACCCAAAGCAAACTCAATTGCTACTTGGCCCTAAACAGACAATACAACATAGCTGATTACCTGACCATGGTAAAGGATAACAAACTGAGAAGAACCTTGACAAGGTACAGACTTAGCGAACATAGCCTAGCGATCGAAAAAGGCAGACACAGGCAGACCAGGCTGCCAAGAGAAGACAGGATATGCTCTCACTGCAGTCAGGGAGTAGTTGAGACAGAGATGCACTTCCTCACAGCCTGTGGAAAATATCAGGGCATCAGAGAGAATTTCTACCAAAAATTCTCACAAATATGCCCTGAATTCAGAAATCTGACTGACAACCAAAAACTCCCATTCCTACTGGGGGAGGAGAGAAGCTGTGTAACACTGGCGGCACACTATGTTACAGCTTGCCAGGAACAGAGGGACAACCAGTAAACTAAGACAAGAGTATATATAAACAAGGCGAATGTATATTTATAAACTCAGGGATATGCCTGTTTATACACTGTATGAATGGAACCGCGTTTATGTGTTCAACCATAAATGTATTTTGATGCTTTGGCAACATAAGATGTACCTTATCATGCCAATAAAGCGATTTGTATTGTATTGTATTGTATTATATTACTTTCCTTACTATGCTAATCAATCCTCAGGACTGGGAATTTCTTTAAGGCAGGATTTCATTTATCGGTGCAAGAAAGTGATCCCAGTGTCTCCATCACACATTTGCAATATTTCTTCACCTAATTTTAGCAGTCTGTGCCTTTGAAGTCTGTATCTAATTAACATATTTTACAGAGCCCACATCAAAGACTGCTGTGGCTCCACTGTGAACACCTTTCTAGCACAGCAATTCACACCTTTCCCTAGCACAGCAATTCACAAAGTGCAGGCAAGCATACACTCAGCAGCCTGGCTACACTGGAATTCCTCACATCGCAACATGGCTTATTCACCAGGATCCCAGAAGAATGAACTCTCACTCTAGAAGTGTTCAATAACAGCTTGCATTTACATAGCACCTTCAACAAAGTGAAACATTTCAAGGCACTTTTAACGCCTAGCCACATAAGGAGATATTAAGACAGGTGATTTGGTCAAAGAGGTAGGTTGTAAGGAGTGTCTTAAGGGCAGAGAGAGGTGTAGAGGTTTAGGGAGGGAATTCCAAAGCTTAGGGCCTAGGCAGCTGAAGGCACGGCTGCCAATGGCGGAGAGATTAAAATCAGGGATGCACAAGAGGCCGAAATTGGAGGAGCGCAGAGATCTGAGGATTGTAGAGCTGGAGGTGGTTACAGAGATAGGGAAGGACGAGGCCAATGTTCTTCTTTATCTATGCCATACTCACTTAAAAGGAATGAAGTTGCATGGTCTCTTTTGGCACCATTACAAGTATTTAGCTTAACAGTTTTCTAATCACAATCACCAAGCTGCACCTACCTGTTCAGTCCACAAATGCCAGTTTTGATAGCTATAGCTTGTGATATTACAGACCCACAACAGTGAGTAGCCCACCGTTGTCATTTACAGCCTCACTCTTTTTCTTTCCATCACCTGGCTGTAGATGCAGGTGCTTTTTTTTTTAAAGCAAAGATTGGGTTTGTGTTGTTGCCTCATGACTCAGCACACTCTGTGCTGATTCATACAGATCAGGTTTGTGTAGTTAGCTCTTCAGTAGGAGGGAGCTACAAATGGCCTCAGTTTCTCTGGGGTAGTGAGAAGAAGGGAAGGAAAAAAAAAATCACCAAGATTCCTGGCCAGTGACCCCCTGCTGGAAAGTACACGTGGAGAGGTCAGAAGAGGACGGGGTCAGGCTAGTGACGTACATGGTCAAATAACTTACTAATGCTCTAATGTTTAGGCTCACACTTGAAAATGACTATTTGGGTGAGGTACTGGAGGATTGATGAGCCCTGCATTCAGCTTCCAGAGGAAGGAAAAACTGGTGTGGGGGCACTGTTAGGGTCACATCATTCCAAGATAGAATAACAAGAATATAATCTCCCTTAAATAAATTTTGCAGATCCCCTGGAAGCCCTTCCTCATCACAGAAGTGAACTTGATAGTCTAACAAACAACTGGTCAGCAATGCCCCATCTCAAGGTAAAAACAAATGCTATTTGCATAGTGAAAGTTTGGACTTTGGGGAATTTAGAATAGCGATGTCTTTTCCAGAGATGAAAATGGCACAATAGTATTTCATACCAGATGGTCTTCAATATTGAGACGTAGCTCTGGAGGAAGTCTCCCAACTCTACCCATTTGCCTTTCCCGAAGATCAAGCAGATTTTCATCTGGAAGAGCATATTCCTGTTTATTCTGTCCATTTCTCACCATGGAGGCAAGCTGTCTGAGGTCATTTCAAAGCTGTATTCCAACTGATTATAGACCTAAATTTACTGGGGACAACCCAGTGTGTCCAGGTTCCTCTTCAGATATTTGCAGCTCTTACTTCCTGAGCTAAACTCCCGGAAAGCTTGAGAAATTCTGCACTCAGCCCAGATTTGTGTTCGGCATCAGCTTTTTACATCATAAAATTGGAGAAGTTCCTCCTGATTTGCCCAATATATTGAGTATTTATTTCAACCAGTTACTTGACATCTCCAACCCACTGACAACTTATCTAATTCACCTGTAAAATGAACCTTCTACTTGGTTTTAGACTAGACAAGTTTCTTAAAGTCACATGATCTAAGTAACTAATGCATACATAACCTGTTGGCAGGTGAATAGGGTGTTAGAATAATCAGTACTGTAACTCATGCAAGAACGCAGACAGATGTAAAATAAGGTAAACAAACTTTCCCTTGTCTGGAACAGTCCTTCATGGTACAACACCTATATTGATTATTACTTTCCAGTAGTGGTGGTGGGGTTGTTGTGACATGCTTGTGTGCACAGCAAGACCTGTTCAATTGATTTGCTCGAATACTGCCTATTCATGGATTAATCCATTAACACAACAGTAGATATTGGGTCAGAATTTGCTGTCAAAAGAACAGCAAGGTTAATGGCACTCGCCGTTATTTATGGATAAATGGTACAGCAACTTCAGGGGAGGAGCAGGAATATCCAAAAGTTGCTGTCTGAGTTGAGCAGCTCCGGTTAGTTTTGCGAAAGCAGCACCTCGCCCAAAGCCGCCCCTTTTTTCTGGAACTTGCTGTATTTGCCCATTAAACTCACTACAGAAAGTTAAGTCGTCATTACAAGCAACTTCCTTTTCTAGCTCCCATGTTAGCTGACATTGTTAATGGTTCTCTCTCCTCAGGTACTGCCCCCTCCCTCAAATCTGCCGTGATCACCCCTCTCCTCAAAAAACCAACCCTTGACCCCTCCGTCCTTGCAAACTACCACCCCATTTCCAACCTCCCTTTCCTCTCCAAAGTCCTTGAACATGTCGTCACCTCCCAATTCCGTGCCCATCTTCCCCGCAACTCCATGTTTGAATCCCTCCAATCTGGTTTCCGCCCCTGCCACAGCACCAAAATGGCTCTCATCAGTCACAAATGACATCCTTTGTGACTGTGACAAAGGTAAACTATCCCTCATCGTCCTTCTTGACTTGTCTGCAGCCTTTGACACGGTTGACCACTCCATCCTTCTCCAATGCCTCTCCACCGTTGTCCAACTGGGTGGGACTGCACTCGCCTGGTTCCATTCTTATCTATCCAATTGTAACCAGAGAATCACCTGCAAAGGCTTCTCTTCCCACTCCAGCATAGTTAACTCTGGTGTCCCCTTTGGATCTATCCTTGACCCCCTCCTATTTCTCATCTACATGCTGCCCCTTGGCGGCATCATCCAAAAATACAGCGTCAGTTTCCACATGTATGCCGATAACACCCAGCTCTACCTCACCACCACTTCTCTCGACCCCTCCACGGTCTTTAAATTGTCAGACTGCTCGTCAGACATCCAGTTCTGGATGAGCAGAAATTTTCTCCAATTAAATACTGGTAAGACCAAAGCCATTATTTTCAGTCCCCACCACAAACTCTGTTCCCTAGCCACCGACTCCATCCCTCTCCCTAATATCTGTCTGAGGCTGAACCACACATATTTGACCCTGAAATCCGCGGCATAACTAAGACCACCTATTTGCACCTCCATAACATTGCCTGTCGCTGCCCTTGCCTCAGCTCATCCTCTGCTGAAACCCTCGTCCATGCCTGTTACCTCAAGACTTTCCAATGCACGCCTAGTTGGCCTCCCATATTCTACCCTACGTAAACTTGAGGTCATCCAAAACTCGGCTGCCCATGTCCTAACTCCAGTTATGTCCCATTCACCCATCACCCCTGTGCTCGCTGACCTACATTGGCTCCCGGTTAAGCAACGCCTCGATTTCAAAATTCTCATCCTTGTTTTCAAATCCCTCCATGGCCTTGCCCCTCCCTATCTTTGCAATCTCCTTCAGCCCCACAACCCCCAAAGATATCTGCGCTCCTCTAATTCTGCCCTCGAGCATCCCTGATTATAATCACAACCATTGGTGACTGTACCTTCTGTTGCCTAGGCCCCAAGCTCTGGAATTCCCTCCCTAAACCTCTCCGCCGCTCTATCCTCCTTTAAGACACTCCTTAAAACCTACCTCTTGTCACCTGCCCTAATTTCTCATGTGGCTCAGTGTCCATTTTTTTTCATTCATGGGATGTGGGCGTCGCTGGCAAGGCCAGCATTTATTGCTCATCCCTAGTTGCCCTTGAGAAGATGGTGCTGTGTCGCCTTCTTGAACCGCTGCAGTCAGTGTAGTGCAGGTACTCCCACAGTGCTGTTAGGGAGGGAATTCCAGGATTTTGACCCAGTGACTGTGAAGGAGCAGTGATATACTTCCAAATCAGGATGGTGTGTGACTTGGAGGTGGTGTTCCCATGCGCCTGCTGCCCTTGTTCTTCTGGATGGTAGAGGTCGCGGGTTTGAGAGGTGCTGTCGAAGAAGCCTTGGCGAGTTGTCTTGCAATACTCCTGTGAAGCACCTTGGGACGTTTTACTACGTTAAAGGCACTATATAAATAAAAGTTGTTATTGTTGTTAACAATGTGATAAGTGCTGATGGCTGCAATCAACCTCTCCAGCACTGAAAATTAACGATGACAAGTGTGGACTCTCATTTCTTCAGGTTTTAAATTTTGAGATTTTAAAAATGTCAAATTTTACAATTTTTTCCCCTTACTTTTCCTTTGTCTTTTCTTTCCTCTCTCTATATCTGATTGACATGGAATTCACCCCTTTTAATTCACCCTCCTTCTCAGTCCTTCCTGTGTTTATTTCCCAGTCTTTAAATCTCATTGGTTATGCAGGTACACAGTTACTTGCTCTGCTCCCTCAGGTCCCAAATGCCCCGTGTCCCTCACCACGCTACTACTTTGTGGGTCATTTTTTAAGCTGCAGGGTGCAGGGTCAAGTCTAACTAATGGCAGATGTCGTTAGATGACCTGCTACAGCAAATTCTGGACCAATAATTGTGGCTTCAGTCACTAGGGCATCTCTCCAGGGACCTGATCTGCCAGCAAGACTATCAACCAACAGGTAGTATGCGCCATGCACAAGTTGAAGTAGAGATGGCCATTAATGAATATCATCAGTTCTACTTTACAAAATAAGTGCTCATATATGCAGGGTACTATGCCTATGAAATACATTCATGGCAAATTTGATTTTAGTTGCATGCTTATGTAATTTGTTGTTTTGCAATCAGACAAATTTCCAGTCCCACCCACTTCCAGTTGGCTGTTTTGTCCAAATGGTTAGTTAAGAATCTGTGGTGTTTTATCTGATCTTGAGCTGAGCTTCCAACCCCATATCCCCTCCATCACCAAGACCGTGTGCTTCCACCTCCGAAACACTGCCTGCAACCCCCTCCAGCCCTACAACTCTCCAAGATCTCTACGCTCCTCTACTTCTGGCTTCTTGCTCATCCGATTTTCTTGGATCCACCATTGGCGGACATGCCTTCAGCTGCCTAGGCCCCAAGCTCTGGAATGCCCTCCCTAACCCTATCTCTCCTTCTTTAAGACGCTTCTTAAAACCTACCACTTTGACCAAGCTCTTGGTCATGAGTCCCAATATCTCATGTGGCTCAGTGTCAAATTTTGTTTGACAAAGCTCCTGTGATGCGCCTTGGGACGTTTTACTATGTAAAGGTGCTATATAAATGCAAGTTGTTGTATTACACCATGCTGTGTAGCTTTAAATGTCTATTATACTAAAATAGACACCTTGGAGATATTCCTGCATGTTATTTTGGCACCCATCTTCTAAAGGAGCAATCCACCAGGAAATCCTCAGAAATGTATTCACTTATTCATAAAAAGACAAATTATTTTACCACCTAGTCTTGGCAAGCACTGCACACATTTACATCACTTAAATCAAGTGGCAGGGAGTCGGTTTTCTTTCCCATAATTTACCTACTGTAGTTTCCATATCAAGGCTAAAAAATGTTCCAATAATGAAACACTGCGACAACTAGATAGTATCTCATTCCCCAGTGTGCTCAAGGCCAGCTGGAAATACACTTCAATACACAAGCAAGGTTGGCAATGACCCTGACTCAACACTTTGAAGATTGAACTGCTACTTCATTTTGAGCAATAAATTCCACCCAAAATTATGCTGTGTAAAAAGACAGCATCTGCTGAGGGGTTAAAGAACTGTCCTCTGCTCAAGAGTGTAGTGAACGTTATTTCTTGAAACTTATTTTTGAATTAAGTTACAATGCTGCTCTCAAACAACTAAAAATGTAAGATCAGGTCTGAAATTATTTGGATTAAGACTTTTGACACATCATAAATCATTTAACTTAATTTGGTGCATCAGTGTCGTTTTTCCAAAACTAAACTTTGCAATATTAGATTTACTGTTTTTTTTTAATGTAGTACAGTGACAATGAGCAGATCCTGCTCAGGGTATTATTTAGGTTGCATTTAAATTACAAATATAGTGTTTGCAGATTTACTCTGCAGAAATTTACAATCAGGTCCTGACCGGATTCAGAGACTCCATCTGGGAGTCTCATTCCACTTGGCTCCAGTGTCAGGTTAGGCTCTCACTCTGGATTTAGGCTGCTTTTATAGCACAATGCAGTGTAGGTGCAGTGAAACTGCTTGACAACAATGATACAGGTGTAATATCAATACACCCTTAATGGGCCAGAAATTGCTGAACGGGGCTTATAGCCCCGTTTTTGCACTTACCCCGCGCTCCTGCCGATCAGCTCCAGGGACGCCTGCACTTGCTGAAACAGAAAGAAGAATCCCAGGCAGCGTATGACGTCACGCCGCCCAGGAGTGCAGCCAGCGCGAAGCCAGGAGCGTGCAGTGCAAGTGAGACACGCCCCTTGAGGTCTCAGTTTCACTGGACACGCCCCCAATGTTTCTGTCAAGCTGCTAAGCATTTTTACATGCAAAGCAGCAGTTTAAACAGGTTTTTGGAAGTTTTTTGAAGATTTTGGTAACTTTTATAAACTTTTTTAAATGTTTACATTATTTTGAGTAATCTGAAGTAGTTTTAAAGAGAATTAAAGCAATTTAAAGACTTTTAAAAGCCCTAAGAGAATTTTTTTAATTCCATTTATTTATTTAGCAATGTCGTCGTCATACGTGTCTTCACACTGTTCCCTTTGGGGAACTGTATGAAGTGGTGGAAGGATTTATGGCCATGATTAACGCTCATTCCGTGACCGTAACCATCTTTGAACCAGCCATTAGAGCGGTTAGTCCTATGGCGGGAGGGTTTTACGGGCTCCCACAAGCTATACAAGGAGGGGGGGCCACCCACACCCACGGACGGAAATATCCCACTGGATGTCAACCCAGAATTTAGAGCCGGAGCTCCGACTCCACTTGCCGGGACTGTCTGGAGCGGGGTTCGAAACCCTACCCTGGTCTGGCCCAGCGGCGGGGATCCTACCGCTATGACAAAGGCCCAATCCGATTAGCAACGTGAAATGGCAGCATAGGGCTCCAGTCACGGGGAGGGAAAAGGCGCAGGAAACGTATGGGTGTCACCTTTTGTGCGGAGTGGGCCTTTTGCGTAGCAGTAAGCATCCCCGCCGCTGGGCCAGAAGGAGTAGGGTTTTGAACCCCACTCCAGACAGTCCCGGCAAGTGGAGTCGGAGCTCCAACTTTAAATTCTGGGTGGACATCCAGCGGGATACTTGCGTCCGTGGGTGTTGGTGGCCCCCCCCGCCTCAGATGGGTTGTGGGAGCCCGTAAAACCCTCCCGCCATAGGACTAACCACCCTAATGGCTGGTTCAAAGATGGTTACGGTCACGGAATGAGCGTTAATCATGGCCATAAATCCTTCCACCACTTCATACAGTTCCCCAAAGGGAACAGTGTGAGGATACGTACGATGATGACCTCTTGCGCAATGCACCTCCTTGGACCCTCAGTCGCAGATGCGAGGGGGCAAGTCGTGCAATTGTTAAATTTTTCATTTTATTGACATGTAAAATGTTGGCCCAGTAATTCCCTTCCAAATGCGCGAGTACGGTCGGGGTACTTACGCATCTGGCTGGATGAAATGCCGGTTTTCAGCATGCACAGTGCATGTGGGGAAAACCGGCATTTCCTGTCCTCTGAACGAAGGGGTTCAGAGGCAGAACGCGTGCGACTGCACAGGCAGCGCGTGCGCAGTATAATTCGCCGCTTTCATTAATGCTTTCAGTGAGGTCAAGTCATTACAACTTACACATGAAAAAAGCATGGGTACAGTTGCTCCAGAGGCTGCGGAGGAAGATATTTATTATCGTGGAGCTTCTGAAAGTGTGTATGTCTGTATATATTCCTTTGCGTGTTATGTATATATTCCTTTACTTATGTGTATGAATGTATTATTTAATTATGACTTTCAGAGAAAGTAACTTATTGGAAAATCATAATTAAAAACATACATTCATACACATTAGTAAAGGAATATAAAACATACATACATATACGTAAAGGAATATATGTGGACATACATACATAACTCATTCTCACATTCCATTCACACAGCCACAATTGCTCCTTCTACCTACCGTTCTGAAAACCCTTTTTAAAAAAAAAAAAAAAATTTTAACTTTAAAACTTTCTTAAAATAACTTCCCTCCCTTTCCCAAACAAAAATATTGCATTTCAGAAGCTCCACGATAAAATATATCTTCCTCCGCAGCCAATGAACAACTTTACACTTGCTTTTTTCAAGTGTAACTTCTAAGGACTTACCCTCACTGAATCCATCATTGAAATCCACAAAGTTCACTGCGCAAGCGCTGCCTGTGCAGTCGCACGCGCTGTGAATAAACCTCGGGTCTGGAAATGCCGGCGTTCCCCGCATGCGCTGTTCCTGCTGAATGCCGGCATTTCCAACGGCCAGATGCGTGAGTACCCCGACCGTACTCACGCTTCTGGCCGCGAATTTCTGGCCCAATGTGTGGTCACAGATCAACTTTTCTTTCTATTTTACTGGAAATTGCACACTTTTAGACCGTGATTTACAGACCATTAATATTAATTCTTGTAACAGGTTTCGGCTGCAGAATTTCAAGATACAGGCTCCAGATATTTGCCAGGAGCACTGAAGGGGCAAATCACAGCTTATGGCTGCACTGGTTTTATGCAGACTGTTTTGAGGCAGTCATACTACAAAAACTTACATTTACAGAGCACCTTTAACGTAGAAAAACATCCCAAGACAGCTCAGAGGTGCAATCAGATGACAATTGATAGAGCAAAAGAAGCTGTTTGGAGGGGTGACTGAAAGCTTGGTGAAAGAGGTGGCTTTTAGATCTGCCCATTAAAGTTACGTGTGAAAAACAAATACAGATTTTGTTCCTTCAAACCTTGGGTTGTGTCTAGAGACTTCATTTACACTTTGGCCAAGGGTAGAGATTAGGAAAAAAACTATTTTCCCACAAGATATTTGGACATGGAAAACAAACTCCCGCAGACCCTTTTCAAAGCAAGATAACAGCAACCTCGTAATTAGCAACAAGTTACATCTGTAACAATCCAACTCAAGGTACTTGACACACCAAGCAATGTTCCCCATAAGCTGCGCTTTGTTCTGTGCGGCCTGTTAATTTCAATGCCCGGTCCCTTTAAATTTCTGTGGTATTTCCAATGTAAAAGCTTGTGAGCGGCCTGTGCGGACCTTGTAGATTACTGCACAGCAACGTACGTGTACAGCTCAGAGGGAACATTGACTCCAACATGTTTAATTCCGAGGCTGTGACAAGAAAAACTTGGCAAAGATAAAAATAAATTGCCATAGATCTGCAATCCCAACAGAATAGCATCATTTGTAACACTGGAGGTCAGACATACAGTGCATATTTCTGTCTGACTACCTCTCCGAAGGGCCATACAACATTTTTCTACGTTAAAGGCATTACATGAATGAACTAATTTCTTGTTTACTACCTTGTCTATAGAGGCACCAATATACAAAAAAAATATGGTATACACTCTCGGGTTCAGACAATAACACAGCACCAACTCCCCCGGGTTCAGACAGTGCACAGCGCTAACACTCCCGGGTTCAGACAGTGCACAGCGCCAACGCTCCCGGGTTCAGGCAGTGCACAGCGCTAACACTCCCGGGTTCAGACAGTGCACAGCGCCAACACTCCCGGGTTCAGACAGTGCACAGCGCTAACGCTCCCGGGTTCAGACAGTGCACAGCGCCAACGCTCCCGGGTTCAGACAGTGCACAGCGCCAACGCTCTCGGGTTCAGACAGTGCACAGCGCCAACACTCCCGGGTTCAGACAGTGCACAGCGCTAACGCTCCCGGGTTCAGACAGTGCACAGCGCCAACGCTCCCGGGTTCAGACAGTGCACAGCGCCAACGCTCTCGGGTTCAGACAGTGCACAGCGCCAACGCTCGCGGGTTCAGACAGTGCACAGCGCTAACACTCCCGGGTTCAAACAGCGCACAGCGCTAACACTCCCTGGTTCAGACAGTGCACAGCGCTAACACTCCCGGGTTCAGAAAGGACACAGCGCTAACACTCCCAGGTTCAGACAGTGCACAGCGCTAACACTCCCGGGTTCAGACAGTGCACAGCGCTAACACTCCCGGGTTCAGACAGTGCACAGCGCTAACACTCCCGGGTTCAGAAAGGACACAGCGCTAACACTCCCAGGTTCAGACAGTGCACAGCGCTAACACTCCCGGGTTCAGACAGTGCACAGCGCTAACACTCCCGGGTTCAGACAGTGCACAGCGCTAACATTCCCGGGTTCAGACAGTGCACAGCGCTAACACTCCCGGGTTCAGACAGTGCACAGCGATAACACGCCTGGGTTCAGAAAAAAACACAGCGCCAACACTCCCGGGTTCAAGCAAGGGCACAGCACCAACGCTCCCGGGTTCAGGCAAGGGCACAGCGCCAACGCTCTCGGGTTCAGACAGTGCACAGCGCCAACACTCCCAGGTTCAGACAGTGCACAGCGCCAACGCTCCTGGGTTCAGGCAAGGGCACAGCGCCAACGCTCCCGGGTTCAGACAGTGCACAGCGCCAACGCTCCCGGGTTCAGAGAGTGCACAGCGCGAACACTCCCGGGTTCACACAGTGCGAACACTCCCGGGTTCAGGCAAGGGCACAGCGCCAATACTCCCGGGTTCAGACAGTGCACAGCGCCAACTCTCCTGGGTTCAGAAGGGCACAGTGCCAACACTCCCGGGTTCAAGCAAGGGCACAGCGCCAACACTCCCGGGTTCGGACAGTGCACAGCGCCAACTCTCCCGGGTTCAGACAAGGGCACAGCGCCAACACTCCCGGGTTCAGGCAAGGGCACAGCGCCAACGCTCCCGGGTTCAGGCAAGGGCACAGCGCCAAGGCTCTCGGGTTCAGACAGTGCACAGCGCCAACGCTCCCGGGTTCAGACAGTGCACAGCGCCAACGCTCCCGGGTTCAGACAGTGCACAGCGCCAACACTCCCGGGTTCAGACAGTGCACAGCGCTAACACTCCCGGGTTCAGACAGTGCACAGCGCTAACACTCCTGGGTTCAGACAGTGCACAACGCCAACGCTCCCGGGTTCAGACAGTGCACAGCGCCAACGCTCCCGGGTTCAGACAGTGCACAGCGCCAACGCTCCCGGGTTCAGACAGTGCACAGCGCCAACGCTCCCGGGTTCAGACAGTGCACAGCGCCAACGCTCTCGGGTTCAGACAGTGCACAGCGCCAACGCTCGCGCGTTCAGACAGTGCACAGCGCTAACACTCCCGGGTTCAAACAGCGCACAGCGCTAACACTCCCGGGTTCAGACAGTGCACAGCGCTAACACTCCCGGGTTCAGACAGTGCACAGCGCCAATGCTCCCGGGTTCAGACAGTGCACAGCGCCAACGCTCTCGGGTTCAGACAGTGCACAGCGCCAACGCTCGCGGGTTCAGACAGTGCACAGCGCTAACACTCCCGGGTTCAAACAGCGCACAGCGCTAACACTCCCGGGTTCAGACAGTGCACAGTGCTAACACTCCCGGGTTCAGACAGTGCACAGCGCTAACACTCCCGGGTTCAGACAGTGCACAGCGCTAACATTCCCGGGTTCAGACAGTGCACAGCGCTAACACTCCCGGGTTCAGAAAGGACACAGCGCTAACACTCCCAGGTTCAGACAATGCACAGCGCTAACACTCCCGGGTTCAGACAGTGCACAGCGCTAACATGCCCGGGTTCAGACAGTGCACAGCGCTAACACTCCCGGGTTCAGACAGTGCACAGCGATAACACGCCTGGGTTCAGAAAAAAACACAGCGCCAACACTCCCGGGTTCAAGCAAGGGCACAGCACCAACGCTCCCGGGTTCAGGCAAGGGCACAGCGCCAACGCTCTCGGGTTCAGACAGTGCACAGCGCCAACACTCCCAGGTTCAGACAGTGCACAGCGCCAACGCTCCTGGGTTCAGGCAAGGGCACAGCGCCAACGCTCCCGGGTTCAGACAGTGCACAGCGCCAACGCTCCCGGGTTCAGACAGTGCACAGCGCTAACACTCCCGGGTTCAGACAGTGCACAGCGATAACACGCCTGGGTTCAGAAAAAAACACAGCGCCAACACTCCCGGGTTCAAGCAAGGGCACAGCACCAACGCTCCCGGGTTCAGGCAAGGGCACAGCGCCAACGCTCTCGGGTTCAGACAGTGCACAGCGCCAACACTCCCAGGTTCAGACAGTGCACAGCGCCAACGCTCCTGGGTTCAGGCAAGGGCACAGCGCCAACGCTCCCGGGTTCAGACAGTGCACAGCGCCAACGCTCCCGGGTTCAGAGAGTGCACAGCGCGAACACTCCCGGGTTCACACAGTGCGAACACTCCCGGGTTCAGGCAAGGGCACAGCGCCAATACTCCCGGGTTCAGACAGTGCACAGCGCCAACTCTCCTGGGTTCAGAAGGGCACAGTGCCAACACTCCCGGGTTCAAGCAAGGGCACAGCGCCAACACTCCCGGGTTCGGACAGTGCACAGCGCCAACTCTCCCGGGTTCAGACAAGGGCACAGCGCCAACACTCCCGGGTTCAGGCAAGGGCACAGCGCCAACGCTCCCGGGTTCAGGCAAGGGCACAGCGCCAAGGCTCTCGGGTTCAGACAGTGCACAGCGCCAACGCTCCCGGGTTCAGACAGTGCACAGCGCCAACGCTCCCGGGTTCAGACAGTGCACAGCGCCAACACTCCCGGGTTCAGACAGTGCACAGCGCTAACACTCCCGGGTTCAGACAGTGCACAGCGCTAACACTCCTGGGTTCAGACAGTGCACAACGCCAACGCTCCCGGGTTCAGACAGTGCACAGCGCCAACGCTCCCGGGTTCAGACAGTGCACAGCGCCAACGCTCTCGGGTTCAGACAGTGCACAGCGCCAACGCTCGCGCGTTCAGACAGTGCACAGCGCTAACACTCCCGGGTTCAAACAGCGCACAGCGCTAACACTCCCGGGTTCAGACAGTGCACAGCGCCAATGCTCCCGGGTTCAGACAGTGCACAGCGCCAACGCTCTCGGGTTCAGACAGTGCACAGCGCCAACGCTCGCGGGTTCAGACAGTGCACAGCGCTAACACTCCCGGGTTCAAACAGCGCACAGCGCTAACACTCCCGGGTTCAGACAGTGCACAGTGCTAACACTCCCGGGTTCAGACAGTGCACAGCGCTAACACTCCCGGGTTCAGACAGTGCACAGCGCTAACATTCCCGGGTTCAGACAGTGCACAGCGCTAACACTCCCGGGTTCAGAAAGGACACAGCGCTAACACTCCCAGGTTCAGACAATGCACAGCGCTAACACTCCCGGGTTCAGACAGTGCACAGCGCTAACATGCCCGGGTTCAGACAGTGCACAGCGCTAACACTCCCGGGTTCAGACAGTGCACAGCGCTAACACTCCCGGGTTCAGACAGTGCACAGCGATAACACGCCTGGGTTCAGAAAAAAACACAGCGCCAACACTCCCGGGTTCAAGCAAGGGCACAGCACCAACGCTCCCGGGTTCAGGCAAGGGCACAGCGCCAACGCTCTCGGGTTCAGACAGTGCACAGCGCCAACACTCCCAGGTTCAGACAGTGCACAGCGCCAACGCTCCTGGGTTCAGGCAAGGGCACAGCGCCAACGCTCCCGGGTTCAGACAGTGCACAGCGCCAACGCTCCCGGGTTCAGACAGTGCACAGCGCGAACACTCCCGGGTTCACACAGTGCGAACACTCCCGGGTTCAGGCAAGGGCACAGCGCCAACACTCCCGGGTTCAGACAGTGCACAGCGCCAACTCTCCTGGGTTCAGAAGGGCACAGTGCCAACACTCCCGGGTTCAAGCAAGGGCACAGCGCCAACACTCCCGGGTTCAGACAGTGCACAGCGCCAACTCTCCCGGGTTGAGACAAGGGCACAGCGCCAACACTCCCGGGTTCAGGCAAGGGCACAGCGCCAACGCTCCCGGGTTCAGGCAAGGGCACAGCGCCAAGGCTCTCGGGTTCAGACAGTGCACAGCGCCAACGCTCCCGGGTTCAGACAGTGCACAGCGCCAACGCTCCCGGGTTCAGACAGTGCACAGCGCCAACGTTCCCGGGTTCAGACAGTGCACAGCGCTAACAATCCCGGGTTCAGACAGTGCACAGCGCTAACACTCCCGGGTTCAGACAGTGCACAGCGCTAACATTCCCGGGTTCAGATAGTGCACAGCGATAACACACCCGGGTTCAAACAGTGCACAGCGCTAACACTACCGGGTTCAGACACTGCACAGCGCCAACGCTCCCGGGTTCAGACAGTGCACAGCGCTAACACTCCTGGGTTCAGGCAAGGGCACAGCGCCAACACTCCCGGGTTCAAGCAATGGCACAGCGCCAACGCTCCTGGGTTCAGGCAAGGGCACAGCGCCAACGCTCCCGGGTTCAGACAGTGCACAGCGCGAACACTCCCGGGTTGAGACAGTGCACAGCGCGAACACTCCCGGGTTCAGGCAAGGGCACAGCGCCAACACTCCTGGGTTGAGACAGTGCACAGCGCGAACACTCCCGGGTTCAGGCAAGGGCACAGTGCTAACACACCCGGGTTCAGACAGTGCACAGCGCTAACACTCCTGGGTTCAGAAGGGCACAGTGCTAACACACCCGGGTTCAGAGGGTGCACAGCGCTAACACTCCCGGGTTCAGACAGTGCACAGCGCTAACACTCCCGTGTTCAGACAGTGCACAGCGCTAACACTTCCGGGTTCAGACAGTGCACAGCGCTAACATTCCCGGGTTCAGACAGTGCACAGCGGTAACACTCCCGGGTTCAGACAGTGCACAGCGCTAACACTCCTGGGTTCAGAAAAAAACACAGCGCCAACACTCCCGGGTTCAAGCAAGGGCACAGCACCAACGCTCCCGGGTTCAGGCAAGGGCACAGCGCCAACGCTCTCGGGTTCAGACAGTGCACAGCGCTAACATTCCCGGGTTCAGACAGTGCACAGCGCTAACACTCCCGGGTTCAGATAGTGCACAACGATAACACACCCGGGTTCAGACACTGCACAGCGCTAACACTCCCGGGTTCAGACAGTGCACAGCACTAACACTCCCGGGTTCAAGCAAGGGCACAGCGCCAACGCTCTCGGGTTCAGACAGTGCACAGTGCTAACACTCCCGGGTTCAGATAGTGCACAGCGATAACACACCCGGGTTCAGACAGTGCACAGCGCTAACACTCCTGGGTTCAGAAAAAAACACAGCGCCAACACTCCCGGGTTCAAGCAAGGGCACAGCGCCAACGCTCCCGGGTTCAGGCAAGGGCACAGCGCCAACGCTCTCGGGTTCAGACAGTGCACAGCGCCAACACTCCCGGGTTCAGACAGTGCACAGCGCCAACGCTCCCAAGTTCAGGCAAGGGCACAGCACTAATGCTCCCGGGTTCAGACAGTGCACAGCGCCAACACTCCCGGGTTCAGACAGTGCACAGCGCTAACACTCCCGGGTTCAGACAGTGCACAGCGCTAACACACCCGGGTTCAGACAGTGCACAGCGCTAACACTCCTGGGTTCAGAAGGGCACAGTGCTAACACTCCCGGGTTCAGAGGGTGCACAGCGCTAACACTCCCGGGTTCAGACAGTGCACAGCGCTAACACTCCCGTGTTCAGACAGTGCACAGCGCTAACACTTCTGGGTTCGGACAGTGCACAGCGCTAACACTCCTGGGTTCAGAAAAAAACACAGCGCCAACACTCCCGGGTTCAAGCAAGGGCACAGCACCAACGCTCCCGGGTTCAGACAGTGCACAGCACCAACACTCCGGGTTCAAGCAAGGGCACAGCGCCAACGCTCCCGGGTTCAGGCAAGGGCACAGCGCCAACACTCCCAGGTTCAGACAGTGCACAGTGCTAACACTCCTGGGTTCAGACAGTGCACAGCGCTAACACTCCCGGGTTCAGACAGTGCACAGCGCCAACGCTCCCGGGTTCAGACAGTGCACAGCGCCAACGCTCCCGGGTTCAGACAGTGCACAGCGCCAACGCTCCCGGGTTCAGACAGTGCACAGCAGCAACACTCCCGGGTTCAAGCAAGGGTACAGCGCCAACGCTCCTGGGTTCAGGCAAGGGCACAGCGCCAACGCTCTCGGGTTCAGACAGTGCACAGCGCCAACGCTCCCGGGTTCAGGCAAGGGCACAGCGCCAACACTCCCAGGTTCAGACAGTGCACAGCGCCAATGCTCCCGGGTTCAGACAGTGCACAGCGCCAACGCTCTCGGGTTCAGACAGTGCACAGCGCGAACACTCCCGGGTTCAGACAGTGCACAGCGCTAACACTCCCGGGTTCAGATAGTGCACAGCAATAACACACCCGGGTTCAAACAGTGCACAGCGCTAACACTCCCGGGTTCAGACAGTGCACAGCGCTAACTGTAGTGGCGCTTCTTAGTTTCCAAACAGGCTGCCACTGAGCTGTGGGGCTTTTAACAACGAGTAGACGCGTGTCGAAATAAAATGTTCCCAAACGTAGCTTTGTCTTTTAAACTGTTTACTATAACACTTAACAAACGGAATTACAAAGCAAACACGTATAAACGAACACGTTCAAAAACTGTATTGCTCCAAACCTCACAACTTCTGCCTCCTTCAGCCACGTGCAGTTTAAACTGTAAAATGGCTGCACACCATGTGTGGCTTAGGGACTACTATTGTGGCAAGAATGAAGGGGGTGTCTCGGACTATACTACTGGAGCAAAAAAATAGGGGGTTTCTTAATACAATAAGTCGGTCAGGTAAATTAACTGTATTATGCCATTTAACCACTATTTTAAAGTATTTTCTTAAGCTTTCATGGCTCTTACACTAACACTCCCGGGTTCAGACAGTGCACAGCGCTAACACTCCTGGGTTCAGAAAAAAACACAGCGCCAACACTCCCGGGTTCAAGCAAGGGCACAGGGCCAACGCTCCCGGGTTCAGGCAAGGGCACAGCGCCAACGCTCCCGGGTTCAGACAGTGCACAGCGCCAACACTCCCGGGTTCAGACAGTGCACAGCGCCAACACTCCCGGGTTCAAGCAAGGGCACAGCGCCAATGCTCCCGGGTTCAGGCAAGGGCACAGCGCCAACGCTCCCGGGTTCAGACAGTGCACAGCGCCAACGCTCCCGGGTTCAGACAGTGCACAGCGCCAACGCTCCCGGGTTCAGACAGTGCACAGCGCCAACACTCCCGGGTTCAGACAGTGCACAGCACTAACACTCCTGGGTTCAGAAGGGCACAGTGCTAACACTCCCGGGTTCAGAGGGTGCACAGCGCTAACACTCCCGGGTTCAGGCAGTGCACAGCGCAAACACTCCCGGGTTCAGAGGGTGCACAGCGCTAACACTCCCGGGTTCAGACAGTGCACAGCGCCAACACTCCCGGGTTCAGACAGTGCACAGCGCTAACACTCCCGGGTTCAGGCAACGGCACAACGCCAACACTCCCGGGTTCGGGCAACGGCACAACGCCAACACTCCCGGGTTCAGGCAACGGCACAACGCTTACACTCCTGGGTTCAGGCAACGGCACAGTGCCAACACTCCTGGGTTCAGGCAACGGCACAACGCTTACACTCCTCGGTTCAGGCAACGGCACAGTGCCAACACTCCTGGGTTCAGGCAACGGCACAACGCTTACACTCCTGGGTTCAGGCAACGGCACAACGCCAACAGTGTCCTTGCAGTTCAGACAGTGCACAGCATTCATTTTAATGCAACGAGTCTTGCAACTAAGGCAGATGAATTGAAGGTGTTGATGAACACATGGAAGTTTGATATTTTTGCTATCACAGAGACATGGTTGAGGGAGAGGCAGGACTGGCAGCTCAATATTCCGGGGTATAGAATCTTCAGGTGAGACAGAGGGGGGTGTAAAAGAGGAGGTGTCGCAATATTAATCAAGGAGTCAATTACTGCTGGAAGGAGGGATGATATCTTAGCAGGTTCCTCTAATGAGGCCATATGGGTAGAACTTAAAAACAAAAAGGGGGCAAGCACTTTGCTGGCAGTGTACTATAGGCCCCCAAACAGTCAGGGGGAGTTAGAGGAACAGATATGTAGGCAAATCTCAGAGAAGTGTAGAAATAATAGGGTAATAGTAGGGGATTTCAACTTCCCCAATATTAACTGGGATAGTCAGAGTGTGAAAGGCTTAGAGGGTGCAGAATTCTTAAAGTGCATTCAGGAGAGCTTTTTGAGCCAGCATGTAGAAAGTCCTACAAAAGAGGGGGTGGTACTCGACCTAATTCTAGGGAATGTAGCCGGGCAAGTGGTAGAAGTGTCAGTAGGAGAGCATTTTGGTGACACATAATTCGGTGAGGTTTAAGGTAGTCATGGAAAAGGACAAAGATGGACCGGAAATAAAGGTTCTAAATTGGGGGGGAAGGCCAATTTTAATATGATAAGGCAGGATCTGGCCAAAGTGGACTGGGATCAGCTACTTGTAGGAAAATCCACATCAGAGCAGTGGGAGTCTTTCAGAAAGGAAATAGAGAGAGGACAACACCAACATATTCCCGTAAAGGTCAAGGGTGGGTCCAACAAACCCAGGGAACCCTGGATGTCATCAAGGGATATACAAGAATGGATTAGGAAAAAAAGGGAGGCTTTTGGCAGATACAAAGAACTAAAAACAGTGGAAGCCCTAGAGGAGTATAGAAAGTGCAGGGGCGTACATAAAAAATAAATTAGGAGAGCGAAGAGGGAGCATGAAAAAACACTGGCAGGCAAAATAAAGGAAAATCCTAAGGTGTTTTATAAGTATATTAAGGGCAAGAGGATAACCAGGGAAAGAATAGAGCCCATTAAGGACCAAAGTGGCAATGTGTGTAGAGCCGGAAGATGTGGGTGAGGTTTTAAATTAATATTTTGCATCTGTGTTCACTATGGAGAAGGACGATGTAGGCATAGAAATCAGGCAGAGGGATTGTGATATACTTGAACAAATTAGTATTGAGAGGGAGGAGGTACTAGTGGTTTTAGTAGGCTTAAAAGTGGATAGATCCCCAGGACCAGACGAGATGTATCCCAGGCTGCTGTGTGAGGTAAGGGAGGAGATTGCAGGGGCTGTGACACAAATTTTCAGATCCTCTCTGGCCACAGGGGAGGTGCCAGAGGACTGGAGGACAGCTAATATAGTACCATTATTCAAGAAGGGTAGTAGGGATAAACCAGGGAATTACAGGCCAGTGAGCCGAACATCAGTGGTAGGGACAGAATTAGTCTCAACTTGGAGAGGCAAGGATTAATCAAGGATAGCCAGCATGGCTTTGTCAGGGGGAGATCATGTCTAACCAATTTGATTGAATTTTGAGAGGGGGTAACTAGGTGTGTGGATGAGGGTAGTGCAGTTGACGTAGTCTACATGGACTTCAGTAGGGCTTTTGACAAAGTCCCGCATGGGAGACTGGTCAAGAAGGTAAGAGCCCATGGGATCCAGGGCAATTTGGCACATTGGATCCAAAATTGGCTTAGTGGCAGGAGGCAGAGGATGATGGTCGAAGGCTGTTTTTGTGACTGGAAGCCTGTGTCCAATGGTGTACCGCAGGGATCGGTGCTGGGTCCTTTGCTGTTTGTAGCGTACATTAATGATTTAGATATGAATGTAGGAGGTATGATCAGTAAGTTCGCAGATGACACAAAAATTGGTGGAATGGTAAATAGCGAGGAGGGAAGCCTCAGGCTACAGGACGATATAGACGGGTTGGTCAGGTGGGCAGAACAGTGGCAAATGGAATTTAACCCTGAAAAGTGTGAGGTGATGTATTTTGGGAGGACTACCAAGGCAAGGGAATACACAATGAATGGTAGGACCCTAGGAAGGACAGAGGATCAGAGGGACCTTGGTGTGCATGTACATAGATCCCTGAAGGCAGCAGGACAGCTAAATAAGGTGGTTAAAAAGGCATATGGGATACTTGTATTCTATGCCTCGGCTACTGAAGGCAAGAGCAGGGAGGTTATGATGGAGCTGTACAAAATGCTAGGTAGGCCACAGCTGGAATACGGTGTGCAGTTCTGGTCGCCACACTATAGGAAGGATGTGATTGCATTGGAGAGGGTGCAGAGGAGATTCACCAGGATGTTACCTGGGCTGGAGCGTTTCAGCTATGAAGAGAGACTGGGCAGGCTGGGGTTGTTTTCCTTAGAGCAGAGAAGGCGGAGGGGAACCTGATTGAGGTGTACAAAATTATGAGGGGCACAAAATTATGAGGGGCATAGATAGGGTAGATAGAAAAGAACTTTTCCCCTTAGTAGAGTGGTCAATAACCAGGGGGCATAGTTTCAAGGTAAGGGGCAGGAGGTTTAGAGGGGATTTGAGCAAAAACTTTTTCACCCAGAGGGTGGTTGGAATCTGGAACTCGCTGCCTAAAAGGGTGGTAGAGGCAGGAACCCTCACAACATTCAAGAAGCATTTAGATGAGCACCTGAAACGCAATAGCATACAAGGCTACGGACCAAGTGCTGGAAAATGGGATTAGAATAGATAGGGCTTGATGGCCGGCGCGGACACGATGGGCTGAAGGGACTCTTTCTGTGCTGTATAACTCTGACTCCTGGGTTCAGACAGTGCACAGCGCTAACACTCCCGGGTTCAGGCAAGGCAGTAGTTAGCGACAGTGTGGGCACTCCACGTGCATCCAACTTCCTAGTCTCTAACTTGGCACATCTTCCAACAAAGAGAGCAAAAACTAGTCAGACAGTGCCAAATTCTATTGAACATTGACCCCGTACATGACTGCAAACATCCAACTGTTCCCAATACACTGATCTGTGGCGTGGCATTTTACGGAAATTTCCCTTAAAGAGCAAAACTAAAAAAATCCCAGATCTCTTAAAAATAATCCTGTAATTCAAGCAGTTATCATTAATATATTAAGAACAGCGCTGCCCATGGTTAGTACTCCACCTAGAGGGAAAAAGGTTTCAGCCAGTCATCATCAGTTAAGAAAACACATTGATTTTGTTTATAGAAGAGAGCACAGGATTCTCAATAGTCAACTGTGTGATACTTCACGAGAAATTTACAGCATCACAACAGTGAGATCATTACATGCCATGCAGTGCACAGTCTGTACAGCACAGGCAGTAAATACCAGGGCGATTTGAAGAATGCAATAAACCAAGTCATCTGAACACCTCAATTAGATTTCAGCCCTGCTATGGATTTCACCTGTCCATTAATCTCCATTTAATTCGTAGAAGGATTTCACTAATCAAATGCAAGTGTCACAAGGCTTTAGTTGTGATCACATAGTGGGTAGCTTTATTTCGTGGCTTTGCAAACAAGAAGGATGAAGTTTGCCACGGTTTGTGACTCACCAGGGAGCAGGATATCAACAATTTGCCTGGTGCACTTTTTCACTTCAGCAAGATTTTGGGATCCACTTACTGTCCATAAGCAAAAAAAATTGAATTATCCATGAAAAATCTGCAGTAAAGGTTGGGATGACTTCCTGTACGCATTCCCCCTCAGTTCACCACTATTGATGCCCAACATGTGCTTCTACAATTATAGAGTGGGAAATTGGGCCTGGAAATAGGGTGGGCAATACAAAGTTTGGCTGATGATGAGTATGCCAACGCCCAAAATATATTAAACTTCCAAACATGAAGTTCATAAACCTTCTCAAGTAATAAGAAAGTCACAGCTTTTGTTGCAGGGTCCAGCATGGAAATCCTGTCCATTTGGTCAATATTAGACTTCTTAGACAAGTGGCATGAACATAGGAGAGTTCAGCCCTTATTGTGGTAGCAACCTCATCTTAAAGAGCATTGGTCCGTGCTGGAAGGCCTGGTGTTTACACTGACATGCTCTGCCACAGATCAGGAGAGAAAACACATGCAGAAGTACATACTTCTACTTCAGCATCCTGCGGTGAAAGAAAGTAATCAGTGACAGTATGTGGCACATAGCAAGTTACTGCTGCAGACACACAAGAACAAAAGCCTGGTCTGTAACTGGTCCACAACAGGCTGCACGTGGTGAGCTCACGGTAACCGATGATTCAGGAAAAATATGCTGCAAGAGGAACCCTCTTGTCTCACATCATCTCACAGTGTCTGCACTCACAGAATGGATTTGTTTAAGGCTCCATGCAGCAGGCCTGTAAATTAGTATTTCTATAAAAAAATTCATCAAAATAGGGAATCTTGTAACATGTTTAAGTACTTACTGATCATAGTACTTAACACCCAGACGTCCTTGCTCTTTGCCCCCTGGAAGCTTGCTCACAAATTCTGACCTGCTGAGGTTTGCCAATGAATTCTTATTTCTGTCTCGTGTCAAGTTATCTAGGTACCCGAACTCAAGGGCATCCTTGCACAGGATTCTGAACCTGTTGTCCTCCCAAACGAATGTACACTCGTTTTTCAAATTCTTAAGTGGTTGCCATACTGCTAGCAACTCCAAATTGTTGGAGAGTCCAGGTAGGTTCCCCATCTAGCCCAGACACGCATTTATAATGAGCATCACTGACGCTATGAATAGATGCACAGAATTGCATGTTGAGGTATTATTCCTGAACTCCCAACAATCACATGGCCCTGTTGATTTGTGAGCAAGAGCTTTAGCATAGGTTTCATGATGATTCTGGCATCCGGTGCTATGAAGGTGGCAGGTATCTGTCTCAAGACTGAGGAATTCATTATCTTTGCTGTTGCTGTGCCCAACATAATGTCAACTAATTGAGAGCGTGCCAGAAACCCTGCACGAAGACAACCGTCAGATGCTGTCTAATGTCCTGGGGAGAGTGTGGGTCCTGCTCACGAAGAAACAAGTTTGCAACATTTTTCATTATTTGGATGACTGCTCCTGCAGATGTGGAAGTCTTCACCCCTTACTCTAGATGTGGAGGCAGGAATACACATGCAACCCTTTTAGGCACATTCGTCACTAAGCAGGCTACATTGAAGGGCACAAGAAATAAAAGCTGACAAATGCCATAATCAGGGACCTTGTCCAACTTGCCAGTTTGTTGCAGCGTTGGGGGCTTTTTCACTACCTGAAGATTTTTTTTTCTGATGTGTATATAGTGACATTGAAACCACGGTTTGAGGAGCTATGAAGCAAGCTCGTCTCCATCTCCGACATCAGACCTCTTTGGTGTCAAGTCTTATTCCAAGAATCATGGCACTCAGAGGCATCATATTCCCCATCGAAAAAGAAAGAGAAAAAAAAAGAAAAAAAGGACATTTTTCACACCTAAAGACCTCCTAAAGCACTTTACAGCCAATGAAGTACTTCTGAAGTGTAGTCACTGTTGTAATGTGGGAAACACGACAGTCAATAATGCGTACAGCAAGCTCCCACAAACAGCAATGTGATAATGATCAAATAATCTGTGTTTAGTTGTTGTTTGATGGATAAATATTGACTAGGACACCGGGGAGAGCTCCCCTGCTCTTATATGTTCACCTGAGGGCAGACGGGGCCTCCGTTTAACATCCGATTCAAAAGACGGCACCCCTGACAATGCAAGAGAAAAGGTTTTTTTCGAACATCACAAAGTGCTTTACAACCAATTGTACTTTAAGTGCAGTTACTGCTGCAATCTAGGAAATGTAATGCTGAGAGAGTGCGAGAGAGTAATCCCATGTTTCGTCATGAAGATCTCGGTGTAGGTGGCTTCTCGGAGAGGTTCACACAGTCACCTGACTTGATAATACTAAAAGACTGCTTAGTCATCGTAACTGGTACGAGGCTACTGAGTTCTTTGGTTTTTCTTTCAACTCCTCAGAATCTTTGTAGAAGTAGACAGGCAGATATTGTGATCTACAAGGGGCCAGAGACAGAAATACATGTTCTGCAACCAGCACACATTGGAATCTGGGACATGGAACAGTGTGTGTCTTATAAAGAAATTAAAACCATAAAGCTGACCCTAAATGCCCAGTTTGGAAATAAAAGCACTGCACTTACTGGAGCAACTCTCACCATAAGTGAAGCCAATACCGAGAGAATAAATTAACTAAAGATGGTTGATAGGAATCCCTTCATAAGGAAGGAAAGGTCAGGATTCCTGACAAAATGTATCTTAATGGAGGAGGCAACAGACTAGGCTTGGAGATCTGGGACTTGGGCTTAAATCCAGCTCAGTTTGTTAAAGTCTCGTCTGTTAACAGTAAGGGTCTAATGTGAAACGAGTCTCATCTAACCAACTCTCCTTGACATTCAATGGCATTACCATCGTTGAATCCCCCACCATCAACATCCTGGAGGTCACCATTCACCAGAAACTTAACTGGACCAGTCACATAAATACTGTGGCAACAAGAACAGATCAGACGCTGGGTATTCTGCAGTGAGTGTCTCACCTCCTGATTCCCCAAAGTCTTGCCATCACTTACAAGGCACAAATCAGGAGTGTGATGGAATACACTCCACTTGTCTGGATGAGTGCAGCTCCAACAACATTCAAGAAGCTCGACACCATCCAGAATAAAGCAGCCCGTTTGATGCCACCCCATCCATCACCTTAAACATTCACTCCCTCCACCACCGGCGGACCGTGGCTGCAGTGCGTGCCATCTACAAGATGCACTGCAGCAACTCACAAAAGCTTTTTCGGTAGCACCTCCCAAACCCACAATCGTTACCACCTAGAAGGATAAGGGTAGCATGCACGTGGGAAAACCACCACATCCAAGTTCCTCTCCACGTCACATGCCAGCCTGACTTGGAAATGTATCGCCGTTCCTTCATCGTCGCAGGGTCAAAATCCTGGAACTCCCTCCCCAAAAGCACTGTGGCAGTACCCTCACCACACTGACTGCAACGGTTCAGTCACCACCACCATCTCAAAGGCAATTAGAGATGGGCAATAAATGCTGGCCTTGCCAGCGACACCCACATCCCGTGTGCATTGACTGACTGCACTAAACTATCCCTAATTTGGCACGGTCACGCTAGCATGGCCTAAGGACACTCAATGTGGAAAATGGCAAAAATGCCACAATTGGGTGCCCTTCTGAAGTTGGTGCACATTGGTGAGACAGAGTGGTGGGAGCTTTACTCTGCACCATACCTAACCTGGGAGTGCTTGATGTTGGCTGCCTGAAATGGCAAGCGTTTTATTCCCCAGCACTGACATCCTACATCTTACCAGTTATCATTTCATTTCTGTGCATTTTCAAAAGTGTTAGATTGCGGCAAAGCCACCAAGGGACTCCTGTATAACTGCCTTTAACAGAGTGCTACAACACCTAGGTTGGTTTACTGTATGTAAATAGCCCGTTCTGGGTAAGTCCCAGAACCAGCGCGATGACGTCATCACGTTGGTCACGTGACATCCCGAACGGCGGGAAACGTCATGACGTCAGACTGGGAGGTTCCCAATTCAGACCTCGTGAAGCCAGCATTAAGAAAAGACCTGTTGATTGTTTCTCCTGCATGCCATTGTTTGTTCTCTAGTTTACATTAAACTTCGTTTAATTATCGGACTGACTCGACCTCAGTACTTCAGTTAGGGATCTGTCAATTCCTACATTGGTGACCCCGAAGCTTCGCGGACGATTTTCGCGGAAGACGCGCAGAACAAAACGATGGATGTTAACGCAGCAACCTTGAAGCTCCCTCAATTTTGGGAACAGACGGCCTCCTGGTTCGTCCAAGCGGAGGCTCAGTTCCAGCTTCGGAACATCGTGCTGGATCAGACCCGTTATCTTTACGTGGTCTCCGCACTGGACAGCTCGACGGCTTCGAGGATCATCAGTCTGCTGGAGACCCCGCCTGTAGATAACAAGTATGATACGCTTAAGGCGCGACCAATGCAGGTTTTCGGCCTCATGAAAGCGGAGCGCGCGCAACGTTTACTCACACTGCCCAGGGTAGGCGACGCCAAGCCGTCTGAGTTGATGAGCCAGATGCTCACGCTCCTCGGTTCTGAGCTGCAGTGGTTTCTGTTTCGGGAACTGTTCCTCAGCCAGCTCCCCGAGCAGGTGCAAGCAGCCCTCGCCAGGTCGGAGGCTACGGACGGTGTAGCGCTCGCGGCCGAAGCCGACACCATTTATGCGGTGATGCACCAAGACTGCGCCACCTCGAAGCGTCCCACCCCGAAGAACCCCACCTCGGCGCCTCCATCATCCGGTCTCTGCTACTACCACGCCTGTTTCGGTCCAAAAGCCAGATGCTGCCGTCCTCCATGTAGTTTCGTGCCAAATGCACCGAGAAAGCAACAGCACCGACTGCGTGAACGGAAGAACGACCCAGAGGTCGGTTTCGCGTCTACGATGGCGGTTGGAGATTCCGGGAAGTTATTGTATATCACCGGCTCTATTTCGGGTCGGTGGTTTTTGTGTGACACGGGCGCTCAGTGCAGCATCCTCCCCGCTTCGCTCCTCGTCAGAGCAGGGAGGCGCGGTTCTCCACTCCAGGCCGCCAACGGCAGTGCTATTCGTACGTTTGGGAAGCGGCGGATCCAGGTGTGTTTCAGCGGGCAACTTTTCCAATGGGAGTTTATAACCGCCAAAATCGCACAGGCAATCCTCGGCGCTGACTTCTTCTGTACCAATGGCCTATTGGTTGATTTACAAAATCGCCGTCTGATTCACGCCACCACGTTTGCCTCCATCCCATGTTTTCGGGGCTCAGGCACGCCTCACACGGGTTCCTGCACCGTGCCGGCGCTCGACGACTTCACCCGCCTTCTCGGGGAATTTCCGGATCTCACTCGACCCACCTTCTCAGCGACGATCGCTAAACATGGTGTAGAACACCACATCGCAACGACCGGCCCCCCGATTTATGCCCGGGCTCGATGGCTGGTGCCCAGTAAACTCGAGGCCGCGAAGGGGGAGTTCGCCACCACGGAGCGACTGGGAATCGTTCGCCGGTCGGATAGTCCCTGGTCTTCACCGCTTCATATCGTCCCTAAGCCCGAGGGTGGTTGGCGGCCCTGCGGCGATTATCGGCACCTCACTGAGGTCACGACTCCCGACCGGTACCCTATACCGTACATCCAAGATTTCTCCGCACATTTGGCTGGCAATTTGATTTTTTCCAAAATCGACCTCAACCGGGGGTACAATCAAGTGCCCGTCCGCCCCCAGGATGTCCAGAAGATGGCGGTCATTACCCCTTTCGGACTTATCGAATTCCTCCGAATGCCGTTCGGACTCAAAAATGCGGCGCAGGCGTTCCAGCGCCTTATAGATTCAGTGCTGCGGGATCTTAAGTTTCTGTATCTCGATGACATCCTGGTCGCCAATACTTCGAAAGAGGAACATCTCAAACACCTGCGCCTCCTTTTTCGCCACCTCCATCAGCATGGCCTCATAATTAACCCGAACAAATGTCAATTCGGACTGCGGCAGATCGACTTTTTGGGCCACTGCATCACTGCAGCAGGGGCACTGCCGCTTCGGTCGAAGGTGGCAGCCATTGCTGCTTTCCCGCGCCCGCAATCCGTTAAAGCACTCCAGGAGTTCCTTGGTATGGTAAAGTTTTACCATCGGTTCGTTCCCCGGGCCACGCAGCTGATGCGGCCGCTCTACGAGGCACTGAGAGGGAAACCGGGGAAGGTACCTGTGGCCTGGACACCGGAGATGGATTGCGCTTTTGTGGACACGAAGGATGCTCTCGCAAACGCAACGATGTGGACGCACCCGCTGCCTGGCGCCACCATCGCGCTTACGACTGACGCTTCAGACTACGCTATAGGCGCCGTGCAGGAGCAATGGGTCGACGGGACGTGGCAACCGCTGGCGTTTTTTAGTCGCCAATTGCGTCGTAACGAGCGTAGCTACAGCACGTTCGACAGGGAGTTGTTGGCATTGTTTCTGGCCATCCGCCATTTTCGTTTTCTATTGGAAGGACGCCAATTCACCGCGTTTGTGGATCACAAGCCCGACGTTTGCCATGGCCAAGACGGCTGAGCCGTGGGCAGCTCGATAGCAACGACAGCTCACCTTTATTTCCGAGTTCACCACGACATCCGGCACGTGGCCGGCAAGGACAATGTGGTCGTCGATTGCCTCTCGCGTGTGACCGTCCAGCTGGGACTCGATTATTCACTCATGGCTGCTGACCAAGCGGCCGATCTGGAAACGCAAGCTTTCCGCACCGACTCCTCCTGCCTTCAGCCAGCGGATGTGCTTTTCCACTCGGCTGGCACCTCCCTGCTCTGCGACATCTCCTTGAGGGACCCCCGCCCGATTGTTCCGCTGTCCTGGCGTAGGAACGTTTTCGATGCCATTCACGGGCTTGCGCACCCTGGCGTGAGGGCTTCACAAAAATTACTGGTGTCCAAGTTCGTCTGGAGAGGAATGCGAAAAGATGTCCGCAACTGGGCCAACACCTGCGTCGTGTGCCAGCGGGCTAAGGTGCAGCGGCACGTCAAAGCTCCCATCGCCATTTTCGAAGTACCGGAGCGGCGTTTCGATCACGTCCATGTCGACTTCGTTGGCCCACTACCGCCGTCACAAGGTTTCACACATCTTTTGATTATAGTCGACCGTACCACCAGGTGGCCGGAGGGCATTCCTTTGACGTCCACCACCTCCGGATGTCGCCCAGGCTTTTCTTTCATCCTGGGTTGCACGTTTCGGCGTTCCGTCTGATATTTCGTCGGATCGCAGGCCGCAATTCTCGTCTGCTTTGTGGAACGCCGTAGCCTTGGGTTTGGGCACCAAGCTCCATCGGACCACGGCTTACCATCTGCAGGCCAATGGATTATGTGAGCGTTTTCATCGGTCCTCGAAGGAGTCGCTGCGGGCCAGCCTCCAGGGGACCGCATGGATGGACAAGCTGCCTTGGGTGATGCTCGGGTTACGCACAGCGTCTAAAGAGGACCTGCAGGCATCGGTCGCCAAACTGGTTTATGGCCAACCGCTCCGGGTGCCCGGCGAGTTTCTTCCGTCACCAACGCGTCCTTGGTCGGTGGCCGAACAACTGGAGGCTCACCGGGACGCAGCTCAATCTTTTCGGCCCATTCCGATGTCACATCACGGGTTGCCCGCGTCACACGTTCCGCCGGAGCTTATGCGGGCTAAATTGTTTTTTGTCAGGCATGACGCCCACCGCAGTCCTCTCACGCCTCCATATACAGGCCCTTTCCAGGTACTGCAGGCGGGCACCAAGAGTTTTTTAGTGGACGTTGGGGGCAAGCCTGACCACATTTCCGTGGACCGCCTCAAGGCCGCACACCTGGACCTCGAGCGACCGGTCGAGGCAGCGCAGCCACCGCGTCGTGGGCGGCCGCCCGTGGCCGCCACGCCTGACCAGACAGTCCCGCAGACCAGCTCATCGTCTACCCAGCCCATTCCTCTCCGGGAATATCGGAGTCATTCGAACAGGCTTGTCCGACCTCCTCTGCGATTGACTTTTGAGGTTAAAGACACTTCTGGGGGGGTGCATGTGGCAAAGCCACCAAGGGACTCCTGTATAACTGCCTTTAACAGAGTGCTACAACACCTAGGTTGGTTTACTGTATGTAAATAGCCCGTTCTGGGTAAGTCACAGAACCAGCGCGATGACGTCATCACGTTGGTCACGTGACGTCCCGAACGGCGGGAAACGTGATGACGTCAGACTGGGAGGTTCCCAGTTCAGACCTCGTGAAGCCAGCATTAAGAAAAGACCTGTTGATTGTTTCCCCTGCATGCCATTGTTTGTTCTCTAGTTTACATTAAACTTTGTTTAATTATCAGACTGACTCGACCTCAGTACTTCAGTTAGGGATCTGTCGATTCCTACAAGATTATAGTTTTAATACAGTGCACATTACAAATAAGACAGACATTGTCTTAACATTTTGCTGTTCATTTTTTTAAAATGTACATTTATGCCTTCAGCTGCTTCCGCCCTAAGCTCTGGAATTCACTCCCTAAACCTCACTACCCCTCTCTTAAGAAGCTCCTTAAAACCTAATTGTTTGACCCAGCTTTTGGTCACCTCTCCCAAGATCTCCTTACGAGTCTCAGTGTCAAATTTTGTTGGATCACGTTCCAGTGAAGCGCCGCGGGACATTTTTACTACATTAAAGGTGTAATACAAATGCAAGTTTTTGTTACAGCTTTTGAAAATTTCAGAAGGTCAAACAACAATAGTTTACCAAGTGTTTAGGCAGCAGCACAGTTGTCACTAAGGCCATGTGTGCACATCCATTTACAAACTGGAATGAATAGGATATATATAAGTCAGAAATGGAATATGCACGTTTCTCCACATGATCAATAAACTGACCTTTGTCACAAAGGCTGACGTTATCCTACAGACACTAATTGGCAGTCACTCAAACAGCAGGATAGTGCGATTAACTGCAGCTCCCCCCGAAACCAGCGGGCCACCCGCCCCCTCCAGAGTGACAGCAGGACGCGCTGGGCCGAGAGACGAGCATCGAGAGCGGGGCCCCACAAACAGCGGCGGTACCGCCTCCTCTCCTTCTCCTCTCTCCGCACGACCCCGCACTGCGCGATCGACTCACCGCAGGCTGCACCCAGGCAGGCATCGGCTCGGGACAGCCGCCTGCGCCCGGCCTCGGCGGCGCCTCCACCGAGCGCTCAGAGCCGCCACTCACCTGCGACACCATGGCGACCGGCCCGCCTTACATGCGCACTCGGCTCGCTGCCTCCGATATGTCCCTGTGACAATCAGAGTGGGCGGGGCGCAATGCACCAATAAGAGCGACACTGAGTCACCAAACAAAAACAAATTACAAACGGTGGATCAGTGGGCAGCACCATTGCCTCACCAGTCCCTAAATACTGACACACACAGGTACTCCCCCTTAAAATACTGACACACACCCAGGTACTCCCCCGTCAAATACTGACACACACACAGATACTCCCCCAGTCAAATACTGACATACACCCAGGTACTCCCCCGTCAAACACTGACTCACACAGGTACTCCCCCCGACAAATACTGACACACACCCAGATACGCCCCCGTCAAATACTGACACACACCCAGGTACTCCCCCCGTCAACTACTGACACACACCCAGGTACTCCCCCCGTCAAATACTGACACAAACCCAGGTACTCCCCCTTCAAATACTGACACACACCCAGGTACTCCCCGCTTCAAATACTGACACACACCCAGGTACTCCCCCGTCAAATACTGACATACACCCAGGTACTCACCCCGTCAAATACTGACACACACCCAGGTATTCCCTCGTCAAATACTGACACACACCCAGGTACTCCCCCGTCAAATACTGACACACACCCAGGTACTCCCCCCGTCAAACACTGAAATACACCCAGGTACTCTCCCCGTTAAATACTGACACACACCCAGGTACTCCCCCGTCAAATCCTGACATACACCCAGGTACTGCCCCGTCAAATACTGACATACATCCAGGTACTCCCCCTGTCAAATACTGACACACACCCAGGTACTCCCCCGTCAAATCCTGACATACACCCAGGTACTGCCCCGTCAAATACTGACATACACCCAGGTACTCCCTCCTTCAAATGCTGACACACACCCAGGTACTCCCCCCGTCAAATACTGACACACACCCAGGTAATCCCCGGTCAAATACTGACATACACCCAGGTACTCCCCCGTCAAATACTGACACACACCCAGGTACCCCCCCGTCAAATACTGACATTCACCCAGGTACTCCCCTATCCAATACTGTCACACACCCAGGTACTTCCCCGTCAAATACTGACACACACCCAGGTACTTCCCCGTCAAATACTGACATACACCCAGGTACTGCCCCGTCAAATACTGTCACACACCCAGGTACTCCCCCCGTCAAATATTGACACACACCCAGGTACTCCCCCTTCAAATACTGACACACACCCAGGTACTCCCCCCTTCAAATACTGACACACACCCAGGTACTCCCCCTTCAAATACTGACACACACCCAGGTACTCCCCCTTCAAATACTGACATAAGCCCAGGTACTACCCCCGTCAAATACTGACACACACCAAGGTACTACCCCCTTCAAATACTGACACACACCCAGGTACTCCCCCCGTCAAATACTGACACACACCCAGGTACTCCCCCCGTCAAATACTGACACACACCCAGGTACTCCCCCGTCAAATACTGACACACACCCAGGTACCCCCCCGTCAAATACTGACATACACCCAGGTACTCCCCCGTCAAATACTGACAGACACCCAGGTACTCCCCCGTCAAATACTGACACACCCCCAGGTACTCCCCCCGTCAAATACTGACATACACCCAAGTACTCCCCCCTTCAAATACTGAAACACACTCAGGTATTCCCCCCGTCAAATACTGACACCCACCCAGGTACTCCCCATGTCAAAGACTGACACACACCCAGGTACACCCCGTCAAATACTGTCACACACCCAGGTACTCCCCCGTCAAATACTGACACACACCCAGGTACTCCCCCCGTCAAATACTGAAACACACCCAGGTACTCCCCCCGTCAAATACTGACACCCACCCAGTTACTCCCCCCGTCAAATACTGACACACACCCAGGTACTCCCCCCTTCAAAGGCTGACACACACCCAGGTAATCGCCCCGCCAAATACTGAGACACACCCAGGTAGTCCCCCTTCAAATACTGACACAAACCCAGGTACTCCCCCTGCAAATACTGACACACACCCAGGTACTCCCCCCTTCAAATGCTGACACACACCCAGGTACTCCCCCGTCAAATAATGACACACACTCAGGTACTCCCCCCGTCAAATACTGACACACACCCAGGTACTCCCCCGTCAAATACTGTCACACACCCAGGTACTCCCCCGTCAAATACTGACACACACCCAGGTACTCCCCCGTCAAATACTGACACACACCCAGGTACTCCCCCCGTAAAATACTGTCAGACACCTAGGTACTCCCCCTTCAAATACTGACACACACCGAGGTACTCCCCCCTTCAAATACTGACACACACCCAGGCACTACCCCCGTCAAATACTGACACACACCCAGGTACTCCCCCCGTCAAATACTGACACACACCCAGGTACTCCCCCCATCAAATATTGACACACACCCAGGTACTCCCCCGTCAAATACTGACATACACCCAGGTACTCCCCCGTCAAATACTGACACACACCCAGGAGCTCCCCCTTCAAATACTGACACAAACCCAGGTATTCCCCCCGTCGGTACTCCCCCGTCAAATACTGTCACACACCCAGGTACTCCCCCTTCAAATACTGACACACACCCAGGTAGCCCCCCCGTCAAATACTGTCACACACCCAGGTACTCCCCCGTCAAATACTGACACACACCCAGGTACGCCCCCGGCAAATACTGACACACACTCAGGTACTCCCCCTTCAAATACTGACACACACCCAGGTACTCCCCCTTCAAATACTGACACACACCCAGGTACTCCCCCCGTCAAATACTGACACACACCCAGGTTCTCCCCCTTCAAATACTGACACACACCCAGGAAGCCCCCTTTCAAATGCTGACACACACCCAGGTACTCCCCCGTCAAATACTGACACACACCCAGGTACTCCCCGCATCAAATACTGACACACACCCAGGTACTCCCCCCATCAAATAGTGACACACGCACAGTTACTCCCCCGTCAAATACTGACACACACCCAGGTACTCCCCCGTCAAATACTGACACACACCCAGGTAGTCCCCCCTTCAAATACTGACACACACCCAGGTACTCCCCCCTTCAAATACTGACACACACCCAGGCACTCCCCCCTTCAAATACTGACACACACCCAGGTACACCCCCGTCAAATACTGTCACACACCCAGGTACTCCCCCTTCAAATACTGTCACACACCCAGGAACTCCCCAGTCAAATACTAACATACACCCAGGTACTCCCCCGTCAAATACTGACATACATCCAGGTACTCCCCCTGTCAAATACTGACACACACCCAGGTACTCCCCCGTCAAATGCTGACATACATCCAGGTACTCCCCCTGTCAAATACTGACACACACCCAGGTACTCCCCCGTCAAATCCTGACATACACCCAGGTACTCCCCCCTTCAAATGCTCAAACACCCAGGTACTCCCCCCGTCAAATACTGACACACACCCAGGTACTCCCCCTTCAAATACTGACACACACCCAGGTACTCCCCCCGTCAAATACTGACACACACCCAGGTTCTCCCCCTTCAAATACTGACACACACCCAGGTAGCCCCCCTTCAAATGCTGACACACACCCAGATACTCCCCCCGTCAAATACTGACACACACCCAGGTACTCCCCCCATCAAATACTGTCACACACCCAGGTACTCCCCCCATCAAATACTGACACACACACAGTTACTCCCCCGTCAAATACTGACACACACCCAGGTACTCCCCCGTCAAATACTGACACACACCCAGGTACCCCCCCCTTCAAATACTGACACACACCCAGGTACTCCCCCCTTCAAACACTGACACACACCCAGGTACTCCCCCCTTCAAATACTGACACACACCCAGGTACACCCCCGACAAATACTGTCATACACCCAGGTACTCCCCCTTCAAATACTGTCACACACCCAGGAACTCCCCCGTCAAATACTGACATACACCCAGGTACTCCCCCGTCAAATACTGACATACATCCAGGTACTCCCCCTGTCAAATACTGACACACACCCAGGTACTCCCCTGTCAAATCCTGACATACACCCAGGTACTGCCCCGTCAAATACTGACATACACCCAGGTACTCCCCCCTTCAAATGCTGACACACACCCAGGTACTCCCCCCGTCAAATACTGACACACACCCAGGTACTCCCCCCGTCAAATACTGTCAGACACCTAGGTACTCCCCCTTCAAATACTGAAACACACCCAGGTACTCCCCCCGTCAAATACTGACACACACCCAGGTACTCCCCCGTCAAATACTGACATACACCCAGGTACTCCCCCCGTCAAACACTGAAATACACCCAGGTACTCCCCCCGTCAAATACTGACACACACCCAGGTGCTCCCCCCTTCAAATGCTGACACACACCCAGGTACTCCCCCGTCAAATAATGACACACACCCAGGTACTCCCCCCGTCAAATACTGACACACACCCAGGTACTCCCCCCTTCAAATACTGACACACACCGAGGTACTCCCCCCTTCAAATACAGACACACACCCAGGTACTCCCCCTTCAAATACTGACACACACCCAGGTACTCCCCCCGTCAAATACTGAAACACACCCAGGTACTCCCCCCGTCAAATACTGACACCCACCCAGGTACTCCCCCCGTCAAATACTGACACACACCCAGGTACTCCCCCCTTCAAATGCTGACACACACCCAGGTAATCGCCCCGTCAAATACTGGGACACACCCAGGTAGTCCCCCTTCAAATATTGACACAAACCCAGGTACTCCCCCTGCAAATACTGACACACACCCAGGTACTCCCCCCTTCAAATGCTGACACACACCCAGGTACTCCTCCGTCAAATAATGACACACACTCAGGTACTCCCCCCATCAAATACTGACACACACCCAGGTACTCCCCCGTCAAATACTGTCACACACCCAGGTACTCCCCCGTCAAATACTGACACACACCCAGGTACTCCCCTGTCAAATACTGACACACACCCAGGTACTCCCCCCGTCAAATATTGTCAGACACCTAGGTACTCCCCCTTCAAATACTGACACACACCCAGGTACTCCCCCCGTCAAATACTGGCACACACCCAGGTACTACCCCTTCAAATACTGACACACACACAGGAACTCCCCCCGTCAAACACTGACACACACCCAGGGACTCCCCCCGTCAAACACTGACACACACCCAGGGACTCCCCCCTTCAAATATTGACACACACCGAGGTACTCCCCCCTTCAAATACTGACACACACCCAGGCACTCCCCCCGTCAAATACTGGCACACAGCCAGTTACTCCCCCCTTCAAATACTGAAACACACCCAGGTACTCCCCCCGTCAAATACTGACACCCACCCAGGTACTCCCCCCGTCAAATACTGACACACACCCAGGTACACCCCCCTTCAAATGCTGACACACACCCAGGTAATCCCCACGTCAAATACTGAGACACACCCAGGTAGTCCCCCTTCAAATACTGACACAAACCCAGGTACTCCCCCTGCAAATACTGACACACACCCAGGTAATCACCCCGTCAAATAATGACACAGACCCAGGTACTCCCCCCTTCAAATGCTGACACACACCCAGGTACTCCCCCGTCAAATACTGACATACACCCAGGTACTCCCCCGTCAAATACTGACACACACCCAGGTACTCCCCCATCAAATACTGACACAAACCCAGGTACTCCCCCAGTCGGTACTCCCCCGTCAAATACTGTCACACACCCAGGTACTCCCCCTTCAAATACTGACACACACCCAGGTAGCCCCCCTGTCAAATACTGTCACACACCCAGGTACTCCCCCGTCAAATACTGACACACACCCAGGTACGCCCCCGGCAAATACTGACACACACCCAGGTACTCACCCGTCAAATACTGACATACACCCAGGTACGCCCTCGTCAAATACTGACATACACCCAGGTACTCCCCCTTCAAATGCTGACACACACCCAGGTACTCCCCCGTCAAATAATGACACACACTCAGGTACTCCCCCCGTCAAATACTGACACACACCCAGGTACTTCCCCGTCAAATACTGTCACACACCCAGGTACTCCCCCGTCAAATACTGACACACACCCAGGTACTCCCCCGTCAAATACTGACACACACCCAGGTACTCCCCCCGTCAAATACTGTCAGACACCTAGGTACTCCCCCTTCAAATACTGACACACACCCAGGTACTCCCCCCTTCAAATACTGACACACACCGAGGAACTCTCCCCTTCAAATACTGACACACACCCAGGCACTGCACCCGCTAATACTGACACACACCCAGGTAGCCCCCCCGTCAAATACTTTCACACACCCAGGTACTCCCCCGTCAAATACTGACATACACCCAGGTACTCCCCCATCAAATACTGACACACACCCAGGTACGCCTCCGTCAAATACTGACACACACCCAGGTACTCACCCGTCAAATACTGACATACACCCAGGTACGCCCTCGTCAAATACTGACACACACCCAGGTACGCCCCCGGCAAATACTGACACACACCCAGGTTCTCCCCCTTCAAATACTGACACACACCCAGGTAGCCCCCCTTCAAATGCTGACA
Organism: Somniosus microcephalus; assembly: GCF_052327205.1. Lineage (NCBI taxonomy): Eukaryota > Metazoa > Chordata > Chondrichthyes > Squaliformes > Somniosidae > Somniosus > Somniosus microcephalus. The sequence continues at coordinate 340,875,942 of NC_140987.1, forward strand.
CACACCCAGGTACTCCCCCCGTCAAATACTGACACACACCCAGGTACTCCCCCCATCAAATACTGTCACACACCCAGGTACTCCCCCCATCAAATACTGACACACACACAGTTACTCCCCCGTCAAATACTGACACACACCCAGGTACTCCCCCGTCAAATACTGACACACACCCAGGTACTCCCCCCTTCAAATACTGACACACACCCAGTTACTCCCCCCTTCAAATACTGACACACACCCAGGTACTCCCCCCTTCAAATACTGACACACACCCAGGTACACCCCCGTCAAATACTGTCACACACCCAGGTACTCCCCCTTCAAATACTGTCACACACCCAGGAACTCCCCAGTCAAATACTGACATACACCCAGGTACTCCCCCGTCAAATACTGACATACATCCAGGTACTCCCCCTGTCAAATACTGACACACACCCAGGTACTCCCCCGTCAAATCCTGACATACACCCAGGAACTGCCCCCGTCAAATACTGACATACATCCAGGTACTCCCCCTGTCAAATACTGACACACACCCAGGTACTCCCCCGTCAAATCCTGACATACACCCAGGTACTGCCCCGTCAAATACTGACATACACCCAGGTACTCCCCCCTTCAAATGCTGACACACACCCAGGTACTCCCCCCGTCAAATACTGACACACACCCAGGTAATCCCCGGTCAAATACTGACATACACCCAGGTACTCCCCCGTCAAATACTGACACACACCCAGGTACCCCCCCGTCAAATACTGACATTCACCCAGGTACTCCCCTATCCAATACTGTCACACACCCAGGTACTTCCCCGTCAAATACTGACACACACCCAGGTACTTCCCCGTCAAATACTGACATACACCCAGGTACTGCCCCGTCAAATACTGTCACACACCCAGGTACTCCCCCCGTCAAATATTGACACACACCCAGGTACTCCCCCCTTCAAATACTGACACACACCCAGGTACTCCCCCTTCAAATACTGACACACACCCAGGTACTCCCCCTTCAAATACTGACATAAGCCCAGGTACTCCCCCCGTCAAATACTGACATACACCAAGGTACTACCCCCGTAAAATACTGACACACACCCAGGTACTCCCCCCGTCAAATACTGACACACACCCAGGTACTCCACCCGTCAAATACTGACACACACCCAGGTACTCCCCCGTCAAATACTGACACACACCCAGGTACCCCCCCGTCAAATACTGACATACACCCAGGTACTCCCCCGTCAAATACTGACAGACACCCAGGTACTCCCCCGTCAAATACTGACACACCCCCAGGTACTCCCCCCGTCAAATACTGACATACACCCAAGTACTCCCCCCTTCAAATACTGAAACACACTCAGGTATTCCCCCCGTCAAATACTTACACCCACCCAGGTACTCCCCATGTCAAAGACTGACACACACCCAGGTACACCCCGTCAAATACTGACACACACCCAGGTACTCCCCCGTCAAATACTGACACACACCCAGGTACTCCCCCCGTCAAATACTGAAACACACCCAGTTACTCCCCCCGTCAAATACTGACACACACCCAGGTACTCCCCCCTTCAAATGCTGACACACACCCAGGTAATCGCCCCGCCAAATACTGAGACACACCCAGGTAGTCCCCCTTCAAATACTGACACAAACCCAGGTACTCCCCCTGCAAATACTGACACACACCCAGGTACTCCCCCCTTCAAATGCTGACACACACCCAGGTACTCCCCCGTCAAATAATGACACACACTCAGGTACTCCCCCCGTCAAATACTGACACACACCCAGGTACTCCCCCGTCAAATACTGTCACACACCCAGGTACTCCCCCGTCAAATACTGACACACTCCCAGGTACTCCCCCGTCAAATACTGACACACACCCAGGTACTCCCCCCGTCAAATACTGTCAGACACCTAGGTACTCCCCCTTCAAATACTGACACACACCGAGGTACTCCCCCCTTCAAATACTGACACACACCCAGGCACTACCCCCGTCAAATACTGACACACACCCAGGTACTCCCCCCGTCAAATACTGACACACACCCAGGTACTCCCCCCATCAAATATTGACACACACCCAGGTACTCCCCCGTCAAATACTGACATACACCCAGGTACTCCCCCGTCAAATACTGACACACACCCAGGAGCTCCCCCTTCAAATACTGACACAAACCCAGGTATTCCCCCCGTCGGTACTCCCCCGTCAAATACTGTCACACACCCAGGTACTCCCCCTTCAAATACTGACACACACCCAGGTAGCCCCCCCGTCAAATACTGTCACACACCCAGGTACTCCCCCGTCAAATACTGACATACACCCAGGTACTCCCCCGTCAAATACTGACACACACCCAGGTACGCCCCCGGCAAATACTGACACACACTCAGGTACTCCCCCTTCAAATACTGACACACACCCAGGTACTCCCCCTTCAAATACTGACACACACCCAGGTACTCCCCCCGTCAAATACTGACACACACCCAGGTTCTCCCCCTTCAAATACTGACACACACCCAGGAAGCCCCCTTTCAAATGCTGACACACACCCAGGTACTCCCCCGTCAAATACTGACACACACCCAGGTACTCCCCGCATCAAATACTGACACACACCCAGGTACTCCCCCCATCAAATACTGACACACGCACAGTTACTCCCCCGTCAAATACTGAGACACACCCAGGTACTCCCCCGTCAAATACTGACACACACCCAGGTAGTCCCCCCTTCAAATACTGACACACACCCAGGTACTCCCCCCTTCAAATACTGACACACACCCAGGTACTCCCCCTTCAAATACTGACACACACCCAGGTACACCCCCGTCAAATACTGTCACACACCCAGGTACTCCCCCTTCAAATACTGTCACACACCCAGGAACTCCCCAGTCAAATACTAACATACACCCAGGTACTCCCCCGTCAAATACTGACATACATCCAGGTACTCCCCCTGTCAAATACTGACACACACCCAGGTACTCCCCCGTCAAATGCTGACATGCATCCAGGTACTCCCCCTGTCAAATACTGACACACACCCAGGTACTCCCCCGTCAAATCCTGACATACACCCAGGTACTCCCCCCTTCAAATGCTCACACACCCAGGTACTCCCCCCGTCAAATACTGACACACACCCAGGTACTCCCCCTTCAAATACTGACACACACCCAGGTACTCCCCCCGTCAAATACTGACACACACCCAGGTTCTCCCCCTTCAAATACTGACACACACCCAGGTAGCCCCCCTTCAAATGCTGACACACACCCAGGTACTCCCCCCGTCAAATACTGACACACACCCAGGTACTCCCCCCATCAAATACTGTCACACACCCAGGTACTCCCCCCATCAAATACTGACACACACACAGTTACTCCCCCGTCAAATACTGACACTCACCCAGGTACTCCCCCGTCAAATACTGACACACACCCAGGTACTCCCCCCTTCAAATACTGACACACACCCAGGTACTCCCCCCTTCAAACACTGACACACACCCAGGTACTCCCCCCTTCAAATACTGACACACACCCAGGTACATCCCCGACAAATACTGTCATACACCCAGGTACTCCCCCTTCAAATACTGTCACACACCCAGGAACTCCCCCGTCAAATACTGACACACACCCAGGTACTCCCCTGTCAAATCCTGACATACACCCAGGTACTGCCCCGTCAAATACTGACATACACCCAGGTACCCCCCCTTCAAATGCTGACACGCACCCAGGTACTCCCCCCGTCAAATACTGACACACACCCAGGTACTCCCCCCGTCAAATACTGTCAGACACCTAGGTACTCCCCCTTCAAATACTGAAACACACCCAGGTACTCCCCCCGTCAAATACTGGCACACACCCAGGTACTATCCCTTCAAATACTGACACACACACAGGAACTCCCCCCGTCAAACACTGACACACACCCAGGGACTCCCCCCGTCAAACACTGACACACACCCAGGGACACCCCCTTCAAATATTGACACACACCAAGGTACACCCCCCTTCAAATACTGACACAAACCCAGGCACTCCCCCCGTTAAATACTGACACACAGCCAGGTACTCCCCCCTTCAAATACTGAAACACACCCAGGTACTCCCCCCGTCAAATACTGACACACACCCAGGTACTCCCCCCGTCAAATACTGACACACACCCAGGTACTTCCCCCTTCAAATGCTGACACACACCCAGGTAATCCCCCCGTCAAATACTGAGACACACCCAGGTAGTCCCCCTTCAAATACTGACACAAACCCAGGTAATCCCCCCGTCAAATAATGACACAGACCCAGGTACTACCCCCTTCAAATGCTGACACACACCCAGGTACTCCCCCGTCAAATACTGACATACACCCAGGTACTCCCCCGTCAAATACTGTCACACACCCAGGTACTCCCCCTTCAAATACTGACACACACCCAGGTAGCCCCCCCGTCAAATACTGTCACACACCCAGGTACTCCCCCGTCAAGTACTGACATACACCCAGGTACTCCCCCAGCAAATACTGACACACACCCAGGTACGCCCCCGGCAAATACTGACACACACCCAGGTACTCCCCCTTCAAATACTGACACACACCCAGGTACTCCCCCTTCAAATACTGACACACACCCAGGTAGACCCCCCGTCAAATACTGTCACACACCCAGGTACTCCCCCGTCAAATACTGACATACACCCAGGTACTCCCCTATCAAATACTGACACACACCCAGGTACGCCCCCTGCAAATACTGACACACACCCAGGTACTCCCCCTTCAAATACTGACACACACCCAGGTACTCCCCCTTCAAATACTGACACACACCCAGGTACTCCCCCTTCAAATCCTGACACACACCCAGGTAGCCCCCCCGTCAAATACTTTCACACACCCAGGTACTCCCCCGTCAAATACTGACATACACCCAGGTACTCCCCCATCAAATACTGACACACACCCAGGTACGCCTCCGTCAAATACTGACACACACCCAGGTACTCACCCGTCAAATACTGACATACACCCAGGTACGCCCTCGTCAAATACTGACATACACCCAGGTACTCCCCCTTCAAATGCTGACACACACCCAGGTACTCCCCCGTCAAATAATGACACACACTCAGGTACTCCCCCCGTCAAATACTGACACACACCCAGGTACTTCCCCGTCAAATACTGTCACACACCCAGGTACTCCCCCGTCAAATACTGACACACACCCAGGTACTCCCCCGTCAAATACTGACACACACCCAGGTACTCCCCCGTCAAATACTGACACACACCCAGGTACTCCCCCCGTCAAATACTGTCAGACACCTAGGTACTCCCCCTTCAAATACTGACACACACACAGGTACTCCCCCCGTCAAATACTGACACACACCCAGGTACTCCCCCCTTCAAATACTGACACACACCCAGGTACTCCCCCCGTCAAATACTGACACACACCCAGGTACTCCCCCCTTCAAATACTGACACACACCGAGGTACTCCCCCCTTCAAATACTGACACACACCCAGGCACTACCCCCATCAAATACTGACACACACCCAGGTACTCCCCCCGTCAAATACTGACACACACCCAGGTACTCCCCCAGTCAAATAATGACACACACCCAGGTACTCCCCCGTCAAATACTGACATACACCCAGGTACTCCCCCGTCAAATACTGACACACACCCAGGTACTCCCCCTTCAAATACTGACACAAACCCAGGTACTCCCCCCGTCGGTACTCCCCCGTCAAATACTGTCACACACCCAGGTACTCCCCCTTCAAATACTGACACACACCCAGGTAGCCCCCCCGTCAAAAACTGTCACACACCCAGGTACTCCCCCGTCAAATACTGACATACACCCAGGTACTCCCCCATCAAATACTGACACACACCCAGGTACGCCCCCGGCAAATACTGACACACACTCAGGTACTCCCCCTTCAAATACTGACACACACCCAGGTACTCCCCCTTCAAATACTGACACACACCCAGGTACTCCCCCCGTCAAATACTGACACACACCCAGGTACTCCCCCCATCAAATACTGACACACGCACAGTTACTCCCCCGTCAAATACTGACACACAACCAGGTACTCCCCCGTCAAATACTGACACACACCCAGGTACTCCCCCCTTCAAATACTGACACACACCCAGGTACTCCCCCATTCAAATACTGACACACACCCAGGTACTTCCCCCTTCAAATACTGACACACACACAGGAACTCCCCCCGTCAAACACTGACACACACCCAGGGACTCCCCCCGTCAAACACTGACACACACCGAGGGACTCCCCCCTTCAAATATTGACACACACCGAGGTACACCCCCCTTCAAATACTGACACACACCCAGGCACTCCCCTCGTCAAATACTGACACACAGCCAGGTACTCCCCCCTTCAAATACTGAAACACACCCAGGTACTCCCCCCGTCAAATACTGACACCCACCCAGGTACTCCCCCCGTCAAATACTGACACACACCCAGGTACTTCCCCCTTCAAATGCTGACACACACCCAGGTAATCCCCCCGTCAAATACTGAGATACACCCAGGTAGTCCCCCTTCAAATACTGACACAAACCCAGGTACTCCCCCTGCAAATACTGACACACACCCAGGTAATCCACCAGTCAAATAATGACACAGACCCAGGTACTCCCCCCTTCAAATGCTGACACACACCCAGGTACTCCCCCGTCAAATACCGACATACACCCAGGTACTCCCCCGTCAAATACTGACACACACCCAGGTACTCCCCCTTCAAATACTGACACAAACCCAGGTACTCCCCCAGTCGGTACTCCCCCGTCAAATACTGACATACACCCAGGTACTCCCCCGTCAAATACTGACACACACCCAGGTAGCCCCCCCGTCAAATACTGTCACACACCCAGGTACTCCCCCGTCAAATACTGACATACACCCAGGTACTCCCCCATCAAATACTGACACACACCCAGGTACGCCCCCGGCAAATACTGACACACACCCAGGTACTCCCCCTTCAAATACTGACACACACCCAGGTAGCCCCCCCGTCAAATACTTTCACACACCCAGGTACTCCCCCGTCAAATACTGACATACACCCAGGTACTCCCCCATCAAATACTGACACACACCCAGGTACGCCTCCGTCAAATACTGACACACACCCAGGTACTCACCCGTCAAATACTGACATACACCCAGGTACGCCCTCGTCAAATACTGACATACACCCAGGTACTCCCCCTTCAAATGCTGACACACACCCAGGTACTCCCCCGTCAAATAATGATACACACTCAGGTACTCCCCCCGTCAAATACTGACACACACCCAGGTACTTCCCCGTCAAATACTGTCACACACCCAGGTACTCCCGCGTCAAATACTGACACACACCCAGGTACTCCCCCGTCAAATACTGACACACACCCAGGTACTCCCCCCGTCAAATACTGTCAGAAACCTAGGTACTCCCCCTTCAAATACTGACACACACACAGGTACTCCCCCCGTCAAATACTGACACACACCCAGGTACTCCCCCCTTCAAATACTGACACACACCCAGGTACTCCCCCCGTCAAATACTGACACACACCCAGGTACTCCCCCCTTCAAATACTGACACACACCGAGGTACTCCCCCCTTCAAATACTGACACACACCCAGGCACTACCCCCGTCAAATACTGACACACACCCAGGTACTCCCCCTTCAAATACTGACACAAACCCAGGTACTCCCCCCGTCGGTACTCCCCCGTCAAATACTGTCACACACCCAGGTACTCCCCCTTCAAATACTGACACACACCCAGGTAGCCCCCCCGTCAAAAACTGTCACACACCCAGGTACTCCCCCGTCAAATACTGACATACACCCAGGTACTCCCCCATCAAATACTGACACACACCCAGGTACGCCCCCGGCAAATACTGACACACACTCAGGTACTCCCCCTTCAAATACTGACACACACCCAGGTACTCCCCCTTCAAATACTGACACACACCCAGGTACTCCCCCCGTCAAATACTGACACACACCCAGGTACTCCCCCCATCAAATACTGACACACGCACAGTTACTCCCCCGTCAAATACTGACACACAACCAGGTACTCCCCCGTCAAATACTGACACACACCCAGGTACTCCCCCCTTCAAATACTGACACACACCCAGGTACTCCCCCATTCAAATACTGACACACACCCAGGTACTTCCCCCTTCAAATACTGACACACACACAGGAACTCCCCCCGTCAAACACTGACACACACCCAGGGACTCCCCCCGTCAAACACTGACACACACCGAGGGACTCCCCCCTTCAAATATTGACACACACCGAGGTACACCCCCCTTCAAATACTGACACACACCCAGGCTCTCCCCTCGTCAAATACTGACACACAGCCAGGTACTCCCCCCTTCAAATACTGAAACACACCCAGGTACTCCCCCCGTCAAATACTGACACCCACCCAGGTACTCCCCCCGTCAAATACTGACACACACCCAGGTACTTCCCCCTTCAAATGCTGACACACACCCAGGTAATCCCCCCGTCAAATACTGAGACACACCCAGGTAGTCCCCCTTCAAATACTGACACAAACCCAGGTACTCCCCCTGCAAATACTGACACACACCCAGGTAATCCACCAGTCAAATAATGACACAGACCCAGGTACTCCCCCCTTCAAATGCTGACACACACCCAGGTACTCCCCCGTCAAATACCGACATACACCCAGGTACTCCCCCGTCAAATACTGACACACACCCAGGTACTCCCCCTTCAAATACTGACACAAACCCAGGTACTCCCCCAGTCGGTACTCCCCCGTCAAATACTGACATACACCCAGGTACTCCCCCGTCAAATACTGACACACACCCAGGTAGCCCCCCCGTCAAATACTGTCACACACCCAGGTACTCCCCCGTCAAATACTGACATACACCCAGGTACTCCCCCATCAAATACTGACACACACCCAGGTACGCCCCCGGCAAATACTGACACACACCCAGGTACTCCCCCTTCAAATACTGACACACACCCAGGTAGCCCCCCCGTCAAATACTTTCACACACCCAGGTACTCCCCCGTCAAATACTGACATACACCCAGGTACTCCCCCATCAAATACTGACACACACCCAGGTACGCCTCCGTCAAATACTGACACACACCCAGGTACTCACCCGTCAAATACTGACATACACCCAGGTACGCCCTCGTCAAATACTGACATACACCCAGGTACTCCCCCTTCAAATGCTGACACACACCCAGGTACTCCCCCGTCAAATAATGATACACACTCAGGTACTCCCCCCGTCAAATACTGACACACACCCAGGTACTTCCCCGTCAAATACTGTCACACACCCAGGTACTCCCGCGTCAAATACTGACACACACCCAGGTACTCCCCCGTCAAATACTGACACACACCCAGGTACTCCCCCCGTCAAATACTGTCAGACACCTAGGTACTCCCCCTTCAAATACTGACACACACACAGGTACTCCCCCCGTCAAATACTGACACACACCCAGGTACTCCCCCCTTCAAATACTGACACACACCCAGGTACTCCCCCCGTCAAATACTGACACACACCCAGGTACTCCCCCCTTCAAATACTGACACACACCGAGGTACTCCCCCCTTCAAATACTGACACACACCCAGGCACTACCCCCGTCAAATACTGACACACACCCAGGTACTCCCCCCGTCAAATACTGACACACACCCAGGTACTCCCCCAGTCAAATAATGACAGACACCCAGGTACTCCCCTGTCAAATACTGACATACACCCAGGTACTCCCCCGTCAAATACTGACACACACCCACGTACTCCCCCTTCAAATACTGACACAAACCCAGGAACTCCCCCCGTCGGTACTCCCCCGTCAAATACTGTCACACACCCAGGTACTCCCCCTTCAAATACTGACACACACCCAGGTAGCCCCCCCGTCAAATACTGTCACACACCCAGGTACTCCCCCGTCAAATACTGACATACACCCAGGTACTCCCCCATCAAATACTGACACACACCCAGGTACGCCCCCGGCAAATACTGACACACACTCAGGTACTCCCCCTGCAAATACTGACACACACCCAGGTAATCCCCCCGTCAAATAATGACACAGACCCAGGTACTCCCCCCTTCAAATGCTGACACACACCCAGGTACTCCCCCGTCAAATACTGACATACACCCAGGTACTCCCCCGTCAAATACTGACACACACCCAGGTACTCCCCCTTCAAATACTGACACAAACCCAGGTACTCCCCGAGTCGGTACTCCCCCGTCAAATACTGTCACACACCCAGGTACTCCCCCTTCAAATACTGACACACACCCAGGTAGCCCCCCCGTCAAATACTGTCGCACACCCAGGTACTCCCCCGTCAAATACTGACATACACCCAGGTACTCCCCCATCAAATACTGACACACACCCAGGTACGCCCCCGGCAAATACTGACACACACCCAGGTACTCCCCCTTCAAATACTGACACACACCCAGGTAGCCCCCCCGTCAAATACTTTCACACACCCAGGTACTCCCCCGTCAAATACTGACATACACCCAGGTACTCCCCCATCAAATACTGACACACACCCAGGTACGCCTCCGTCAAATACTGACACACACCCAGGTACTCACCCGTCAAATACTGACATACACCCAGGTACGCCATCGTCAAATACTGACATACACCCAGGTACTCCCCCTTCAAATGCTGACACACACCCAGGTACTCCCCCGTCAAATAACGACACACACTCAGGTACTCCCCCCGTCAAATACTGACACACACCCAGGTACTTCCCCGTCAAATACTGTCACACACCCAGGTACTCCCCCGTCAAATACTGACACACACCCAGGTACTCCCCCGTCAAATACTGACACACACCCAGGTACTCCCCCGTCAAATACTGTCAGACACCTAGGTACTCCCCCTTCAAATACTGACACACACACAGGTACTCCCCCCGTCAAATACTGACACACACCCAGGTACTCCCCCCTTCAAATACTGACACACACCCAGGTACTCCCCCCGTCAAATACTGACACACACCCAGGTACTCCCCCCTTCAAATACTGACACCCACCGAGGTACTCCCCCCTTCAAATACTGACACACACCCAGGCACTACCCCCGTCAAATACTGACACACACCCAGGTACTCCCCCCGTCAAATACTGACACACACCCAGGTACTCCCCCAGTCAAATAATGACACACACCCAGGTACTCCCCCGTCAAATACTGACATACACCCAGGTACTCCCCCGTCAAATACTGACACACACCCAGGAGCTCCCCCTTCAAATACTGACACAAACCCAGGTACTCCCCCGTCGGTACTCCCCCGTCAAATACTGACATACATCCAGGTACTCCCCCTGTCAAATACTGACACACACCCAGGTACTCCCCTGTCAAATCCTTACATACACCCAGGTACTGCCCCGTCAAATACTGACATACACCCAGGTACTCCCCCCTTCAAATGCTGACACACACCCAGGTACTCCCCCGTCAAATACTGACATACACCCAGGTACTCCCCCGTCAAATACTGACACACACCCAGGTACTCCCCCTTCAAATACTGACACAAACCCAGGTACTCCCCCAGTCGGTACTCACCCGTCAAATACTGTCACACACCCAGGTACTCCCCCTTCAAATACTGACACACACCCAGGTAGCCCCCCCGTCAAATACTGTCACACACCCAGGTACTCCCCCGTCAAATACTGACATACCCCCAGGTACTCCCCCATCAAATACTGACACACACCCAGGTACGCCCCCGGCAAATACTGACACACACCCAGGTACTCCCCCTTCAAATACTGACACACACCCAGGTAGCCCCCCCGTCAAATACTTTCACACACCCAGGTACTCCCCTGTCAAATACTGACATACACCCAGGTACTCCCCCATCAAATACTGACACACACCCAGGTACTCTCCCGTCAAATACTGACATAAACCCAGGTACGCCCTCGTCAAATACTGACATAGACCCAGGTACTCCCCCTTCAAATGCTGACACACACCCAGGTACTCCCCCGTCAAATAATGACACACACTCAGGTACTCCCCCCGTCAAATACTGACACACACCCAGGTACTTCCCCGTCAAATACTGTCACACACCCAGGTACTCCCCCGTCAAATACTGACACACACCCAGGTACTCCCCCGTCAAATACTGTCAGACACCTAGGTACTCCCCCTTCAAATACTGACACACACCCAGGTACTCCCCCCGTCAAATACTGACACACACCCAGGTACTCCCCCCTTCAAATACTGACACACACCCAGGTACTCCCCCCGTCAAATACTGACACACACCCAGGTACTCCCCCCTTCAAATACTGACACACACCGAGGTACTCCCCCCTTCAAATACTGACACACACCCAGGCACTACCCCCGTCAAATACTGACACACACCCAGGTACTCCCCCCGTCAAATACTGACACACACCCAGGTACTCCCCCCGTCAAATAATGACACACACCCAGGTACTCCCCCGTCAAATACTGACACACACCCAGGTACTCCCCCTTCAAATACTGACACAAACCCAGGTACTCCCCCCGTCGGTACTCCCCCGTCAAATACTGTCACACACCCAGGTACTCCCCCTTCAAATACTGACACACACCCAGGTAGCCCCCCCGTCAAATACTGTCACACACCCAGGTACTCCCCCGTCAAATACTGACATACACCCAGGTACTCCCCCATCAAATACTGACACACACCCAGGTACTCCCCCGTCAAATACTGACACACACCCAGGTACTCCCCCGTCAAATACTGACACACACCCAGGTACTCCCCCCTTCAAATACTGACACACACCCAGGTACTCCCCCCGTCAAATACTGACACACACCCAGGTACTCCCCCCTTCAAATACTGACACCCACCGAGGTACTCCCCCCTTCAAATACTGACACACACCCAGGCACTACCCCCGTCAAATACTGACACACACCCAGGTACTCCCCCCGTCAAATACTGACACACACCCAGGTACTCCCCCAGTCAAATAATGACACACACCCAGGTACTCCCCCGTCAAATACTGACATACACCCAGGTACTCCCCCGTCAAATACTGACACACACCCACGTACTCCCCCTTCAAATACTGACACAAACCCAGGTACTCCCCCGTCGGTACTCCCCCGTCAAATACTGACATACATCCAGGTACTCCCCCTGTCAAATACTGACACACACCCAGGTACTCCCCTGTCAAATCCTTACATACACCCAGGTACTGCCCCGTCAAATACTGACATACACCCAGGTACTCCCCCGTCAAATACTGACACACACCCAGGTACTCCCCCTTCAAATACTGACACAAACCCAGGTACTCCCCCAGTCGGTACTCACCCGTCAAATACTGTCACACACCCAGGTACTCCCCCTTCAAATACTGACACACACCCAGGTAGCCCCCCCGTCAAATACTGTCACACACCCAGGTACTCCCCCGTCAAATACTGACATACCCCCAGGTACTCCCCCATCAAATACTGACACACACCCAGGTACGCCCCCGGCAAATACTGACACACACCCAGGTACTCCCCCTTCAAATACTGACACACACCCAGGTAGCCCCCCCGTCAAATACTTTCACACACCCAGGTACTCCCCTGTCAAATACTGACATACACCCAGGTACTCCCCCATCAAATACTGACACACACCCAGGTACTCTCCTGTCAAATACTGAGATACACCCAGGTACGCCCTCGTCAAATACTGACATAGACCCAGGTACTCCCCCTTCAAATGCTGACACACACCCAGGTACTCCCCCGTCAAATAATGACACACACTCAGGTACTCCCCCCGTCAAATACTGACACACACCCAGGTACTTCCCCGTCAAATACTGTCACACACCCAGGTACTCCCCCGTCAAATACTGACACACACCCAGGTACTCCCCTGTCAAATACTGACACACACCCAGGTACTCCCCCCGTCAAATACTGTCAGACACCTAGGTACTCCCCCTTCAAATACTGACACACACCCAGGTACTCCCCCCGTCAAATACTGACACACACCCAGGTACTCCCCCCTTCAAATACTGACACACACCCAGGTACTCCCCCCGTCAAATACTGACACACACCCAGGTACTCCCCCCTTCAAATACTGACACACACCGAGGTACTCCCCCCTTCAAATACTGACACACACCCAGGCACTACCCCCGTCAAATACTGACACACACCCAGGTACTCCCCCCGTCAAATACTGACACACACCCAGGTACTCCCCCCGTCAAATAATGACACACACCCAGGTACTCCCCCGTCAAATACTGACACACACCCAGGTACTCCCCCTTCAAATACTGACACAAACCCAGGTACTCCCCCCGTCGGTACTCCCCCGTCAAATACTGTCACACACCCAGGTACTCCCCCTTCAAATACTGACACACACCCAGGTAGCCCCCCCGTCAAATACTGTCACACACCCAGGTACTCCCCCGTCAAATACTGACATACACCCAGGTACTCCCCCATCAAATACTGACACACACCCAGGTACGCCCCCGGCAAATACTGACACACACTCAGGTACTCCCCCTTCAAATACTGACACACACCCAGGTACTCCCCCGTCAAATACTGACACACACCCAGGTTCTCCCCCTTCAAATACTGACACACACCCAGGTAGCCCCCTTCAAATGCTGACACACACCCAGGTACTCCCCTCCGTCAAATACTGACACACACCCAGGTACTCCCCCCATCAAATACAGACACACACCCAGGTACTCCCCACATCAAATACTGACACATGCACAGTTACTCCCCCGTCAAATACTGACACACACCCAGGTACTCCCCCGTCAAATACTGTCACACACCCAGGTACTCCCCCCTTCAAATACTGACACACACCCAGGTACTCCCCCCTTCAAATACCGACACACACCCAGGTACTTCCCCCTTCAAATACTGACACACACCCAGGTAGCCCCCCTTCAAATGCTGACACACTCCCAGGTACTCCCCCCGTCAAATACTGACACACACACAGTTACTCCCCTGTCAAATACTGACACACACCCAGGTACTCCCCCCATCAAATACTGTCACACACCCAGGTACTCCCCCCATCAAATACTGACACACACACAGTTACTCCCCTGTCAAATACTGACACACACCCAGGTACTCCCCCGTCAAATACTGACACACACCCAGGTACTCCCCCCTTCAAATACTGACACACACCCAGGTACTCCCCCCTTCAAATACTGACACACACCCAGGTACTCCCCCCTTCAAATACTGACGCACACCCAGGTACACCCCCGTCAAATACTGTCACACACCCAGGTACTCCCCCTTCAAATACTGTCACATACCCAGGAACTCCCCCGTCAAATACTGACATACACCCAGGTACTCCCCCGTCAAATACTGACATACATCCAGGTACTCCCCCTGTGAAATACTGACACACACCCAGGTACTCCCCTGTCAAATCCTGACATACACCCAGGTACTGCCCCGTCAAATACTGACATACACCCAGGTACTCCCCCCTTCAAATGCTGACACACACCCAGGTACTCCCCCCGTCAAATACTGACACACACCCAGGTAATCCCCGGTCAAATACTGACATACACCCAGGTACTCCCCCGTCAATTACTGACTCACACCCAGGTACCACCCCGTCAAATACTGACACTCAGCCAGGTACTCCCCCATCCAATACTGTCTCTCACCCAGGTACTTCCCCGTCAAATACTGACACACACCCAGGTACTCCCCCGTCAAATACTGACATACACCCAGGTACTGCCCCGTCAAATACTGTCACACACCCAGGTACTCCCCCCGTCAAATATTGACACACACCCAGGTACTCCCCCTTCAAATACTGACAAACACCCAGGTACTCCCCCCTTCAAATACTGACACACACCCAGGTACTCCCCCTTCAAATACTGACACACA
This sequence comes from Somniosus microcephalus, assembly GCF_052327205.1. NCBI lineage: Eukaryota > Metazoa > Chordata > Chondrichthyes > Squaliformes > Somniosidae > Somniosus > Somniosus microcephalus. The sequence continues at coordinate 340,892,143 of NC_140987.1, forward strand.
CCCAGGTACTCCCCCTTCAAATATTGACATAAGCCCAGGTACTCCCCCCGTCAAATACTGACATACAACCAGGTACTCCCCCCTTCAAATACTGACACACACCCAGGTACTCCCCCCGTCAAATACTGACACACACCCAGGTACTCCCCCCGTCAAATACTGACACACACCCAGGTACTCCCCCGTCAAATACTGACACACACCCAGGTATCCCCCCGTCAAATACTGACATACACCCAGGTACTCCCCCGTCAAATACTGACAGACACCCAGGTACTCCCCCGTCAAATACTGACACACCCCCAGGTACTCCCCCCGTCAAATTCTGACATACACCCAGGTACTCCCCCCTTCAAATACTGACACACACCGAGGTACTCCCCCCTTCAAATACTGAAACACACTCAGGTATTCCCCCCGTCAAATACTGACACCCACCCAGGTACTCCCCCCGTCAAAGACAGACACACACCCAGGTACTCCCCGTCAAATACTGACACACACCCAGGTACTCCCCCGTCAAATACTGACACACACCCAGGTACTCCCCGCTTCAAATGCTGACACACACCCAGGTACTCCCCCGTCAAATAATGACACACACCCAGGTACTCCCCCCGTCAAATACTGACACACACCCAGGTACTCCCCCCTTCAAATACTGACACACACCGAGGTACTCCCCCCTTCAAATACAGACACACACCCAGGTACTCCCCCTTCAAATACTGACACACACCCAGGTACTCCCCCCATCAAATAGTGACACACACCCAGGTACTCCCCCTTCAAATAGTGACACACACCCAGGTACTCCCCCCCGTCAAATACTGACAAACACCCAGGTACTCCCCGCTTCAAATACTGACACACACCCAGGCACTCCCGCTTCAAATACTGACACACACCCAGGTACTCCCCCCTTCAAATACTGACACACAACCAGGTACTCCCCCTGTCAAATACTGACACACACCCAGGTACTCCCCCGTCAAATAATGACACACACTCAGGTACTGCCCCCGTCAAATACTGACACACACCCAGGTACTCCCCCGTCAAATACTGTCACACACCCATGTACTCCCCCGTCAAATACTGACACACACCCAGGTACTCCCCCGTCAAATACTGACACACACCCAGGTACTCCCCCCGTCAAATACTGTCAGACACCTAGGTGCTCCCCCTTCAAATACTGACACACACACATGAACTCCCCCCGTCAAACACTGACACACACCCAGGGACTCCCCCCTTCAAATACTGACACACACCCAGGCACTCCCCCCGTCAAATACTGACACACAGCCAGGTACTCCCCCCTTCAAATACTGAAACACACCCAGGTACTCCCCCCGTCAAATACTGACACACACCCAGGTACTCCCCCCGTCAAATACTGACACCCACCTAGGTACTCCCCCCGTCAAATACTGACACACACCCAGGTACTCCCCCTTTCAAATGCTGACACACACCCAGGTAATCCCCCCGTCAAATACTGAGACACACCCAGGTAGTCCCCCTTCAAATACTGACACAAACCCAGGTACTCCCCCTGCAAATACTGACACACACCCAGGTAATCCCCCCGTCAAATAATGACACACACCCAGGTACTCCCCCCTTCAAATGCTGACACACACCCAAATATTCCCCCGTCAAATAATGACACACACTCAGGTACTCCCCCCGTCAAATACTGACACACACCCAGGTACTCCCCCGTCAAATACTGACATACACCCAGGTACTCCCCCGTCAAATACTGACACACACCCAGGTACTCCCCCTTCAAATACTGCCACAAATCCAGGTACTCCCCCCGTCGGTACTCCTCCGTCAAATACTGTCACACACCCAGGTACTCCCCCTTCAAATACTGACACACACCCAGGTAGGCCCCCGTCAAATACTGTCACACACCCAGCTACTCCCCCGTCAAATATTGACATACACCCAGGTACTCCCCCATCAAATACTGACACACACCCTGGTACGCCCCCGGCAAATACTGACACACACCCAGGTACTCCCCCTTCAAATACTGACACACACCCAGGTAGCCCCCCCGTCAAATACTGTCACACACCCAGGTACTCCCCCGTCAAATACTGACATACACCCAGGTACTCCCCCATCAAATACTGACACACACCCAGGTACGCCCCCGTCAAATACTGACACACACCCAGGTACTCACCCGTCAAATACTGACATACACCCAGGTACGCCCTCGTCAAATACTGACATACACCCAGGTACTCCCCCTTCAAATGCTTACACACACCCAGGTACTCCCCCGTCAAATAATGACACACACTCAGGTACTCCCCCCGTCAAATACTGACATACACGCAGGTACTTCCCCGTCAAATACTGTCACACACCCAGGTACTCCCCCGTCAAATACTGACACACACCCAGGTACTCCCCCGTCAAATACTGACACACACGCAGGTACTCCCCCCGTCAAATACTGTCAGACACCTAGGTACTCCCCCTTCAAATACTGACACACACCCAGGTACTCCCCCCGTCAAATACTGACACACACCCAGGTACACCCCCCTTCAAATACTGACACACCCCGAGGTACTCCCCCCTTCAAATACTGACACACACCCAGGTACTCCCCCTTGAAATACTGACACACACCCAGGTACTCCCCCCGTCAAATACTGACACACACCCAGGTACTCCCCCCTTCAAATACTGACACACACCGAGGTACTCCCCCCTTCAAATACTGACATACACCCAGGCACTCCCCCGTCAAATACTGACACACACCCAGGTACTCCCTCGTCAAATACTGACATACACCCAGGTACTCCCCTGTCAAATACAGACATACACCCAGGTACTCCCCCCGTCAAATACTGACACACACCCAGGTTCTCCCCCTTCAAATACTGACATACACCCAGGTACTCCCCCCTTCAAATACTGACACACACCCAGGTACTCCCCCGTCAAACATTGACACACACCCAGGTACTCCCCCCTTCAAATACAGACATACACCCAGGTACTCCCCCCGTCAAATACTGACACACACCCAGGTTCTCCCCCTTCAAATAATGACATACACCCAGGTACTCCCCCCTTCAAATACTGACACACACCCAGGTACTCCCCCGTCAAACATTGACACACACCCAGGTACTCCCCCCTTCAAATACTGACACACACCCAGGTACTCCCCCTTCAAATACTGACACACACCCAGGTACTCCCCCCGTCAAATACTGACACACACCCAGGTACTCCCTCGTCAAATACTGACATACACCCAGGTACACCCCCGTCAAATATTGAGACACACCCAGATACTCCCCCTACAAATACTGACACACACCCAGGTACTCCCCCTTCAAATACTGACACACACCCAGGTACTCCCCCTTCAAATACTGACACACACAATTCACAATTCACAATTCAAATCGCTTTATTGGCATGATAAGTTACATCTTATGTTGCCAAAGCATCAAAATACATTTATGGTTTAGCACATAAACGCAGTTCTATTCATACAGTGTATAAACAGGTATATCCCTGAGTGTATAAATATACATTCGCATTGTTTATATATATTCTTTTCTTAGTTTACTGGTTGTCCCTCTGTTCATGGCAAGCTGTAACATAGTGTGCCGCCAGTGTTATACAGCTTCTCTCCTCTCCCAGTAGGTATGGGAGTTTTTGGTTGTCATTCAGATTTCTGAAATCAGGGCATATTTGTGAGAATTTTTGGTAGAAATTCTCCCTGATGCCCTGATATTTTCCGCAGGCTGTGAGGAAGTGCATCTCTGTCTCCACTACTCCCTGACTGCAGTGAGAGCATATCCTGTCTTCTCTTGGTAGCCTGGTCTGCCTGTGTCTGCCTTTTTCGATCGCTAGGCTATGTTCGCTAAGTCTGTACCTTGTCAAGGTTCTTCTCAGTTTGTTATCCTTTACCATGGTCAGGTAATCAGCTATGTTGTATTGTCTGTTTAGGGCCAAGTAGCAATTGAGTTTGCTTTGGGTTTTTGTTGTTTCTGCCCAATATGTCAGATATTTTTCCTTTTGCTTAGCGACGATTGTGTTGGGTCGAATTCTTTGTGTTACCCTGTCACTGTCCTGGTGCTGGTTATTGTTAGTATTGTTACTAGTTACTTCACTGAGTCCCAGGACTAGTTGACTGAGGGTATTCTTCTTTATGGTCAGTTCTTGGCATTTCAGGGCGTCGTAGTGATAGCATTGGTACACCCCCGTCAAATACTGAGACACACCCAGGTACTCCCCCTTCAAATACTGACACACACCCAGGTACTCCCCCTTCAAATACTGACACACACCCAGGTACTCCCCCCATCAAATAGTGACACACACCCAGGTACTCCCCCTTCAAATAGTGACACACACCCAGGTACTCCCCCCCGTCAAATACTGACACACACCCAGGTACTCCCCGCTTCAAATACTGACACACACCCAGGCACTCCCGCTTCAAATACTGACACACACCCAGGTACTCCCCCCTTCAAATACTGACACACAACCAGGTACTCCCCCTGTCAAATACTGACACACACCCAGGTTCTCCCCCTTCAAATACTGACACACACCCAGGTACTCCCCCCGTCAAATACTGTCACACACCCAGGTACTCCCCCCGTCAAATACTGACACACAGCCAAGTACTCCCCCTTCAAATACTGACACACACCCAGGTACTCCCCCCGTCAAATACTGTCACACACCCAGGTACTGCCCCCTTCAAATACTGACACACACCCGGTACTCCCCCGTCAAACATTGACACACACCCAGGTACTCCCCCCTTCAAATACTGACACACACCCAGGTACTCCCCCTTCAAATACTGACACACACCCAGGTACTCCCCCTGTCAAATAGTGACACACACCCAGGTACTCCCCCTTCAAATACTGACACACACCCATGTACTCCCCCCGTCAAATACTGTCACACACCCAGGTACTCCACCTTCAAATACTGACACACACCCAGGTACTCCCCCTTCAAATACTGACACACACCCAGGTACTCCCCCGTCAAATACTGACACACACCCAGGTACTCCCCCTTCAAATACTGACACACACCCAGGTACTCCCCCGTCAAATATTGACACACACCCAGGTACTCCCCCGTCAAATACTGACACACACCCAGGTACTCCCCCGTCAAATACTGTCACACACTCAGGCACTCCCCCCGTCAAATACTGACACACACCCAGGTACTCCCCCTTGAAATACTGTCACACACTCAGGTACTCCCCCCGTCAAATACTGTCACACACCCAGGTACTCCCCCTGTCAAATACTGAAACACACCCAAGTACTCCCCCTTCAAATACTGACACACACACAGGTACACCCCCGTCAAATACTGTCACACACCCAGGTACTGCCCCCTTCAAATACTGACACACACCCGGTACTCCCCCGTCAAACATTGACACGCACCCAGGTACTCCCCCCTTCAAATACTGACACACACCCACGTACTCCCCCTTCAAATACTGACACACACCCAGGTACTCCCCCCATCAAATAGTGACACACACCCAGGTACTCCCCCCGTCAAATACTGACACACACCCAGGTATTCCCCGTCAAATACTGACATACACCCAGGTACTCCCCCTTCAAATACTGACACACACCCACGTACTCCCCCTTCAAAAACTGACACACACCCAGGTACTCCCCCCATCAAATAGTGACACACACCCAGGTACTCCCCCTTCAAATACTGCCACAAACCCAGGTACTCCCCCCGTCGGTACTCCTCCGTCAAATACTGTCACACACCCAGGTACTCCCCCTTCAAATACTGACACACACCCAGGTAGCCACCCCGTCAAATACTGTCACACACCCAGCTACTCCCCCGTCAAATATTGACATACACCCAGGTACTCCCCCATCAAATACTGACACACACCCTGGTACACCCCCGGCAAATACTGACACACACCCAGGTACTCCCCCTTCAAATACTGACACACACCCAGGTAGCCCCCCCGTCAAATACTGTCACACACCCAGGTACTCCCCCGTCAAATACTGACATACACCCAGGTACTCCCCCATCAAATACTGACACACACCCAGGTACGCCCCCGTCAAATACTGACACACACCCAGGTACTCACCCGTCAAATACTGACATACACCCAGGTACGCCCTCGTCAAATACTGACATACACCCAGGTACTCCCCCTTCAAATGCTTACACACACCCAGGTACTCCCCCGTCAAATAATGACACACACTCAGGTACTCCCCCCGTCAAATACTGACATACACGCAGGTACTTCCCCGTCAAATACTGTCACACACCCAGGTACTCCCCCGTCAAATACTGACACACACCCAGGTACTCCCCCGTCAAATACTGACACACACGCAGGTACTCCCCCCGTCAAATACTGTCAGACACCTCGGTACTCCCCCTTCAAATACTGACACACACCGAGGTACTCCCCCCGTCAAATACTGACACACACCCAGGTACTCCCCCTTGAAATACTGACACACACCCAGGTACTCCCCCCGTCAAATACTGACACACACCCAGGTACTCCCCCCTTCAAATACTGACACACACCGAGGTACTCCCCCCTTCAAATACTGACATACACCCAGGCACTCCCCCGTCAAATACTGACACACACCCAGGTACTCCCTCGTCAAATACTGACATACACCCAGGTACTCCCCTGTCAAATACAGACATACACCCAGGTACTCCCCCCGTCAAATACTGACACACACCCAGGTTCTCCCCCTTCAAATACTGACATACACCCAGGTACTCCCCCCTTCAAATACTGACACACACCCAGGTACTCCCCCGTCAAACATTGACACACACCCAGGTACTCCCCCCTTCAAATACAGACATACACCCAGGTACTCCCCCCGTCAAATACTGACACACACCCAGGTTCTCCCCCTTCAAATAATGACATACACCCAGGTACTCCCCCCTTCAAATACTGACACACACCCAGGTACTCCCCCGTCAAACATTGACACACACCCAGGTACTCCCCCCTTCAAATACTGACACACACCCAGGTACTCCCCCTTCAAATACTGACACACACCCAGGTACTCCCCCCGTCAAATACTGACACACACCCAGGTACTCCCTCGTCAAATACTGACATACACCCAGGTACACCCCCGTCAAATATTGAGACACACCCAGATACTCCCCCTACAAATACTGACACACACCCAGGTACTCCCCCTTCAAATACTGACACACACCCAGGTACTCCCCCTTCAAATACTGACACACACAATTCACAATTCACAATTCAAATCGCTTTATTGGCATGATAAGTTACATCTTATGTTGCCAAAGCATCAAAATACATTTATGGTTTAGCACATAAACGCAGTTCTATTCATACAGTGTATAAACAGGTATATCCCTGAGTGTATAAATATACATTCGCATTGTTTATATATATTCTTTTCTTAGTTTACTGGTTGTCCCTCTGTTCGTGGCAAGCTGTAACATAGTGTGCCGCCAGTGTTATACAGCTTCTCTCCTCTCCCAGTAGGTATGGGAGTTTTTGGTTGTCATTCAGATTTCTGAAATCAGGGCATATTTGTGAGAATTTTTGGTAGAAATTCTCCCTGATGCCCTGATATTTTCCGCAGGCTGTGAGGAAGTGCATCTCTGTCTCCACTACTCCCTGACTGCAGTGAGAGCATATCCTGTCTTCTCTTGGTAGCCTGGTCTGCCTGTGTCTGCCTTTTTCGATCGCTAGGCTATGTTCGCTAAGTCTGTACCTTGTCAAGGTTCTTCTCAGTTTGTTATCCTTTACCATGGTCAGGTAATCAGCTATGTTGTATTGTCTGTTTAGGGCCAAGTAGCAATTGAGTTTGCTTTGGGTTTTTGTTGTTTCTGCCCAATATGTCAGATATTTTTCCTTTTGCTTAGCGACGATTGTGTTGGGTCGAATTCTTTGTGTTACCCTGTCACTGTCCTGGTGCTGGTTATTGTTAGTATTGTTACTAGTTACTTCACTGAGTCCCAGGACTAGTTGACTGAGGGTATTCTTCTTTATGGTCAGTTCTTGGCATTTCAGGGCGTCGTAGTGATAGCATTGGTACACCCCCGTCAAATACTGAGACACACCCAGGTACTCCCCCTTCAAATACTGACACACACCCAGGTACTCCCCCTTCAAATACTGACACACACCCAGGTACTCCCCCCATCAAATAGTGACACACACCCAGGTACTCCCCCTTCAAATAGTGACACACACCCAGGTACTCCCCCCCGTCAAATACTGACACACACCCAGGTACTCCCCGCTTCAAATACTGACACACACCCAGGCACTCCCGCTTCAAATACTGACACACACCCAGGTACTCCCCCCTTCAAATACTGACACACAACCAGGTACTCCCCCTGTCAAATACTGACACACACCCAGGTTCTCCCCCTTCAAATACTGACACACACCCAGGTACTCCCCCCGTCAAATACTGTCACACACCCAGGTACTCCCCCCGTCAAATACTGACACACAGCCAAGTACTCCCCCTTCAAATACTGACACACACCCAGGTACTCCCCCCGTCAAATATTGTCACACACCCAGGTACTGCCCCCTTCAAATACTGACACACACCCGGTACTCCCCCGTCAAACATTGACACACACCCAGGTACTCCCCCCTTCAAATACTGACACACACCCAGGTACTCCCCCCGTCAAATAGTGACACACACCCAGGTACTCCCCCTTCAAATACTGACACACACCCATGTACTCCCCCCGTCAAATACTGTCACACACCCAGGTACTCCACCTTCAAATACTGACACACACCCAGGTACTCCCCCTTCAAATACTGACACACACCCAGGTACTCCCCCGTCAAATACTGACACACACCCAGGTACTCCCCCTTCAAATACTGACACACACCCAGGTACTCCCCCGTCAAATACTGACACACACCCAGGTACTCCCCTGTCAAATACTGTCACACACTCAGGCACTCCCCCCGTCAAATACTGACACACACCCAGGTACTCCCCCTTGAAATACTGTCACACACTCAGGTACTCCCCCCGTCAAATACTGTCACACACCCAGGTACTCCCCCTGTCAAATACTGAAACACACACAAGTACTCCCCCTTCAAATACTGACACACACACAGGTACACCCCCGTCAAATACTGTCACACACCCAGGTACTGCCCCCTTCAAATACTGACACACACCCGGTACTCCCCCGTCAAACATTGACACACACCCAGGTACTCCCCCCTTCAAATACTGACACACACCCACGTACTCCCCCTTCAAATACTGACACACACCCAGGTACTCCCCCCATCAAATAGTGACACACACCCAGGTACTCCCCCCGTCAAATACTGACACACACCCAGGTATTCCCCGTCAAATACTGACATACACCCAGGTACTCCCCCTTCAAATACTGACACACACCCAGGTACTCCCCCTTCAAAAACTGACACACACCCAGGTACTCCCCCCATCAAATAGTGACACACACCCAGGTACTCCCCCTTCAAATACTGACACACACCCAGGTACTCCCCCCCGTCAAATACTGACACACACCCAGGTACTCCCCCCTTCAAATACTGACACACACCCAGGCACTCCCGCTTCAAATACTGACACACACCCAGGTACTCCCCCCTTCAAATACTGACACACAACCAGGTACTCCCCCTGTCAAATACTGACACACACCCAGGTTCTCCCCCTTCAAATACTGTCACACACCCAGGTACTGCCCCCTTCAAATACTGACACACACCCGGTACTCCCCCGTCAAACATTGACACACACCCAGGTACTCCCCCCTTCAAATACTGACACACACCCAGGTACTCCCCCCGTCAAATAGTGACACACACCCAGGTACTCCCCCCGTCAAATAGTGACACACACCCAGGTACTCCCCCCGTCAAATACTGACACACACCCAGGTACTCCCCGTTCAAATACTGACACACACCCAGGTACTCCCCCTTCAAATACTGACACACACCCAGGTACTCCCCCCTTCAAATACTGACACACACCCAGGTACTCACCCCGTCAAATACTGACACACACCCAGGTACTCCCCCCGTCAAATAGTGACACACACCCAGGTACTCCCCCTTCAAATACTGACACACACCCATGTACTCCCCCCGTCAAATACTGTCACACACCCAGGTACTCCACCTTCAAATACTGACACACACCCAGGTACTCCCCCTTCAAATACTGACACACACCCAGGTACTCCCCCGTCAAATACTGAAACACACCCAGGTACTCCCCCTTCAAATACTGACACACACCCAGGTACTCCCCCGTCAAATATTGACACACACCCAGGTACTCCCCCGTCAAATACTGACACACACCCAGGTACTCCCCCGTCAAATACTGTCACACACTCAGGCACTCCCCCCGTCAAATACTGACACACACCCAGGTACTCCCCCTTGAAATACTGTCACACACTCAGGTACTCCCCCCGTCAAATACTGACACACACCCAGGTACTCCCCCGTCAAATACTGTCACACACTCAGGTACTCCCCCCGTCAAATACTGACACACACCCAGGTACTCCCCCTTGAAATACTGTCACACACTCAGGTACTCCCCCCGTCAAATACTGTCACACACCCAGGGACTCCCCCTGTCAAATACTGAAACACACCCAAGTACTCCCCCTTCAAATACTGACACACACCCAGGTACTCCCCCCGTCAAATACTGTCACACACCCAGGTACTGCCCCCTTCAAATACTGACACACACCCAGGTACTCCCCCTTCAAATACTGACACACACCCAGGTACTCCCCCCGTCAAATACTGTCACACACCCAGGTACTGCCCCCTTCAAATACTGACACACACCCAGGTACTCCCCCTTCAAATACTGACACACACCCATGTACTCCCCCCGTCAATTACTGACACACACCCAGGTATTCCCCGTCAAATACTGACATACACCCAGGTACTCCCCCGTCAAATACCGACACACACCCAGGTACTCCCCCGTCAAATACTGTCACACACTCAGGTACTCCCCCCGTCAAATACTGACACACACCCAGGTACTGCCCCCTTCAAATACTGACACACACCCGGTACTCCCCCGTCAAACATTGACACACACCCAGGTACTCCCCCCTTCAAATATTGACACACACCCAGGTACTCCCCCGTCAAATACTGAGACACACCCAGGTACTCCCCCCTTCAAATACTGACACACACCCAGGTACTCCCCCGTCAAATACTGAGACACACCCAGGTACTCCCCCTTCAAATACTGACACACCCAGGCACTCACCCGTCAAATACTGACATACACCCAGGTACTCCCCCGTCAAATACTGACATACGCCCAGGTACTCCCCCGTCAAATACAGACATACACCCAGGTACTGCCCCCGTCAAATACTGACACACACCCAGGTTCTCCCCCTTCAAATACTGACACACACCCAGGTACTCCCCCCGTCAAATACTGTCACACACCCAGGTACTCCCCCCGTCAAATACTGTCGCACACCCAGGTACTCCCCCGTCAAACATTGACACACACCCAGGTACTCCCCCCTTCAAATACTGACACACACCCAGGTACTCCCCCCGTCAAATACTGTCACACACCCAGGTACTCCCCCCGTCAAATACTGTCGCACACCCAGGTACTCCCCCGTCAAATAATGACACACACTCAGGTACTCCCCCCGTCAAATACTGACATACACGCAGGTACTTCCCCGTCAAATACTGTCACACACCCAGGTACTCCCCCGTCAAATACTGACACACACCCAGGTACTCCCCCGTCAAATACTGACACACACGCAGGTACTCCCCCCGTCAAATACTGTCAGACACCTCGGTACTCCCCCTTCAAATACTGACACACACCGAGGTACTCCCCCCGTCAAATACTGACACACACCCAGGTACTCCCCCTTGAAATACTGACACACACCCAGGTACTCCCCCCGTCAAATACTGACACACACCCAGGTACTCCCCCCTTCAAATACTGACACACACCGAGGTACTCCCCCCTTCAAATACTGACATACACCCAGGCACTCCCCCGTCAAATACTGACACACACCCAGGTACTCCCTCGTCAAATACTGACATACACCCAGGTACTCCCCTGTCAAATACAGACATACACCCAGGTACTCCCCCCGTCAAATACTGACACACACCCAGGTTCTCCCCCTTCAAATACTGACATACACCCAGGTACTCCCCCCTTCAAATACTGACACACACCCAGGTACTCCCCCGTCAAACATTGACACACACCCAGGTACTCCCCCCTTCAAATACAGACATACACCCAGGTACTCCCCCCGTCAAATACTGACACACACCCAGGTTCTCCCCCTTCAAATAATGACATACACCCAGGTACTCCCCCCTTCAAATACTGACACACACCCAGGTACTCCCCCGTCAAACATTGACACACACCCAGGTACTCCCCCCTTCAAATACTGACACACACCCAGGTACTCCCCCTTCAAATACTGACACACACCCAGGTACTCCCCCCGTCAAATACTGACACACACCCAGGTACTCCCTCGTCAAATACTGACATACACCCAGGTACACCCCCGTCAAATATTGAGACACACCCAGATACTCCCCCTACAAATACTGACACACACCCAGGTACTCCCCCTTCAAATACTGACACACACCCAGGTACTCCCCCTTCAAATACTGACACACACAATTCACAATTCACAATTCAAATCGCTTTATTGGCATGATAAGTTACATCTTATGTTGCCAAAGCATCAAAATACATTTATGGTTTAGCACATAAACGCAGTTCTATTCATACAGTGTATAAACAGGTATATCCCTGAGTGTATAAATATACATTCGCATTGTTTATATATATTCTTTTCTTAGTTTACTGGTTGTCCCTCTGTTCGTGGCAAGCTGTAACATAGTGTGCCGCCAGTGTTATACAGCTTCTCTCCTCTCCCAGTAGGTATGGGAGTTTTTGGTTGTCATTCAGATTTATGAAATCTGGGCATATTTGTGAGAATTTTTGGTAGAAATTCTCCCTGATGCCCTGATATTTTCCGCAGGCTGTGAGGAAGTGCATCTCTGTCTCCACTACTCCCTGACTGCAGTGAGAGCATATCCTGTCTTCTCTTGGTAGCCTGGTCTGCCTGTGTCTGCCTTTTTCGATCGCTAGGCTATGTTCGCTAAGTCTGTACCTTGTCAAGGTTCTTCTCAGTTTGTTATCCTTTACCATGGTCAGGTAATCAGCTATGTTGTATTGTCTGTTTAGGGCCAAGTAGCAATTGAGTTTGCTTTGGGTTTTTGTTGTTTCTGCCCAATATGTCAGATATTTTTCCTTTTGCTTAGCGACGATTGTGTTGGGTCGAATTCTTTGTGTTACCCTGTCACTGTCCTGGTGCTGGTTATTGTTAGTATTGTTACTAGTTACTTCACTGAGTCCCAGGACTAGTTGACTGAGGGTATTCTTCTTTATGGTCAGTTCTTGGCATTTCAGGGCGTCGTAGTGATAGCATTGGTACACCCCCGTCAAATACTGAGACACACCCAGGTACTCCCCCTTCAAATACTGACACACACCCAGGTACTCCCCCTTCAAATACTGACACACACCCAGGTACTCCCCCCATCAAATAGTGACACACACCCAGGTACTCCCCCTTCAAATAGTGACACACACCCAGGTACTCCCCCCCGTCAAATACTGACACACACCCAGGTACTCCCCGCTTCAAATACTGACACACACCCAGGCACTCCCGCTTCAAATACTGACACACACCCAGGTACTCCCCCCTTCAAATACTGACACACAACCAGGTACTCCCCCTGTCAAATACTGACACACACCCAGGTTCTCCCCCTTCAAATACTGACACACACCCAGGTACTCCCCCCGTCAAATACTGTCACACACCCAGGTACTCCCCCCGTCAAATACTGACACACAGCCAAGTACTCCCCCTTCAAATACTGACACACACCCAGGTACTCCCCCCGTCAAATATTGTCACACACCCAGGTACTGCCCCCTTCAAATACTGACACACACCCGGTACTCCCCCGTCAAACATTGACACACACCCAGGTACTCCCCCCTTCAAATACTGACACACACCCAGATACTCCCCCTTCAAATACTGACACACACCCAGGTACTCCCCCCGTCAAATAGTGACACACACCCAGGTACTCCCCCTTCAAATACTGACACACACCCATGTACTCCCCCCGTCAAATACTGTCACACACCCAGGTACTCCACCTTCAAATACTGACACACACCCAGGTACTCCCCCTTCAAATACTGACACACACCCAGGTACTCCCCCGTCAAATACTGACACACACCCAGGTACTCCCCCTTCAAATACTGACACACACCCAGGTACTCCCCCGTCAAATACTGACACACACCCAGGTACTCCCCTGTCAAATACTGTCACACACTCAGGCACTCCCCCCGTCAAATACTGACACACACCCAGGTACTCCCCCTTGAAATACTGTCACACACTCAGGTACTCCCCCCGTCAAATACTGTCACACACCCAGGTACTCCCCCTGTCAAATACTGAAACACACACAAGTACTCCCCCTTCAAATACTGACACACACACAGGTACACCCCCGTCAAATACTGTCACACACCCAGGTACTGCCCCCTTCAAATACTGACACACACCCGGTACTCCCCCGTCAAACATTGACACACACCCAGGTACTCCCCCCTTCAAATACTGACACACACCCACGTACTCCCCCTTCAAATACTGACACACACCCAGGTACTCCCCCCATCAAATAGTGACACACACCCAGGTACTCCCCCCGTCAAATACTGACACACACCCAGGTATTCCCCGTCAAATACTGACATACACCCAGGTACTCCCCCTTCAAATACTGACACACACCCAGGTACTCCCCCTTCAAAAACTGACACACACCCAGGTACTCCCCCCATCAAATAGTGACACACACCCAGGTACTCCCCCTTCAAATACTGACACACACCCAGGTACTCCCCCCCGTCAAATACTGACACACACCCAGGTACTCCCCCCTTCAAATACTGACACACACCCAGGCACTCCCGCTTCAAATACTGACACACACCCAGGTACTCCCCCCTTCAAATACTGACACACAACCAGGTACTCCCCCTGTCAAATACTGACACACACCCAGGTTCTCCCCCTTCAAATACTGACACACACCCAGGTACTCCCCCCGTCAAATACTGTCACACACCCAGGTACTGCCCCCTTCAAATACTGACACACACCCGGTACTCCCCCGTCAAACATTGACACACACCCAGGTACTCCCCCCTTCAAATACTGACACACACCCAGGTACTCCCCCCGTCAAATAGTGACACACACCCAGGTACTCCCCCCGTCAAATAGTGACACACACCCAGGTACTCCCCCCGTCAAATACTGACACACACCCAGGTACTCCCCGTTCAAATACTGACACACACCCAGGTACTCCCCCTTCAAATACTGACACACACCCAGGTACTCCCCCCTTCAAATACTGACACACACCCAGGTACTCACCCCGTCAAATACTGACACACACCCAGGTACTCCCCCCGTCAAATAGTGACACACACCCAGGTACTCCCCCTTCAAATACTGACACACACCCATGTACTCCCCCCGTCAAATACTGTCACACACCCAGGTACTCCACCTTCAAATACTGACACACACCCAGGTACTCCCCCTTCAAATACTGACACACACCCAGGTACTCCCCCGTCAAATACTGAAACACACCCAGGTACTCCCCCTTCAAATACTGACACACACCCAGGTACTCCCCCGTCAAATATTGACACACACCCAGGTACTCCCCCGTCAAATACTGACACACACCCAGGTACTCCCCCGTCAAATACTGTCACACACTCAGGCACTCCCCCCGTCAAATACTGACACACACCCAGGTACTCCCCCTTGAAATACTGTCACACACTCAGGTACTCCCCCCGTCAAATACTGACACACACCCAGGTACTCCCCCGTCAAATACTGTCACACACTCAGGTACTCCCCCCGTCAAATACTGACACACACCCAGGTACTCCCCCTTGAAATACTGTCACACACTCAGGTACTCCCCCCGTCAAATACTGTCACACACCCAGGGACTCCCCCTGTCAAATACTGAAACACACCCAAGTACTCCCCCTTCAAATACTGACACACACCCAGGTACTCCCCCCGTCAAATACTGTCACACACCCAGGTACTGCCCCCTTCAAATACTGACACACACCCAGGTACTCCCCCTTCAAATACTGACACACACCCAGGTACTCCCCCCATCAAATAGTGACACGCACCCAGGTACTCCCCCTTCAAATACTGACACACACCCATGTACTCCCCCCGTCAATTACTGACACACACCCAGGTATTCCCCGTCAAATACTGACATACACCCAGGTACTCCCCCGTCAAATACCGACACACACCCAGGTACTCCCCCGTCAAATACTGTCACACACTCAGGTACTCCCCCCGTCAAATACTGACACACACCCAGGTACTGCCCCCTTCAAATACTGACACACACCCGGTACTCCCCCGTCAAACATTGACACACACCCAGGTACTCCCCCCTTCAAATATTGACACACACCCAGGTACTCCCCCGTCAAATACTGAGACACACCCAGGTACTCCCCCCTTCAAATACTGACACACACCCAGGTACTCCCCCGTCAAATACTGAGACACACCCAGGTACTCCCCCTTCAAATACTGACACACCCAGGCACTCACCCGTCAAATACTGACATACACCCAGGTACTCCCCCGTCAAATACTGACATACGCCCAGGTACTCCCCCGTCAAATACAGACATACACCCAGGTACACCCCCCGTCAAATACTGACACACACCCAGGTTCTCCCCCTTCAAATACTGACACACACCCAGGTACTCCCCCCGTCAAATACTGTCACACACCCAGGTACTCCCCCCGTCAAATACTGTCGCACACCCAGGTACTCCCCCGTCAAACATTGACACACACCCAGGTACTCCCCCCTTCAAATACTGACACACACCCAGGTACTCCCCCCGTCAAATACTGTCACACACCCAGGTACTCCCCCCGTCAAATACTGTCGCACACCCAGGTACTCCCCCGTCAAACATTGACACACACCCAGGTACTCCCCCCTTCAAATACTGACACACACCCAGATACTCCCCCGTCAAATACTGACACACACCCAGATACTCCCCCCGTCAAATACTGACACACACCCAGATACTCCCCCTTCAAATACTGACACACCCAGGCACTCACCCGTCAAATACTGACACACACCCAGGTACTCCCCCGTCAAACATTGACACACACCCAGGTACTCCCCCCTTCAAATACTGACACACACCCAGGTACTCCCCCTTCAAATACTGACACACACCCAGGTACACCCCCGTCAAATACTGACACACACCCAGGTGCTCCCCCTTCAAATACTGACACACACCCAGGTAACCCCCTTCAAATACTGACACACACCCAGGTACTCCCCCCTTCAAATACTGACACACACCCAGGTACACCCCTTCAAATACTGACACACACCCAGGTACTCCCCCTTCAAATACTGACACACACCCAGGTGCTCCCCATTCAAATACTGACACACACCCAGGTACTCCCCCCGTCAAATACTGTCACACACTCAGGTACTCCCCCCGTCAAATACTGACACACACCCAGGTACTCCCCCTTGAAATACTGACACACACCCAGGTACTCCCCCCGTCAAATACTGCCACACACCCAGGTACTCCCCCCGTCAAATACTGTCACACACCCAGGTACTCCCCCCGTCAAATACTGACACACACCCAAGTACTCCCCCTTCAAATACTGACCCACACACAGGTACACCCCCATCAAATACTGTCACACACCCAGGTACTCCCCCTTCAAATACTGACACACACCCAGGTACTCCCCCTGTCAAATACTGACACACACCCAGGTACTCCCCCGTCAAATACTGTCACACACCCAGGTACTCCCCCCGTCAAATACTGTCACACACCCAGGTACTCCCCCCGTCAAATACTGTCACAGACCAAGGTACTCCACCCTGCAAATACTGACACACACCCAGGTACTCCCCCCTTCAAATACTGACACACACCCAGATACTCCCCCTTCAAATACTGACACACACCCACGTACTCCCCCTTCAAATACTGACACACACCCAGGTACTCCCCCTTCAAATACTGACACACACCCAGGTACTCCCCCTTCAAATATTGATTCAGACCCAGGTACTCCCCCGTCAAATACTGACACACACCCAGGTACTACCCCCTTCAAATACTGACACACACCCAGGTACTCCCCCGTCAAATACTGACACACACCCAGGTACTACCCCCTTCAAATACTGACACACACCCAGGTACTCCCCCTTCAAATGCTGACAAGCACCCAGGTACTCCCCTTTGAAATACCGACACACACCCAGGTACTCCCCCTTCAAATACTGTCACACACCCAGGTACTCCCCCCGTCAAATACTGACACACACCCAGGTACTCCCCCCTTCAAATACTGACACACACCCAGGTACTCCCCCATCAAATACAGACATAGACCCAGGTTCTCCCCCCGTCAGATACTGACACACACTCAGATACTCCCCCTTCAAATACTGACACACACCCAGGTACTCCCCCTTGAAATACTGACACACACCCAGGCACTCCCGCTTCAAATACTGACACACACCCAGGTACTCCCCCCTTCAAATACTGACACACAACCAGGTACTCCCCCTGTCAAATACTGACACACACCCAGGTTCTCCCCCTTCAAATACTGACACACACCCAGGTACTCCCCCCGTCAAATACTGTCACACACCCAGGTACTGCCCCCTTCAAATACTGACACACACCCGGTACTCCCCCGTCAAACATTGACACACACCCAGGTACTCCCCCCTTCAAATACTGACACACACCCAGGTACTCCCCCCGTCAAATAGTGACACACACCCAGGTACTCCCCCCGTCAAATAGTGACACACACCCAGGTACTCCCCCCGTCAAATACTGACACACACCCAGGTACTCCCCCTTCAAATACTGACACACATCCAGGTACTCCCCCTTCAAATACTGACACACACCCAGGTACTCCCCCCTTCAAATACTGACACACACCCAGGTACTCACCCCGTCAAATACTGACACACACCCAGGTACTCCCCCCGTCAAATAGTGACACACACCCAGGTACTCCCCCTTCAAATACTGACACACACCCATGTACTCCCCCCGTCAAATACTGTCACACACCCAGGTACTCCACCTTCAAATACTGACACACACCCAGGTACTCCCCCTTCAAATACTGACACACACCCAGGTACTCCCCCGTCAAATACTGAAACACACCCAGGTACTCCCCCTTCAAATACTGACACACACCCAGGTACTCCCCCGTCAAATATTGACACACACCCAGGTACTCCCCCGTCAAATACTGACACACACCCAGGTACTCCCCCGTCAAATACTGTCACACACTCAGGCACTCCCCCCGTCAAATACTGACACACACCCAGGTACTCCCCCTTGAAATACTGTCACACACTCAGGTACTCCCCCCGTCAAATACTGTCACACACCCAGGGACTCCCCCTGTCAAATACTGAAACACACCCAAGTACTCCCCCTTCAAATACTGACACACACCCAGGTACTCCCCCCGTCAAATACTGTCACACACCCAGGTACTGCCCCCTTCAAATACTGACACACACCCGGTACTCCCCCGTCAAACATTGACACACACCCAGGTACTCCCCCCTTCAAATACTGACACACACCCAGGTACTCCCCCTTCAAATACTGACACACACCCAGGTACTCCCCCCATCAAATAGTGACACACACCCAGGTACTCCCCCTTCAAATACTGACACACACCCATGTACTCCCCCCGTCAAATACTGACACACACCC
Source organism: Somniosus microcephalus (assembly GCF_052327205.1). Classification (NCBI taxonomy): domain Eukaryota; kingdom Metazoa; phylum Chordata; class Chondrichthyes; order Squaliformes; family Somniosidae; genus Somniosus; species Somniosus microcephalus. The sequence goes on from NC_140987.1 coordinate 340,912,296, forward strand.
AGGTATTCCCCGTCAAATACTGACATACACCCAGGTACTCCCCCGTCAAATACCGACACACACCCAGGTACTCCCCCGTCAAATACTGACACACACCCAGGTACTGCCCCCTTCAAATACTGACACACACCCGGTACTCCCCCGTCAAACATTGACACACACCCAGGTACTCCCCCCTTCAAATACTGACACACACCCAGGTACTCCCCCGTCAAATACTGAGACACACCCAGGTACTCCCCCCTTCAAATACTGACACACACCCAGGTACTCCCCCGTCAAATACTGAGACACACCCAGGTACTCCCCCTTCAAATACTGACACACCCAGGCACTCACCCGTCAAATACTGACATACACCCAGGTACTCCCCCGTCAAATACTGACATACACCCAGGTACTCCCCCGTCAAATACAGACATACACCCAGGTACTCCCCCCGTCAAATACTGACACACACCCAGGTTCTCCCCCTTCAAATACTGACACACACCCAGGTACTCCCCCCGTCAAATACTGTCACACACCCAGGTACTCCCCCCGTCAAATACTGTCGCACACCCAGGTACTCCCCCGTCAAACATTGACACACACCCAGGTACTCCCCCCTTCAAATACTGACACACACCCAGGTACTCCCCCCGTCAAATACTGTCACACACCCAGGTACTCCCCCCGTCAAATACTGTCGCACACCCAGGTACTCCCCCGTCAAACATTGACACACACCCAGGTACTCCCCCCTTCAAATACTGACACACACCCAGATACTCCCCCGTCAAATACTGACACACACCCAGATACTCCCCCCGTCAAATACTGACACACACCCAGATACTCCCCCTTCAAATACTGACACACCCAGGCACTCACCCGTCAAATACTGACACACACCCAGGTACTCCCCCGTCAAACATTGACACACACCCAGGTACTCCCCCCTTCAAATACTGACACGCACCCACGTACTCCCCCTTCAAATACTGACACACACCCAGGTACACTCCCGTCAAATACTGACACACACCCAGGTGCTCCCCCTTCAAATACTGACACACACCCAGGTAACCCCCTTCAAATACTGACACACACCCAGGTACTCCCCCCTTCAAATACTGACACACACCCAGGTACTCCCCCTTCAAATACTTACACACACCCAGGTACTCCCCCTTCAAATACTGACACACACCCAGGTGCTCCCCCTTCAAATACTGACACACACCCAGGTACTCCCCCCGTCAAATACTGTCACACACTCAGGTACTCCCCCCGTCAAATACTGACACACACCCAGGTACTCCCCCTTGAAATACTGACACACACCCAGGTACTCCCCCCGTCAAATACTGTCACACACACAGGTACTCCCCCCGTCAAATACTGTCACACACCCAGGTACTCCCCCCGTCAAATACTGACACACACCCAAGTACTCCCCCTTCAAATACTGACCCACACACAGGTACACCCCCATCAAATACTGTCACACACCCAGGTACTCCCCCTTCAAATACTGACACACACCCAGGTACTCCCCCTGTCAAATACTGACACACACCCAGGTACTCCCCCCGTCAAATACTGTCACACACCCAGGTACCCCCCCCGTCAAATACTGTCACAGACCAAGGTACTCCACCCTGCAAATACTGACACACACCCAGGTACTCCCCCCTTCAAATACTGACACACACCCAGATACTCCCCCTTCAAATACTGACACACACCCACGTACTCCCCCTTCAAATACTGACACACACCCAGGTACTCCCCCTTCAAATACTGACACACACCCAGGTACTCCCCCTTCAAATATTGACACAGACCCAGGTACTCCCCCGTCAAATACTGACACACACCCAGGTACTCCCCCGTCAAATACTGACACACACCCAGGTACTACCCCCTTCAAATACTGACACACACCCAGGTACTCCCCCTTCAAATACTGACACGCACCCAGGTACTCCCCTTTGAAATACCGACACACACCCAGGTACTCCCCCTTCAAATACTGTCACACACCCAGGTACTCCCCCCGTCAAATACTGACACACACCCAGGTACTCCCCCCTTCAAATACTGACACACACCCAGGTACTCCCCCATCAAATACAGACATACACCCAGGTTCTCCCCCCGTCAGATACTGACACACACTCAGATACTCCCCCTTCAAATACTGACACACACCCAGGTACTCCCCCTTGAAATACTGACACACACCCAGGTACTCCCCCTTCAAATACTGACACACACCCAGGTACTCCCCCGTCAAACATTGACACACACCCAGGTGCTCCCCCCTTCAAATACTGACACACACCCAGGTACTCCCCCTTCAAATACTGACACACACCCAGGTACTCCCCCCGTCAAATACTGACACACACCCAGGTACACCCCCGTCAAATACTGAGACACACCCAGGTACTCCCCCTTCAAATACTGACACACACCCAGGTACTCCCCCTTCAAATACTGACACACACCCAGGTACTCCCCCTTCAAATACTGACACACACCCAGGTACACCCCCGTCAAATACTGAGACACACCCAGGTGCTCCCCCTTCAAATACTGACACACACCCAGGTAACCCCCTTCAAATACTGACACACACCCAGGTACTCCCCCCTTCAATTACTGACACACACCCAGGTACTCCCCCTTCAAATACTGACACACACCCAGGTACTCCCACTTCAAATACTGACACACACCCAGGTGCTCCCCCTTCAAATACTGACACACACCCAGGTACTCCCCCCGTCAAATACTGTCACACACTCAGGTACTCCACCCGTCAAATACTGACACACACCCAGGTACTCCCCCTTGAAATACTGACACACACCCAGGTACTCCCCCGTCAAATACTGTCACACACTCAGGTACTCCCCCCGTCAAATACTGACACACACCCAGGTACTGCCCCCTTCAAATACTGACACACACCCGGTACTCCCCCGTCAAACATTGACACACACCCAGGTACTCCCCCCTTCAAATACTGACACACACCCAGGTACTCCCCCGTCAAATACTGAGACACACCCAGGTACTCCCCCTGTCAAATACTGACACACACCCAGGTACTCCCCCGTCAAATACTGTCACACACCCAGGTACTCCCCCCGTCAAATACTGTCACACACCCAGGTACTCCCCCCGTCAAATACTGTCACAGACCAAGATACTCCACCCTGCAAATACTGACACACACCCAGGTACTCCCCCCTTCAAATACTGACACACACCCAGATACTCCCCCTTCAAATACTGACACACACCCACGTACTCCCCCTTCAAATACTGACACACACCCAGGTACTCCCCCTTCAAATACTGACACACACCCAGGTACTCCCCCCGTCAAATACTGTCACACACCCAGGTACTCCCCCCGTCAAATACTGTCGCACACCCAGGTACTCCCCCGTCAAACATTGACACACACCCAGGTACTCCCCCGTCAAATACTGACACACACCCAGGTACTACCCCCTTCAAATACTGACACACACCCAGATACTCCCCCCGTCAAATACTGACACACACCCAGATACTCCCCCTTTGAAATACCGACACACCCAGGCACTCACCCCTTCAAATACTGACACACACCCAGGTACTCCCCCCTTTTAATACTGTCACACACCCAGGTACTCCCCCCTTCAAATACTGACACACACCCAGGTACTCCCCCTTCAAATACTGACACACACCCAGGTACACCCCCGTCAAATACTGACACACACCCAGGTGCTCCCCCTTCAAATACTGACACACACCCAGGTAACCCCCTTCAAATACTGACACACACCCAGGTACTCCCCCCTTCAAATACTGACACACACCCAGGTACTCCCCCTTCAAATACTGACACACACCCAGGTACTCCCCCTTCAAATACTGACACACACCCAGGTACACCCCCTTCAAATACTGACACACACCCAGGTACTCCCCCCGTCAAATACTGTCACACACTCAGGTACTCCCCCCGTCAAATACTAACACACACCCAGGTACTCCCCCTTGAAATACTGACACACACCCAGGTACTCCCCCCGTCAAATACTGTCACACACCCAGGTACTCCCCCCGTCAAATACTGTCACACACCCAGGTACTCCCCCCGTCAAATACTGACACACACCCAAGTACTCCCCCTTCAAATACTGACCCACACACAGGTACACCCCCATCAAATACTGTCACACACCCAGGTACTCCCCCTTCAAATACTGACACACACCCAGGTACTCCCCCTGTCAAATACTGACACACACCCAGGTACTCCCCCGTCAAATACTGTCACACACCCAGGTACTCCCCCCGTCAAATACTGTCACACACCCAGGTACTCCCCCCGTCAAATACTGTCACAGACCAAGGTACTCCACCCTGCAAATACTGACACACACCCAGGTACTCCCCCCTTCAAATACTGACACACACCCAGATACTCCCCCTTCAAATACTGACACACACCCACGTACACCCCTTCAAATACTGACACACACCCAGGTACTCCCCCTTCAAATACTGACACACACCCAGGTACTCCCCCTTCAAATATTGACACAGACCCAGGTACTCCCCCGTCAAATACTGACGCACACCCAGGTACTACTCCCTTCAAATACTGACACACACCCAGGTACTCCCCCGTCAAATACTGACACACACCCAGGTACTACCCCCTTCAAATACTGACACACACCCAGGTACTCCCCCTTCAAATACTGACACGCACCCAGGTACTCCCCTTTGAAATACCGACACACACCCAGGTACTCCCCCTTCAAATACTGTCACACACCCAGGTACTCCCCCCGTCAAATACTGACACACACCCAGGTACTCCCCCCTTCAAATACTGACACACACCCAGGTACTCCCCCATCAAATACAGACATACACCCAGGTTCTCCCCCCGTCAGATACTGACACACACTCAGATACTCCCCCTTCAAATACTGACACACACCCAGGTACTCCCCCTTGAAATACTGACACACACCCAGGTACTCCCCCTTCAAATACTGACACACACCCAGGTACTCCCCCGTCAAACATTGACACACACCCAGGTGCTCCCCCCTTCAAATACTGACACACACCCAGGTACTCCCCCCGTCAAATACTGACACACACCCAGGTACACCCCCGTCAAATACTGAGACACACCCAGGTACTCCCCCTTCAAATACTGACACACACCCAGGTACTCCCCCTTCAAATACTGACACACACCCAGGTACTCCCCCTTCAAATACTGACACACACCCAGGTACACCCCCGTCAAATACTGAGACACACCCAGGTGCTCCCCCTTCAAATACTGACACACACCCAGGTAACCCCCTTCAAATACTGACACACACCCAGGTACTCCCCCCTTCAATTACTGACACACACCCAGGTACTCCCCCTTCAAATACTGACACACACCCAGGTACTCCCCCTTCAAATACTGACACACACCCAGGTGCTCCCCCTTCAAATACTGACACACACCCAGGTACTCCCCCCGTCAAATACTGTCACACACTCAGGTACTCCCCCCGTCAAATACTGACACACACCCAGGTACTCCCCCTTGAAATACTGACACACACCCAGGTACTCCCCCGTCAAATACTGTCACACACTCAGGTACTCCCCCCGTCAAATACTGACACACACCCAGGTACTGCCCCCTTCAAATACTGACACACACCCGGTACTCCCCCGTCAAACATTGACACACACCCAGGTACTCCCCCCTTCAAATACTGACACACACCCAGGTACTCCCCCGTCAAATACTGAGACACACCCAGGTACTCCCCCCTTCAAATACTGACACACACCCAGGTACTCCCCCGTCAAATACTGAGACACACCCAGGTACTCCCCCTTCAAATACTGACACACCCAGGCACTCACCCGTCAAATACTGACATACACCCAGGTACTCCCCCGTCAAATACTGACATACACCCAGGTACTCCCCCGTCAAATACAGACATACACCCAGGTACTCCCCCCGTCAAATACTGACACACACCCAGGTTCTCCCCCTTCAAATACTGACACACACCCAGGTACTCCCCCCGTCAAATACTGTCACACACCCAGGTACTCCCCCCGTCAAATACTGTCGCACACCCAGGTACTCCCCCGTCAAACATTGACACACACCCAGGTACTCCCCCCTTCAAATACTGACACACACCCAGGTACTCCCCCCGTCAAATACTGTCACACACCCAGGTACTCCCCCCGTCAAATACTGTCGCACACCCAGGTACTCCCCCGTCAAACATTGACACACACCCAGGTACTCCCCCCTTCAAATACTGACACACACCCAGATACTCCCCCGTCAAATACTGACACACACCCAGATACTCCCCCCGTCAAATACTGACACACACCCAGATACTCCCCCTTCAAATACTGACACAACCAGGCACTCACCCGTCAAATACTGACACACACCCAGGTACTCCCCCGTCAAACATTGACACACACCCAGGTACTCCCCCCTTCAAATACTGACACACACCCAGGTACTCCCCCTTCAAATACTGACACACACCCAGGTACACCCCCGTCAAATACTGACACACACCCAGGTGCTCCCCCTTCAAATACTGACACACACCCAGGTAACCCCCTTCAAATACTGACACACACCCAGGTACTCCCCCCTTCAAATACTGACACACACCCAGGTACTCCCCCTTCAAATACTGACACACACCCAGGTACTCCCCCTTCAAATACTGCACACACCCAGGTGCTCCCCCCGTCAAATACAGTCACACACCCAGGTACTCCCCCCGTCAAATACTGTCGCACACCCAGGTACTCCCCCGTCAAACATTGACACACACCCAGGTACTCCCCCCTTCAAATACTGACACACACCCAGGTACTCCCCCCGTCAAATACTGTCACACACCCAGGTACTCCCCCCGTCAAATACTGTCGCACACCCAGGTACTCCCCCTTCAAATATTGTCACACACCCAGGTACTCCCCCTTCAAATACTGACACACACCCAGGTACTCCCCCCGTCAAATACTGACACACACCCAGGTACTCCCCCCTTCAAATACTGACACACACCCAGGTACTCCCCCCTTCAAATACTGAAACACACCCAGGTACTCCCCCCGTCAAATACTGACACACACCCAGGTACTCCCCCCTTCAAATACTGAAACACACCCAGGTACTCCCCCCGTCAAATACTGAAACACACCCAGGTACTCCCCCCGTCAAATACTGACACACACCCAGGTACTCCCCCTTCAAATACTGACACACACCCAGGTACTCCCCCCTTTAAAAACTGCCACATCCAAGTACTCCTCCCTTAAAATACTAACACATACCCAGGTACCCCTCGCATTCAAATACTGACACACACCCAGGTAGTCCCCCCTTTAAATACTGACACATACGCAGGGACTCGATCGAGAGAAAGAACTTACATATATATTAAACTGTAGGCATGTCTAGTTCCTATCCAAAAGACTGACGTCCACTCAGGCGGTCAAATAAACGAGGATAATGAAAACTAAGGCCTATAAATTCAGTTTTGCCAGTTTTGGGGCGCTAACGTTAGCGCCCGCCCGACTTTAGCGCCCGCCCCAAAGTTGCGCCCCCTTCGCCGATATTCAGTTGCTTCGCCCTAAGAGGTTGCTGGAGCGCTATAAGAGGCGTTACACGACTATCTTTAGGCGCTAAGCCGGCGTTGCAGAGGGATAGCGCCGAGGCGGGGCGCAGCGCGGGTGCGGTCATTTTTTGATTGACAGCAGACCCCGTGGCGCCGGCCAGCTCTTAAAGGGGGAAGGGACGATTTGGTCTGCTGCCACGCCCTGCACACTGCTGCTTTCAAACTAGGCCTCAACACTGTTGCTGAGCCCAAGGAGCCATGGCAACGCATGATAAGGCCCGTGAGCGTGCCCTGCGCTTCTCAGAGCGTGATCTGGATATCATGCTGACAGCATTGGAGAAGAGGCGCAGGATCTTGTTCCCAGACAATGGCAGGAATCCCACCCACTGCGTCTACACCAAAGCCTGGAGGGAGATCACCACCAGGGTGTCGTCCTACGGCGATGCCCCCAGGAACAAGGTGCAATGTCAGAAGAAATACAATGACCTGACCAGGATTGTCAGGGTGAGTACCCTTTCCACTCTCCTCCTCATTCTTGCATGTACACCTGACATGATGGGCAAAGGGACCTGAAAGGCCTAATGGGCAGCCCTCAGCCAGCAGCTTTGGGACAGTCATGAGCATCAATTGCACATTCTGCACTTTACACACTGGCCAAGCTATTCCACCATGAGAGGCAGTGCACACTAGATCACGGCTACACTCTGGCCAAGCTATTCCACCATGGGGGGCAGTGCACACTACGTCACGGCTACACACCGTACTTAGAGCCCGTCCTTTCTCTTGCAGGCTAAACTTGCGAATAATCGCAAGCGCCGCGACATCACCGGGGGAGGCCGCGCCAAGTTCCAGAAGCTCACTCCCCTGGAGGAGCGCGAGTGGCCTCATGGGAGGCCGCGTGATTGTGCCCAGAGCGTGCGGAGAAGCCGACCCTCCGCTGCCCGGCAATGGTAAGGACCTCGCCTTTTGGCCCTCTCTCGTCGCACTTGCACATCTGAGCTACCTCCTTTGCCACTGTGCCACCAATGCGCTGAATGCCACCAGTCATGACTCCCTCGCTGACGCCCTCTCCTCACTCTGAAGCTACTCTTGTGCCTTCCTGCTTTCAGCTGGTGACGAAGAGCTCCCTGAAGCTGCCAGTGACAGCCCCTCCGAACAGGAGGAGGAGGAAGAGGAGGAGGAGGAAGAGCAACCCGGACCATCAGGGGAGGACTCAGGTCCCGCAGCAGAGGAACGGATGCCTCCGGCGATGGAGTCGCTGGCTGATGCCGTCAAGTCAGTGGCGGATGTGATGCGGGCGCAGACCAGGGCAACAGGGGCACTCACTGCTGCCACACGCGCTGCCTCAGCCAGGCATCGCCAGGACACCCGCCGCGCTGCAGCAGCACAGCGATCCGCCCTTCGGCTGATTGGTGCAGATCGTGCAGTGCGTGCCCGGGCGAGTGCCAGCGTGCGACATCACCAGCCAGCGCCTCCAATACGCCAGCTTGCCCACATTGCGCCATCCGTCGCCGCCACTCCCCCAGTGGAGCGTCAACGGCAAGCGGCTGGAGCTGATGGTGGCCATGCACATGTGCGCCAATCAACAGCCGGCCCCTCGAGGCCCAAAGCCCGTGTAGACCGCCCCCCAACGACATCTGGCGGAAGGACATCTGACCCTCAGGCGCCTTCCCCCAGCCTCGCAGCAGCCACTGGGCAGAGCTTGCGGAGGAGCAGCAGGCCGGGCGGGGCGCCAAAAGGCTGGACAAGGTCTCGCCCTCGCGGGCCACTAAGTAGAGGGTGTGGCCAGCTTTCATTTTATATGGCGGTGGACATCTTTATTTTGCCCATGGTTGTTTTGTTTATGGGTATGTTTTTTGCGTTAAGGCCGAGGTTGAGGCCTGGTTTGTTCAAATGTGGAGTTACTCCTTCCCAGGTTGTGGGAGTGAGTCGTTTGTTGCACTTTTTGTGGGGGCCGTTGATTGTTTTTGGGATTCATGTGGGAAGGGGTTTCATTTTTGTCAAATATAAATTTATCTTTATTCAGACAGTGTCCATGGTTGTTCTTGTTAGTCTTTGTTGCCTTCGCCGGCTGAGGGCTTGCGGAGCGGCTGCATTCATCTTGCTTCATGGCCACAAGGCATTCCCTGACAGGGGGCTTAGAAGTTACGTTCAATAAGCTGGCGACGGACGGCCCTTGGACCTTGTCGCTCCCTCCTGGGAACGTACTCCTCCTCCTCCTCCTCCTCCTGCGCCTCCTCCTGAGGTGGTGGTCCAACGTCAGGTGGCAGTGCCTGAATCCTGCGGAGAGCCAGGTTGTGTAGCATGCAGCAAACTACGACAAATTGGGAGACCCGTTGCGGCGAATACTGCAGAGATCCGCCGGAACGATCAAGGCAGCGGAACCGCTGCTTGAGGACCCCAATAGTTTGCTCGATGATGTTTCTGCTCCTTTGATGGCTCTCGTTGTATGCCTCTTCAGCAGCGGTCCTGGGCGCGCGGAGCGGGGTCATGAGCCAGGTACACAAAGGATAGCCTTTGTCCCCGAGTAGCCATCCTCTTGGGGGAGGCTGTGCCTCGAACATGTCATGCACAGTACTCTGCCGCAGGATAAAGGCATCGTGGCAGCTGCCTGGAAAGCAGGCATTGACAGCCAGGATGCGCTGCTTGTGGTCACACACCAGCTGCACATTGAGAGAATGGTAGCCCTTCCGGTTGCGATACTGCTCGCCATGCTCCAGAGGTGCCCGCAAAGCCACATGCGTACAGTCAATGGCGCCCTGCACCAAGGGGAAGGCCGCAAGTCTAGCAAATCCCACTGCACGCTGATGCTGGCTCTCCAGGGCCATGGGGAAGGAGATGAATTGGCGTCTCCTTCTGAAAAGGGCATCGGTCACCTGGCAGATGCAGCGATGCACGCCGAACTGGGATATGTTCGCTATGTCCCCAACAGCGGATTGGAAGGAGCCGGTGGCATAGAAGTTCAATGCCACCGTCACCTTCACTTCCACCGACAGAGACGTCCTGCACCTGAGCTTTGGACGCAGATCTCTGCGAAGCAGGTGGCAGATCTCTGCAACCACCTCCTTTCGGAATCTCAGCCTTCTTACACATCGCGCGCCACTCATGGTGAGGTAGGAGCGCTGCTGGCGGTATACCCTGACTGGGTAAGGCCTATGTTGCCGACGCCTGTTGCCCCCTCTGCCTCTAGCCAGGGCTGCCCCTCTGACCCCGCGTCTGCGAGCCCTACGCACATGGCGCTGAAACTCCGCGTTGGCACCCCATGCAGCCCCCATCAAATGCTGGCAAACAGTCAAATTTCCAACAGGGCACTTGCAGCGCTTTGGCCTGAGTCCAAAAATACCTGAGCTATTGCTGCACGAAACCAGTTAGCTCTCCTCCTTGTTGTGTGTCCAGAAATCCGTTGCACAAGAGTGTTTGCTGCAAAATGGCTGCCCTTTATACTGGAGGGTACGTGCCCTTTAATTTGCGCTCCCCGGGACCCGCGTCGGCTGTGTTGCGTTCCATTTTACAAACGCTCTGGCCGCCAGCCGCACAATGGGGCGGTCCGACTGAAGTTTGGAATCGGGGCGCGCAAAGGGCGTTGCACGAGGATGTGACGTCATTTTCTGCGCGCGCAGCCGGGCGGGCGCTAAACTTTACGCCGGCGCTAAGGGTCCACTTAATTTGGGGCGAGGCGCAGACTGCGCTGCGCCCGGGCGCTACACGCATACCGCCCGAAATTCACTTCTCTTAAGGCGCTAACTGCTGGCGCAACCAACTGAATTTCTAGGCCTAAGTGTTTAACAGATAACTATAGGAGAACATCGAATATAGGTGTAGTCAGTTCGGAGGCTCCACGAGGACTGCTTGGGCGGTCCCGTGGCTGACGTCATGACGTCATCACGTTTTTCCCGCCGGTGGGGGATCACGTGATGAACGGCGTGACGTCATTGCGTTTACCCGCGCTATTAAAGTGATCGCGCTCTGTACATGTAAACAGTGAAAACAAAGATACAGGCCTAGAAATTGGGTATAGCCTCGCTTGGGGCGTTAGAATTGGCGCTGCGCAAATTTTATAGCCAGACGCAACTTATCACCACCTCACGCGATATTGGGTTGCAGCGCCCCTAAAGGTGATTGAGGCGCGAGTTCAGGCATTACACGGGGCACCTAAGGCGCTAACATGCCGGCGCAACCCAGGTGCTCTCAATTACCGATGACCACGAGACTTCCAGACGCCGGCCAGCTCTTAAAGGGGTGGGTCAGTCAGCTCCAGCATCCACACTCTGCGCCTTGTAGGCCTGAAAATCGGAGCAAGCCCTTCTCTGGCGCAAAAAACTTGGAGCAGATGGAGAGGGTGAGGCAGAGAGCAGAGCGCTTCACCAATGAGTCTCTGGAGGAATTGGTGGCTGCAGTGGAGCGCCGGCGAGATGTACTCTACCCCGACAATGGCAGGAGGCCTAATTATAAGGACTACCGACGAGCTTGGAGGGATGTTTCTCAGAGGGTCAACTCCAGCAGCATGGCGACCAGGAGCCCTGTGCAGTGCAGGAAGAAATTCAATGACCTCACTCGGGTCGTGAGGGTGAGTGGTGTTTATGCAAACTTCTGCATCCCTCCATTTGCACCTGACTTTATGGCTACAGGGTGCGCTATGCCCCAATGGCCATCTGTCAGCAAGCACCCATGGCCCTTTCTGGGCACACACATGCACATTTGACTCAGGGCATCATGTAAGGGCTCTTCCATCATGGGGGGCATGAGATGATAATTCAGGGCATCATGTAAGGGCTCTTCCACCATGGGGGGCATGAGATGATAACTCAGGGCATCATATAAGGGCTCTTCCACCGTGGGGGGCATGAAATGAGAACTCAGGGCATTATGTAAGGGCTCTTCCACCATGGGGGGCATGAGATGATAACTCAGGGCATCATGTAAGGGCTCTTCCACCATGGGGGGCATGAGATGATAACTCAGGGCATCATGTAACATCACTTCCCGTCCTTTCCCCTGCAGGCCAAGCTGGCGAAGAACCGCAAGGAGCAGCTTCGCACCGGACGGGGTCGTCCTCACCTGCAGACTCTGACGGATCTCGAGGAGAGAGTCCACCAGATTGTTGGAGGACGTCGGAGTGGTCCTGTCACCACTGCAGCTGCCGACCCCATTGTCCACAGCGATGGTAAGGTTCTCACCTTTTACAGCTGTCTCCTTCCACTTGTTTCCCCTGCCAGCATGCTTTCTCACTGTGGACCCATGTCATAGCATTGCCGCACTCTTGCATCCCTTGCTGCCAAGCTGTCCTTTTGCTAAAGCCACTCTTCAACCTCCCTGCTTTCAGATGCTGCATCACCAGCTCGGGAGCCGGCCCCTCAAGCTGCCAGTGCCAGTGCCTCCGGAGGCGACGATCAGGAGGAAGCCGGACCATCTGTGCCAGCCTCAGGGGAGCCAACGCATCTGGAGACTGGGGATAGTAGTTCCCTGGAGGGGAGGGGCCAGTTGCAGGAACCAGCGGCCTACAGCAACGTGAGGGGGGTAGGGAAGCTCGGGGGCCGTCTCCCCGGAGGGCGAGGCAGGCCACGATGACTGCTGCACAGAGTGCAGAGGAGGTGCGTAGCTTTGCCGATATGAGCGCCCAGGCCCGGCTCAGGCACACTGAGCTTATGGCTGCAGTGGGGAGGATGCCTGAGTCGATCGACACACTGGCAAAGAGTGTGCTGGACTTTGGGGCAGCAATGAAAAGGTCTGTCCAGGGCTTCGGGGCAGCAATGGAAAGGTCTGTCCAGGGCTTGTCCGAGGCAGTGGAAAGGACTGTTCCGGCCTTGTCCAAAGCAGTGGAAAGGACTGTTCTGGCCTTGTCTGAAGCAGTGGAAAGGACTGTCCAGGGCTTCTACGAAGCACAGGCACCTGCCACGCAGGTCCTCACTGTTGGATCCGCGATTCTTAGAGTATGATGTTTTCCAATAACTACACGGAGGCTGTAACTTAACAATCAACAGGTGTTTACTGGAGTAGGGTAGTCTCAAGACTGGCAGTACAGAGGCATGCTCAAGGCTTATATACAGGGGTGGTCACTGCCGGTACTACAGTATACAGGAGCTGTAAAAGTAGTTCTCTCTTAAAGGTACATACACTTCAATTCCTCCGCTTTTAGATTAGCAGTACCCATAATATTCAAATAACAATTAACACTTTAACATGCACATTAAACAGAAATAGTCCATTTATAGATTCAGTCTTTGGGGCGGCTTCCTGATCCTTTCTGGATAGCGCCTTTCCTGAGGTTCTTGTTCTTGGCACGGAGGCGATTCTGGCCCCCTTTCGTTAGTTAGTTCATCAGTTTCCACTGCTACTGTTTCTGAGGTAGATGCTACCGGTATGTCGGGTTCATCCCCAGGTACGCGAGACATGGGGTTGACTCGTTCCTGTGACGCTAAGATCTGATCAATGTGGCGTCTCACAATGTTCTCCCCGACATCCACTGTGTACATTAATGGCCCCTGCCGTGTGCATATCATTCCGGGTTGCCATTTCTCTGTTCGGTAGTCACGGGCCAAGACTGGTTGTCCTACATTGAAGCTCCTTGTCGGCTTCTCATTGATGTGCTGGAATTGTTTATCCTCAACATTTCTTCGCACATTTGGTCTGAGCAAATCCAGACGAGTTTTCAACCTTCGGTTAAAGAACATCATGGCCGGGGTCTGGTTGGTAACTGCATGTGTCGCATTTCTGTAGGCTAACAGGAAATTGTCCACCTTATGCTGTAGTGGAATTTCATCATCGCACATGGCCTTTATCGCCTTTTTAAAGGTTTGTACGAACCTCTCAGCCAATCCATTTGTGGCTGGATGATACGGGGCAGATGTATAATGCCTTACCCCATTCCTTCTCATAAATTTCCGAAACTCTTCGGACAAAAACTGTGGTCCATTATCAGAGCAAATCTGCTCTGGCAAGCTGTTCCTGGCAAATATGGTCCGTAGGACGGCAATCGTTTTCTCTGTAGTGGTTGAGGACATTTTTATCACCTCAGGCCATTTCGAGTGTGCATCCACTGCTATTAAGAACATTGAGTCCATGAATGGACCAGCAAAATCAATATGCACCCGTTGCCATGGAGAGGAGGGCCACTCCCATGGGTGTAGAGGGGCATGTGGTGGTGCATTTTGGACCTTCTGGCATCCTGAGCAGCTCTTGGTTAGGTCCTCGATTTGTTGATCGATCCCCGGCCACCACACATAAGCCCTAGCAAGGCTTTTCATTTTCACCCCTCCCAGATGACCTTCGTGAAGCTCATTTAGCACTCTCTCCCTTAACTTGGGTGGAATTACCACTCGGGATCCACACATCACTGTCCCCTGGCATACTGACAGCTGTTCTCTTCTGGATGAGAATGCTGGCAACAGTGAGTCGCCATGTGTTGGCTATCCCCTCACCGTCAAATCATATACCCGAGACAGTGTCGGATCATTGCGGGCCTCCTTCTCTATATCCGCGTTAGTTACTGGCAATCGTTCTATTATTGACGAATAAAATATCTCGATAGGGTCCACTGCTGGTGCTTCCTCCACAGTAGGCAGTGGCAAGCGTGATAGCCCATCAGTGTTTCCATGCTGTTTCGTGCCCTTATACTCTATTTCATATTGGTTCGCCCCTAGAAAAAGGGACCATTTTTGTAACCGTTGTGCAGTCATCACCGGAACGCCCTTCTTTGGATTAAAGATGGAGACAAGTGGTTGGTGGTCAGTCAGCAAGGTGAAATTCTGCCCATGCAGATAGTGGTTGAATTTTTCTACTCCCCATACTAATCTGAGGGCCTCCCTGTCAATCTGGGCGTAGTTGCGCTCGGCTGAGGTTAGTGACCAAGACGCAAAGGCTACTGGCCTCTCCAACTCATCTGGGAATTTGTGCGACAGCACCGCTCCAATACCATAGGGTGATGCATCACATGCCAAATGAATTGGTAGTGCTGGGTTGAAATGGGCCAACACCTCTTTTGATGTGATCAATTCTTTGCACTTCTGGAAAGCTCGTTTACGTTCGTCATTCCACTTCCATGGTACCCCTGTTTGCAGTAGGGTGTTCAGTGGGTGTAATACTGTAGACAAATTTGGTAAGAACTTATGGTAGTAGTTCACCAGCCCGAGGAACGATCTCAGTTGTGACACATTTTCTGGTGCTGGAGTCTTGACTACTGCCTCAATCTTTTCAGGGGACTTATGTAACCCCTCTTCATCAATAACGTGGCCACAATACGAGATATGCTTCTGGAAAAACTCGCACTTGTGGCGATTAGCTCGTAGCCCATATTCCTTTAATCTAGTGAGCACCTTCTCCAGGTTGGCGAGGTGATCACTGTCATTTTCGCCCGTGACCAGGATGTCGTCCAAATAACACTGGGTCCCTGGAATCCCTTGCAGGACTTGATCCATCACCCTTTGCCAAATAGCTGGAGCCGATGCTACCACGAACACCAGCCGGTTGTATTGGTAGAGACCTTTATGAGTGTTGATCGTGAGGTATTGTTTCGAGGCTTCTTCTACCTCCATTTGCAAGTACACCTGGGCGAGATCAATTTTGGTGAAGCGTTTACCTCCAGATAGCGAGGTGAAAATATCCTCAATCCGTGGAAGCGGATATTGTACCATGTGAAGGACTGGGTTCACTGTCACCTTAAAATCCCCACAGATGCGGACCTTCTTTGGTTCCCCAGGCGTATTACTCAATGACCTCTTCATTACAGGAACGATGGGTGTAGCCCACTCGCTCCAGTCTACTTTGGACAGTACTCCTGAACGTTCCAACCCTTCCAGCTCTGCTTCGACGGCTGGCCGGATCGCATAAGGCACTGGTCTGGCCTTAAGAAACTTTGGGATTGCATTTTCCTCTATTTTAATCGTTGCTGTTATGCCTTTTAGTGTTCCGAGTCCCTCCTGGAACACTTCTTTTGTGTCAGTTAGCATTTTTGACAGTCATCCAGGTGTGACGTCGTCATCCTTTTTGGCCTCAACCTTCAGTGCCTGTATGGAATGCCAATCTAATTGTATCTTCCAGATCCATTCACGTCCTAGTAGTGGTGGTCCTCCATCTGGCAATACATATAGGTCCATTTTAGGTATTTCCTGGCCTTTGTATATCACTTTCACCCTTATTTTTCCTTTGGGGTAGATTTTTTGCCCCGTGTAGGTCTTCAAGACAATCTCTGTAGCATTCAAGGGTATATGTGAAAATAGCCGCTTGTAGTCCCTTTGGTTTATGACTGTTAGGGCTGATCCTGTGTCCAATTCCATTTTCACTTGGACTCCGTCTATCTTGAGTGTGACCCAGATAGTCTGGTGATCCTCCATTTTGGTTACCTTATGTAGTTTCAGACAACCCAGCTCCTTGCTTCCAGAGTCTGTATCACTTTTCTGTTCGTCTGAACTACTGTCCATCACCTTATGAACCTTTTTGTACTTCTCCTGTGGAGATTTCTTGCTGCTGGTTTTCTTCCCTGACCTGCAGATTCTTGCTATGTGTCCTGCTTTTCCACACTGTCCGCACACTTGGTCCTTGAACTAACAATCCTTCTGGTTGTGTGTTGTTCTGCTGCAGCGATAACACTTCCCTGCTCCATATGACATTTCATTGGTGCCATATTCTTGTGGCCTCCGTTGTATTTCTGCAGCGCCCCTTGCGGCTGCTTCATGTGATACTGCCATGCTGAAAGCCTTGTCCAGCGTAAGATCCTTTTCTGATAGAAGCCGTTTCTGGGTTCCTTCACTTTGAAGCCCACACACAAACTTGTCCCTTAACGTATCTGCTAGTCCCACTCCAAACTGGCAGTGTTTCGATAGCTTGCGCAGTTCCGTTAAGTACTCAGCATTACTTTCATCTTTATGCTGGTTCCGTATGTGGAACTTAAATCTTTCTGCTATCAGCAGCGGTGTGGGGTTTAAGTGGTCCTGTAGGATTTCTACTATGCTTCCGTAATTCTTATCCACGGGCTTCTCTGGGGTTATTAGGTTTCGCAGTAAGCCATAAGTTTTTGCACCCATGGAATTTAACAAAACCAGTGCTTTCCTAGCATCTGACACTTCATTCACCCTGCAGTACACCTCAATGCGTTCCACATATGTCGCCCAATCTTCGACTTCATTGTCGAACGCAGAGATACTGCCACTCTTCGGCATCCCTGGGTGTGATTTAACTGTCAAAAAATGCATCTCCCGTGCTCTCCCTTCTTCTCCGCTGGCACAAAATGGCGTCTCCCGCGCTGTCCTTTCTTCCCGCGCTCGCCCTTCTTCTCCACTGCGGCTTTTAAAAATGGCATCTCCCGCGCTCTCCCTTCTTCTCCGCGGCTCAATGGCATCTCCCGCGCTCTCCCTTCTTCTCCCCGCGAACGCTGTTCAGCCCTTGAGCCCTGGCTGTGCTCTGCGCGTTCTCCTGTGTGCCTTTCCCGTTTCCGCCGCTCGGTCCTGAACCCAGCTACTGCTTTACCCTCTCTCTGTTTTTGTTTTTCCTCGACGCCGCTTGGTTTTCAACCCCCGGCTGCGCCCTGTGCGCTTCACCCTCTCTCTTACCCCGTCGATGCTGCTCGGCTTTTTCTCTGCCATCGGTCGGCTCCAGCCGCCGCTGTCCAGGAAGGGTCTGCGCTGTACCTGTTGCCAGTCTGTTGCTGGATCGTCGTGGCTGGGGAACCAAGCCCGGCTCTCAACAGCCTCCCCTGCGATGTTCACTCTCTGCCGGACAACTGGGCGATTGCTCGTGTTCGACGCCCGTGCTTCTGGCCTCGACTTCCTTCCACCACCCTCCCGGAGTGAATCCTTGAAGGGAAATGCAGAGTTGCAGGTAGATTCGAATCGACCTCGTCACCACTGTTGGATCCGTGATTCTTAGAGTATGATGTTTTCCAATAACTACACGGAGGCTGTAACTTAACAATCAACAGGTGTTTACTGGAGTAGGGTAGTCTCAAGACTGGGGGTCAGAGGCATGCTCAAGGCTTATATACAGGGGTGGTCACTGCCGGTACTACAGTATACAGGAGCTGTAAAAGTAGTTCTCTCTTAAAGGTACATACATTACACTCACTGCTGCCACGCAGTCAGTTGCTGGCCTCGTCCACACGATAATTGAGGCCACGCGAACTCTCCCTGCTGCCACCCTAGCTGCATCAGGCAGGATCACCCCGGGCCCTTGCAGCACCACAGCAGGCCATGAATCTGTGGAGCAGTCGATTGTGGCGGATGATCCGGTGCGGCCCCGTCAGAGTGCCAGTGTGTCGGCTGACCACGGTGCAGGTGTCCTCTCTCGGCATGTGAGCATTCCTGATGGCACCGTTGGAACGTCAGCAGTGCAGCTGCCACCACCTGCACGGCAGACTGCTTCCAGCCATGCCCAGTTGGAGCAGCCAGCTTCCGGGCCCTCCAAGCCCAGAGGTCGTCCAGGCCGTCCCTCAGGGGCTTCAGCGATTCCAGACACTCAGCAGGCGTCCCCCAGCCTTGACGCAGCCAGTGGGGTCCAATTACGGAGGAGCTGCAGGGAGGGAAGGGGCCGACCTCGTAAGAGAAGTCGGTCTCCATCAAGGGGTCACCAGTAGAGGGAGGTGCTAAGACGTCTCTTTTTTCGAATTCAAGGCCGTCCACACCTGCTGTGTTTGTTTGTTATGTTTTGGTTAGTCTCGCCGGTTTGCCAGACAGTTATCTGTTAGTTTGTTAGTTATGCTTTCTGTTGCCATTACGTTGTCATGCTGGAAGGAAGCACTTTTTTCAAAATAAAGAAAATGTTTTATTTACAATGGAGCTGTAGACTATTTACAATCATGGTGGCCTTCATAGGCTTACTGCAAACCGAAGGGCGATGTTCCAATCACACCCAGCATTCTGTCAGAGGGGCCTAGAACCGAGTCCTTATGAGCTTCTGATGAACGGCCCTTCCAGTTTCTGGAGCCCTCCCATCTTCCTCCTCCTCCTCCTCCTCCTGCTCCTCCTCGTCCGCATGCTCCTCCTCCTCCTCCTCCTCCTCCTCGTCCGCCTGCTCTGCTGGACCTTGAGGGTCGGCTGGCATTGGCTGGGTGCGTCGAATGGCCAGGTTGTGGAGCATGCAGCAGACAACGACGATGCGCGCCACATGCTCCGGCGAGTACTGTAGGGCGCCCCCCGAATGGTCGAGACAACGGAAACGCTGCTTCAGCACACCAATTGTGTGCTCCACAATGTTCCTGGTCACCTGATGGCTGTTGTTGTAATGCTCTTCTGCCGGGGTGCTGGGCAAATGGAGCGGGGTCATGAGCCATGGGCAGAGAGGATAGCCCTTGTCGCCAAGAAGCCAGCCTCGTGGGTGAGCCGAGGCCTCAAAAAGGTCAACTACTGAGGTCTGCCGCAGGATGAACGCGTCGTGGCTGCTGCCAGGGAATTGTGCATTGACCGCCATGATCATCTGCCAGTGATCACAGACCAGCTGCACATTGAGGGAGTGGAACCCCTTGCGGTTGCGGAACTCCTCAGGATTCTGTAATGGCGCCTGCAAAGCCACGTGTGTGCAATCAATGGCCCCCTGCACCATGGGGAAGTCCGCAATAGCCGCGAAGCCCTACGCGCGCTCCCCCTGCTTCTCCAGGGTCACAGGGAAGGTGATTAATTCGCGCCTCCTTCTATAGAGGACAGCTGTCACTTGCCGGATGCAGCAATGCACCGCAAATTGTGAAATATTTGCTATGTCCCCAGTTGCTGCCTGAAACGAGCCGCTGGCGAAAAAGTTGAGGGCAACAGTGACTTTGACAGCCACCGACAGAGAGGTCCTGCACCGTAGCTGCAGCTGCAGATCTTCAGCAAGCAGGTGGCACAGCTCAGTCACAACATCCTTACCGAATCTGAGCCTTCGCAGACACTGCTCCTCCGACATGGTAAGGTATGAGACCTGCTGCCTGAAAACCCTGGCAGCATATGGTCGGATTTGGCGACGTCCATTGCCCCTCCTCCTTCTGGCCAATCCCGGCCCTCTCTCCCTCCATCTCTGTGCCCTTGCCAGTTGTTCAGCCAGGAGGACATTCCCCTCCAAAGCAGCTCCCATTATTATGTCAGACGAGTAAGATGCAGTAATCTCTCACGATCAAACTGTTCTGGACAGGGCTGAAGGTCCCAAGGCTCCGCTGGCTCAATGAGAAGAACACTCTCCAACTGAAGGTCTGCAACTCTCTCCAGCAGTGAGCAGGATGGCCACCCCAAATGGCTGCTGCTTTTATACTAGTGCTGTCCCCTTTAAAGAGCGCCCCCGAGTCCGAGAAGGACCTGGTAACGTTCCATCCAACTGTCACTAATCGCGCCAGGCGGAACGGAGGGGGGCGCCACTGAATTTCCGGTCCGGGGTGCCAAAAAGGCGTTGCACACTGAAATGACGTCATGATCTGCCTGCGCCCACGAGCGGGCGCAAAGAGTTAGCACCGGCGCTGAAAGGCTACTCAATATGGCAGGAAGCGCTGGGTTCACTGCGCCCACCCGAAAATTGGGTAACGCCCCAAATCTCGGGCTCTTTAGGCGCTAATCGCTGGCGCTACCAACCGAATTTCTCCCCCACAGACTCAGGCTGTAGCTAACATATTATTAAAGGGAATTATATACAATTGATCGGAGTCCCTTAGTGGCTCCGCCACATGCGCCCCCCCAGAATTCTCTTTAATAGCAAAAGTAAAACGGCGAGGAGGCCTGTTGAGCCTGTCAGATCGACTTCTGTAGCCTTGAAGTGGAAGCTGATGGACGACGGGCGAGCTGGCGGACGGTTGCGTTTGATCTGGCACGGCGACTGTGGGCGGTCAGCCACGTTTCGGCGGTTGTGCGATCTCGACTGGGCGGTCAAGGTCCAAGTGAGCCGGCTTCAACCGGTCAACCGAAATGTGGTCCGGTTTACCTCCGATATCGACCGAAAAAGATTTGTCTCCCGGCTCTAACACGCGGAAAGGACCAATGTAAGGGGGTTTGAGCGGATCCCGATGTGCGTCGTGGCGGATAAACACATAGTCGGCGTTCTTCAGCTCAGCTGGGACGTGGGAGCTCTGCAAGCCGCGATGTGACGTAGGCACTGGAGCGAAACTTCTGGCCGCCTCCTGATGGCTGATGAGCTGCTGGGATGCGGACCATGGCTCTGTTGGAGTCGGAAGGAAATCCCCTGGTACGCGTAGCGGCTGGCCATATACGAGCTCTGCCGAGGACGATTGAAGATCTTCTTTAGGCGCCGTACGAAGACCCAAAAGGACCCATGGAAGCCTGTCCACCCATCCCGCTCCTTGAAGGCTGGCTCGCAGTGCGGCCTTGAGCGACCTGTGGAATCGTTCGCACAGGCCGTTCGCCTGTGGATGGTAGGCAGTGGTGCGATGTAGCTTGACGCCGAGCCCCTGAGCCATAGCATTCCAGAGCTCCGAAGAAAACTGCAGCCCACGATCAGACGAGATGTCCGCCGGTACCCCGAAACGGGCGACCCAAGAGGAGATGAATGCCCTGGCGATATCTGCGGAAGTGGTGGATGACAAAGGAACCGCCTCCGGCCATCGAGTGGTGTGGACCACCATTGTAAGAAGATGAGTAAACCCATGCGAAGGCGGAAGTGGCCCCACCAGGTCCACATGCACATGATCAAACCTAAGTTCCGGAACAGCGAAAGTGGCCAATGGAGCCTTGATGTGACGCTGCACCTTGGCCTTTTGGCAGACCACGCAGGTGTTGGCCCAGTCGCGAACATCCATGTGCATGCCCCGCCACACGAATTTGGACGACATCAGCCATTGCGAGGCCTTCATGCCAGGGTGCGACAACCCGTGTATGGCGTCAAAAACTTTTCGGCGCCAGGCGACCAGCATGATAGGGCAAGGATCTCCTACGGAGACGTCGCAGAGTAGCGTAGTGCCCGCAGCGTGGAATTTGACGTCGGCCGCTTGGAGGCTAGAGGGGTTGGTTCTGTAAGATTGTACTTCCGGATCCGAGGCTTGATCCGCAGCCATGAGGGCATAGTCGATGCCGAGCTGAACTGCATGAACGGTTGCGCAGGAGAGGCAATCCGCCACCAGGTTGTCTTTACCGGACACATGCTGAATGTCAGTGAATTCTGAGATAAACGTCAACTGACGTTGCTGCCGAGCTGACCACGGTTTGGCGGTCTTGGCCATAGTGAACGTTAGTGGCTTATGGTCCACAAAAGCTGTGAACGGATGTCCCTCTAGCAAGAACCGGAAATGGCGGATGGCCAGAAAAAGGGCCAGCAACTCCCGGTCGAAAGTGCTGTACTTTCTTTCGTTTCGCCGTAGTTGACGGCTGAAAAACGCCAGCAGTTGCCATGTCCCATGCACCCACTGTTCCTGCACAGCGCCGATGGCGTAGTCCGACGCATCGGTGGTAAGGGCGATGGTGGCACTTGGCAGCGGGTGCGCCAGCATGGTTGCGTTGGCTAAGGTGCCTTTTGTGTCGACGAACGCCCGGTCCATGTCGACCGTCCAGCAAATAGAATCCATGCCGGACTTGCCCTTGAGGGCCTCGTACAGGGGCTGCATGAGCAGAGCGGCATTAGGGATGAACCGGTGATAGAAATTTACCATCCCTAGGAACTCCTGCAGGGCCTTGACGGTCTGTGGGCGCGGGAATGAAGTAACTGCCTCCACCTTCGTTTGCAGGGGAATTGCGCCGTCCAATGTGATGCGATGGCCTAAGAAATCAATCTGCTGCAGGCCGAACTGGCACTTGGCCGGGTTGATGATCAAGCCGTGTTGACTGAGACGTCTAAAGAGGGTGCGCAAATGGCAGATGTGCTCCTCTTTATTAGGGCTGGCGATGAGAATGTCATCGAGGTAGATGAATAGAAACTTGAGGTCCCGAAGCACGGAGTCCATCAAGCACTGGAAAGCCTGTGCAGTGTTCTTCAATCCAAACGGCAGCTGCAGAAATTCAAACAGGCCGAATGGGGTGATGACTGCAGTTTTCGGGACGTCTTGCGGGTGTACGGGGACCTGGTGGAAGCCACGGACAAGGTCAACTTTTGAAAAAATGGTATTTCCCGCCAAATGGGCCGAGAAATCCTGAATATGAGGGATCGGGTACCGATCAGGAGTAGTGGCGCCGTTCAGGCATCGGTAGTCACCGCAAGGCCGCCATCCGCCGCCAGGTTTCGGAACAATGTGGAGAGGCGAAGACCAGGGACTATTCGACCAGTGAATAATCCCTAGCCGCTCCATCATGTCGAACTCCGCTTTCGCAGCCGCGAGCTTGCCAGGTTCGAGGCGTCGGGCCCGTGCGTAGACCGGGGAGCCAGTAGTGGTGATGTGATGTTCGACACCATGTTCGTGGCCGTGGAAGAGAAAGTGGGTCTGGTCAGGTCTGGGAAATCTCCAAGAAGGCGAGTGAAGTCATGCGGAGGTGGGAACGCACAGGAGACAGTGCGCGACACGGTGTTACCGCAGTGGCACAGGATGGAGTGAAAAGTGGCCGCATTGATCAACCGGCGGTGCCGTACATCCACCAGGAGGCCGTTGGCGCACAAAAAATCCGCCCCGAGGATGGCTTGAGAGACTTTGGCCGTGATGAAATCCCAGTAAAACCACTGGCCGCCGAAGCACACCTCGACCCGCTGTCTTCCGAAGGTACGAATGGCTCCGCCATTAGCTGCCTCGTGCCTCCCGGCTTGTAGATCAAGATTTGATGTGGGTAGGATGCTACACTGCGCCCCGGTGTCGCAGAGGAAACGTCGACCAGATAGGGAGTCGGTGATGAAGAGAAGTTTTCCCAAATCACCGATTGCCATCGCAGCTGCGGGGCGCTCGTTATAACCGGTCCTCTTTCGACAGGGTGGCTGCTGTTTTTTTTTGAGCGAAAAGCTGCAGGGAGGGCGGCAGCATCTTGCTTTCGCACCAAAACGGGCGTGGTAGAAGCACAACCCCGCAGGTTGAGGGGCTGGAGCAGCATCTGTGGGGGACGGGCGCCTCGTGGCAGTGCAGTACTGCTGTGTCACCGCGAAGATCTTGTCCGCTTCGGCAGCCAGCTCTGCGCAGTCTGTGACTTCCGACCTGGCTAGGGCAGCCTAAACTTGCTCCGGTAGCTGGCTGAGGAATAGCTCCCTGAAGAGGAAGCATTCTGGTTCGGAGCCCAGGAGTGTGAGCATTTGGCTCATGAGCTCGGACGGCTTGGAGTCCCCGAGGCCGGGCATATTGAGGAGCCGGTGGGCGCAGTCCGACTTCGTCAGCCCGAAGAACTGTAACAACCGTGCCTTTATCATTTCATACTTGCGATCTTCTGGTGGATTACCAAGCAGGCTGACGATCCGCGAGGCTGTGGCGCTGTCGAGGGCAGAGACCACGTAATAGTAACGGGTCTGATCCGCAGCGATGCTCCTGATTGCGAACTGGCCTTCAGCCTGGATGAACCATGCGGCTGGCTGTTGCTCCCAGAGCTGTGGTAGCTTCAAAGCAATGGCGTTCGATTCCATGTTCAGTAACTTCTGCGAAAATCATTCGCAAAAGCTGGGGTTACCAATGCAGGCATGTCTAGTTCCTATCAAAAGACTGAGGTCCACTCAGGCGATCAAATCAACGAGGTTTAATGAAAACTAACAGAGTTTAACAGATAACTACAGGAGAACATCGAATATAGGTCTAGTCAGTTCGGAGGCTCCACGAGGACTGCTTGGGCGGTCCCGTGGCTGACGTCATGACGTCATGACGTTTTTCCCGCCGGTGGGGGATCACGTGATGAACGGCGTGGCGTCATCGCGTTTATCCGCGCTATTAAAGTGATCGCGCTCTGTACATGTAAACAGTGAAAACAAAGATACAGACTCAGGCTGTAGCTAACATATTATTAAAGGGAATTATATACAACTGATCGGAGTCCCTTAGTGGCTCCGCCACAAAACATCTTTTGCGACCTTAGGATGTCCCAAACACTTTACAGCCAATTAAGTTTTTATTTATTCGTTTATGGGATGTGGGCGTCGCTGGCAAGGCCAGCATTTATTGCCCATCCCAAATTGCCCCAGAGAAGGTGGTGGTGAGCTACCTTCTTGAAGCACTGCAGTCCATGTGCTGAAGGTACTCCCACAGTGCTATTAGGGAGGGAGTTCCAGGATTTTGACCCAGCGATGATGAAGGAACGGCGATATGCTTCCTAGTCAGGATGGTGTGTGACTTGGAGGGGAACTTGGAGGTGGTGGTGTTCTCATGCGCCTGCTACCCTTGTCCTTCTAGATGGAACAGGTCGTGGGTTTGGCAGGTGCTGCCGAAGAAGCCTTGGCGAGTTACTGCAGTGCATCTTGTAGAGGGTACACACTGCAGCCATGGTACGCCAGTGGTGGAGGGAGTGAATGTGTAAGGTGTTGGATGAGGTGCCAATCAAGCGGACTGCTTTGTCCTGGAGTACTTTTGGTGTAGTTTCTATTATATTGTGGGAAACTCAGCAGCCAATTTGTGCACAGCAAGATCCCGCAAACAGCAATAAAATAATGACCAGATGATCTGTTTTAGTTATGATGGTTGAGGGATAAATATTGGCCAGGACACCAGGGTGAACTCCCTGCTCTTCTTCGAAATAGTGCCATGGGATCTTATACATCAACCTGGTAGGGCAGAGGGGTCTTCAGTTAAACATCTCATCTGAAATACAACACCACCGACCTACAAATAAGGGCACATCCTCGGAGATTCCTTGCAAATATTGAAATGTTCCTGGGGATCCTCTGCAAATATAGACTCACTCCTGGGGACCCCCTGCAAATACTGACACAATCCGATGGATCCCCTGCAAATTGTGAAGTACTCAGTCTTGCTATTGATGAACATGCATTGACAACCTTAATGATTAATGCCTCACATTAAGAGGTGCAGATATAGGTGGAAGATGAATTTTAGTTAATAAAATATTTTTGGTATCCAATTTATCTTTTAAAAATTTACAACAGTCTAATCAAAAACAATAATATCCAATTCACAACCCTTGGGAGGCAAACTAGTTCAACAAGCCCTTTATCACAAAGAAATTAATGGCCCAGAAATCCGGGTCTCCGCGGGTGAGTACGCACGGGGTACTCACCTGTAAGCCCAATGGAAGTGCCGGTTTCGTGCATGCACTGTGCATGCGCGGGAAACCGGAACTTCCGTTCCTTTAAAGGAAGGGGTTCAGAGGTCGAATGCGTACGCCGGAGAGGCAGCGCGTGCGCATGGAACTTACGTTTTTTTTGCAGGTTTCTCCGGGAGGGTAAGTCTCCAGGAGTTACACATGTAAAAAGCAGGCGCAAGGCCTGCTTTTAACAAGGTAAGTGGTGAATTAATTTAAATTAAAACATTTTTTCCACAGGTTTATTATTTTTAAATAATTTAAAGAAAGGTAAGTTAATTTTTAGCCCCGTTAGAAAATGTAATAAATTTTTTCAAAAATTTAAATTATTGTTTAAAATAGTTATTATATGTAATTTATAGTTATTTTAAAAATGTGATTTAAAAAAAAATTTATTTGAAGTTTTAGTGATGTTTTGGGGCTTATAATGTTGTGTATGTACCTTTAAGAGAATAACTGGTCTCAGACTGCAGTACCGGCAGTGACCACCCCTGTATAAAAGGCGCTAGTGAGCCTCTGTAGTTTCAGTTTCCCAATTGACTTCAATCAGTAAAGACTTGCTTTGCTCAACTCCTGCTGTCCATGTCTCAATCATTCACGGACATAATACTGGCGACGAGCAGATACAAACTTACCTACAGTCTGCACCACCTCCTGGGATCCATTCCTGCAGTGAAGTGAGCAGAGGTCGAGGCCAGAAGGAAGGAAGAAGCAGTAGAAACAGGCGTTGACCGTGGGCATCCGCCCCTGTGTTAGCGGAGTTGAAGATTGCTGGAGAAGCTGTCGAAAGCGGGGCCTGGTTCCTGTCGACGGTGCTTCAGCTAATCGGGCTGGTGGCAGGTAGTACACTGATCCTTCCTGGGCTGCGGCGTTCGTGAACTCGAGCGGGTGGCTTGCAACGGGGCCGAGCAGCGTTGTCGGGAAGAGGAGAGAGAGAGAGTGGAGCACACAGGGTGCGGCCGGTGCTACGAAGCCGGGCTGCGCATAGACCCGAGAAGAGGGAGGCAAGAGTCCCACAGGGTTGTTCCACGACGGGAAAATATTTTTTTTTTAAATAAATATTAAACGCGCAAGAAACCACGAGAAGCTGCAGGTTGCAACGGGAACCGCGGAAAGCAGCGCTAGCAACAGCGGGGAAGAAGGCAAAGCGCGGGAGGCGCCATTTTAGATTTTCAAGATGCCGAAGACTGGCTGTATCACTGCCTTTGATAATACAATAGAGGACTGGACCACGTATGTGGAAAGAGTCGAGGTATATTGAGAGGCAAACGAAATAGCCGATGAGAAAAAGGCATCGGTATTGCTAAACTTAATGGGCGCTAGAACGTACGGCCTATTGCGGGACCTGATTACTCCAGCCAAACCGAAGGCGAAGAGTTTTAATGAAATTGTTGCTGTCCTAAAGGAACACCTAAACCCTGCACCGCTGTTGATAGCAGAAAGATTTAAATTCCACAGGAGAACTCAGCATAAAGATGAGAGAAATGCTGAGTACCTTACGGAACTACGCAAGCTATCAAAGCACTGCCAGTTCGGAGCAGGACTGGCAGATACCCTATGGGACAAATTTGTCTGTGGACTCCTGAGTGAAGGAACACAGAAGAAGTTACTCTCAGAGAAAGAGCTGACGCTAGATAAGGCTTTCAGCGTGGCAGTATCGTATGAAGCAGCAGCCAGGGGAGCTGCGGAAATTCAACAAAAGCCACAGGAATACAGCACCCACAAAATGACACGGGGATTTGCAAAATGTTATCGCTGCGGCAGAACTAACCATGACCAGAAGGACTGCTGGTCCAAAGACAAAATATGCAGGCAATGCGGAAAGATGGGACACATTGCACGAGTTTGCAGGTCTGGGAAGAAGACCAGCGACAACAAAAAGGCTACTAAGGAACCATACAAGAAAGTACAAAAGATGACGGACAGTAGTTCCGAAGACCAGATGAGCGACAGTGAATCCGGGAACAGGAGACTAAGCTGTCTCAAACTTCACAATGTAATCGCAAAAGAGGATCACCGAACCATTTGGGTCACCCTCACGATAGCAGGGTCCCAAGTTAAAATGGAATTGGATACAGGATCAGCGCTAACCGTCATGAATCGACGAGACTACGAGCAGCTATTCTCACACATACCCTTGAGAGAGACATCCATCGTCTTGACGACGTATACGGGGCAAAAAGTATACCCCAGAGGAAAAATAAGGGTGCCTGTTGAATACAACGGCAAGAAAATACGGAAATTGTATCTCTACATACTGCAAAATGGTGGACCACCGTTATTGGGACGTGAATGGATCAGGAAGATAAGCTTAGATTGGCACTCCATTCATGCAATGACGGTGGACGGTAAAAAAGATGACGACGTCACTCCTGGACGATTGTCAACAATCTTAGCTAACGCCAAAGAGGTATTTCAACAAGAACTGGGCACTCTTAAAGGCGTAACCGCCTCGATAAAAATAGAAGAGAATGCAATTCCCAAGTTTTTCAAAGCAAGACCGGTACCATATGCAATTCGCCCAGCCGTCGAGGCAGAGCTGGAGAATCTGGAGAAGGCAGGCGTGTTGTCTAAGGTTGACTGGAGCGAGTGGGCGACACCCATCGTTCCTGTCATGAAGAAAACGTTAAGCAATAAGTCTGAGGAACCAAGGAAGGTTCGCATCTGTGGGGATTTCAAGGTGACGGTGAACCCAGTCCTTCACACAGTACAATATCCTCTTCCAAGGATAGAAGACATCTTCACCTCACTGTCTGGAGGGAAGCGTTTTACAAAAATTGACCTAGCACAAGCATATTTGCAGATGGAGGTTGAAGAATCCTCTAGGAAGTATCTCATGATAAACACTCACAAAGGTCTTTACCAGTATCATCGATTGGTATTCGGAGTAGCATCGGCTCCGGCGATATGGCAAAGAGCGATGGAACAAGTCCTGCAAGGGATTCCGGGGACTCAGTGTTACTTGGACGATATCCTTGTGACAGGTGAAGATGACAGTGAACACCTTAACAACCTAGAACAGGTGCTCACTAGACTACGGGAACATGGGCTACGAGCCAACCGCCCCAAGTGCGAGTTTTTTAAGAAACAGATATCGTATTGTGGCCACGTGATTGATGAAGAGGGGTTACATAAGTCCCCTGACAAAATTGAAGCAGTTGTTAAGGCCCCAGCGCCTGAAAATGTGTCGCAACTGAGGTCATTCCTCGGATTGGTGAATTACTACCATAAGTTTTTGCCGAATTTGTCGACAATTCTGCACCCACTGAACGCCCTGCTACGAACGGGAGTAGCATGGAAATGGAGCAATGACTGTAAGCGGGCCTTTCAGAAGAGTAAGGACTTAATCACTTCAAGAGAAGTATTGGCTCACTACAACCCAGCACTGCCGATCAGACTGGCGTGTGATGCGTCTCCCTACGGCATTGGGGCAGTGCTGTCACATAAATTCCTTGATGGTTTAGAGAGGCCGATAGCTTTTGCGTCACGCTCGTTAACTTCTGCCAAGCGTAACTACGCCCAGATTGACAGAGAGGCCCTCAGTCTAGTGTGGGGGGTGAAGTAGTTCAATCACTACCTGCACGGTCAAAAATTTACTCTACTAACCGATCATCAACCTCTTGTCTCCATTTTCAACCCTCAGAAGGGCGTACCGATAATGACAGCACAACGGCTGCAGAGGTGGCCCCTTTTCCTAGGGGCACACCAATATGACATCGAGTACAAAGGAACTAAACAGCATGGGAATGTTGATGGATTGTCACGCCTACCGTTGCCGACGGTGGAAGAAGAAGACCTCGCAGTGGATCCAATGGAGTTATTCCACTCGACCATAGTCGAATGTCTCCCTGTGACGAATGCAAACATAGAAAAGGAAACACGGAATGACCCGACACTATCACGGGTCTATGATTTAACAGTGAAGGGATGGCCAGCACATGGCGAACCACTGCTGCCAGCATTCTCGCCGAGAAGAGAACAGCTGTCAGTGTGCAGAGGAACCTTGATGTGTGGATCCAGAGTAGTAATTCCACCTAAGTTGACGGATAGAGTACTCAATGAGCTTCATGAGGGTCATCTGGGTGGGGTAAAAATGAAGAACTTAGCCAGAGCGTTTGTGTGGTGCCCGGGAATCGATAGAGAAATCGAAGAGATGACCAAGAGCTGTGCAGGATGCCAGAAGGTCCAAAACGCCCCACCACAAGCTCCTCTGCATCCATGGGAGTGGCCCTCATCTCCATGGCAAAGGGTACACATTGATTTTGTTGGTCCCTTCATGGACTCGATGTTTTTAATTGCGGTGGATGCACATTCAAAGTGGCCAGAGGTAATAAAAATGTCCTCAACCACCACGGAAAAAACTATCACAGTTTTACGAACCATATTCGTCAGGACTGCGCTGCCTGAACAGATTTGCTCTGACAATGGACCACAGTTTGTGTCTGAAGAGTTCCGGATGTTCTTAAAGAACAATGGTGTTAAGCATTACGCATCTGCCCCATATCATCCAGCTACTAATGGATTGGCCGAGAGGTTTGTTCAAACATTCAAGAAGGCTATCAAGGCAATGTGTAATGAAGATATACCCCTACAACACAAGGTGGACAACTTCTTGTTTGCCTACCGGAATGCGACACATGCGGTTACCAACCAAACTCCAGCCATGATGTTCTTCAATCGAAGACTACGATGCCGCTTGGATTTGGTTAAGCCAAACGTCCGAAGAGATGTGGAGAACAGGCAGTTTCAGAATATGAATGAAAGGCCGACCAGGAGTTTTAAGATAGGTCAACCAGTTTTGGCCCGGGACTACCGCACTGAGAAATGGCAGCCAGGAACGATTTGTACACGGCAAGGACCTCTCATGTATACCGTGGACGTTGGAGAGAGCATTGTAAGACGCCATGCTGACCAGATTCTAGAGTCACTGGAAAACGTCAACTCCACACCACGATCTGATACACCTGGCAATGAAATCGACGTACCAATTGCAGCTACCACAGAATCGGTGATATTGGAAGCAGATGAACCAAACAATGACATTGATCCCAACTCAACCTTGCCAGAAGAACCTGATACCCCAAAGAGGCGTTATCCAGACAGAATCAGGAAGCCTCCTCAAAGACTGAACTTATAATTGCTTAAACTTAACCAATGTATCTAGCAACCGTAATTGTGATTGTAATTAGTTATCATTTAGTTGTTAAATGAATGTTATGTACTGTTTATCTAAAAGGGGAGGAATTGTTGTGTATGTACCTTTAAGAGAATAACTGGTCTCAGGCTGCAGTACCGGCAGTGACCACCCCTGTATAAAAGGCGCTAGTGAGCCTCTGTAGCTTCAGTTTCCCGATTGACTTCAATCAGTAAAGACTTGTTTTGTTCAACTCCTGCTGTCCGTGTCTCAATCATTCACGGACATAATATATAGTATTTATAGTTTTGACAGCTCTTCCTGTCAATTTTATGAATGGGCATTTCCCTGCTATCATTGGCTCTCCATGGCCCACGTGATCCCAGGGGATGCATCGATCTAACTGCGCCCCTGGGATACGTAAGCACTGCGCGCCGGCAGTTGGAGCAGGTCCAGGATGGGAATCCCACGCGGGCCCACAGCTCAACGGCCGGCACGCTAGATAAGTGCAGGTCGGGGGCTTGCACCCGCGGGAAGCCTCCGACCCGAATTTCTGGGCCATTGTGTCTATTGAGGCTATCGGGAGGGGACGAGTTGGCAGAGGCCCTGGGGTTTCATGTGGAGCCAGGAGGAGCACACCTGCTCTTTCTGGCTCCACAATAAGGTAAGTAAAAAACTTACACTGGAGGTGGCAGCCTCCTGCGGTCCCTTTAAGGACCATTGGTTTGGATGCCAAGCACCTGGAGAAAGGACAGTGTAAAACAGGCACAGCGCAATCCAACTTCTAGGCTGATGCCTTTTAATTGCAGCTCAAGTACCTTGTTCAAATACCAGCATTTATACGTTTGGCAATCAGTGACGGAGATTAGTGTAAAAATCTATTGGGCGCCGAGATGTTAACCCAGCTGAGGTCACGCAGTGGTAAGAAGAAGTACTGCCTATTTGAATAACTAGATTTCAGAGTCAGGAAAATGAGGCTTGAAAACAAACTTCTTTTAGCACCTAGATGGCAAAGGCAGCTGCTGGAAGGCGACGTACTAACTGTACAGTAGTTCAATGTAGTGAGTCTTATGAAATTCGGGGCTTGAGCCCACGTACTGCAGAATAAGAGTGGAAGAGTCTATTGACGTAGAAAAGTGCAATGTGATACATTTTGGTAGGAAGAACGAGGAGAGCCAAGATAAACTAAAGTGTACAATTCTAAAGGGGGTGCAGGAACAGAGAGACCTGGGGGTATATATGCACAAATTGTTGAAGGTGGCAGGGCAGGTTGAGAAAGTAGTTAAAAAAGCATACGGGATCCTGGGCTTCATAAATAGAGGCATAGAGTACAAAAGCAAGGAAGTTATGATGAACCTATAGAAAACACTGTTTCGGCCACAATTGGAGTATTGTGTCCAATTCTGGGCAGCGCACTTTAGGAATGATGTGAAGGCCTTAGAGAGGGTGCAGAAAAGATTTACAAGAATGGTTCCAGGGATAAGGGACTTCAGTTACGTGGATAGACTGGAGAGGCTGGGATTGTTCTCCTTGGAGCAGAGAAGATTGAGAGGAGATTTGATAAAGGTGTTCAAAATCATGAGGGGTCTGGACAGAGAAGATAGAGAGAAACTGTTCCCATTGGCGGAAGGGTCGAGAACCAGAGGACACAGATTTAAAGTGATTGACAGAAGATCCAAAAGCGACATGAGGAAAAACTTTTTTACGCAGTGAGTAGTTATGATCTGGAATGCACTGCCTGAAAGGGTGGTGGAGGCAGATTCAATTGTGGCTTTCAAAAGGGAATTAGATAAGTACCTGAAGGAAAAATGATTGCAGGGCTATGGGGAAAGGGCGGGGGAGTGGGACTAGCTGAAGTGCTCTTGCAGAGAGCCGGCATGGACTCGACAGGCCGAATGGCCTCCTACTGTGCTGTAATGATTCTATAATTCTACTATTGTGAGATTGTGACTCCCAGCAAAGTTGTTAGGCTGAGTTTTTGATCTGTTTGCCACCATGCAACATATAATCATACCATTTGCACTGTGAAAAAGTAATTTGTGATGTTTATATCATAGTGTCACTTGCACAAAGCAACATCCTACATTCCAACAGTGACAACACTTCAAAAGTACTTCAGTGGCCGTAAAGCGCTTTGGGATATCCTGAAAGGTCGTGAAAGGCACTATATAAATGCAAGTCTTTCTTTCTTTTAACAAGCTGCAACCAAAATCAAGCTCAGCTTTTCTAGAGCCAAGTACTACTTATTCTTCAAAACATTAACAAGCCCCCATTAACTATGGTGATGAATTAATCATTGCTATAGCCAATACAAAACACATCCTACATCCTCCAAAACAACTTACCAAGGTTTATTGCATAACCATTGATCCTTACAGTGTTAAATGGATGGTCATCTACCAAACATTCTGACTTTTTTTGTTTAGCCGAGTGCTGCAGTTTTGAATAAGGTACAAATGAGCTGCAATTAAAGGCATGGTCTGTGTGAGAAAGGATTTGGTAAACTAGTTCGCCTTCCAGTGGATTTTGTGCTGGATATTATTGTTTTGATCAGGCTGGAACTGCTTACATAGGTTTTTAAAGATTGGGCGACCATAATCTTTTTGTGAAGAGTTGGCAATGTGCTTGAGGATCTAAGTTTGTGTTGCAGGTGCTTATCGTGACAAAAGAAATCTTGATCCTATCCAGCATCTGCCATATTTTGCTTTGTGTTTTCTTGATCCTTTAGTATCCTTATCTGTTAAAAAAAATGAGGCTTAAATAATTCTGAGGGATCTTGATTTTCAGTTTCCCCCCAAACTTTCCATAAATTTTTCCATTCTTATTTTTTGAAAATGAAATCCAAATCAAAATCAGAGGAAAAATGCTGCATTTTCTGAGTAAAACTCAGAGCAAATTCGATGCAAAAATATCGGGCCGGATATTCCGGTCCCTGTGGGTGAGTACACGCTGTGTACTCACCCGTAGGGACATCGGAAATGCTGGTTTTAGGCATGCACTGCGCATGCGCTGGAAACTGGCATTTCCGATCTGTCAAGAAAGCTCTTGACAGATCTTCCGGCTGCGCTGGAGCAGGACCTCTGCAGGTGGAGAGTTCCGCTTTTTTGAGACCCTCCGCCTGCAGAAAACACTTGCAATTCTTGCGCCTGGTAAAAGCAGGCGCAAGGCCTGCTTTTACAAGGATAAGAGTTGAATAAAGTAAAAAAAAAAAATTTCCACTGATTTATCATTTAAAAATATTTAAAGGTACCAAAAGGTACCACTACCGAACATCATTTAAAAATACTTTAAAGAAAGGTACCAAAAGGTACCACTACCGAACATCAAACCACCGTTTCCAAGACTGTCACTGACCTCATCTCCTCTGGAGATCTTGCCCCCATGGCCGCCAACCTCATAGTTCCCCAACCCCGCACAGCCCGCTTCTACCTCCTTCCCAAGATCCACAAACAGGACTGCCCTGGTAGACACATCGTTTCAGCCTGTTCTTGCCCCATGGAACTTATCTCTTCCTACCTCGACTCTATCTTTTCTTCCCTTGTCCAGTCTCTTCCCACCTACATCCGCGACTCTTCTGACGCCCTCCGCCACTTTAACAGTTTCCAGTTTCCTGGCCCCAACCGCCTCCTTTTCACCATGGACGTCCAATCCCTCTACACCTCCATCCCCCACCAGGACAGCCTGAGGGTGCACCGCTTCTTCCTTGAACAGAGGCCCAACCAGTCCCCATCCACCACCACCCTCCTCCGCCTGGCTGAACTTGTTCTCACATTGAACAACCTCTCCTTTGACTCCACTCATTTTCTCCAAATTAAAGGTGTTGCTATGAGTACCCGCATGTGTCCTAGCTATGCCTGGCTTTTCGTGGGATATGTGGAACACTCTTTGTTCCAGTCCTACTCGGGTCCCCTCCCTCACCTCTTTTTCCGGTACATGGATGACTGTATCGGTGCCGTTTCCTGCTCTTGCCCTGAACTAGACAATTTAATTCTCTTTACCTCCAACTTCCACCCTTCCCTCACCTTCACTTGGTCCATCTCAGACTCTTCCCTTACCTTCCTTGACTTCTCCGTCTCTATCTCTGGGGATAGGTTATTGACCAACATTCACTACAAACCCACTGACTCCCACAGTTACCTGGACTACACTTCCTCCCACCCCGCCTCTTGTAAGGACTCTGTTTCATTCTCCCAGTTTCTCCATCTCCGCCGCATCTGCTCCGACGATGCCACCTTCCACACCAGTGCTTCCGACATGTCTTCCTTTATCCTCAACTGAGGATTCCCCTCTACCGTGGTTGACACGGCCCTCGACCGTGTCCATTCTAACTCCCGCACTTCTGCCCTCACCCCTACCCCTCCCTCCCGGAACCACGATAGCGTTCCCCTTGTACTCACCTTTCACCCCACCAGCCTCCACATTCAACGGATCATCCTCCGCCATTTCCGCCACCTCCAACGTGATCCCACCACCAAACACATCTTTCCCTCTCCACCCCTCCTATTTCAGCATTCCGTAGGGACCGCTCCCTCTGAGACACTCTAGTCCACTACTCTATCACCCCCAGCACCCCTTCCCCTTCGCCCGGCACCTTCCCGTGCAAGCGCAGGAGATGCAACACCTGCCCTTATACCTCCCCCCTTCCCACTGTCCAGGGCCCCAAACACCCCTTCCAGGTGAAACAGCGATTTACTTGTACTTCTTGCAATCTAGTATACTGTATTCGCTGCTCACAATGTGGTCCCCTCTACATTGGGGGGACCAAACGCAGATTGGGTGACCGCTTTGCTGAACACCTCCGTTCAGTCCGTAAGGGTGACCCTGAGCTTCTGGTCGCCTGTCATTTCAGTTCACCGCTCTGTGGTAAACCACTGTTATAGTTATCACTGTATATTGTTCTCACTGTTCTCACTGTCACATCACTACACGAGGTCGCCTCTTGTCGCACTGTTATACCTGGGCTGACCACCTCCGACTCCGCCCATTACCTGCCCAGGTATAAAGGTAGCTGACTGGCTAGTATTCCTCCCTGTTGGATCGGATCACCCACGAGGGTGGGCTCTCTTATTTAGCCAATAAAAACCTTCAGTTACGTTCTTAACTCGTCGCCTTTTATTGGACTAATTGATAGGCATATCAATTTTATTGGCTAAATTTTAAAGATGTCTGATAATGAACAGCAACAGCAAGGAGCTCACCCAGCAGCACAGCAACAGCAGCCTCCAGACAACGGGCCACACCAGCCGGCTTGGCTGCAAGCCTTGAAACCACCATACCTGGATCTAAACCCACAGGCACCAAA
Source organism: Somniosus microcephalus (assembly GCF_052327205.1). NCBI lineage: Eukaryota > Metazoa > Chordata > Chondrichthyes > Squaliformes > Somniosidae > Somniosus > Somniosus microcephalus. The sequence continues at coordinate 340,949,463 of NC_140987.1, forward strand.
CTCAGCCAACGACTTCAAACACTGGCTGGACTGCTTCGAATCGTACCTGGAGGAAGCCGTCGTCCCTCAGAGATCCAAACTAAGAGTCCTGAAAGCCCAAGCGAGCCCGAGAGTATATACACTCATCCAGGACATGACTACGTACGACGACGCCATCAACCTACTGAAACAGCAGTACCGGAGCCCGGTAAACTACATGTACACTAGGCATCTCTTAAGATCTCGCCAGCAACAGCCAGGAGAATCGATAGCTGAATTTTCACGAGCGCTGAGACAACTCGGCAGGAACTGTGACTTTAAAGCGGTGACGGCTACTGCGAACATGGAAGACAATGTCCGCGACGCCTTGGTGAGAGGCCTACGTTCCGACTACACACGGCAAAGACTGCTTGAAGCTAAGGACATAGACCTGGACAAGGCCGAAGCCCTCGCCCTCACCCTAGAGGCCACCCAGCAAGACCAGGAAGCGTTTGCCAGGTACTATTCGCGACCCTGGGACTCGGGCCCGACCCCCACCCCACCACCCTTCACAGCGCTGCCCCCGGGACCTACCTCAGCGTCTGCATCACGGATCCGACCGGGCCCGCTAGCCCCGGTACCGGCCCCGACATCAGGCAACCCCGATCGGGCCGCTGGCTGCTTCTTTTGCGGCCAGGAGAAGCATCCGAGGTCGCGCTGCCCAGCCAAAAACTCGACCTGCAAAACCTGCCTCAAGAAAGGCCACTTCTCCAAGGCCTGCAGAAGCAAATCCTCAGAAGCCAGCAGTGCCTCATGCGAACCCTGGGGGCGGCCATCTTTGTGCGGGGCAGCCGAAGCCTGCAGAGCCTCATGGGAAAACCAGGGGCGGCCATCTTTGTGCGGGGCAGCCGAAGCCTGCAGAGCCTCATGGGAAAACCAGGGGCGGCCATCTTTGTGCGGGGCAGCCGAAGCCTGCAGAGCCTCATGGGAACAGCAGGGGCGGCCATCTTTGTGCGGGGCAAACGATTTAAACAGAGCCTCATGTGAACTACGGGGGCCGCCATCTTCGCCGCCATCTTGTCATGACAACGACGCGCTCATCTACACCCTAGCTTCCGTGACCCTGGATCAAGCCCGCCCGCACCACCTGGCCAGCTCAATGATGGACATCAAAGTCAACGGCCACGCCACGACCTGCCTGTTCGACAGCGGAAGCACGGAGAGCTTCATCCACCCAGACACGGTGAGCCACTACTCCCTCCCCGTCCTGCCAACGCGCAGCCGCATCTCGATGGCATCGAGGTCGCACGCCACAGACATCAGCGGCTACTGTGTCGTGACATTGTCGGTTAAAGGGACAGAGTATAAAAATTTTAAACTCCTCGTACTCCCCCAGCTGTGCGCTGCCGTCATACTAGGGCTGGACTTCCAATCCCACCTCCAAAGTGTAACCCTAGCATACGGTGGACCCCTCCCCCCACTCACAGTCGACAACCAGCGAAAGTTAAACCGCCCACCGCGTAACACCTGCAGCCTATCCACCCTCAAGGTACCGCCACCTTCCCTGTTCGCTAACCTCACCCCCGACTGCAAACCTGTCGCTACTAAGAGCAGGCGGTACAGCGCTGGGGACAGAGCCTTCATTAGCTCTGAGGTGCAGCGACTCCTGAAAGAGGGCATTATTGAGGGGAGCAGCAGCCCCTGGCGTGCCCAGGTGGTGGTAGTCAAGACCGGCGACAAAAATCGCCTGGTTATCGACTACAGCCAGACCATAAACAGATACACCCAGCTGGACGCATACCCCCTCCCCCGCATATCGGACATGGTCAATGAGATTGCACAATACCGCGTATTCTCGACCATCGACCTCAAGTCGGCCTACCACCAACTCCCCATCAGCCCGGAGGACAGCCAGTACACCGCCTTCGAGGCGAATGGCCGCCTCTACCAATTCCTTAGGGTCCCCTTTGGTGTCACCAACGGGGTCTCGGTTTTCCAACGGGAGATGGACCGGATGGTTGACCAGAACGGACTACAGGCCACTTTCCCCTATCTCGATAACGTCACCATCTGCGGCCGCAACCGGCAGGACCATGACGTGAATCTGGAGAAATTCCTCCGTACGGCCCAACGGCTGAACCTCACCTACAATAAGGAGAAATGCGTGTTTAACACAGCGCGCCTTGCCATCCTTGGCTGTGTAGTAGAGAACGGAGTCATCGGCCCCGACCCCGAAAGAATGCGCCCCCTCATGGAGCTACCCCTCCCCCACTGTCCAAAAGCACTTAGGAGAACCCTGGGGCTTTTCGCCTACTATGCCCAATGGGTACCCAATTATGCGGACAAAGCCAGACCCCTCCTGAAAACCACATCCTTCCCCCTCACGGAAGAGGCGTGCGCGGCCTTCTCCCTCATTAAGGGAGACATAGCCAAGGCCACAATGCACGCAGTGGATGAGTCAATCCCCTTCCAAGTGGAGAGCGATGCATCCGACTTCGCCCTAGCCGCTACCCTTAACCAGGAGGGTAGGCCGGTAGCCTTCTTCTCAAGGACCCTACAGGGCCCCGAGACCCGACACTCGTCGGTCGAGAAGGAAGCCCAGGCAATTGTGGAGGCAGTACGGCGCTGGAGGCACTACTTGGCAGGCAAACGATTTACCCTCCTCACCGACCAACGCTCGGTTGCCTTCATGTTTAATAACAAGCTGAGGGGCAAGATCAAGAACGACAAAATCTTGAGGTGGAGAATCGAGCTTTCCACCTATGATTATGAGATCTTGTACCGGCCCGGTAAACTGAACGACCCCCCTGATGCTCTTTCACGCATTACATGCGCCAGCGCGCAAAGTGATAGACTTCAGACCCTCCACAATGACCTCTGCCACCCCGGAGTCACCAGACTCTACCATTTCATTAAGGCCCGCAACCTGCCATACTCCATCGAGGAGGTCAGGACCATGACCAGGAACTGCCAGATCTGTGCTGAGTGCAAACCGCACTTCTATAAGCCGGACAGAGCAAGCCTGATCAAGGCCACCCGCCCCTTCGAGCGTCTGAGCATCGACTTCAAGGGGCCCCTACCGTCATCCGACCGTAATGTGTACTTCCTCAACATCGTTGATGAGTACTCCCGTTTCCCCTTTGCCTTCCCCTGCCCAGACATGACCAGTAACACGGTCATTAAATGCCTGAACAAACTCTTCGCCTTGTTCGGGTTCCCGAACTATATACATAGTGACCGGGGCGCCTCCTTCATGAGCGAGGAACTCCGTCAGTTCCTATTGGAGAGGGGTATTGCAGCAAGCAGGACCACCAGCTACAACCCCCGAGGGAACGGCCAGGTGGAAAGAGAGAACGCGACGGTATGGAAGGCCACCCTCTTAGCCTTAAAGTCTAAGGGCCTCCCAACCTCCCGCTGGCAAGAGGTCCTCCCGATTGCGCTGCACTCCATCCGGTCACTACTTTGCACTGCCATTAACACCACCCCCCATGCCCGAATGTTTGTCTTCCCCAGGAAGTCGACTACGGGAACCACCCTACCAACCTGGCTGACCTCTCCGGGACCCGTCTTGCTGCGAAAGCACGTGAGGGCCCATAAAACGGACCCCCTGGTCGAGAAGGTGAACCTCCTGCACGCCAACCCCCAGTACGCCTATGTGGCTTACCCAGACGGACGGGAGGACACTGTCTCCTTACGAGACCTCGCAACCTCACCCCCCCCTCCCAACCCCCCGAGTCCAGCCGAGGTAGACGGCATGCCGGAACCCCACGAGCCTTTGCCGACTACGCAGACACCAGCTTTAACACCGGATAATGTAACACCGCCGCTGCGACGATCGGAGAGGCTAACGAAGCCTCCGGACAGACTGACATACCAGAGCTGGTAATACACTTCACCCCGCCGGACTCTAATCTAAACAAGGGGTGAATGTGGTAAACCACTGTTATAGTTATCACTGTATATTGTTCTCACTGTTCTCACTGTCACATCACTACACGAGGTCGCCTCTTGTCGCACTGTTATACCTGGGCTGACCACCTCCGACTCCGCCCATTACCTGCCCAGGTATAAAGGTAGCTGACTGGCTAGTATTCCTCCCTGTTGGATCGGATCACCCACGAGGGTGGGCTCTGTTATTTAGCCAATAAAAACCTTCAGTTACGTTCTTAACTCGTCGCCTTTTATTGGACTAATTGATAGGCATATCACGCTCCATTCCCACTCAGACCTCACCGTCCGCGGCCTCTTGCATTGTTCCACGGAAGCTCAGCGTAAACTCAAGGAACAGCACCTCATCTTCCGATTAGGCACTTTACAGCCTTCCGGACTCAATATCGAGTTCAACAATTTCAAATCATAACCTCGGCCCCTATCATATTTTTTATATATTTTTTATCCACACCTCTGGTTTGTGCCTTTTCTTTTTTTTTTCTCTCCCACATGGCAGCTGTCTTTCATTCTGCCAGCGCATTTCACACTTCATCTAGAGCCATCCTTTGTCTCTTTACTTGTCCTATTACCATCTCGTCTCGCTTTGAATATCTCTTAATGTCTCTCCACCTCTCCCAGACCTTCCCTTTTGTTCTGTCATCCCCTCCCCCATTTCCCAGCCCCCAAACTTGCTTCTTAATCTTTCATTTCCTGCTTTTTTCTCAGTTAAAAGGGTCTTCGACCTGAAACGTTGACTCTGTTTCTCTCTCCACGGATGTTGCCTCGCCTGCTGAGTGTTTCCAGCGTTTTCTGTTATTATTTCGGATTCCCAGCATCCGCAGTATTTTGCTATCGTATTAGTGTTTGATTCACTGCCACCGCTCTTCTAGGAATGCCTACCTTGAAGAAGTTCTGCTCTTCTCTTCGACGGGATCTCCGTTTGGCTCTTCAACCTTGTTCATCTTCATTGCTTTCAGTTTCCCTTCTCGTGTTTGATCAGGTATCTGCCAAGACTCAGTTTCACAGCCACATCATTTTCCTCAGCAACTGTCTCCGGTTACGACTTATTCCACGTGGATTCCAACTAAACTTCCACCTTTCGTGTTTCGGAGCCACCCAGGATTATAAATATCTCCAAGACATTCATCGTTCCTCGAACTACTGCTCTCGCCGCATCTTGAGATCCACACTCAACGCCATGCGGCACCACATGACCACTCTCGACCTCTCTCTTCAACAGCATCGATGCACTCTATCTCAAAGCTGTCCGGGTCCAAAGTTCCATTTCATCCATCGACTCATCCGACGCTTCAACAAAAAACTTTTTTCTTCCTTTCCGATGTCAAGGATCGCAAGCTTCATCAACTCTTGAACACCAACACCCCTCGGGAACCTTCTTCCCCATCACTTTCCTCTGATCCCTCTTCTCCCAATCTCACCCCCTGCCGTGTTTTCACTATCCCCTCTGACCCTCCCCTCTCTGACCCCGAACGATCAGTCCTCAGCAAAGCCCTGAGCTTCATCCCCTTACGCCCCCACCTCAATGAATTTTGAGCTCGGCACGATGCTGAGCTCTTTTTCCGCCGCCTTCGTCTCCATGCTCACTTCTTTGGCCAGGAGTCTTCCCCTCGCACGGCTGACCCTTTCTCCCACTTTCAGAATTCTCGTTCTAACTGGACCCCTCCCTCTGGCCTCTTACCCTCTCTAGATCTTTTCATTGCTAACCACCGCCGTGACATCGGCCGTCTCCATTTCTCTGCTCCCCTCACTCACTCCAACCTACCTCCCTCTGAACTTGCAGCACTCCACTCTCTCAGATCCAACCCCGACATTGTCATTAAACCTGCTGACAAGGGTGGTGCTGTTGTTGTTTGGCGAACCGACCTCTACCTAGCGGAAGCTGAACGCCAACTCTCCGACACCTCCTCCTACCTCCACCTGGACCATGACCCCACTACCGAACATCAAACCATCGTTTCCAAGAGTGTCATTGACCTCATCTCCTCTGGAGATCTTCCCCCACGGCCGCCAACCTCATAGTTCCCCAACCGCGCACAGCCCGCTTCTACCTCCTTCCCAAGATCCACAAACAGGACTGCCCTGGTAGACCCATCGTTTCAGCCTGTTCTTGCCCCATGGAAATTATCTCTTCCGATCGCGACTCTATCTTTTCTCCCCTTGTCCAGTCTCTTCCCACCTACATCCGCGACTCTTCTGATGCCCTCCGCCACTTTAACAGTTTCTAGTTTCTTGGTCCCAACTGCCTCCTTTTCACCATGGACGTCCAATCCCTCTACACCTCCATCCCCCACCCGGATGGCCTGAGGGCGCTCCGCTTCTTCCTCGAACAGAGGCCCGACCAGTCCCCATCCACCACCACCCTCCTCCGCCTGGCTGAACTTGTTCTCACATTGAACAACTTCTCCTTTGACTCCACTCATTTCCTCCAAATTAAAGGTGTTGCAATGGGTACCCGCATGGGTCCTAGCTATGCCTGCCTTTTCGTTGGATATGTGGAACACTCTTTGTTCCAGTCCTACTCGGGTCCCCTCCCTCACCTTTTTTTCCGGTACATTGATGACTGTATCGGTGCCGTTTCCTGCTCTCGCCCTGAACTAGACAATTCCATTCACTTTGCCTCCAATTTCCACCCTTCCCTCACCTTCACTTGGTCCATCTCGGACTATTCCCTTCCCTTCCTCGACTTCTCCGTCTCCATCTCTGGAGATAGGTTATTGACCAACATTCACTACAAGCCCACTGACTCCCACAGCTACCTGGACTACACTTCCTCCCACCCCGCCTCCTGTAAGGACATTATTCCATTCTCCCAGTTTCTCCGTCTCCACCGCATCTGCTCCGACGATGCCACCTTCCACACCAGTGCTTCCGATGTGTCTTCTTTTTTCCTCAACCGAGGATTCCCCTCTACCGTGGTTGACACTGCCCTCGACCGTGTCCGTTCTATCTCCCGCACTTCTGCCCTCACCCCTACCCCTCCCTCCTGGAACCACGATAGGGTTGCCCTTGTCCTCACCTTTCACCCCACTAGCCACCACATTCAATGGATCATCCTCCGCCATTTCCGCCACCTCCAACGCGATCCCACCACCAAACGTATCTTCCCTTCCCATCCCTCCCTTTTCAGCATTCCGTAGGGACCGCTCCCTCCGAGACACCCTAGCCCACTCCTCTATCACCCCCAACACTCCTTCCCCTTCACACGGCACCTTCCCATGCAAGCGCAGGAGATGCAACACCTGCCCTTATACCTCCCCCCTTCCCACTGTCCAGGGCCCCAAACACTCCTTCCAGGTGAAACAGCGATTTACTTGTACTTCTTGCAATCTAGTATACTGTATTCACTGCTCATGATGCGGTCTCCTCTATATTGGGGAGACCAAAGGCAGATTGGGTGACCACTTTGCGGAACACCTCCGTTCAGTCCCTAAGGGTGACCCCAAGCTTCTGGTCGCCTGTCATTTCAGTTCACCACTCCATTCCCACTCAGACCTCACCATCCTTGGCCTCTTGCATTGTTCCACGGAAGCTCAGCGTAAACTCAAGGAACAGCACCTCATCTTCCGATTAGGCACTTTACAGCCTTCCGGACTCAATATCGAGTTCAACAATTTCAGATCATAACCTCGGCCCCTATCATATTTTTTATATATTTTTTATCCACACCTCTGGTTTGTGCCTTTTCCTTTTTTTCTCTCCCACATGGCAGCTGTCTTTCATTCTGCCAGCGCATTTCACACTTCATCTAGAGCCATCCTTTGTCTCTTTACTTGTCCTATTACCATCTCGTCTCGCTTTGAATATCTCTTAATGTCTCTCCACCTCTCCCAGACCTTCCCTTTTGTTCTGTCATCCCCTCCCCCATTTCCCAGCCCCCAAACTTACTTCTTAATCTTTCATTTCCTGCTTTTTTCTCAGTCCTGACGCAGGGTCTTCAACCTGAAACGTTGACTCTGTTTCTCTCTCCACGGATGTTGCCTCGCCTGCTGAGTTTTTCCAGCGTTTTCTGTTGTTATTTAAAGACAGGTAAGTTTATTTCTAGCCCCGTTAAAAACTTTAATTATTTTTTCAAAAATTTAATTTTTGTTTAAGCTAGTTAATTTATGTAAATTATAGTCATTTTAAAAATGTGATGTTTTAAAAAAAAATTATTTAAAGTTTTACTATGTTTTGGGGGTGATCTCTATTCATATATTTGACTGGTCTTCCTGTCAAACCTATGAATGGAGATTCCCTTCTCTGATTGGCTCCCCATGGCCCACATGATCCCAAGAACGCTGCGAACCGCCTGCACCTCTGGGATACGTGTGCCCTGCACCGGCAGTTTGGAGAGGCCCAGCAACGGAACTCTGCACCTCCCAGGAGCCCTCCGGTCCAAGCGCAGATTTTTCCAGATCGCAGCCCTCGGGAGGCCTGCAAAGAGAATTTCTGGGCCAATATTCAGCCACAATCATTTGCATGTTATCTTAGAGTGCAGTTATACTTCCACTTTTATCGGAAACAGAATAAAATAGCACCCGATGATGCATTATTATACTGGTGTGGCGGAGCAACCAAGAGACTCAGGACAATTAGTAATAATCCCTTTAACTACAGTGTAGTGCAGCTGTGGACTGCACCTTTAAACTGTGTTAACTATACTGTATGTACTTTCTTGCACTCTGCGTGATGACATCATGACGCCGATCACGTGACCGCGAGTGGCGCGGAAAATGTGATGACGTCATGACGTCAGCTTCCAGGGCCTTACAGCACTCTTCGGGGGCCTGGCAAGCTGGACAGACCTGTGTAAACCTTCTCCTGTAGTTTACCAGTTAACTTGTTTGTTTATTAAACTTTGTTATTTTGATTCACTGAGTCGAACTCCATTATTCAGGTAGGAACCTCCATTCCTACAATTGGTGACCCCGATCTCGTCGGACAACTTTCGTTGAGATATTCATAATGAACACGAACGCCGTCGCCCTCAAATTGCCGCAGTTCTGGGAACAGCAACCAGCAGCATGGTTTTTCCAGGCAGAAGCCCAGTTCGCACTCCGGGAGGTTACAGCAGATTCGACCCGTTATTATTACGTGGTCTCCGCTCTCGACAGCGCCATGGCATCACGGGTCGTCAGCCTCCTTGGCAATCCACCGGCAGAGGGCAAGTATGAAGCTCTAAAAACCCGTTTGCTACAGGTGTTTGGTCTAAATAAGTCGGAGCGTGCACGCAGGCTTATTTCTATGCCCGGCCTCGGGGACTCAAAACCATCAGAACTCATGAGCCAGATGCTCACGCTTTTGGGTTCGGAGCATCAATGTTTTTTGTTCCGAGAACTCTTCCTCTGCCAGCTACCTGAACCAGTTCAGGCAGCCTTAGCCAGTTCTGCAATTACGGACTGTGCCGAGCTCGCTGCAGAGGCAGACAAGATTTTTACGGTCACACAGCAGTGTTGTGCAGCCACGAAGCACCTTTCCCCCACACAAGTGAAGCCCAGCCCTCCTCCAGCAGGCTGGTGCGCGTACCACGCCCGTTTTGGCGCCAAGGCACGATGCTGCCGTCCTCCCTGCAGTTTCGCCCCAAAAAAATCTCCAGCAAGCCCGCGAGCTTCGGAAAAACACGTCCAGTTCACCATGGCAGTCGGTTCAGCGGGAAAACTCCTCTACATTACGGATTCCATGACGGGACGACGATTCCTGTGCGACACTGGTTCCCAGTGCAGTATTCTGCCAGCTTCAAAGCTGGATCTGCAATCCGGTGGTCACGGTCCTTCCCTCGAGGCAGCCAATGGCCCGGCTATTCGCACGTTCGGTAAACGGACAGTCAATTTAACCCTCGGTGGTCAGCGTTTTGTGTGGGAGTTTATAACAGCTAAAGTATCACAGGCCATCCTGGGGGCTGATTTTTTCTGTGCCAACGGCTTTCTGGTCAACGTCCAACACTGCCGACTCATTAATGCATCCACTTTCCACGCGGTGCCTTGCCACCGCAGCACCGTCGTCTCCTGGTCAGTCGCCTGTGCGGTTCCATCGCAGGATGGGTTTACACGCCTACTCGGCGAGTTCCCGGAGCTCACCAGGCCTACATTTTCGGCAGCAGTCGCGAGGCACGGTGTGGCGCATCACATCACCACGACGGGATCGCCTGTTTACGCTCGGGCACGAAGATTGGAACCCGGAAAGCTTGCAGCTGCAAAGGCGGAGTTTCAGACCATGGAGCGCCTCGGGATTGTCCGACGCTCCGACAGTCCTTGGTCCTCCCCACTGCACATTGTCCCTAAACCAGGCGGTGGATGGGGGCCTTGCGGGGATTACAGACGCCTTAATGAAGCCACTACGCCAGATAGGTATCCAATACCACATATACAAGATTTTTCGGCCCATCTGGCTGGCAACTTAGTATTTTCCAAAGTGGATCTCGTCCGCGGATATCACCAAGTTCCTGTGCACCCTCAGGACGTCCCCAAAACGGCGGTCATCACACCGTTCGGCCTTTTTGAGTTCCTCCGAATGCCGTTCGGATTGAAAAACGTGGCTCAGGCCTTCCAGCGAGTCATGGACTCTGTGTTACGGGACCTTCCCTTCATTTTTGTTTACTTGGATGACATTCTCATTGCTAGTAAGGATATGAAGGAGCACATGGTCCATTTACGCACACTCTTTGCCCGTCTCAGCCAACATGGCCTCATCATAAACCTAGCCAAATGCCAGTTTGGGTTAACCAGCATTGACTTTCTGGGGCATAGGATTACCTCAGAAGGCGCCGTCCCACTGGCCACTAAGGTAGAGGCAGTTACGGCATTCCCGCGGCCTCACACACTCAAATCTCTTCAGGAGTTCCTGGGGATGGTAAATTGTTATCATCGTTTTGTCCCCAAGGCAGCCCAATTGATGCAGCCGCTGTACGAAGCACTTAAAGGGAAGTCGGGCAAGGACGTTATCACTTGGACACCGCAGATGGACCAGGCATTCCTTGACACCAAGGCAGCGTTGGCAGATGCAACCATGCTTGCACATCCACTCCCGGGCGCGACCGTCGCCCTCACTACCGATGCCTCCAACTACGCCATTGGGGCGGTTCAGGAACAATGGGTCGACGGGACTTGGCAGCCGTTGGCCTTTTTCAGCCGCCAACTGCGCAAGAACGAGCGAAAATATAGCACTTTTGACAGGGAGTTGCTGGTCCTGTTTTTGGCCATCCGGCATTTCCATTTTCTCCTAGAAGGGCGCCCGTTCACTGCGTTCGTGGACCACAAGCCGCTCATTTTCGCAATGGCCAAAACGGCGGAGCCGTGGTCAGCTCGGCAACAGTGCCACCTTACATTTATATCCGAATTTACGACGGATTTATGACATGCGTCCGGCAAAGATAATCTTGTGGCTGATTGCCTTTCACGTGCTCCAGTCCAGGCAGTTCACCTGGGAATCAATTTCGTCGGGTTGGCGGAAGAACAACTGGCAGATCCCGAAGTACAGGCATACCGGACCACGCCTTCCAGTTTGCAGGTAGCCGATGTTATGTTCCAAGCAGCAGGAACCACGCTCTTGTGCGACACATCCATGGGAGTGCCCCGGCCCATTGTGCCGGTCGAATGGCGTAAGAACATTTTCCAGGCTATACATGGTTTATCACACCCGGGGATGCGAGCTTCACAACGGCTCATGTCCCGCAAATTTGTTTGGAAAGGGATGCATTCGGACGTTCGGGACTGGACAAACAATTGCATGGACTGTCAAAAATCAAAGGTCCATCTTCATGTTAAGGCTCCAGTGGCCATCTTCCCGGTGCCAGAACGACGGTTCGATCACGTACACGTGGACTTAGTGGGTCCTCTCCCCGCTTTGCGGGGTTTTCCGCATCTCCTGACTGTAGTGGATCGCACCACCAGGTGGCCAGAGGCGATTCCCTTGGTCGCTACCACTGCAGCGGACGTCTCCAGGGCGTTCATTTCATCGTGGGTGGCTCGGTTTGGGGTTCCATCTGACATCTCTTCCGACTGAGGTCCACAATTCACGTCAGAGTTGTGGAATGCAGTTGCACAGGGCTTGGGTACCAAGCTGCACCGTACCACCGCTTACCATCTGCAGGCGAATGGTCTGTGCGAGAGGTTTCATCGGTCTCTCAAGGCGTCCCTCCGTGCCAGCTTGCGTGGACCCAACTGGGTGGACAGACTCCCCTGGGTGATGCTAGGCCTCCGCACAGTCCCCAAAGATGACCTCCAGTCTTCATCGGCTGAGTTAGTCTACGGTCAAGCACTTTGAGTACCAGGGGATTTCCTCCCTCCACATACAGAACCATGGTCGCCAGCTCAGCAGCTCCTTCAGCATCACGAGGCAGCAAAGAATTTCCTGCCTATTCCAACCTCGCATCACAGCCTACAGAGGCCTCATGTTCAGGCAGAACTCATGTGCTCCGATTACGTTTTTATTCGGCAGGACGCTCACAGAGATCCGCTCAGATTGCCTTATGCTAGACCGTTTCGTGTCATCTCATCGGGAGAAAAATGTTTCACAGTCGAAGTGGGAGGCAAGTCCGATACTATCTCTATCGACCGACTTAAACCAGCCCATCTAGATCGGACTGAACCAGTTGTTGCTGCCCAGCCACCTCGCCATGGACGACCACCGTTGACCGCCAGACCAGTTATGCACCAGCCCGCCATTGAACCACCTGCTTCTGCCTCATCCTTGCCCACACCTCCTGCTACTGTTTCCTCCATGCCTGTTGCGCCGCTTCAGACACCAGCTCGTCTCCCAACGTTCCACTGCTGCTGCCTGAGTTTCGTAGTCGTTCGGGCAGGATCATCAAACCTCCTGTTCGTTTGACACTGTCCGTTAAAGAGAATTCAGGGGGGGCGCCTGTGGCGGAGCCACCAAGAGACTCAGGACAATTAGTAATAATCCCTTTAACTACAGTGTAGTGCAGCTATGGACTGCACCTTTAAACTGTCTGTTAACTATATTGTATGTACTTTCTTGCACTCTGCGTGATGACGTCATGACGCCGATCACGTGACCGCGAGTGGCGCGGAGAACGTGATTGTTGTGTATGTACCTTTAAGAGAGAACTGTTTTACAGCTCCTGTATACTGTAGTACCGGCAGTGACCACACCTGTATATAAAGCAGGAGCAGGCTTCTGTACTTCAGTCTTGAGACTACTCTACTCCAGTAAACACCTGTTGATTGTTAAGTTACAGCCTCCGTGTAGTTCTTGGGGAAACATCCTATTTAAAGAATCACGGATCTAACAGTGGCGACGAGGTTGATTTGAATCTGCCTGCAACTCTGCATTTCCCGTCAAGGAGTCGCTCCGGGAGGACGGTGGAAGAAAGTTGAGGCCAGAAGCACGGGCGTCGAACACGAGCAACCACCCAGTCATCCGGCAGCAAGTGAACATCGCAGGAGTGGCTGTTAGAGCCACGACGATCCAGCAACAGACTGGCAACAGGTGCAGCGCACACCCTTCCCGGACAGCGGCGGCGGGAGCCGACCGACGGCATAGAAAAGCCGAGCAGTGTCGACGGGGTAAGAGAGAGGGTGAAGCGAACAGGGCACGGCTGGTGGTTAAAGAACCGAGCGGCGTCAAGGAAAAACAAGCAGAGAGAGAGAGAGGGTAAAGCAGCAGCCGGGTTCAGGACCGAGCGACGGCAACGGGAAAGGCGCACAGGAGAACGCGCAGAGCACAGCCAGGGCTCAAGGGCTGAACCGCGTCCACGGGGAGAAGAAGGAAGAACGCGGGAGACGCCATTGAGCCGCGGAGAAGAAGGGAGAGCGTGGGAGACGCCATTCTTTTTGAAGCTGCAGCGGAGAAGAAGGGCGAGCGCGGAAAGGAAGGAAAGCGCGGGAGACGCCATTTTGTTCCAGCGGAGAAGAAGGGAGAGCGCGGGAGATGCCATTTAGACAGTTAAATTACACCCAGGGATGGCGAAGGATGGCAGTATCATGGCGTTCGACAATGAAGTCGAAGATTGGGCGACACATGTGGAACGCATTGAGGTGTACTGCAGGGCGAATGAAGTGCCAGATGCTAGGAAAGCACTGGTTTTGTTAAATATCATGGGTGCAAAAACTTATGGCTTACTGCGAAACCTGATAACCCCAGAGAAGCCCATGGAGAAGAATTTCGAAAGCATAGTAGAAATCCTACAGGACCACTTAAGCCCCACACCGCTGCTGATAGCAGAAAGATTTAAGTTCCACAAAAGGAACCAGCATAAAGTCGAAAGTAATGCTGAGTACTTAACGGAACTGCGCAAGTTATCGAAACACTGCCAGTTTGGAGCGGGACTATCAGATACGTTAAGGGACAAGTTTGTGTGTGGGCTTCAAAGTGAAGGAACCCAGAAACGGCTTTTATCAGAAAAGGATCTTACGCTGGACAAGGCTTTCAGCATGGCAGTATCACACGAAGCAGCTGCACGGGCCGCTGCAGAGATACAACGGAGACCACAAGAATACAGCACCAATGAAATGTCATATGGAGCAGGGAAGTGTTATCGCTGCGGCAGAACAACGCACGATCAGGAGGATTGTTGGTTCAAGGACCAAGTGTGCAGACAGTGTGGAAAAACAGGACACATAGCAAGAGTCTGCAGGTCAGGGAAGAAAACCAACAGCAAGAAATCTCCACAGGAGAAGTACAAAAAGGTACATAAGGTGATGGACAGTAGTTCAGACGAACAGGGAAATGATACAGACTCCGGAAGCAAGGAGCTGGGTTGTCTGAAACTACATAAGGTAACCAAAATGGAGGATCACCAGACTATCTGGGTCACACTCAAGATAGACGGAGTCCAAGTGAAAATGGAATTGGACACAGGATCAGCCCTAACAGTCATAAACCAAAGGGACTACAAGCGGCTATTTCCACATATACCCTTGAAAGCTACAGAGATTGTCTTGAAGACGTACACGGGGCAAAAAGTCTACCCCAAAGGAAAAATAAGGGTGAAAGTGATATACAAAGGCCAGGAAATACCTAAAATGGACCTATATGTATTGCCAGATGGAGGACCACCACTACTAGGACGTGAATGGATCCGGAAGATACAATTAGATTGGCATTCCATACAGGCACTGAAGGTTGAGGCCAAAAAGGATGATGACGCCACACCTGGACGACTGTCAAAAAATGCTAACTGACCGCACAAGTGTTCCAGGAGGGACTCGGAACACTAAAAGGCATAACAGCAACGACTAAAATAGAGGAAAATGCATGTCCAAAGTTTTTTAAGGCCTTATGCGATCCGACCAGCCATTGAAGCAGAGCTGGAAGGGTTGGAACGTTCAGGAGTACTGTCCAAAGTAGACTGGAGCGAGTGGGCTCCACCCATCATCCCTGTAATGAAGAGGTTGTTGAGTAATACGCCTGGGGAACCAAAGAAGGTCCGCATCTGTGGGGATTTTAAGGTGACAGTGAACCCAATCCTTCACACGGTACAATATCCGCTTCCACGGATTGAGGATATTTTTGCCTCGCTATCTGGAGGTAAACGCTTCACCAAAATTGATCTGGCCCAGGCGTACTTGTAAATGGAGGTAGAAGAAGCCTCGAAACAATACCTCACGATCAACACTCATTGTGATGATGCCATTCATCAGGCACTCTGTATTCTCTGTGTTTGATTGTGCCTGTGACTGTGACAAGCAGGGGAGTTTAGTTTCAGTTTCATTTCCTTACCTGTATTGTGTTGTGTGTAGGGCTCCGCCCATACCTGGCCCTATTTAAGCAGGCCCCAGCGTGTCTCACAGGCAGTACAGCAGATCTCTGGATGAGAGACACTTCTCCACTGTGTATTACTTTCTGAGTTAATAAAAGCCTTGCTTTGCTCCGTTAACGTTGAGTCTCGGATTCATTGAGGCACATCAATTTTATTAACTCAATTTTCAACGCAATGGATCAACTCTTGAAACCCGAACGTTTGGATTTGGACCCGCATGCTTCGGACGCATTGGCACGATTCGGACACTGGTTTAAGTGTATGGAATTCTTCCTGGACAATTCCGCAGCCATCACAGATGCTACGGACGCTGAAAGTATGAAACTCGGAATCCTGCGGAACTGGGTAAGCCACCGGGTTTACCCCCTCATCCAAGACGCCGACACGTACCCGGCCGCCTGCGACATCCTAAAGGCGCATTACCAGCAGCCTACGAACGAGGTGTACGCTAGGCATCTGCTCGCTACTCGCACACAGCGACCTGGGGAATCGCTGGATGAGTTCCTAGTCACCCTGAAAACGCTTGGCAAAGACTGCAAGTGCCAAGATGTAAAAGCCGCAGTGTACACTGATGAGCTTGTTTGTGATGCCTTTATCACAGGCCTCAGCTCCACTTACATCCGGCAGAGACTACTGGAAAAAACGGGATTGGACCTGAAACAGGCTGTGGACACAGCGCGATCCCTGGATGTGGCCCAGAGAAACTCGGACGCCTACTCTTCAGCCCGCGCCGCCCACGCCGCCACGTGTGCACCATGGGCGCCGCCATCTTGGAAGGCATCTTCCCCGCCCGGCAGCCCGACACCGTCGGGGCCCCGTTCTCCCCCCAGAAGCCCTACGACAGCCGCGACGCGTCGGGGCCCCAACTGCTACTTCTGCGGGCAGCCGAAGCACACCAGAAACCTGTGCCCGGCGAAAGGCACCACCTGCTTTAAGTGCGGTAAGAAGGGGCACTTCGGGAAGGTGTGCAGAGGGAACCCCGCTGGAAAACCCGCCACCGCCGCGTGTGCGCCGTGGGAGCAGCCATCTTGGACGCCATCTTGCCCGACCTCGTGGGGTCCGCCATCTTGTGAGCAGACAGCGTGGACGCCATCTTGTCTCGATCAGGGCCCTACAGTGGCATCGGTCACAGTGGACCAGACCAGACCGCACCCGCTATCCAAATCAATGGTGGACATCGAGGTAAACGGGTGTGGGGTTAAATGTTTAATTGACAGTGGAAGCACGGAGAGTTTTATCCACCCTGAACTAGCACAACAACTCTCTCTAACGGTGGTCCCTGCTCGGGGCACCATCTCTATGGCTGATAAAACCCAGACATCGACCATTCTGGGTTACTGCGTGGTACAATTGTCCGTTAACGGAACTGTATACGATAATTTTAAATTACTAATCATGAAGAGTCTATGTGCGAGCGTGATCTTGGGCCTGGATTTCCAGTGCCACCACCAAAGCATCACGCTCAATTACGGTGGGTCCCAGCCGCCCCTCACAGTGTGCGGTCTGGCTACCCTGAAGGTAAAGCCGCCTTCGCTATTCGCGAACCTTACTCCCAACTGCCGGCCAATAGCGACCAAAAGCAGGAGGTACAGCTGGGAGGACAGGCGGTTTATCGCGACCGAGGTGGACAGGCTGCTGAGGGAGCGCGTTATTGAATGCAGCAACAGCCCGTGGCGCGCCCAAGTGGTGGTGGTGAGGGGTAGCGAGAAGAAACGGATGGTGATCGACTATAGCCAAACGATCAACATGTACACCCAACTAGACGCCTACCCGCTACCCCGCATATCAGAAATGGTGAACCAA
Organism: Somniosus microcephalus; assembly: GCF_052327205.1. NCBI lineage: Eukaryota > Metazoa > Chordata > Chondrichthyes > Squaliformes > Somniosidae > Somniosus > Somniosus microcephalus. The sequence goes on from NC_140987.1 coordinate 340,966,876, forward strand.
ATCGCCCAATACCGGGTGTTCTCCACCATCGACCTCAAGTCAGCGTACCACCAGCTCCCTATCAGACCAGAGGACCGCCCGTACACCGCCTTCGAGGCGAACGGACGCCTCTACCAATTCCTCAGAGTCCCCTTTGGGGTGACGAATGGGGTCTCGGTCTTCCAGAGGGAGATGGACCGCATGGTCGATGACCACCACTTGCAGGCAACCTTCCCCTACCTCGACAACGTCACCATCTGCGGTCACAACCAGCAGGATCACGACTCGAACCTCGAGAGGTTCCTGAAAACCGCACAAAAACTTAACCTCACTTACAACGAGGACAAGTGCGTTTTCAACACCACGTGCCTCTGCATACTAGGCAGCGTGGTGGAGAATGGGGAAATTGGACCAGACCCCAACCGATTGCGCCCCCTACGGGAGCTGCCCCTGCCCAACACTCCCAAATCCCTGAAAAGGTGCCTGGGGTTATTTTCTTATTATGCCCAATGGGTCCCCAACTACTCCGACAAAGCCCGCCCCCTCTTGAAAGCATCCTCTTTTCCGCTCTCGGCTGAGGCCCACGGCTCCTTCAAAAGCATTAAGCGGGATATTGAACGGGCCACGCTACAGGCAGTGGACGAGAACACTCCCTTTCAAGTGGAAAGTGATGCGTCTGACTTTGCCTTGGCGGCCACCCTCAACCAGGCGGGGCGGCCCGTAGCTTTCTTCTCGAGGATCCTCCAAGGGCCCGAGATCAGACACTCCTCCGTGGAAAAGGAGGCCCAAGCCATCATGGAGGCAGTGTGCCACTGGCGCCACTACCTAGCCGGCAAACGCTTCACCCTACTTACCGACCAGCGGTCGGTAGCGTTTATGTTTAATAATAAACAGAAGGGGAAGATTAAAAATGATAAGATTCTCAGGTGGCGGATCGAGCTCTCCACCTTCGAGTATAACATTATTTACCGGCCAGGGGCCCTTAACGAATCCCCCGACGCCCTCTCACGAGGGATGTGTGCCAGCGCCACCGGGGATCGGCTACAAACCCTCCACAACGACCTCTGCCACCCAGGGGTCACATGGCTGTTCCACTTCATAAAGTCCTGCAACTTACCCTACTCGATTGAGGAAGTTCGGTCTCTGACCAGGAACTGCCGCACTTGCGCTGAGTGCAAGCCTCGGTTCTACCGCCCAGATAGAGCCCACTTAATCAAAGCTACACGGCCCTTTGAGCGGCTCAGCTTAGATTTCAAGGGCCCCCTCCCGTCAGTCGACCGCAATGTTTACTTCCTGAACATTGTGGACGAATACTCTCGTTTCCCATTCGCCTTCCCCTGCCCAGACATGACCAGCACCATGGTCATTAAATGCCTCAACAGCCTGTTCTGCCTGTTCGGTATGCCGAGCTACATCCGTACGGATAGGGGGGCGTCCTTCATGAGTGAAGAGCTACGCCAGTACATGCTGTCCAGGGGGATCGCCACGAGCTGTACCACCAGCTACAACCCCTAGGGTAACGGCCAGGTGGAGCGAGAGAACGGGACAGTATGGAAAGCAGTCACTCTAGCTCTAAGGACCAAGGGCCTCCCTATCTCCCGCTGGCAGGAAGTCCTCCCAGATGTGCTCCATTCGATATGGTCGCTATTGTGTACTGCCACTAATGCCACGCCTCATGAACGAATGTTTGTCTTTCCCCGGAAATCCACCTCAGGCGTATCCATGCCGTCATGGCTCTCCACCCCAGGTCCGGTATTTGTACGAAGGCATGTGAGGGGCCACAAGACGGACCCTCTCGTGGAGTCAGTGCACCTACTCCACGCCAACCCCCAATACGCGTATGTCCGGCACGCCAACGGAAGGGAGGACACCGTGTCCATAAAAGACGTCGCCCCAGCCGGTAACGACAACAACCACGACAACAACAGCAACAACGATCACAGCAACTCGTACCCACCCACTATCCTTTCATCACCCCCGGAAGAACATCGACCAACGGTGCCCCCACCAACTATCCCTTCAACAACCCTGGCGGCGCCCCCGGCAGAGACCCAGGAGGCCACCGGGGACACCCAGCCGACACCACAACAGCTACGTCGGTCACAGAGGACTATCAAACCCCCGAACAGACTAAATCTGTAGAAGAGGTGAATGTGATGAAATATGCCATTCATCAGGCACTCTGTATTCTCTGTGTTTGATTGTGCCTGTGACTGTGACAAGCAGGGGAGTTTAGTTTCAGTTTCATTTCCTTACCTGTATTGTATTGTGTATAGGGCTCCGCCCATACCTGGCCCCTACTTAAGCAGGCCCCAGCGTGTCTCACAGGCAGTACAGCAGATCTCTGGATGAGAGACACTTCTCCACTGTGTATTACTTTCTGAGTTAATAAAAGCCTTGCTTTGCTCCATTAACGTTGAGTCTCGGATTCATTGAGGCACATCACTCATAAAGGTCTCTATCAATACAATCGACTGGTGTTCGGGGTAGCATCGGCCCCGGCTATTTGGCAAAGGGCAATGGATCAAATCCTGCAAGGGATTCCAGGGACCCAGTGTTATTTGGACGACATCCTGGTCACGGGCGAAAATGACAGTGATCATCTCGCCAACCTGGAGAAGGTGCTCACTAGATTAAAGGAATATGGGCTACGAGCTAATCGCCACAAGTGCGAGTTTTTCCAGAAGCAGATCTCGTATTGTGGCCACGTTATTGATGAAGAAGGGTTACATAGGTCTCCTGAAAAGATTGAGGCAGTAGTCAAGGCTCCAGCACCGGAAAATGTTTCACAACTGAGGTCATTCCTCGGGCTGGTAAACTACTACCATAAGTTCTTACCAAATTTGTCTACAGTAGTACACCCACTGAATACCCTACTGCAAACGGGGGTACCATGGAAGTGGAATGACAAATGTAAACGAGCTTTCCAGAAGTGCAAAGAATTGATCACATCAAAAGAGGTGTTGTCCCATTTCAACCCAGCACTACCAATTCGGTTGGCATGTGATGCATCACCCTATGGTATTGGAGCGGTGTTGTCGCACAAATTCCCAGATGAGTTGGAGAGGCCAGTAGCCTTTGCGTCTTGGTCACTAACCTCAGCCGAGCGCAACTACGCCCAGATCGACAGGGAGGCCCTCAGACTACTATGGGGAGTAGAAAAATTCAACCACTATCTGCATGGGCAGAAGTTCACCTTGCTGACTGACCACCAACCACTTGTCTCCATCTTTAATCTAAAGAAGGGCGTTCCGGTGATGACTGCACAACGGTTACAAAGATGGTCCCTTTTTCTAGGGGCGAACCAATATGAAATAGAATATAAAGGCACGAAACAGCATGGAAATGCTGATGGGCTATCACGCTTGCCACTGCCTACTGTAGAGGAAGCACCAGCAGTGGACCCTATCGAGATATTTTATTCGTCAATAATTGAACGATTGCCAGTAACTAATGCGGATATAGAGAAGGAGACCCGCAATGATCCGACACTGTCTTGGGTATATGATTTGACGGTGAGGGGATGGCCAACACATGGCGACTCACTGTTGCCAGCATTCTCATCCAGAAGAGAACAGCTGTCAGTATGCCAGGGGACAGTGATGTGTGGATCCCGAGTGGTAATTCCACCCAAGTTAAGGGAGAGAGTGCTCAATGAGCTTCACGAAGGTCATCTGGGAGGGGTAAAAATGAAAAGTCTTGCTAGGGCTTATGTGTGGTGGCCGGGGATTGATCAACAAATCGAGGACCTAACCAAGAGCTGCTCAGGATGCCAGAAGGTCTAAAATGCACCACCACATGCCCCTCTACACCCATGGGAGTGGCCCTCCTCTCCATGGCAACGGGTGCATATTGATTTTGCTGGTCCATTCATGGACTCAATGTTCTTAATAGCAGTGGATGCGCACTTGAAATGGCCTGAGGTGATAAAAATGTCCTCAACCACTACAGAGAAAACGATTGCAGTCCTACGGACCATATTTGCCAGGAACAGCTTGCCAGAGCAGGTTTGCTCTGATAATGGACCACAGTTTGTGTCCGAAGAGTTTCGGAAATTTATGAGAAGGAATGGGGTAAAGCATTACACATCCGCCCCGTATCATTCAGCCACAAATGGATTGGCTGAGAGGTTCGTACAAACCTTTAAAAAGGCGATAAAGGCCATGTGCAATGATGAAATTCCACTACAGCATAAGGTGGACAATTTCCTGTTAGCCTACAGAAATGCGACACATGCAGTTACCAACCAGACCCCGGCCATGATGTTCTTTAACCGAAGGTTGAGATCTTGTCTGGATTTGCTCAGACCAAATGTGCGAAGAAATGTTGAGGATAAACAGTTCCAGCACATCAATGAGAAGCCGACAAGGAGCTTCAATGTAGGACAATCATTCTTGGCCCGTGACTACCGAACAGAGAAATGGCAACCCGGAATGATATGCACAAGGCAGGGGCCATTAATGTACACAGTGGATGTCGGGGAGAACATTGTGAGACGCCACGTCGACCAGATCTTAGCGTCACAGGAACGAATCAACCCCATGTCTCGCGTACCTGGGGATGAACCCGACATACCGGTAGCATCTACCTCAGAAACAGTAGCAGTGGAAACTGATGAACTAACCGACGAAAAGAGGGCCAGAATCGCCTCCGCACCAAGAACAAGAATCTCAGGGAAGGCGCTATCCCGAAAGGATCAGGAAGCCGCCCCAAAGACTGAATTTATAAATGGACTATTTTCAGTTAATGTTGCATGTTAAAAATGTTAATTGTTAACTGAATGTTATGGTACTGTTAATCTAAAAGGGGAGGAATTGTTGTGTATGTACCTTTAAGAGAGAACTGTTTTACAGCTCCTGTATACTGTAGTACCGGCAGTGACCACACCTGTATATAAAGCCGGAGCAGGCTTCTGTACTTCAGTCTTGAGACTACTCTACTCCAGTAAACACCTGTTGATTGTTAAGTTACAGCATCCGTGTAGTTCTTGGGGAAACATCCTATTTAAAGAATCACGGATCTAACAGTGATGATGTCATGACGTTAGCTTCCAGGGCCTTAAAGCAGTCTTCGAGGGCCTGGCAAACTGGACAGACCTGTTTAATCCTTCTCCTGTAGTTTACCAGTTAACTTGTTTGTTTATTAAACTTTGTTATTTTGATTCACTGAGTCGAACTCCATTATTCAGGTAGGAACCTCCGTTCCTACACTGGTATATAAATGCAACCTGAGTGATTGTGCAAAATATTTTATATTTATCTCAGTGCAGAGATAAAATAGAAGGCATAAAATGATTCCAAGGTGGAAACTTTAAATCGATGGGCAGAATGGAAATCTGCACCCTGCTGTACCCAGTCACAGCATTTGGCTGCTTTCCAAAAACATAAAAGATAATGGCCTAGAAATTCAGTATAACCACGTTCGGGGCGCTACAGTCGGGCGGCCGCTAAAGTTTGCGCCCGGCACAAGTTTGCGCCACCTTCGCCGATATTCAGTCGCATCGCCCCAAGAGGTTGCTGCTGCACTAAAACAGGCGATGCACGACTATCATTAGGCGCTAAGCCGGCGGTCCGGGGCGATACCCCCGAGGGCGGGCGCAGCGCAGGTGCGGCGAGTTGCTGATTGACGGCAGACACTCTGGCGCCGGTCAGCTCTTAAAGGGGCAGGGTGGACTTGTCTGGCTGCCATGCCCTGCGCACTGCAGCCCTGAAGCAAGGCCTGACCAATGCTGGTTCATCAGTTCTACGCCCTGGACCATGGGGAAGCCCGCTATTCTTCCAAATCCCATTGCACGCTCTTGCTGCTTGTCCAGGGTCATGGGGAAGGAGATGTACTGACGTCTCCTTCTGAAAAGGGCATTGTTCACCTGTCGGATGCAGCAATGTACCGCGAACTGGGAGATGTTGGCAATGTCCCCAGTAGCGGATTGGAAGGAGCCGGTGGCATCGAAGTTGAGAGCCACCGTCACCTTCACTGCCACCGACAGAGCTGTCCTGCTCCTCAGCTGTGGCTGCAGATCTCTGCGAAGCAGGTGGCAGATCTCAGTGACCACCTCCCTTCTGAATCGCAGCCTCCGAACACACTGCTCCTCAGACATGTTCAGATATGAGAACTGCTGGCGGTATACCCTGGGTGGGTAAGGCCTCCTGTGCCAACACCTGTTGGCCCTTCTCCGTCTGGCCATGACTGGCACTCTCTCACGGCGTCTCTGATCCCTTTGAATGCAATGCAGAAAGCCAACGTTTCCACCCATTGTAGCCCCCATTACAGTATATGTGGCGACTCAAGGCTATGGCACTGAAAGTGAAATCCAAGTGCAAAGCTCTGACCTGAAGCCAGAAGTACCTGTGCGAGCGCTGAGTCAAAGCAGAAAGCGCTCTGCCTTTGTCTCTCACACAGAAGGATTGGCACAAAATGGCTGTCACTTATAATGCAGGAGGAGTCCCCTTTAAATAGCGCCCCCCACACCCCGCAGCGACTGGGAACCGTTCCCCTCTACCAGTCGCTGGGGGCGCCAGGCGCAAAGAAGGGCGGCGCCACTGAAGTTCCGGTTTGGGGTGCACAAAGGGCGTTGCACGATGAAATGACGTCAGGACCTGCGCGCGCAGCTGAGCGCGCGCAAAGACTTTGCGCCGACGCTAAATCTCTAGTGAAGTTGGGGAGAGGCGCAGATCGTGCTGCGCCCGGCCGCTAGCCGCCTAGCGCCCAATATCTCCTCCTCCTAAGGCGCTACCGGCTGGCGCAAGCAACTGAATTTCTAGGCCAATGGGTGAATAGATGTAGCATGATTTACTCTTTTCCAGGATAGACTTTCTTTGAGCATATTCCCTTAATACGATGTGATAGTTGCCAGTTTCTATATAGCCCTGTGCATTCACTTAGGGAATGCAACTTTACAGACTAGTAGCCCCCTGTTGAGAGACAGGTAATCTAATATTCCTATGATAAGTCTGGTCAATCCGCTCCAATTCTGAATGTTGTTGTTCAGTCCTGATCCTGTCAACTCTCATTACTTCCTGCCCTTAACCATCAGTGGTGAAAGTTTTCAAAACTGAGAGCAGTGCATGAAGTTTACACTGGAAGCCAACTTTTTACACTGTGTACAACAGGATCTAGCTCTCCTTCTGCACCAGTATACACCAGTGAGACCATTTGATGGGAACTCATCTTGGAGATGACAGTGTGCTAAAATTGGCATGTGTTGCTCTCCTCCTTGCATTGGTATAACTCTCTGGTTAAAGGAATTGAAATGAGACTAGGGCTAAAGTCTACAAAGTGCTGATGGTCATGCTGAGAGAGGTTCTACTGGATTGGAACAAACCAATGCGGTACCTATTTCCAACAAAGATAACAAAACATACGCAGGCAACAACAGAGCCATTAGTCTTACTGGCAAAATAATGGAATCCGTCATTAGAGCCAAACTTAAGGATTACTATACAAAAATAATCTAATAAACTGTAATTAACATGGTTTCAGATTGCCCGACCAATCTCCTTGACTTGTTTGAGGAAGTGACATCCCAAGTGGACCTTGAAAAGTCCTGTGATATAGTGCAATTCGATGACAGAGGATGGGATGACCTTGGATCGTGACTGGAGGCGAAGGAGGTTGAACAGTTTCCCGTTTGTTCTGTAAATTAGCTCCAATCCAATGGGGAGCTTACTGAGGGTGAGATGGAGCATTGCAGCAAGGAAGATCGAGAAGAATGTTGGTGTGATGACACAGCCTTGCTTGATCCCAGTCCGTATGTGAATTGGGTCTGTGGTGGAACCGTAGGTCAGGATCACGGCTTGCATGTTGTCATGAAGCAGGAGGAGGATGGTGATAAACTTTTGAGGGCAGCCGAATTTGAGGAGGACACTCCATAATCCCTCACAGTTGACAGTGTCGAAGGCCTCTGTGAAGTCAAAGAAGGCCATGTACAGCTGTGCTGTTCCCTGCATTTCTCTTGTAATTGACACACGGTGAAGATCATGTCCATTGTGCCCCTTAGTGGGCGGAATCCACATTGCGACTCTGGGAGGAGCTGTTCAGCCACTGGGAAAAGGCAATTGAGGAGGATTCTTGCGGTGACTTTCCCTATGGCAGACAGCAGGGAAACTCCTCTGTAATTACCGCAATTGGACTTGTCACCTTTCTTGAAGACGGTCACAATTACGGCATCTCTGAGATCCCCTGGCATGCTCTCCTCCTTCCAGATAAGAGAAATGAGTTCATGAATTTGCGCCAGTAGTGCTTCTCTGCCATGCTTTAGTGCCTTGGCAGGAATTCATCTGCTCCTGAGGCCTTGTTGTTCTTCAGTTGTCGGATGGCCTTTTCAACCTCATGCCAGGCTGGAGTTGTGCTGAGGTGGTGGCGGGTAGCATGCTGCGGGATGGAGTTAAGGACACTCACGTCGAAGACAGAGTCTCAGTTAAGGAGATCTTCGAAGTGCTCTTTCCAGCAGGCACTGACTGCCTTCTTGTCCTTGATGAGTACCTCTCCGTTCTTGGCCCACAGTGGGGTAGGACCTTGGGTGCTTGGGCCGTAGGTGGTCTTGACTGCGCTAAAGAATCCACGCACGTCGTGGTTGTCGGCTAGCTGCTGGCTCTCCTGTGCTTTCTCCACCCACCATCTGTTCTTTAGGTCGTGAGTTTTTTGTTGGACCTCAGCCTTCAGGCGTCTGTAGAGCTGCTTTCTTGCTCTTGAGTTCTGTTGTTGTTTCCAGATCAGGAATGCTTTGTGCTTGCGACTTATTAGCGCCTGGATCTCCTGGTCATTCTCGTCGAACCAGTCTTGGTGTTTCCTGGTCAAGTGACCGAGCGTCTCTTCACAGGTGCTGATTATGGAGGCCTTGAGTGCAGACCAGGTGCTGTGCGCACTCTGTGTCTGTGCATCACTGGGAGTCGTCAGGTTGATTGTGAGGCGCAGGCTGAATAGGGCTTTCTTAGCGGGGTCTTTGAGTGCTCCAGCGTTGATTTTCCTGTGGCACTGTTTCTGTTGCCGCCACTGTTTTGGGGCTACATTGATGGAGATGACAGAGTGGATTAGGCGGTGGTCTGTCCAGCAGTCATCAGCTTCTGTCATGGGGTGGGTGATGCGGACGTCCTTGCGGTCCCTCGCTCAGACGATGACGTAGTCCAGCAAATGCCAGTGCTTGAAGCGAGGGTGTTGCCATGAAGCCTTGGACTTGTCTCTCTGATAGAACAAGGTGTTGGTTATGACAAGGCCATGTTCTAAGCATTTCGTCAGGAGGAGGGTGCCGTTGGAGTTGGCTTTCCCTTCCCCCTCTCTGCCGATCACACCGCCTCAGAGGTCTGTGTCCTTTCCAACTCTGGCGTTAAAGTCGCCAAGGAGGATCAGCTCGTCACCTGTTGGGACTTGGGACAGGGATTGTTCGATGTTAAGTCTGTGAGTTATCTAGTTCATTAAGACACAGGCTAATGAGTAACAATAAAACAGGTCTTTACTGGTTGGAGGTAGGGACTATACTGAATACAAGATTACTGCACAGTGCTTATATACCGGTGTGTTCACCCCCGGTATTACGTCTACAGCAGCCTGAGAAAGTAGTACATCTCTTAAGGTGGAACAGGCTTAAGCTCTCTTAAGGTGGAACAGGTTACATACACAACATTCGAGGCTGGAGTAGAATTCATCTTTGGTTTCGTCTGTGGCTTCCAGCGTTGGAGCATACGCACTGATAACCGTAGCGCACTGGTTCCGGGCTAGGGTGAGCCGTGGAGTCATGAGGCGTTCGTTTATTCCGCTAGGGGAATCTCTGAGACGCCTAACTAGTTCATTTTTTATGGCGAAGCCTAACCCATGGAGGCGGCGTTCTTCTTCAGGTTTGCCTTTCCAGAAGAAGGCGTAGCCATCGCCTTGCTACTTGAGCTGGCCTTCCCTGGCCCGCTGGGTCTCACTTAGGGCGGCGATGTCAATGTCGAAATGTCTGAGCTCCCGGGCAATGATAGCAGTACGGCGTTCCGGTCTGTCACTGTTGGGGTTGTCCATGAGGGTCCTGATGTTCCAGGTCCTGAATTTCATTTTAAAGGGAGGAAGATGCCTGTGCATGAATTCTTTTATCGTGGGGTGGCCGTTGCACACCAGCTACCACATGGGCTTGACAGTGCAAGGTCTTGGTCCAATGGCAAGGGGATCCAAGATGATTGGAGACCAGGCTCTGCTACAACGGCCTAGCACACACACACAAACATACTCTAACTGTCCTCCTCCATCCTTCCCGCAGGTCCTCGCTGCCTGGGTTTTGTAGGATGTATTGTGGTCGTCCCGACCTCGCCGTTGGCCCATGCTGCACCTTCCCTGGGCCCCGACCCCGCTGCTGGTCCACGCTGTGCCACTCCTGAGCCTTGACCTCACTGCTGGGCTCATCCTCGCTCCTGGGTCCCTGCCTCGGACCTGGATGATGCTGTCCCTCAGTATTGATGGCAGAAACGTCTGGGAATTTGGAAGCTAAGTTTAAGTGAAGAGCCAGTGCTCACTGATGAGAACAAAGAATAGGCATGGTCAGGGGATGGGCAGTGTGCTCAGGTAACTTTAACCTTGCAGCTTGAACATGCAGTTAGGGATAAAATGCACCCACTATTAGAGCCAGGAGAACTTAAACAGCAGAAGAGAGGAGACTGGGGGAGAAAGAGCATTGCCGTATGTAGACGACATTTGCGCACACTCTGAGGTCAAACTCCAAACCATCGTCAACACCTTCACCGAAGTGTACGAGAGCATGGGCCTTACACTAAACATCCATAAGACAAAGGTCCTCTACCAACCTGCCCCCACCACGCAGTACTGCCCCCCCCGATTATCAAAATCCACGACCAGGCCTTGGACAACGTGGACCACTTTCCATACCTCGGGAGCCTACTGTCAACAAGGGCAGACGTGGATGACAAAGTTCAACGCCGCCTTCAGTGTGTCAGTGCAGCCTTCGGTCGCCTGAGGAAGAGAGTGTTTGAAGACCAGGACCTCAAACCTGGCACCAAGCTCATGGTCTACAGAGCAGTAGTGATACCCACCCTGCTGTATGCTTCAGAGGCATGGACCATGTACAGCAGGCACCTCAAAGCACTGGAGAGGTACCACCAATGCTGCCTCCGCAGGATCCTGCAAACCCATTGGCAGGATAGGCACACCAACGTCAGTGTTCTCGCTCAGGCCAACATCCCCAGCATCGAGGCTTTGACTACGCTCGATCAGCTCCGATGGACGGGTCACATCGTCCACATGCCCGATATGAGACTCCCAAAATAAGCGCTCTACTCGGAGCTCTGATCCGGCAAGAGAACCCCAGGTGGGCAGAGGAAATGCTTCAAGGACACCCTGAAAGCCTCCTTGAACAAGTACAATATCCCCACCGTCACCTGGGAATCCCTGGCCCAAGACCGCACAAAGTGGAGGAGAAGCATCCGGGAAAGTGCCGAACACCTCAAGTCTCTTCGCCGGGAGCAAGCAGAAGCCAAGCGCAAACAGCGCAAGGAGCGCACGTCAACCCAAGTATTCCACCCACCCGCCCCTTCAACCACCGTCTGCCCCATCTGTGACAGAGACTGTAGGTCCCGCATTGGACTCATCAGTCACCTGAGAACTAATTTTTAATGTGGAAGCAAGTCATCCTCGGTTCCGAGGGACTGCCTAAGAAAAGAAGATTTAGTCTACCTGGATTTACAGAAAGTCTTTCATGAAAGACTGCTATATAAGCTTAAGCAGTGGGTAATCTAACTAAAACTGTAGATGGCTAAGTAGTTGGCTGTGAGAGGTGGCAGTGACACCAGTTAGGGGAGTGATGTTGGACTGGGGAGATTTACTGAGGGAGTGTTCAGGAATCAGTGTGGGGGGCACCTACTGTTTCTAATTTATATAAATAACCTGCATTCAGAACCACAATGCAACTTGGCCATATTTGCAGATGTTAGTAAATTGGGAGGGGATGGCCATTTAAGTCTGATGAAGCAGTCAAGGAAGTACAGAAGAACCTAAACAAAACTTACAAGCGTGTAGAGCTATGGCAAATTAAGTGTAGTACAGATAGGTGCAAAGTGGTGCACATTGAAACATACTCAAAGAATGGGGAAAAATTGGCTAGGAGAATGCTGAAAGAGATCTGAGAGTTATAGTAAACTTAACACTTACCATTAAGGCCTCTTAACCTCTCTAGATCTTTTCATTGCAAACTGCCGGCATGACATTGGCCGTCTCAATTTCTCTGCTCCCCTCACTCACTCCAACCTACCTCCCTCTGAACTTGCAGCATACCATTCTCTCAGATCCAACCCTGCTGACAAGGGTGGTGCTGTTGTTGTTTGGCGAACCAACCTCTGCCTAGTGGAGCCTGAACGCCAACTCTCCGACACCTCCTCCTACCTCTGCCTGGACCATGACCCTACCACCGAACATCAAGCCACCACTTCCAAGACCATCACTGACTTCATCTCCTCTGGAGATCGTCCCTCCACGGCCGCCAACCTCATAGTTTCCCAACCCCGCACAGTCCACTTCTACCTCCTTCCCAAGATCCACAAACAGGACTGCTCTCGTAGACCCATCATTTCAGCCTGTTCTTGCCCCGCGGAACTTATCTCTTCCTATCTCAACTCTATTTTTTCTCCTCTTGTCCAGTCTCCTCCTACCTACATCCGCGACTCTTCTGACGCTCTCCGCCACTTTAACAGTTTCCAGTTTCCTGGCCCCAACCGTCTACTTTTCACTATGGACGTCCAATCCCTCTACACCTCCATCCCCCACCAGGATGGCCTGAGGGTGCTCCGCTTCTTCCTTGAACAGAGGCCCAACCAGTCTCCATCTACCACCACCCTCCTCCGCCTGGCTGAACTTGTTCTCACATTGAACAACTTCTCCTTTGACTCCACTCACTTCCTCCAAATTAAAGGTGTTGCTATGGGAACCCACATGGGTCCTAGCTATGCCTGCCTTTTCGTGGGATATGTGGAACATTGTTTCTTCCAGTCCTACTGAGGTCCCCTCCCTCACCTCTTTTTCCGGTACATTGATGACTGTATCGGTGCTGTTTCCTGCTCTCGCCCTGAACTAGAGAATTTCATTCACTTTGCTTCCAATTTCCACCCTTCCCTCACCTTCACATAGTCCATCTCCGACTCTTCCCTTCCCTTCCTCGACTTTTCTGTCTCCAACTTTGGGGATAGGTGTTGTGTATGTACCTTTAAGAGAATAACTGGTCTCAGACTGCAGTACCGGCAGTGACCACCCCTGTATAAAAGGCGCTAGAGAGCCTCTGTTGTTTAGTTTCGTTATGGACTTCCACCAGTAAAGATCTGTTTGTTTTCCCTCCTGCTAGTCCGTGTCTCAATCATTCACGGACTTAACACTGGCGACGAGTAAGAAATGAACTTACCTGCAACTCAGCAGCAGCTCCGACGACGTTGTTGAAGGTCGGAGCCAGAAGAAAAAAAGAGGCCATTGAAACTCGAGAAACGGGCGTCGACCGTCAATCATCGATTTTAAAACTTGCAGGAGCGACTTTCCAGAGCCAGGCTGGGTTCCTCGGTCCATGGTTTCCCAGCTAATCGGGCTGGTGGCAGGTAGTGCTCTGATCCTTCCTGGGCTGCGGCGGGCTGAAGCTCGATCGGGTGGCCTTTCAACGGGGCCGGGCAGCGAGTCGGGAAGCAAAGAGAGAGAGAGAGGGTGGAGCATACAGGGCGCGGCCGGTGTTTCGAAGCCGGGCAGCGTTCGGACCTAAGAAGAGGGAGGGAAGTGTCCCAGAGGGTCCGCTCCACGACGGGAAAATAATAAAAGAAAAAGAATACGCGCAAGAAACCGTGGAAAGCAGCGCTAACAACAGCAGGGAAGAAGGCAAAGCGCGGGAGGCGCCATTTTAGATTTGCAAGATGCCGAAGACTGGCTGTATCACTGCTTTTGATAATACATTAGAGGACTGGACCACGTATGTGGAAAGAGTCGAGGTATATTTCGAGGCAAACGATATAGTGGAGGGGAAACAGGCATCGATATTGCTAAACTTAATGGGCGCTAGAACGTACGGCCTATTGCGGGACCTGATTACTCCAGCCAAACCGAAGGCGAAGAGTTTTAACGAAATTGTTGCTGTCCTCCAGGAACACTTAAACCCTACACCGCTGTTGATAGCAGAAAGATTTAAATTCCACAGGAGAACTCAGCACAAAGATGAGAGCAATGCTGAGTATCTTACGGAACTACGCAAGCTATCAAAGCACTGCCAGTTCGGAGCAGGACTGGCAGATACCCTACGGGACAAATTTGTCTGTGGACTCCTGAGTGAAGGAACACAGAAGAAGTTACTCGCAGAAAAAGAGCTGACGCTAGATAAGGCTTTCAGCGTGGCAGTATCGTATGAAGCAGCAGCCAGGGGAGCTGCAGAAATTCAACAAAAACCACAGGAATACGGCACCCACGAAATGACACGGGGATTTGCAAAATGTTATCGCTGCGGCAGAACTAACCATGACCAGAAGGACTGCTGGTCCAAAGACAAAATATGCAGACAATGCGGGAAGATTGGACACATTGCACGAGTTTGTAGGTCTGGGAAGAAGACCAGCGACAACAAAAAGGCTACTAAGGAACCGTACAAGAAAGTACAAAAGATGACGGACAGTAGTTCCGAAGACCAGATGAGCGATAGTGAATCCGAGAACAGGAGATTAAGCTGTCTCAAACTTCACAATGTAATCGCAAAAGAGGATCACCGAACCATTTGGGTCACCCTCACGATAGCAGGGTCCCAAGTTAAAATGGAATTGGATACAGGATCAGCGCTAACCGTCATGAATCGACGAGACTACGAGCGGCTATTTTCACACATACCCTTGAGAGAGACATCCATTGTCTTGATGACGTATACAGGGCAAAAAGTATACCCCAGAGGAAAAATAAGGGTGCCTGTCGAATACAATGGCAAGAAAATACGGAAATTGTATCTCTACATGCTGCCAAATGGTGGACCACCATTATTGGGACGGGAATGGATCAGGAAGATAAACTTAGATTGGCATTCCATTCATGCAATGACGGTGGACGGTTAAAAAGATGAAGACGTCACCCCTGGACGATTGTCAACAATCTTAGCTAACGCCAAAGAGGTATTTCAACAAGAACTGGGCACGCTTAAAGGCGTAACCGCCTCGATAAAAATAGAAGAGAATGCAGTTCCCAAGTTTTTCAAAGCGAGACCGGTACCATATGCAATTCGCCCAGCTGTCGAGGCAGAGCTGGAGAATCTGGAGAAGGCGGGCGTGTTGTCTAAGGTCGACTGGAGCGAGTGGGCGACACCCATCGTTCCTGTCATGAAGAAAACGTTAAGCAATAAGTCCGGAGAGCCAAGGAAGGTTCGCATCTGTGGGGATTTCAAGGTGACGGTGAACCCTGTCCTTCGCATAGTACAATATCCTCTTCCAAGGATAGAAGACATCTTCGCCTCGGTGTCTGGAGGAAAGCGTTTTACAAAAATTGACCTGGCACAAGCATATTTGCAGATGGAGGTTGAAGAGTCCTCTAGGAAGTATCTCACGATAAACACTCACAAAGGTCTTTACCAGTATCATCGATTGGTATTCGGAGTAGCATTGGCTCCGGCGATATGGCAAAGAGCGATGGAACAAGTCCTGCAAGGGATTCCGGGGACTCAGTGTTACTTGGACGACATCCTTGTAACAGGTGAAGATGACAGTGAACACCTTAACAACCTAGAACAGGTGCTCACTAGACTACGGGAACATGGGCTGCGAGCCAACCGTCCCAAGTGCGAATTTTTTAAGAAACAGATATCGTATTGTGCCCACGTGATTGATGAAGAGGGGTTACATAAGTCCCCTGACAAAATTGAAGCGGTTGTTAAGGCCCCAGTGCCTGAAAATGTGTCGCAACTGAGGTCATTCCTCGGATTGGTGAATTACTATCATAAGTTTTTGCCAAATTTGTCAACAATTCTGCACCCACTGAACGCCCTGCTATGAACGGGGGTAGCATGGAAATGGAGCGATGATTGTAAGCGTGCTTTTCGGAAGAGTAAGGACTTAATCACTTCAAAGGAAGTATTGGCTCACTACAACCCAGCACTGCCAATCAGGCTGGCATGTGATGCATCTCCCTACGGAATTGGGGCGGTACTGTCACATAAATTCCTTGATGGTTTGGAGAGGCCGATAGCTTTTGCGTCACGCTCGTTAACTTCTGCCGAGCGTAACTACGCCCAGATTGACAGAGAGGCCCTCAGCCTAGTGTGGGGGGTGAAGAAGTTCAATCACTATCTGCACGGTCAAAAATTTACTCTACTAACCGATCATCAACCTCTTGTCTCCATTTTCAACCCTCAGAAGGGCGTACCGATAATGACAGCACAACGGCTGCAGAGATGGTCCCTTTTCCTAGGGGCACACCAATATGACATCGAGTACAAAGGAACTAAACAGCATGGAAATGCTGATGGATTGTCACGTCTACCGTTGCCGACGGTGGAAGAAGAAGACCTTGCAGTGGATCCAATGGAGTTATTCCACTCGACCATAGTCGAATGTCTTCCTGTGACGAATGCAAACATAGAAAAGGAAACACGGAATGACCCGACACTATCACGGGTCTATGATTTAACGGTGAAGGGATGGCCAGCACATGGCGAACCACTACTGCCAGCATTCTCGCCGAGAAGAGAACAGCTGTCAGTGTGCAGAGGAACCTTGATGTGTGGATCCAGAGTAGTAATTCCACCTAAGTTGACGGATAGAGTGCTCAATGAGCTTCATGAGGGTCATCTGGGTGGGGTAAAAATGAAGAACTTAGCCAGAGCGTTTGTGTGGTGCCCGGGAATCGATAGAGAAATCGAAGAGATGACCAAGAGCTGTGCAGGATGCCAGAAGGTCCAAAACGCCCCACCACAAGCTCCTCTGCATCCATGGGAGTGGCCCTCATCTCCATGGCAAAGGGTGCACATTGATTTTGCTGGTCCCTTCATGGACTCGATGTTTTTAATTGCGGTGGATGCACATTCAAAGTGGCCAGAGGTAATAAAAATGTCCTCAACCACCACGGAAAAAACTATCACAGTTTTACGAACCATATTCGCCAGGAATGGGTTGCCTGAACAGATTTGCTCTGACAATGGACCACAGTTTGTGTCTGAAGAGTTCCGGAGGTTCTTAAAGAACAATGGTGTTAAGCATTACACATCTGCCCCATATCATCCAGCCACTAATGGATTGGCCGAGAGATTTGTCCAAACATTCAAGAAGGTTATCAAGGCAATGTGTAATGAAGATATACCCCTACAACACAAGGTGGACAACTTCTTGTTTGCCTACCGGAATGCGACACATGCGGTTACCAACCAAACTCCAGCCATGATGTTCTTCAATCGAAGACTACGATGCCGCTTGGATTTGGTTAAGCCAAACGTCCGAAGAGATGTGGAGAACAGGCAGTTTCAGAATATGAATGAAAGGCCGACCAGGAGTTTTAAGATAGGGCAACCAGTTTTGGCCCGGGACTACCGCACTGAGAAATGGCAGCCAGGAACGATTTGTACACGACAAGGACCTCTCATGTATACCGTGGACGTTGGGGAGAGCATTGTAAGACGCCATGCTGACCAGATTCTAGAGTCACTGGAAAACGTCAACTCCACACCACGATCTGATACACCTGGTAATGAAATCGACGTTCCCATTGCAGCTACCGCAGAACCGGTAATATTGGAAGCAGATGAACCAAACGACGACATTGATTCCGACTCAACATTGCCAGAAGAACCTGTTACCCCAAAGAGGCGTTATCCAGACAGAATCAGGAAGCCTCCTCAAAGACTGAACTTATAATTGCTTAAACTTAACCAATGTATCTAGCAACAGTAATTGTGATTGTAATTCGTTATCATTTAGTTGTTAAATGAATGTTATGTACTGTTTATCTAAAAGGGGAGGAATTGTTGTGTATGTACCTTTAAGAGAATAACTGGTCTCAGACTGCAGTACCGGCAGTGACCACCCCTGTATAAAAGGCGCTAGAGAGCCTCTGTTGTTTAGTTTCGTTATGGACTTCCACCAGTAAAGATCTGTTTGTTTTCTCTCCTGCTAGTCCGTGTCTGAATCATTCACGGACTTAACAATAGGCTATTGACAAACATTCACTACAAGCCCACTGACTTCCACAGCTACCTGGACTACACTTCCTCCCACCCCGCTTCCTGTACGGACTCTATTCCATTCTCCCAGTTTCTCCGTCTCCGCCGCATCTGCTCTGACGATGCCACCTTGCATACTCGTGCTTCTGACATGTTTTCCTTTTTCCTCAACGGAGGATTCCCCTCTACTGTGGTTGAAATGGCCCTTGACCGTGTCCGTTCTATTTCCCACACTTCTGCTCTCACCCCTTCCCCTCCCTCCCGGAACCACGATAGGGTTCCCCTTGTCCCCACCTTTCACCCCACCAGCCTCCACATTCAACGGATCATCCTCCGCCATTTCCGCCACCTCCAGGGTGATCCCACCACCAAACACATTGCAGCGGCAGCAGCGGGAGCAGTGGACCTGTGAGTGAGCAGCGGCTGCAGGAGAAAATAAAGGTCGGTGATTTTCAGGCCCAGTCGAGCAGCGGCAGCAGCGGGAGCGGCGGACCTGCGAGGGAGCAGCGGCTACGGGAGAAAATAAAAGTCGGTGATTTACAGGTTCAGTCGAGCAGCGGCAGCAGCAGGAGTGGAAAGAGTTTTTAAATGAAAAGAATGGCAGGGGACCTCAGTCCCGTGAGTTGCATGGCCTGCAGCATATGGGAATTCCAAGATGCTTCTTGCAATTAGGATGACCACATGTGCAGTAAGTGCCAACGGTTTGGCCAACTTGGGATCCAGTTTTCGGAGCTCGAGCGTCAGCTGGAGGCACTGCGGTGTATCCGCAAGGCTGAGAGTTACGTGGATAGCATGTTTTTAGACGTGGTCACCCCGCAGCTTAAGAAAGTGCAGTGAGAGAGGGAATGGGAGACCACCAGTCAGAAGAAGGGGGGCAGCCAGGTAGTCAGGAAAGCCCCAGAGTGCATCTCACTCAACAACCGTTTTTCTGTGTTGGAAAACGGTGAAAGTGACGGTTCCTCTGGGGAGTGCAGCCAGAGCCAAGTTCACGGCACTGTGGGTGGCTCAGCTGCAGAAGGGGGGAGGAGTAAGAGTGGAAGGGCAATAGTGGAAGGGACTCACCAGTGAGGGCTGCAGACAAGCATTTTTGTGGCTGCAGGCGTGACTCCAGGATGGTATGTTGCCTCCCTGGTGCCAGGGTCAAGAATGTCACTGAACGGCTGCAGCGCATTCTGAAGGGGGGGGTGAACAGTCAGAGGTCGTGGTTCACATTGGTACCAACGACATAGGTAGAAATAGGGATGAGGTCCTGCAACAAGAATTTAGGGAGCTAGGTAGCAGATTAAAAAGCAGGACCTCAAAGGTTGTAATCTCTGGGTTACTCCCGGTGTCACGTGCTAGATAGGAATAGGAGGATAGAGCAGATGAATACGTGGCTCAAGAGTTGGTGCAGGAGGGGGGGTTTTAGTTTCCTGGATCACTGGGTCTGTTTCTGGGGAAGGTGGGACCTGTACAAGTCGGACAGGTTGCACCTGAACTGGAATGGGACCAACATCCTTGCGGGGATGTTTGCTAGTGCTGTTGGGGGGGATTAAACTAACTTGGCAGGGGGATGGGATACAGAGTGGAGCTATAGTAGGAGATGATGCACAGCCAAATATAGAGGAAAAAACAAGTCAGTCTGGAAGGCAGAGCAAATATGTAACGGCACAAGGGAGTATGGCAAGGCTGGATGGAATTTATTTTAATGCAAGCAGTCTTACGAGTAAGGCAGATGAATTGAATGTGTTGATGAACACATGGGAGTATGATATTGTTGCTATTGTGGCGGAGCCACTAAAGGACTCAGATCGTTTGTATATAATTCCCTTTAACAACATGTTAGCTACATCCTGAGTCTGTATCTTTATTTATACTGTTTACTTGTACAGAGCGTGATTACTTAAACAGCGCGGGTAAACGCGATGACGTCATGTCGTACATCACGTGATCCCCCACTGACGGGAAGAACGTGATGACGTCATGACGTCAACCACGGGACCAGCCAGCAGTCCTCGTGGAGCCTCCGAACTGAATAGACCTACACTCGATGTTCTCCTGCAGTTACCTGTTTAAACCTGTTAGTTTCCATTAAACTTCATTTTGTTTGAGCGCCTGAGTGGACCTCAGTCTTTGGATAGGAACTAGACATTCCTACATTGGTGACCCCGACTTTTGCGAACGGTTTTCGCAGAAGATAATCAACATGGAAACGAACGCCGTTACCTTGAAGCTACCGCAGTTCTGGGAGCAACAACCAGCCACGTGGTTCATCCAGGCTGAAGGCCAGTTCGCCATCAGGGACATCGTTGCAGATCAGACCCGTTATTATTACGTGGTCTCCGCCCTCGACAGCGCCACAGCCTCGTGGATCGTCAGCCTACTCGGTAGTCCGCCTACTGATCGCAAGTATGACACCTTAAAGGCACGGTTGCTGCAGGTCTTCGGGCTCACGAAGTCGGAGCGTGCCCACCGGCTGCTCGCTATGCCCGGCCTCGGGGACTCCAAGCCATCCGAGCTCATGAGCCAGATGCTCATGCTCCTCGGGTCCGAGCCGGAATGCTTCCTCTTCAGGGAGCTATTCCTCAGCCTACTCCCGGAGCAAGTTCAGGCTGCCCTAGCCAGGTCCGAAGTCACAGACTGCGCGGAGCTTGCTGCCGAAGCGGACAAGATTTTTGCGGTGACACAACAGCACTACTCCTGATCGGTACCCGATCCCGCATATCCAAGATTTCTCGGCCCATTTGGCGGGAAATACCTTTTTTTCAAAAGTCGACCTCGTCCGTGGTTACCACCAGGTCCCCGTGCATCCGCAAGACGTCCCAAAAACTGCAGTCATCACCCCATTCGGCCTGTTCGAATTTCTGCAGATGCCGTTTGGCTTGAAGAACGCTACACAGGCTTACCAGCGCTTGATGGACTCCGTGCTTCGGGACCTAAAATTCCTCTTCGTCTACCTCAACAACATCCTCATCGCCAGCCCTAGCAAAGAGGAGCACTTCTGCCATTTGCGCACCCTCTTCACACGCCTCAGTCAACACGGTTTGATTATCAACCCAGCCAAGTGCCAGTTCGGCCTGCAGCGGATTGATTTCTTGGGCCACCGCATCACATCAGACGGCGCAATTCCCTTACAGACGAAGGTCGAGACGGTTACATCTTTCCCGCGCCCGCAGACCGTCAAGGCCCTACAGGAGTTCCTCGGGATGGTCAATTTTTATCACCGGTTCGTCCCTAAGGCAGCTCTGCTTATGCAGCCCTTGTACGAGGCCCTCAAGGCCAAGTCCGGTAAGGATCCGATCAGCTGGATGGCCGAGATGGGCCGCGCGTTCATCGACACCAAAGGCGCCTTGGCCAATGCAACGATGCTGGCGCACCCGCTTCCAGGTGTCACCATTGCCCTTACCACCGATGCGTCGGACTACGCAATCGGCGCAGTGCAGGAACAGTGGGTGAATGGGACGTGGCAACCGCTGGCGTTTTTCAGCCGTCAACTACGGCGAAACAAAAGAAAGTACAGCACTTTCGACCGGGAGTTGCTGGCCCTTTTTCCAGCCATCCGCCATCTCCGGTTCTTACTAGAGGGACGTCCGTTCACGACTTATGTGGACCACAAGCCACTAACGTATGCTATGGCCAAGACCGCCGAATTGTGGTCAGCTCGGCAACAATGTCACCTGACGTTCATTTCGGAATTCACCACGGAGATTCAGCATTTGTCCGGCAAAGACAACCTGTTGGCGGATTGCCTCTCCCGCGCGACTGTGCACGCAGTCCAACTCGGAATCGACTATGCCCTCATGGTTGCGGATCAAGCCTCGGACCCAGAGGTCCAAGCATACAGGACCAGCCCCTCTAGCTTCCAAGCGGCCGACGTCAAATTCCATGCCGCAGGCACCACGCTACTTTGCGACGCCTCCATGGGAGCTCCCCGCCCTATCGTTCCAGTCGCCTGGCGCCGGAAACTGTTCGACGCCATATACGGGTTGTCACACCCTGGCATGAAGGCCTCACAAAGGCTGATGTCATCAAAATTCATCTGGAAGGGTATGCACCTGGATGTCCGCGTCTGGGCCAACACCTGCGTGGTCTGCCAAAAGGCCAAGGTACAGCGTCATGTAAAAGCTCCATTGGCCACTTTCGCTGTTCCAGAGCGTCGATTCGACCACGCGAATGTGGACCTCGTGGGGCCGCTTCCACCTTCTCAAGGTTTTACACACATCCTCACAATGGTAGACCGCACCACTAGATGGCCAGAGGCAGTTCCTTTGGTTTCCACCACTTCGGCAGACATGGCCAGAGCTTTCATCTCCTCTTGGGTTGCTCATTTCGGGGTACCGGCAGACATCTCTTCCGATCGTGGATCGCAGTTTTCCTCTGAGCTCTGGAACGCTGTGGCTCAGGGGCTCGGCACCAAACTACATCGCACCACCGCCTATCATCCACAGGCGAATGGCCCGTGTGAGCGATTCCATAGGTCGCTCAAAGCCGCTCTGCGGGCCAGTCTTCAAGGCGCGGTGTAGTAACCTGGGAGGTTATGAGTAACCTGATTCACCAGGTGGTGCTGTGGCAATTGCTCTCCTGAGTTAAGTCTGATCTGTACTGGTTGTACTCTTTGTTTTTGCTGCCTCATGGCAGAAGCTTTTATGTGCAAGTGTTGATTAAACCATGTTAAGGAGTTAACCTGTGTCTGTCTCCATCTATGGCCACCTCAAGATACCACACGCGGGATGGGTGGACAGACTTCCCTGGGTCCTTTTGGGTCTTCGTACGGCGCCCAAAGAAGGTTTACAATTGTCCTCGGCGGAACTCGTATATGGCCAGCCACTACGAGTACATGGCGATTTCCTCCAGTCTCCAACAGAGCCATGGTCCGCATCCCAGCAACTCGTCAGCCACCAGGAAGTGGCCAGATGTTTTGCTCCAGTGCCTACGTCGCATCACGGCTTACAGAGCTCCCACGTCCCAACTGAGCTGAAAAGCCCTGAGTACGCGTTTATCCGCCACGACGCTCACCGGGACCCGCTCAAGCCTCCTTACACTGGTCCCTTCCGCGTCATAGAGCCGGGAGACAAAATCTTTTCGGTCGATATCGGAGGTAAACCGGACCACATATCGGTTGACCGGCTGAAGCCGGCACACTTAGACCTGGACCGCCCAGTCGAAATCGCTCAACCGCCAAAACGGGGTCGACCGCCCACAGTCGCCGTGCCAGATCCACCACAACCGCTCGCCAGCCCGACCACCGTCCATCAGCTTCCAATTCAGGGTTACAGAAGTCGCTCGGACAGGCTTGTCAGGCCTCCTCGCTGTCTCACTTTTGCTGTTAAAGACAATTCTGGGGGGGCGCATGTGGCGGAGCCACTAAAGGACTCAGATCGTTTGTATATAATTCCCTTTAACAACATGTTAGCTACAGCCTGAGTCTGTATCTTTATTTATACTGTTTACTTGTACAGAGCGTGATCACTTTAACAGCGCGGGTAAACGCGATGACGTCACGCCGTACATCACGTGATCCCCCACTGGCGGGAAGAACGTGATGACATCATGACGTCAACCACGGGACCAGCCAGCAGTCCTCGTGGAGCCTCCGAACTGAATAGACCTACACTCGATGTTCTCCTGCAGTTACTTGTTTAAACCTGTTAGTTTCCATTAAACTTCATTTTGTTTGAACGCCTGAGTGGACCTCAGTCTTTGGATAGGAACTAGACATTCCTACACTATCACAGAGACATGGTTGAGGGAGGGGCAGAATTGGCAGCACAATTCCGGGGTATAGAATCTTCAGGCGGGGGGTGTAAAAGAGGAGGGGGTGTCAAATATTAATCAAGGAGTCAATTACTGCTGGAAGGAGGGATGATATCGTAGCAGGTTTGTCTAATGAGGCCATATGGGTAGAACTTAAAAACAAAAAGGGGGCAAGCACTTTGCTGGGAGTGTACGAAAAGCCCCCAAATAGTCAGGGGGAGATAGAAGAACAGATATGTAGGCAAATCTCAGAGAAGTGTAGAAATAATAGGGTAATAATAGTAGGGGATTTCAACTTCCCCAATATTAACTGGGATAGTCAGAGTGAAAGGCTTAGAGGGTGCGGAATTCTTAAAGTGCATCCAGGAGAGCTTTTTGACCCAGCATGTAGAAAGTCCTACAAGAGAGGGGGCAGTACTGGACCTAATTCTTGGGAATGTAGCCGGGCAAGTGGTTGGAGTGTCAGTAGGAGAGCATTTTGGTGACAGTGACCATAATTCGGTGAGATTTAAGGTAGTCATGGAAAAGGACAATGATGGACCGGAAATAAAGGTTCTAAATTGGGGGAAGCTGATTTTAATATGATAAGGCAGGATCTGGCCAAAGTGGACTGGGATCAGCTACTTGTAGGAAAATCCACATCAAAGCAGTGGAGTCATTCAGAAAGGAAATGCAGTGAGTACAACACCAACATGTTCCCGAAAAGGTCAAGGGTGGGACCAACAAGTCCAGGGAACCCTGGATCTCAAGGTATATACAAGAATGGATTAGGAAAAAAAGGGATGCTTTTGGCAGATACAAAGGACTAAAAACAATGGAAGCCATAGAGGAGTATAAAAAGTGCAGGGCAGTACTTAAAAAATAAATTAGGAGAGCAAAGAGGGGGCATAAAAAAACACTGGCGGGCAAAATAAAGGAAAATCCTAAGGTGTTTTATAAGTATATTAAGGGCAAGAGGATAACCAAGGAAAGAGTAGGGCCCATTAGGGACCAAAGTGGCAATCTGTGTGTAGAGCCGGAAGATGTAGGTGAGGTTTTAAATGAATATTTTGCATCTGTGTTCACTATGGAGAAGGATGATGTAGGCATAGAAATCAGGCAGGGGGATTGTGGTAAACTTGAACAAATTAGCATTGAGAGGGAGGAGGTACTAGCGGTTTTAGCAGGCTTAAAAGTTGATAAATCCCCAGGCCAAGATGAGATGTATCCCAGGCTGCTGTGTGAGGCAAGGGAGGAGATTGCAGGGTCTCTGACACAAATTTTCAGAACCTCTCTGGCCACAGGGGAGGTGCCAGAGGACTGGAGGACAGCTAATATAGTACCATTATTCAAGAAGGGTAGTAGGGATAAACCAGGGAATTACAGGCCAGTGAGCCTAACTTCAGTGGTAGGGAAATTATTGGAAAAATTCTGAGGGACAGAATTAGTCTCCACTTGGAGAGGCAAGGATTAATCAAGGATAGTCAGCATGGCTTTGTCAGGGGGAGATCATGTCTAACCAATTTGATTGAATTTTTTGAGGGGGTGATTAGGTGTGTGGATGAGGGTAGTGTAGTTGATGTAGTCTACATGGACTTCAGTAGGGCTTTTGACAAAGTCCCGCATGGGAGACTGGTCAAGAAGGTAAGAGCCCATGGGATCCAGGGCAATTTGGCACATTGGATCCAAAATTGGCTTAGTGGCAGGAGGCAGAGGGTGATGGTCGAAGGTTGTTTTTGTGACTGGAAGCCTGTGTCCAGTGGTGTAACGCAGGGATCGGTGCTCGGTCCTTTGCTGTTTGTAGTATACATTAATGATTTAGATATGAATGTAGGAGGTATGATCAGTAAGTTCGCAGATGACACGAAAATTGGTGGAGTGGTAAATAGCGAGGAGGGAAGCCTCAGGCTACAGGACGATATAGACGGGTTGGTCAGATGGGCAGAACAGTGGCAAATGGAATTTAACCCTGAAAAGTGTGAGGTGATGCATTTTGGGAGGACTACCTAGGCAAGGGAATACACAATGTGGTAGGACCCTAGGAAAGACAGAGGATCAGAGGGACCTTGGTGTGCATGTACATAGATCCCTGAAGGCAGCAGGACAGCTAGATAGGGTGGTTAAGAAGGCATATGGGATACTTATATTCTATGCCTCGGCTAATGAAGGCAAGAGCAGGGAGGTTATGATGGAGCTGTACAAAATGCTAGGTAGGCCAAGCTGGAATACTGTGTGCAGTTCTGGTTGCCACACAATAGGAAGGATGTGATTGCATTGGAGAGGGTGTAGAGGAGTTTCACCAGAATGTTACCTGGGCTGAAGCGTTTCAGCTATGAAGAGAGACTAGACAGGCTGGGGTTGTTTTCATTAGAGCGGAGAAGGCTAAGGGGGGACCTGATTGAGGTGCACAAAATTAAGAATGGCATAGATAGTGTAGATAAAAAGGAACTTTTCCCCTTAGTACAGGGGTCAATAACCAGGGGGCATAGTTTCAAAGTAAGGGGCAGGAGGTTTAGAGGGGATTTGAGGAAAAACTTTTTCACCCAGAGGGTGGTTGGAATCTAGAATTCACTGCCTGAAAGGGTGGTAGAGGCAGGAACCCTCACAACATTCAAGAAGCATTTAAATGAGCATACAAAGCTATGGACCAAGTGCTGGAAAATGGAATTAGGATACGGCTTGATGGCTAGCGCAGACACGATGGGCCGAAGGGCCTCTTTCTGTGCTGTATAACTCTATGACTATGACACATCTTCCCCTCACCTCCCCTTTCAGCATTCCGAAGGGACCACTCCCTCAGCGACACCCTTGTCCACTCCTCTATCACCCCCAACACCCCTTCCCCTTCGCCCGGCACTTTCCTGTGCAAGCGCAGGAGATGCAACATATGGCCTTTTACCTCCTCCCTTCCCACTGTCCAGGGCCTCAAACACTCCTTCCATGTGAAACAGCAATTTACTTGTACTCTTGCAATCTAGTATACTGTATTCACTGCTCATGATGCGGTCTCCTCTATATTGGGGAGACCAAACGCAGATTGGGTGACCGCTTTGCGGAACACCTCCATTCAGTCCGTAAGGGTGACCCCGAGCTTACGATCGCCTGTCACTTTAATTTTCTGCTCCACTCCCACTCTGACCTCTCCGTCTTCGGCCTCTTACACTGTTCCAATGAAGCTCAATGTAAGCTCGAGGAACAGCACTACATTTTTTGATTAGGCGCTTCACAGCCTTCTGGACGCAACATAGAGTTCAAAAATTTCAGACCATAACCTCTGCCCCTATCTTTTTTTTCCATTTATTTTTTTTTCTCTCTCTCACATGGCAGCTGTCTTTCACTCTGCCAGTGCCATTTACACTTCATCTAGAGCCATCTTTTGTTTCTTAACTTGTCCCCTTACCATCTCCTTTTGCCTTGCACCATCATCCCTTTTGTCTCCTTAATCTCTCCTACCTTCCATCCTAACACAGACCTTCCCTTTTGTTCTTTCCTCCTCTCCCCTCTTTCCCTGCCCCTGCACTCGCTTAAAAACCTGTTCCATCTCCAGCTTTTTCCAGTTCTGACGAAGGGTCATCGACGTGAAACGTTAACTCTGTTTCTCTCTCCACAGATGCTGCCTGACCTGCTGAGTATTTCCAGCATTTTCTGTTTTTATTTAACACTTACAATATTTGGACATTGTACAGCAACAACCAACAAAGCAAACAGAATGCTGAGGTATAGTGTGTGATGTCAATCTGAGAATTCCCCATATTAATTCCAGGTATTCAGGGAACTGCCATGATGCCTATATTCAAGGTTTGTTGTACAAATAGATCAAGTGGATGGATTGGTTTTGGGGAATCGTTTTCAACCTTGACTGAAGGTGCAAGTTCCCATGAAAACCAGGGCAGAGGCATGCTATATGCACATACATGTTCAGTGTGCATGTTGTGGAGGTATGAAACAATGACGCCATTGCATGGATCACTCAAGGGGTACGGTTAGTTTCAAATCACATTGGAGAGAAAGAACATTTCCAAACTCCTCATCTGAACCAATTCCATGCAGAATTCAAGATCAAATGGTCAGAGCATCAAATTAAAGAGTGCAAAGAAAAATGGGAAATTCAAGCAAAATTCTTTGCAGTAAATGGGTGATAATCACAAACTACCAACAAGGAATGTGGATCAAGACACCGGGGGTTCACATTAACCACCCCCACGATGGGTGGGAGAGGGGATTAAAAATTAAAAATCGGGGAACGCCTCCCCAGCCCGTCGTGTACCGTCCATTTCTATGGCGGCGGGTTGCGCGGCCTGTCTGTGGCCCGCTCTCGAGAGGTGGCACACTTCATTATAATATTTAAATCAGGCAGTTGGGAGCCTGATTTAAATTTAACAGCTGCCGGCCAAGTTTCCCAAAGCTCGGGAAACTCGGCAGCGCAATGGAGATGGGAGCAGACGGTCCAGGAGGTAAGTGCTTTTTAGAGTACTGCTTGTGGGCCAGGAAAAGCAGAAATACTCCCCCGGCCCCTCAAGCAAACCTTCTGCCGATTGCGGCATCTCCTCACTGCCAAACAATGCAGCAGCTTTCAAGGTCATTTATTTCTGGTGACAGTCCACAAATTATAACCATTGAGTGCAATTTCATTAACTTGCCATGGTGGGGATCTGAACTCATGACCTCTGTGTTGTTAGTCCAGTACACTACACTACTGTACCTTGCAGAATGCCCACTAACTGTTATAATTAAGATGCACATTGAAGATTACTAAATCATGACAAAATCTTGTCCTGGCAAAGAAACAAAAAATGTTTTTAAATGTTATTACTCAAATTCCTCTGTGACAAAAGATTTGCACCATCGCCACAAACTAAATAGTTAATTATTTTTAAAAATCCTATCAGTAATCTGGAGCTAAGTAGCATAATCTTATTCTTCAACACCATGCCCAGAAGTTATGTAATTAAAAGAGACAGTATCTTTTTTCTTCCAGCCCTAAAGAGGCTGGATATGAAAATCATAAAAAGAAACCATTCTGCTTTTTATCTGCCATGTGCTAAACTTAAGTTCCATCAAATTCAGTCAGTGAAATATCATCCATAATGCAGAAATCTTGTGCAGACTTTTCTTAAAAATTTTGTTGGGGAAAAAACTCGCTGTGTATCATTCAAACTAAACATTATAAAGATAACTGCAATATGTTAGAAAGTTGATTTATCTTTACATTTCATCAAAATAGTTCAATGAGTAATTGGACCCACTTCCCCCACCCCCCTTAAAATATCCTAATCAGGCCTATGCTATGGATGTGCCAAATATGAGTAGGTCTGAAAAAGTCCACTCATTTTTCAAAGATTTTGTTATACACCAGTTAATGGGCAGCTTCAATACAAAATCTGTTTAAAGGGATGATTATATGCTCAGGCCTCAGTTCCATCCCCAAATGTCTCATCTGTTTCCCCTAATTTCTCTCTCTCTCATCTGAACGAGAGATTCCACATGTCTCAGCAGCCCTCCAGCATCTTGCCCAATTGACTCTCCTTCACGTGTGAGCCGAGCGCAGAATGTTGAACCAGGGAGGGCATTAGAGCCAAGCTTGACCTTCACACACCAGAAGTCCTTGGATAGCAATCAAGAGCTATTATCTTTCTTGCCTCCCCAGGCCAGGAGCTCTGAGGCCAATTGTAGTGCTCCAACTGTTGTGCAGAAAAATCAGTTAAATCAACACAGACTGGGGATTGAATGTTGGTCCTCTAGCATACTATAGTACCTCAACATGCTGTCTATCACAGGGTACATTTAATGAATTACCCTGTGACAGACAGCATGTTGAGGTACTGTACTAGCACAGAAACAGACCATTTGGCCCAACTGGTCTATGCTGGTGTTTATGCTCCACATGAGCCTCCTCCCACCCTACTTCATCTAACCCCATCAACATATCCTTCTATCCTTTCTCCCTCATGTACTTATCTAGCTTCCCCTCAGATGCATTTATGCTATTTGTCTCAACTACTCCCTATGGTAATAAGTTCCACATTCTAACCACTCTTTGGGTAAAGAAGTTTCTTCCGAATTCCTTATTGGATTTATTAGTGACAATCTTATATTAATGCCCCCTAGTTTTAGAATGATTGGAATATTTTGCCATAGCGCAGGTCCATTGAGGTCTTTCAGTGTACTAGGAATTTTGTTTATAATAAGCTGGCACATTCATGAGTTTGACTGGCTATCACACAAGGCAGACAGAAATGAATACCATTTCTTTAAGGGAACAAGATTAAAATAGTCGAAGAAGATACTGTATCACAGAGAATTTAATTTAATGAAGTCAAAAGTTTTACAACTCAGGCTTACAACTTGTTCAGAAAAGACTACCTTTAAATCATAAAGAACAATTGCTCCTTTCAATGATGCACAGAACATCTGTTAATATTTAACCATAGCATTGCAAAAAAAAAAGTAAAATTTTCCTTTTTATTGTTGCAGTGCAACTTACAACTCATACATCTGTGCAATGTACCATGAGGTATACACAGTGAGAAACGTACAATGGAAACCTACATATACTGAAAAACCTCCTACTTGTAGTCACAAAAAGTAAAACAGGTGAGTTAAATGCTGTCAGTAACTGATGCATGTTTTCCATTGATTTCAAATCAAAAACATACTAAATTTACATTCTTAAATTTGCATGGATAAAAAGACTCAATGAGGTCTTCAAACACTGATAAGGAAGTCAGTTGACATTAAGTGACCCACATGACTTTTATCACAGTTTCAGTACACTCCTTCCCCTCAGCCTACAGTTAATGGTGCAGGTAAAGTGCAAGCAATAAAGACAATAAATGACAACAGAATAATGTGTTTAGATAAGTCTTACTATTGTGTTTGTTTTAAAAGGTACAGTGTGGTCTAACAAGTCTTCTGTCTACTTGCATATAGTTAGAATAATTACCCTGGGACCCAGAACCAACATCCATCAGCTTACCACGCACAGTTAATAATGGTACAAAACTTGGACATGACATTCCAGTGAATCACCTTGAATGTGTCAATAGTTCATCCACCAGCCTCTGGGCCCCGGGCATATTAGTTTTGAGTCAATGTATTTCTTTAACAAGCAACCATATAAAAAATTGTGAGCAGGGAGTCATATATAAATATTAATACTTGTATATTTTTAGTCATTTTCATATACAGCTTTTAGCTATAATTTTAATAAAAGCTGGTTGTTTTCAAAGGGACATCAAAAATTACTCTTGTTCATTCAGTGTTACACTAGCAAAACTTTACATACTTTACATACATTCAGCAATTTGTATGTTCAATGCTTACATAAAAATGAATGTTCACCTAAAACTGTGAGTAGATTAAGACATTCCCCTCTGGTTCACCAGAGATTGTTATCAACCACTTTTCACCAGCATTATTCATTAGGATGGGGTGAGTTAATTGTCAATATAAAACTGTTGGAACATGTAGGTGCTGTTGACTAAAAGCTTAGCTTTTTTTAGTATAACATATACAGTATGTGTGTACTTATAATTTTTTATAAATACTACTGCATGTCCTTTCAAATGCAAGGTTGAAAGCACACTGCGTTGGTCAACAGAAATAAAGGTTTTGGAAGAAACAGAATACAGACATTATCTCATGCACATATTAGGCATCCTGTGACACTATTCTGTTATCCAATCTATGTACAAGAATACTGCTGAATACATTATGTACAAATATACAATGTGGATGCTAAACGTTTGATAGCATGGCGAGATGCTGCTGTCTGCTGGGCTGTGTGCTCCAGTTGCAAATTGGTTCACACGTGGGTTTCGATGAATGAGTGTGTGTGTGTCAAGAGCGGTGCTGGCAATACCAGTTCAGACGCACCATTCTGTGGCTTCATAAGAGCACTATACCCACAAATGTCCAAGAAAAACTCGTGATTCAGCCGCTTCCACTCTCTAAACCTTTTAGACGTCAGGTAGGGGTCTTCGAGAATCTGGTTGATAATCGCCAGGTCGCCTTCTTTTGCCTGAGGGAAGTAATGGATTACAGTGAGAAGTGCAAAAACTAAGGTTCAGATTTCTTCAGAAGGCTCGGGTCTGTGGATAACAAACTCAGATAACTCCATGGTTGCAGGTACATCATCATCATCATTACACAGATAGGAATATAGGAACAGGAGTAGGCCATTCAATTAGGTCATGGCTTGTCTGCATTTTAACTCCATTTACCCGCCTTGGCTCCACAACCGTTACTATCCTAAATACCTTTACCTAACAAAAATCTAGCAGTCTCAGTTATAAAATGTTCAATTGACCTAGGCGCAACAGCTTTTTGGGGGAGAGAGTCTCAGATTTTCACCACCGTTTGTGTGAAGAAGTGCTTCCTGACTTCACCCAAGTCATGGATGCAATTCCTACGATTTCCTGATATGTTAGCCGTGGCTCTGTGGTAACACGCTTACCTCTGAGTCAGAAAGTCGAGTGTTCAAGCCCTAATCCAGAGAGTTGAATACAAGATCTAGGCGGACACTCCAATGCAGTATTGAGGGAGTGGTGCACTGTCGGAGGTGCTGTCTTTCAGATAAGATGTTAAACCGAGGCCCCGTCTGCCCTCTCAGATGGGCATAAAAGATCCCACGACACTAGTTCAAAGAAGACCAGGGGAGTTCCCCCAGGTGTCCTGGCCAACATTTATCCCTCAACTAATATCACTAAACAAAACAGATTAGCACAAAGATGTTTGTGGGAGCTTGCTGTGGATAACGTTGGCTGCTGCATTTCCTACATTATAGCAGTGACTCCACTTCAAAAGTACTTCATTGGCTGTAACATGCTTTGGGACGTCCTGAGGTCGTGAAAGGCGCGATAGAAATGCAAGATCTTTCTTTTTTCTCTGAGTGGCGGCTGGCTAGATTCCCTGCTGGCAGCTTTACAGGGAAAGTTGGATGCTGTTTACCTGAAGGAATCAAACTGCAGTTTGCTTTTACAACATGAATTACTATGTTTCAAAGTAGCTCACTGTTTTTCAGTATATGTAGGTTTTTATTGTACGTTTCCCACTGTGTGTTTGCATCAGCCACATACAGCTTTGCATTGGAAAAGTTTATAAAAGATTGTTACATCCAAGAGCCCTGTCGCTTATCAAGCTGTGTAAGAAATATGTTCTGAAAATGGCCAATATCGCAATAAGAGGGCATTGAGCAGGACTGGAGTCACATGAAGACAGGACTGGCAGGTTCCCTTCCCTGAAGGGCATTAATGAACCAGTTGAGTTTTTATGACAATCCAGCAGTTTCATAGTCATATTTACTGGTGCCAGCCCAAACATTACCATTTATTGAATTCTGTTTCACGGCTTGCAAAGGTGGGCTGTCAACTCACAAGCTCTGAGTTGTTAGTCCAGTACAATGACCGCTATTGGTTCCTTGGAGACCTGGTCTGCTTAAGGAAACCACCTTATTCGCTGTGTTGGAAAAAAGTTCAAGCCATAATACTGAGTATGTGCTGAACTAATGGATTTTGGCAAGTGAAATTGTTGATTATTGACCATGAGGATATCCGAGCCTGACCCTGTCCTCACTCAGCATCTATTTACTTCCAGCAGACATCACCAGGAACAGAGGTTGAATTTTTCCTCTCCACATCCCAATGCCAGTTTGCCCTTTGCATTGTTGTCATGCTGGAATCAGCACGTAAAGGGTTAAATCAGCATCAACCAGGGTATTTCTCAACAGGTACTGATTAAACTGAGAACAATAAAAAGCTTCAGGTACCAATTAATTGAAGTGGATACACGTATTGATTACCATCTTAGGCCATTAATAGAGATTGCTTCCCTTCAGTATTGATAAATGGCTATTTTGGTTTAATTAAATCATGACAGGTGTATTCTCTGCTGCCTTTTTCAGGGTCCATGGGAGATGTTAACAAGCTTACAGTTTGAAGAGTAGGCCCCAATCAGGGGGAATGACTTTGATAGACAGCTGTTTTCAAATTCTTTGAAAAGACGGCAGTGCTCTTGATTGGTTAGAGCTCTTTATGATTGATATCCCAGAGCCTTCAGTTCTCAAAGAAAGGCAGAGAGGAGTAAGAATGTGTCTGCAGCTCACATCCAGGAACTTCAATGCCTGTTGGTTCAAAAGTTCTATGTCAGCCTAATACCTGAAGTCAGGCTAGTCTGAGGTTGTGGTAAGTAAAAGTATGGTCAATGATTCACGTGTGATGAGAAAGAAAGTTGTGCATTTATTATTTAATACATCGAGGACAGCAGCAAAAAATCTCTCAGAGAAAACACTTCTAGGTGTGCAACAGAACACATAAACCTAACTGTACTGAACAATGAAAGAGAACTGTTTGGACACGTCTTATGTGCTACTGTAGGAGTCTACATACTCCTAGCAAAAAATACTGAACTCGGAGAGGTTCAACAGAAAAGGTTTAATTCTTGAGACTGCATGTTGAACACAAAATGGCGTCAGAGCCTACACCAAGTCTGACTGACTTTCATCAGTCCACAGCTTTGACTGCCCCTCCCCCGCTCTGGGCTTAACTATGTTGCAGATCGAGTTTCTTAAAGGTGTGATCCTTCTTAAAGGCATGACGCCTGATTTATAGTCTACGGACCGAAAAGCGGATTGTGTCCTTTCTGTGGTCGGTACGCCACACAGCTCCCCCCAGAATCCGCTAGTAGGGAGTGTACGAACCAGCTTGGCGGCTTGATGGCACGGCCAGAATGGCTCTTGGCGGTTGGTGTCGGGAGCGGGGCGGTCGGACGCGTTGGGCTCTTAGGCGGTCTGCCCCGTGGTGGGGGTTGGCCCACTTGAACGGGTTCGTCGGGCTCTAGGTGCACCAACTTGAGCCGGTCGACCGACACCTTGTCAGTTCTGCCGCCCACTTCGAGGGGGAAGAACTTGTTCCCCGTCTGGAGTACCTTGTAGGGTCCATCATATGGGGGCCGTAGAGGTCCTCGGTGGGCGTCATGGTGCACGAAAACAAATTTGGCCATGTGCAGGCTAGGTGGTACGCGGGTTGCTGGTTCGCCGTGCCGGCCGGTGGGCACCGGAGTGAACTGTTGTGCTCGGTTGGCGAAAGCGCGGCGTTGCTGGTCAGCCGACCGGGGTTCGTGGCGGTGGGCAGGAACTCTCCGGGTACGCGCAGTGGCTGGCTGTACACGAGTTCCGCCGCCGAGGCTTGCAGGTCTTCCTTGACCGCGGAGCGTAGGCCAAGTAGCACCCACGGGAGGCGGTCGATCCAAGCCTCGTCCTCGAGGCTGGCGCGGAGGGACGCCTTCATGGACCTGTGGAATCACTCGCACAGTCCGTTGGCTTGGGGGTGGTAAGCCGTGGTGCGGTGAACGGCCACCCCGAGGTTTCGGGCGATGGCGGCCCACAGATCAGAGGTGAACTGCGGGCCTCCATCCGACGTCATGTCGGAGGGGACGCCGAACCGAGCGACCCAGGTGCTGATGAACGCCCTCGCGATGTCGGCGGTGGTGGTGGACGTCAGTGGAATGGCCTCGGGCCAGCGGGTGGTACGGTCCACGATTGTCAGCAGGTGCGTGTGACCTTGTGATGGCGGCAGGGGGCTGACGAGGTCGATATGGACGTGGTCAAACCTTATTTCTGGCACGGTGAACTCCTCGAGTGGGGCTTTGACGTGTTGGTGGATTTTGGCACGCTGGCAAGCTATGCAGGATCTGGACCAGACGCGCACATCTTTGCGCAGGCCGCACCAGACAAATCGGTTGGCCACCAGTCTAATGGACGCGCGGGTGCCGGGGTGTGAGAGGCCGTGGACGATGTCGAACACCCGTTTTCGCCAGGACACCGGGACTACGGGGCGGGGTTGCGCCAAGGAGGTGTCGCATTTGACTGTGACAGCGGACGGGCCGCAGGCGACGTCGGTCAGTCGCAGCCCTGGGGGGGTTGTGGGCGCGGAGAGCAGATTGGGGTCGGTGCGTTGCTCCGCTGCCAGTTGAGCATAGTCCACTGCCAGGTGGGCGCCGTGGACGGCGGGGCGGGATAGGCAGTCAGCCACCACGTTGTCTCGACCGGAGACGTGCCGGATGTCCGTGGTGAATTCGGACACCGCGGCGAGCTGGCGTTGTTGCCTGGCTGACCACGGGTCCGCAGATTTCGCCATCGCGAATGTCAGGGGTTTGTGGTCGACAAACGCGGTGAAGGGGCGGCCCTCCAGAAGAAATCTAAAATGGCGGACTGCCAGGTACAGTGCGAGGAGCTCGCAGTCAAAGGCGCTGTATTTGGCCTCCGGGGGGCGCAGTTGGCGGCTGAAAAAGGCCAGCGGTTGCCAGGCCCTGTCGACCCACTGTTCGTACACTGCGCCGACCGCATGGTCGGAGGCGTCCGTGGTGAGGGCCACCCTGGCGATGGGCTGTGGGTGAGCGAGCATGGTGGCGTCGGCGAGCGCCTTTTTGGTCGAGTTGAAAGCGGTCAACATGTCCGCCGACCACTCGATCGCCATTCTGTCTTTCTTACCCCGGAGGGCTTCGTATAGGGGCCGCATGAGGGAGGCCGCTCCAGGAATGAAGCGGTTGTAAAAGTTGATCATCCCCAAGAACTCCTGGAGGCCTTTGATGGTGGTAGGCCGGGGGAACTGCTGGACGGCTTGCACCTTGGCGGGCAGGGGAATGGCTCCGTCCTGCATGATGTGGTGGCCGAGGAATTCGATCCTGCTGAGGCCGAATTGGCACTTGGCTGGGCTGATGATGAGCCCGTGCTCACTGAGCCGCTGGAACAGGGTGCGGAGGTGCTCGATGTGCTCCTGCTTGGAGGAACTAGCTACCAGGATGTCATCCAGGTAGACAAAGAGGAACTTCAGGTCCCGGAGGACCGAGTCCATGAGCCACTGGAAGGCCTGGGCCGCGTTTTTGAGGCCGAAGGGCATTCGGAGGAACTCGAATAGCCCAAAAGGGGTGATTATGGCCGTCTTGGGAACGTCCGTGGGGTGGATTGGCACCTGATGGTAACCGCGCACCAGGTCGACTTTGGAGAAGACTGAGCGGCCGGCCAGTCTAGCCGAGAAGTCTTGAATGTGTGGTATGGGGTACCGATCCGGCGTGGTGGCGTCGTTTAGGCGCCGGTAGTCCCCGCAGGGGCGCCATCCCCCGTCGGGTTTGGTGACGATGTGGAGTGGGGAGGCCCAGGGGCTGTTGGAGCGGTGGATGATGCCGAGCTGTTCCATTGTGGCGAACTCGGCCCGCGCGATCTCCAGCTTGGCCGGGTCCAGCCTGCGGGCGTAGGCATACACCGGTGGGCCTGTGGTGGGGATGAAGTGTTCTACCCCGTGCTTAGCAACTTTCGCGGAGAAGGTCGGGTTGGTGAGGGCTGGGAACTCAGCCAGGAGTGCTGAGTCGTCGTCCGTTGAGCGGGCGCGGCACTGCCACGCCATTTCGGTGGGTTGGGGGGGGGCCATGGCGCCCGGGATAGGTGACATGGTGTTCATGTCCACGAGGCGGCGCCGAGGCATGTCGACCAACAGGCCGTGGGCGCACAGGAAATCCGCACCGAGGAGCGGGGAGAGCACCTTGGCGGTGATAAACTCCCAGTGGTAGCGGCGGCCTGCGAGGTCGATGGTGACGGTGCGGGTGCCGTACGTCCGGATGTCGGTGCCGTTGGCGGCAGCCAACGCAGGGCCGTGGCCGCCTCGCTGGATCTCGAGGGCGGACGCGGGGATGATGCTGCCCTGCGCGCCCGTGTCGCATAGGAAACGGCATCCGGAGGCGCTGTCCGTAACGTACAGCAGCGCGCCTGCTTGCCCCACGGCCATCGTGTAGGCCGGTGTGGGGGCGGTTGGAAACGTGCAGGGATGGCTGCAGCGGCGTGCCCGTGCGCCGAACCAGGTATGGAAGTAGCAGTAGCCCTGGGTCGGAGGGCTTGGGGGATGTGGGGGCCTGGGGGGCCTCGTGGCCGAGCTGTGTGGCCGCGCGATAGAGGGTGGAGCGCGCGCCGACGCTGTGGAGGCCAGGTCGGGGGTGACGGCGTGGTTGGAGCCGGCGGACAGGAGCTTATCGGCTTCATTGGCCAGGACCTCGAGGTCCGTGAGGCTGGACGCCACGATCACCGGGCGGATGCTGGGAGGTAGTTGGCGGATAAAGAGCGTGCGGAAGAGGGAGCCGGGCAGTTTCTCGTCGGTCAGAGCAAGCATGTGTGAGAGCAAGTCTGACGGCGTGGAGTCACCGAGGCCCGGGAGGTCGAGGAGGTGGCAGTTGCACAAAAATTGGGAGGCTGTGAATTTTTTAAGGAGCGTGGCCTTGAGATGTGCGTACTTGCCTTCCTCCGAAGGGTTTTGTAGTGTTGTCCAGACTTTCGTGATTGTGGAGCTGCCCAGGGAGGCGAGGAGGTAGTCGTACATCGTTGCATCGGCGGTGATGCCGCGGAGTCGGAATTGCGATTCGGCTTGAAGGAACCAGGCGGTGGCTAGGTTCTCCCAGAACTCCGGCAGCTTCACAGAAACTGAGTTTGTGTCAGCCATGGTTACGCTTAGGAGTCGTCCTGAACGTCGGGGTCACCAATGTAGGAGTCTACGTACTCCTAGCAAAAAATACTGAACTCGGAGAGGTTCAACAGAAAAGGTTTAATTCTTGAGACTGCATGTTGAATACAAAATGGCGTCAGAGCCTACACCAAGTCTGACTGACTTTCATCAATCCACACCTTCGACTGCCCCTCCCCCACTCTGGGCTTAACTATGTTGCAGATCGAGTTTCTTAAAGGTGTGATCCTTCTTAAAGGCATGACGCCTGATTTATAGTCTACGGACCGAAAAGCGGATTGTGTCCTTTCTGTGGTCGGTACGCCACACAACAAGCTTAATCTGCATTGGGACTTTGCTGTCATTGAAGGAAGATGAGAAAGAATAAAGTGTCTTTGCCCTTCTCAGTACGGAGTAGGTTGAAGTTGGCATCCCAGGTACTGATATGAATCTACACATTAATATTTATTAAAAGTAATATAACATATTGTCTACAGTGCCATGCAACACTGCACATTTTTTCCAAATCAGCGGTTTAATCTGTATCATTAATATTTGAAATTATATCCTCATAGATGGCATAACTGATGGTGCCTAAATCTTTTCAAGTAAAAAAAAAATTGATCTGATCTGGAAATGTGTGGTGTTATAGACAGCATTTACTTTTGAAGACTTTGAGTGTCGTGTATGTGCCTTTAAGAGCCCCCTGTGTACTGTAATGCCGGTAATGGCCACTCGGGCTATATAAGCCTGTATATTGTGTTGTATCAGTTAGTTGACCTCCAGACTTTGTTCAGTAAACACCTGTGAAACCAACTCCTGCCTTCAGTGTCTCTATTAACACACGGATACAACAGTGGCGACGAATTGGAAATGGACTTACCTGCAATTCGGCAGCACCTCAAGGACATCGATTCCTCAGACGTCCAAAGTCGAAGAAAAGCAAGAAAATAAAAACAAAAAAAAAACTGTGGTTTCACCAGCTAGCCGAGCTGGTGGCAGGTACTGCAATAATCCTTCCTGGGCGGCGGGCTGGGGCTCCATCGGCTGGCTCTGCAGCGAAGGCGGAGGCAAACAGAAAGAGAGGGGCGGAGCACTCGGGAGACGGCCGGCGCTGCAAAGCAGGTCGGCGTTCGGACCAAGCAGAGGGGGGGAAAAGTCCCAGAGAGTCCGGCGGGAACGAGTCTCCACCTGTAAATAAAAAAACCGCGGAAAACAGCGTTGTCAGCAGCAGCAGCAGCGGCGGGAAAGAGCGGGAAGCACCATTTTTTTTCTGCTGGGAAGAAAGGAAAGCGCGGGAAGCGCCATTTTTTTTTCCAGGATGCCCAAGGCTGGCAATACTGATGCTTTCGATAACGATATAGAGGATTGGACCACATATGTGGAAAGAGTGGAGGTATATTGCACAGCAAATGGAATAGAAAATGATAAAAAGGCGTCAGTACTTCTAAATCTAATGGACGCAAAGACATACGGGCTGTTACGAAACTTAATCACTCCAGCCAAACCAAAGGACAAGAATTTTAAGGAGATTGTTGATACCCTACAGGAGCACTTAAACCCAACACCGCTGCTGATAGGGGAACGATTCAAATTCTTCAAGAGGAATCAGCACAAGAATGAAAGTAACGCTGATTACCTCACCGAATTAAGAAAGCTATCAAAGCACTGCCAATTCGGAGCAGGACTGGCAGATTCTCTTCGAGACAAATTCATCTGCGGTCTCTTAAGTGAAGGAACACAGAAAAGGCTGCTTTCTGAGAAAGATTTGACACTGGGCAAGGCTTTCAGTATGGCTGTATCATACGAAGCAGCCGCAAGAGGAGCTGCAAAGATACAGCAAAAGCCACAGGAATACGGCACCCATGAAATGACACGGGGATTTGAAAAATGTTATCGCTGCGGCAGAACAACCCATGACCACAAGGACTGCTGGTTCAAGGACAAAGCATGCAGGCAATGCGGAAAGATTGGACACATTGCACGTGTATGCCGATCTGGACAAAAAAAATCCACGGACAGGAAAAAAATCAATAAGGAAAAGTACAGAAAGGTACAAATGATGACGGACAGTAGCTCCGAAGACCAGAAGGGCGATAGCGACTCCGGAAACAAGAGACTAAGCTGTCTCAAATTACATAATGTAATTGCCAAAGAAGATTACCAGACCATTTGGGTTACCCTCACGATAGCGGGGTCCTCAGTTAAAATGGAGCTAGATACAGGATCAGCTCTGACCGTCATAAATCGACGGGATTACGAGCGGCTATTTCCGCATATACCTTTAAAAGACACATCCATTATCTTGAAAACATATACGGGGCAGAAAGTATACCCCAAAGGAAAAATAAGGGTGCCTGTTGTATACAACGGCAAGGAAATACAGAAGTTGTATTTATACGTTCTACAAGATGGTGGTCCACCGCTGTTGGGACGTGAATGGATCAGGAAGATACGTTTAGACTGGCACTCCATTCAGGTACTGACGGTGACCAGTAAGAAAAAAAATGATGATGACGTCATACCTGAACGATTAAAAGACATCTTGGCCAACGCCAAGGAAGTGTTTCAAGAGAAACTAGGAACCTTGAAAGGCATCACCGCCTCAATAAAAGTGGAAGATGCGGCAATTCCCAAGTTTTTTAAGGCAAGGCCGGTGCCATACGCAATTCGTCCAGCAGTCGAGGCAGAGCTGGAGAATTTGGAAAAGGCAGGCGTGTTATCCAAGATAGATTGGAGCGAGTGGGCAACACCCATCGTCCCGGTCATGAAGAAAACGTTGAATAATGATAAATCTGAAGAACAGAGAAGAATTCGCATCTGTGGAGACTTCAAGGTGACTGTAAACCCGGTCCTTCACATGGTACAGTATCCTCTTCTGAGGATAGAAGATATTTTCGCCTCACTATCCGGAGGGAAACGTTTCACCAAAATTGACTTGGCACAGGCATATCTACAGATGGAGGTTGAGGAGGCCTCTAAAAAGTATCTCACGACAAATACACACAAAGGCCTGTACCAGTACAATTGACTGGTTTTCGGAGTAGCATCAGCTCCAGCTATCTGGCAAAGAGCTATGGAGCAAGTCCTCCAAGGGATTCCGGGGACTCAATGCTACCTAGGCGACATCCTTGTAACAGGAGAAAACGACAACGAGCACCTTGCCAATTTGGAGCAGGTGCTCACTAGGCTGAGAGAACGGGGCCTACGAGCA
The DNA here is from genome assembly GCF_052327205.1 of Somniosus microcephalus. Classification (NCBI taxonomy): domain Eukaryota; kingdom Metazoa; phylum Chordata; class Chondrichthyes; order Squaliformes; family Somniosidae; genus Somniosus; species Somniosus microcephalus. The sequence continues at coordinate 341,008,394 of NC_140987.1, forward strand.
AATCGCCCCAAGTGCGAATTTTTCCAGAAACAAATATATTGTGGCCACATAATTAACAAGGAAGGGTTGCATAAGTCACCTGAAAAAATTGAAGCGGTCATAAAAGCCCCAGCACCTGAAAATGTCTCACAATTAAGGTCGTTCCTGGGATTGATAAATTACTATCATAAATTTTTACCGAACTTATCAACTCTTCTGCACCCTCTTAATGAACTGCTACAAACAGGAGTAATTTGGAAATGGAGCGAAGGCTGTAAACGTGCCTTCCATAAATGCAAAGATTTAATCACGTCCAAGGAAGTTTTGGCTCATTACAACCCATCACTGCCAATCAGACTGGCGTGCGATGCATCCCCTTACGGCGTAGGAGCGGTATTATCGCATAGATTCCCTGATGGCTCGGAGCGGCCGATAGCTTTTGCGTCACGCTCATTGAACTCAGCTGAGCGTAACTATGCCCAGATCGACAGGGAAGCACTCAGCCTGGTATGGGGAGTGAAGAAATTCAACCATTACCTACACGGACAAAAATTTACCTTGTTGACTGACCATCAACCCCTCGTCTCCATATTCAACCCTAAAAAGGGTGTTCCCATTATGACAGCGCAAAGGCTACAGAGGTGGTCCCTTTTCCTAGGGGCACACCAATATGACATAGAATACAAAGGATCAAAACAGCATGGGAATGCTGACGGTTTATCGTGCCTACCGTTGCCAGCGGTAGAAGAGGCACCTACAGTAGACCCTGTGGAGATGTTCCATGCTACCATAGTGGAATGTCTACCAGTAACAAATTCTGCCATTGAAAAGGAAACGAGAAATGACCCGACTCTCTCACGAGTCTACGATTTAACAGTGAAGGGATGGCCAGCACATGGCGAACCACTGTTGCCAGTATTCTCGCAAAGAAGAGAACAGCTGTCAGTGTGCCGAGGAACCTTGATGTGTGGATCCAGAGTGGTGATTCCACCCAAACTCCAGGATAAAGTGCTAAAGGAGCTTCACGAGGGGCATCTGGGTGGAGTGAAAATGAAGAACCTAGCCAGGGCGTTTGTATGGTGGCCAGGTATCGATGGAGACATCGAAGAAATGACCAAGAGCTGCCTAGGATGCCAGAAGGTCAAAAACGCTCCACCACAAGCCCCTCTACATCCATGGGAGTGGCCCTCATCTCCATGGCAAAGGGTACACATCGACTTTGCTGGTCCATTTATGGACTCAATGTTCTTAATCGCGGTTGATGCACACTCCAAGTGGCCGGAGGTAATAAAGATGTCCTCCACCACCACGGAAAAAACCATCACAGTATTAAGGACCATATTTGCCAGGAATGGGCTGCCTGAACAGATCTGTTCTGATAATGGACCGCAATTTGTGTCCGAAGAATTCAGGAAGTTCTTAAAAAACAATGGGGTTAAGCACTACACGTCCGCCCCATACCATCCCGCCACCAATGGATTGGCTGAAAGGTTTGTCCAGACCTTCAAGAAGGCCATAAAGGCCATGAGTAATGAAGACATAAAACTTCAGCATAAGGTAGATAACTTCTTGTTTGCATACAGGAATGCAACACATATGGTTACAAACCAAACTCCCGCCATGATGTTCTTCAATAGAAGCCTAAGACGCCGGCTGGATTTGATCAAGCCAAACATCAGAAGGGACGTGGAGAACCGGCAATTTCAAGGCATGAATGAAAGGCCAACTGGAACCTTCCAGATAGGTCAACAAGTTTTGGCCCGGGACTACCGTACCGAGAAATGGCAGCCTGGAACTATTTGCACACGACTAGGACCGCTGATGTATACAGTGGACATTGGAGAAAGCATAATAAGGCGCCATGCTGACCAGATCATAGAGTCATCCGAAAAGGGACAACCTACACCACAACTCTATACGCCTAATGATGAAGTAGAGATACCCATAGTATCTACCTCTGATCCGGTGATACTGGAACCAGATGAACCCGACACTGGCATTCAAGCCGAATCAGCCTTGCCAAAAGAACCAACTACACCACCAGAAACTACTACACCACCGAGGCGTTATCCGGACAGAGTCAGGAAGCCTCCAGAGAGACTGACTTATAATTGATTAACTGCAGCAATGTGTAGATTATTGTTCTTGTAACATGTAATTAATGATTACTTAAAATATTATGTACTGGTTGGCTAAAACGCGAGGAATTGTAGTGTATGTGCCTTTAAGAGCCCCCTGTGTACTGTAATGCCGGTAATGGCCACTCGGGCTATATAAGCCTGTATATTGTGTTGTATCAGTTAGTTGACCTCCAGACTTTGTTCAGTAAACACCTGTGAAACCAACTCCTGCCTTCAGTGTCTCTATTAACACACGGATACAACACTGAGGGGGAGAAATTCAGTATCGCTCCGTTTGAGGGCGGTAACTTTTGAAAGCTGGGAAACTTAGCACCAGGCGCTAATGATTCCCAGCTTTAAAAAAAATAGTTTTTCAGCGCTTCAAGAAGGAAGTGGAGCACTAAATTAAGCGCTCCACTTCCTGCCTGGAGCGTAGCAGGCAGGGCGGTAGGTGAGCAGCGCTGCACACTGGGCCATGCAGCACTTCCGCGTTGGAAGGCTCCTTCCCCCCCTTAAAGGGAAGGGCAATCGCTGCAGGCTCTGCAAGAGGAAAACTTACCCCCGACGGCAGCTGCAGTAGAGTGCCGGGTTGATCGATCGCTGGTGAAGACAAAGGGGGAAAAAAAAGATCATATCAGGAATTTTTTTATGTACCTCGGCCACCTCGCCTTCAAGTATCGTCCCCGAAGCGCCCGGCCTCCCAATGAACACCTCCTGCAGCTGCCAGTGTTTTCACCTAGTGATGCTGCAGGGGGTGGAACCGAAGTTCGGGTCCAGGGCGATGCGCAGCCGGATGACGTCACAATCTCTGGGCGCAGGAGATCCTGGCACTAGGGGTTACCGCCACCGCAAACCGCCAGGTGATTTTCACGGGCGGTGGTAACATCGCCACGCCCGGGCGGTAAGTTGTTAGCTCCCCGTAATCGCCCCCCGGAGGCAATTTCTAGCCCTGAATGCTTTAAGTCAAGGGTTATTTAAGAATGAATTCCTCCCTATTG